>NC_086322.1:255621668-256264168 GCF_036172605.1 Pelobates fuscus
CTTATGTATGATTACAGACAGCTGTTCTCATGACAGGTAGTCTCACGTGATAATAAACAACTGAACCAGTTTAGCTTTTAAACTAAAACTATAAAACTATATGTCTCTATGTTTCCTGCATTCCCCTGGTTAAAGCTGAAAATAATAATAAGAAATATGATAATGTATTATATGTTCTTTATGTCATTTATACAGAATTTATGTGTGCAGGTTACGGAGCTAAGTAAGTAGGCCCTATGGTACGCTAACATCCCTTACTTGGGTTGGAGGGCATCCAAACAAAAAGTGGAACATTCATTGGTCTCCCAACTGTCCTGATTTCGACAGGAAAGTCCCACATTTTGGGCCCTGTCCTGCTGTCCTGACTTAGCTCCCAGAAACCAGGGATTTGTCCCCAACAAGCATTGCATGAGTGCATCATTAGTGGCACTTGGCCTGTTTAGGACACTAGGACCCTGCAGAAAGTGTTGACGCAGTGTTCCCTGCATTGTCTGCCTTAAGTGGGCTGGTTAAAATAATTGGTAGGCACTCTGACCTATATTCACACCAGGGTGGCCTGCCGGTAACCTAGGCAGACCCACACCCTTTTGTTAGTGGATCCATTTAAGGACATTGCATAATCCCCTCCCTAATACTCTACTGTTCCGTAATTCTAATTACTGTTCTGGATATCAAAACATATTACCATGCTACAGCTATTTTCAAATGCTTTCTATTCTGGTATCAGAGCACATTCCTTCATGGCTAAAGTTGGAGAATATGCATATTTAACCTTACACAATTCTACAATGGCTATGGGCATCAAAACACCAACATCCACACAATAGCACCTTAACTTTAAAATACTATTTTCTTACTATCTATATGATCAAGATTGGTGGGTAAGTTAATGTCTCCTATAGCAAAACCTATTTTAGCACCCCTGTTTGCGTTTTCTTAATCTTCTCACAACTTATCCCTTTGTACTTAGACCAACGCTGGTATTGCCAGACTGTCTCAGTTGTTCACCCTCAGTCAATATCAGTTTACAATTATCACACAGGAATTTTACCAATCAGGAAACTCTTTATCTAACGTCAAGTGAAACATGTCTTTCGAGAACTTGAAAACTGTAGATTTGGCAGATTTGGCCCTAGAAGTTTTATTTAAGGAAACAAACACAGGTCAAACCTTTGTCTTACGTATACACCCGTTTGACCCACATTTTCAATCCTTCAAAGCTGAATTATATGATTGAGTGGCAGCATGAATTGAGACAGATCTTTACAACCCAACAATGGAACAAAGTACAATATATCTCGGAAAAGTTTACTTTGGGAGACAACCCGCAAATTGATAAAGAGACATGTGACTGAGCTCCTGTACTCCCACCAAGTATGCTTCCTAGTTGCCCCAGTAGCCGAAGCTTTACATAGGTATCTAAACTAATGTTTGCTTGACTAAGATTCAGGCACATTGACAAAATATGAGAAAGTATGAGCCCCCTGGTTGGACACTTACATTCCCCCTTTTACTGCTCCAAACATCTGGTTTCCAAGTTTTCATAGCCCATGCTACTGCACAACGCATCCCATTCGCTCCAGTGGCCTCCTCCTCATCTCCCATTCAGTCCGTAATTTGAGCAAATTATTTGTACTTGTTGTTTCTCTATATATGAGATGTAAGTTCTTTTTTTTTCTTCCTGAACAACATTGTATCTTCATAACTGACATCTGTACACATTACACAATTATGTATTGTACACAAATGCTAGACCCCAATCCATCCTTTGGCCTTCACATTGAAAAAATCTCTTCAAAACTTTACCCAAAACTAGGTACCCTGTACAGAAACCAATCCTGCCTAAGCCCTAGAGCAGGGCTGCCCAACAGGTAGATCCCCAGATAACTCCACCTTTAGAATGTATTTAGAATGACAAAGCATCATGGGAGTTGTAGTTCTAATCTACAACATCTGGGGATCTACCTGTTGAGCAGCCCTGCCCTACAGTAAGGAAACAGATAGTGCAACAAATGCTAATGCCAGTCATTGATTATGGGGATGTAGTGTATGCACCCGCACCGCAAACCCACCTTAATAAACGTAATATGTTATATCATTAATTCTGCCGCTTTGTACTAGAAAGTAATTACTTTACCCACCACTGTGACATGTTAAAAGAGCTAAACTGGCTATCGCTGGAATCCCAATGCACTCTTCGTCTTTCCAGCCTTGTGCATAAGAGCATTTCTGGGAAGATCCCAACATTGAGTAGAATGCTCTCCCCAGGTGTTCTTACCTCCTATAACCTCCGATCCACTGCTAGCATGATATTTAGCATACCGCAATACAAAAATAAAGTGGCTCGATCCTCATTTTCCTACAGAGCACCGCAATTATGTAATGACCTCAGGGACACATTAAAATTTTCATTCAATCTAAAATCTTTTAAGAGACCTATGGCAATATACCTCAATACAGAATGCACCTGTTATGGTTGAATATATTTATTACATGTTATGTTATATGTGTGTGTGTGTGTGTGTGTGTGTGTGTGTGTGTGTGTATATATATATATATATATATATATATATAATTTTTATATTGTATTTTTGTAATATTGTATCCTATTGTAACAATGCGATGTTTTGTGGACCCAGGACATACTTGAAAACGAGAGAAATCTCACACACACTAGTCAAGCCATAAGACTTGCTTTTCCCACAGAAATCCCACTTTAACAGTGCTCTGACTACTGCAAGGGATTCTGGTGACACCACTGCATTTCAGGGGGCCCGGCTGCAGACTGGCAGGAGGGGAGTGCTGTGCTGCTCTCCTCCTGCTGCTGTATGTAGCCTGGTCGAGTGGTCTGACAGGAAGTCACTGGGAGAGCACTTCCTGTCCCACAGGTGCCACAGCGGTGAACGGGTACAGGAGGGTTGGGGGATGAGACACATGCAGGGGCTGGGGCAAGGGAATGAAACACTTGGAGGGGGGCCCTGGGCAATTTATCCGGTTGTTTCTAGTAATGCCTCTGTCTGTGTGTTGTGCAGAGCCACATGTCACTCCTTGACTCAAAGTACAATGTAATAAGCTATTATATCCACAGCCTGAGGGGAAAACGTGGATTGCACAAGAAAAAACTTTGCCTTTAACATGTTGAACAAACTATCCCTAATGATTTGTCAGTGAATGAGTGAAGGAGTTAGACAATATAATGAATACTTAATGAGCATGAATTATTAATTAAGAAAGCATTGTTATATTTATTATTGTTCAGTAGAATGCCAACTTTTTATACTACACCATTAATCCCAATCCAGACAAATGGAAATAGCCGAACCTCCAGTACTCTCCTTGGGAGATTAGGATGACTACCCGCCTACATCTCTGGACATCCTGGATGAATGTAGCGCGAATGACTATGAATCGGAGCAAGAGGATGACTGGCAGGATGTGCGTTCTTTGGAGTCCAAGTTCCTGTGGGAATCCTTCAAGAATGACTACTTCCCTCATGACACAAAAGACTCCTTCCCATGGGAAGGCAAAGGACTGCGCCTTGATGCCCACAGCACTCCACTCTTCGACATCCTAGGTCTTCTTAATGGAGTCTGCCGACCCACCTAGCCAGATTTGTACACTTCTGGCTCCGAAAACCGCTGGACCGTGTCGTACGGACTCGAATTCAGGCAGAATGGCCCCGACCCACACTGCCCGGTAAAATTGCTGTCACTCTGGAGTTCGATCAAACAGTGGTTGTCTTCATGTTCCTGATGGAAAGCGACCCTTGCAAAGGCATTGAAAAAGGGCTCAAGGCGACACAAGATAAATTGCTAGACCTGCTAGGTCCATTGGGCAAGATCCTGTGTTTCACAGACCTTGCAATAGCCCAAGGCACGCATCTCGACCCAGGCACAATCCGAGAATAGACACAGCGGTGCATCTGTATGTTAGGAAACAGAAATGCAGCTCTATGCACTGAAAGACACGGGGCTTCTCTCTTGCTCATTTACACCAAACTGATAAATATGGCTCCAAAGAATTGGGCCAAACAGCCAACGGCCTATTGTTTGGTGACTAGTTTATTGCCAAGTTGAAAAAGCATGTGTCATTATTCACAACCCTTAACAAGGCACAGCCATCTATGCGGCAGGTGTTCCGCTCGTCTCCGGGGAGAAGTCACACCCCCCACCACAACTTTGGATCTCCGTGGAACATGAGGACCTAAAAGATGAGGAAATCCAAACACTGTTTTCCAAAGGCGCGGTACAGTACGCCAGAGACAACAGTGGTTTCTTCAGCAATATCTTCCTGGTTCAGAAGAAGACAGGGGATTTCCACCCAGTCATCAATTTAAGACATTTTTATTCCTTTGTGGTGTATCGACATTTCAAAAGGAAGGGGATTCGCCTGTTATGAGACCTTCTACTCGAACTGGTTCACCCAAGTAGACTTCGAGGACACCTATCTGTCAGTTCTGGTAGAGCATTTTATTGTTTGTTAAATAAAAATACTTTTTTATTGCAACGGTTTTCCTGGTGCTGGACACATGGGCTAGATATCCTTGGTTGGTATAATACCACCTAAGCACACTGGATTGAGCAAACCGTACTTTACTCTTAAGCATGTGAGTAGATTTTTATATTTTTATTGTATTTTATACTCCATATCTATAATGTACTTTACTGTGGATTTATATGTTTATTTTTGTATATACCCATGGAGGGAGACCTACTGCACCTATATCCTTGAGTGGGGATCATACCACTTCACACGCTCTTTCTGGAGCCAATTCTAGGGCTCTATTACATGTGAGTGTCCATTTTATATTTATACCTAGCCTGCTCCATAGCTCAATATACTACACCATATTACAAATTTGTATCTGCTTTATTTGTATGAGGATGCCTTCTACTATCACGACTACGTGAAGAATCAGCACTGCACAATATCCTTAGGCGGGGATTGTTCCGCCCAGGCGCATAAGTTGGAGCTGCATTGAAGCTCCAAAAAAAATGTGAGTGCACATTTTTACTTTTTTTATATTCTTAAAAATTGTTGTATTATACTACACCATCAGTTCCTTCCAATTTTTCTCTTTTTGTTATTTCATATACGTGCTGCACCTACCTCTTGTTTTATCCAGTATTTTAACCGGCTGGGCGAAGCCCACTCTCAGGCTTTGTCACAGGTGACCAAAGACATCTACAGTTTCTGTCTGTCTTTGACAGATATCATGCGCTCTGCTGATCGGTCACATGAAGATACCTTCGGGGTGTTCTATTTTCATACTTTTTCAATGCTTCTTTCGCTCTTCTTCCTTAAGCGTTAAAAATGCAAAATATGAAGCCTCCTGTCATGTGGTAAAATTGTAGATTATGCTAACGTAGTGTACCTATAATCTTAATTTTAGTAATGACAGGAGGTGAGTGTTCCTCCCCCCCCCCCTTTTATTTTCCTTCTTTTCCCACCTTAGTATTATATATTTTGCTTACAGTTGGAGTTAATTGTGCTGTGTAGTGGTATGGGGGTAATGTGCACATACACTCTATCCATTATGCACTCACTACATTCCCTTCACACACTACATTTCCTGAACACATATTATACACACACACACACATACACACCTTCGACTATATGCACACACTGCATATACCACACACAATGCCTAGGTGTTCTCTTTTACTCCGACCTCTCCTTCACCCTTCATGTCCAATCAATCGTCAAATCCTGTCGCTTCTATCTCAAAAACATAGTGTGCTAACCCTATTTAACGCCTGATGCTTGATGCAGCTAAGGTGCTTGTCCATGCCGCTGTCCTCTCTTGCCTTGACTACTGTAATCCGCTTCTTAGCACTCTTACGTGTTCCCAACTTGCCGAGTTAGAGTCTATAATGAATGTGGCGGCGAGACTCATCTTCCTTTATTGAAATTCCACTTTTTGTGTGTTTTTGGAGGTTTGCACATTCAGTGTGGTAGAAGCTACTAATTGAATAATATTTGATTAATTAATAAGAGTTTTTAACAAACAACACTTTTTTTGTTCATCTTCCCACACCTCCCGTTCCTCCTCCCTCTGTCAGTCCCTACATTGGCTTTGCATAAGATATATGACTCAATTTAAGATCCTGATACTTGCTTACAAAGCCCTACACAATGGTATGATGACCTACTTATCCTCACTAATATGTCCCATCTAGGCCCCTATGCTCTGCCGGAGACGGAAATGTACGTCTAACCTCTGTTCGTAAGCCTACCTTTGTTGCTCACCTTAAGGAATTCTAGGGCTGCACCATTCCTATGGAATGCCCTTCACCTCTCTGTTAGACTTTCACACAGTCTCCACTCCTTCTCATATCTTTGAAAACTTAACTCTTTTGGAAAGCATATAAATTAAACTGTGAACAGCTTTCAAATCCCTCTGTTCCTGTGTGTCCAACTTGTCTGGTTACAAATACGTGTCTGTTAGTTCACCCATTGTACAGCGCTACGGAATTTGCTGGCGCTTTATAAATAATAATAATTGCATTCACTATACAAATACACACACTATATTCACAACACACACACACACATCTTCCACTACACACACAATATCCACTATATGTACACTACACACACACATCTTCCACTACACACACACACACACACACACACACAGTATCCACTATATGCACACTACACACATCACACACACACACACACACACACACACAGTATCCACTATATGTACACTACACACATCACACACACAATATCCCTTTTACACATGCACACACACTACTACATCCACTATACAAACACATACTGCTTCTACTATACACACAGCATTTACTATGTACACTTACACTCCATCCACTATACATACACAATGCATCCACTACACACATTGCACCCACTATACATATGCATATTGCATACACTGCACATACACTACATACACTATACAGACAGTTTATCCCTGACACACACTCTGCATCCACTATACACACACACTGCATCCACTATATAAACACACACTGCATCCACTATACAAACACAAACACACTGCATCCACTATATAAACACACTGCATCCACTATATAAACACACTGCATCCACTATATAAACACACTGCATCCACTATATAAACACACTGCATCCACTATATAAACACACACTTCCTCCCTGACACACATACACACTGCATCCACTATGCACACAGTACATTCCCTATACATGCTGGATTTCCCATACACATACAATACATTCCCTAAAGCACACCAAATCACCTACTGCAGCTGTAGGTGATGCAGACTCTATAGACGGACTTGGAGCCAGCCCTGTAGGAGGACTCAGGTAGCCCCAGGCCTTGAGCTGTTTAAAGGACCCCACATACAACTGACAAAGGTTTATTAGCTAGACTACGAATTCAAAGTATGTAAAAATATGCAAGGAGCACTATTCCTTTAAATGCACTATAAACATTTAATATAGTGAGCAAAACTAATATATAAATTGATTAATAAATGTATGTCAGTAGCAAAAAATAATAGTGCAAATGCAAATAACTGTGCATACATATACATTTAGTTTATAAACCCCTATGTGCAGAAACAAGCATGGGTGAAACAATACAAAGTGCAGAAATGTGATTAGTGATAGTGCGATCACTCTGATAAATTGACTTACAGACAAATGTGTAAAGGAAGATCCCAGTAGGAAATGCTTATGGCATAAGAAAAGTAACAGTTCCACCTTAATCTATGTAATGATTATCATATACATATACACAAAGAATCGGAGCAGGAGTTGATAGTAAATGTTTACTCTGAAAACATAATGTAGTTTTGTACTGAAATACGTTTCTATAGATACATATTGTGTGCTGCAGTTTCTTTACATGTGAAATGGTTTGGTATGTTCTCCTGTGGGTTTTCTCCACTCCCAGTCTCCAGCGTGGAAACCATTTACACAGTTACACCCAGCTCTGAAACAGAATGTCCTACCGCAGAAGCTTAGAAGACTAGAAGGGGACTTCTACTAAAGTGAGAATTCAAAGTGAATTTCAAATTTAGGGTCGAACTAGCCAAACTGGAAAAAATCTCTAAGTCAGCTATGCCTTAAAGGGTTGCTATAACCTTTCCGATGTAATATGCCCTACTCGGCACCGTTGGGAAGGTCAACCGTCAATTTAACCACTAAGGAGCTTGATTTCAGAAAAAACAATTACCGCTAGTAAAACATCACTTTTATTAGTTATATTTAAATTTCTTATAGATATACACTCAAGTTTTGAAGTAGGAAAAAGTCATCAGAACCACCCAAAAAGTGCTAATGTAATAAGTTCTTAAAGTGCATATAATGTTAATGGGGGCTAGACAATTATTTAGCCTTCACAAAAAATCAAAAAAACGCAGTTTGCTTTAATAATTATTCAGATCTGTAACTTCACTTGTAGCAAAAGCTAGCAGAAAGCAGCAACATAGTGCCACAGCATTGTTAATTTGCATCATTCAGAAGAAAGTACAGTATAGGCTATTTAACTCGAATATAGATAAGCTACTATTGTAGTGAAGATTTTTATTAAATACTTAAATTTTAAATAGTTAAAGGACCACTATAGTGCCAGGAAAACAAACTCGTTTTCCTGGCACTATAATGTTAATAGGTCCCCCCCCCACCCTCATGGCCCCCCTACCGCCGGGCTGAAGGGGGAGGAAGGGGTTAAACGCTTACTTTTCTCCAGCGCTGGGCTCCCTTGGCGCTGGGGACTCTCCTCCCTCTTCCGACGTCATCCGCCGAATGCGCATGCGCGGCAAGAGCCGCGTGCGCATTCAATCAGTCCATAGGAAAGCATTTCATAACCCCTTAACACCGCAGCCAAATGTACAAGTTGTGAACAGAACAAAACGTAAACAAAACCTGGCATTTGCGCTATATGTCTGTCCAACCGTAATTCACCTCTTTCATATGAAATGCATCCCCCCTTATTATATATCATTTTATTCAGGGGAAACAGGGCTTTCATTTAACATTAAATATTTAGGTATTGAACATAATTTAACCCCTTCAGGACCGCTGACGGTTCAGGACCGTCAGCGGCAAAACGTGCGTTTGGACCGCTGACGGTCCTGAACCGTCATAACGGTTTTGGGCTACTTACCTGATCGCCGTCGGTCCCACGGCGGCGATCAGCTCTCCTCCCGGTCCAGGGGGACTGCCTGTCTGCCCGGGCAGTCCCCCCTCGGCAGATCAGGACCCCACGGCCATGTGATCACTCGATCACATGACCGCAATAGGGGTCTTTGTATCTGCCTGCAGGGGGACTGTCTGTGCTGACAGGCAGTCTCCCTGCAAGTGTAAAATAAAAAAATAAAGTGAAAAAAAAAGAAATCAGTGAAAAAAAAAAAATAATATGTGTATATATATATGATATATATACATGTATTATATCTATATATATAATATATGTATATGTATCATATATATAATGTCACACTAAGTGTATTTTTATATTTATATATACGTATATTAATATAAAAATACACTTATATTTAAATTACACACGAATATATACAATATATATAATAACTATATATATGGTATATATATATTATTATAAAATACAAATAATATGTTAATAAAAATAAATAACAAAAAATAAAAATAATTTTTAATAATTAAAAAAAAATTATATATATATATTCAATTTTATTCTAACAGTATTTTGATATTGATATATATATATTTATATCAAAATACACTTAGAATGTAATGATATATATATCTATGTATAAATAAATAAATAAAAATAATACAAAATATACATATGTCCACATACAAAATTACATTAATAATTTCATAAATATACACGTAGACGTCAAATATATAAATATGTATATATATTAAAATTCTACGTGCATATTTATGTAATATTTTTACCTAATTAAGTAATTTTAATGATTGCAATTTGAGGGACCTGCCTGCCAACCCAGGCCAAAAGTCCAGATAATTTAATTTGCTAGCACTGTGCTTAACCCTGTAACTTTCTATGACACCCTAAATCCTGTACATGGGGGTACTGTTTTACTCGGGAGACTTCGCTGAACACAAATATTAGTGTTTCAAAACAGTAAAACATATCACAGCGATGATATTGTCAGTGAAAGTGAAGTTTTTTGCATTTTTCACACACAAACAGCTCTTTCACTGAGGATATTATTGCTGTGATATATTTTACTGTTCTGATACACTAATATTTGTGTTCAGCGAAGTCTCCTGAGTATAACAGTACCCCACATGTAGAGGTTTTATAGTGTTTGTGAAAGTTACAGGGTCAAATATAAGGCTTGATTTTACTTTTTTTTTTTTTATTGAAATTTGTCAGATTGGTTAGGTTGCCTTTGACAGCGTATGGTAGCCAAGGAATGAGAATTAGCCCCATGATGGCATACCATTTACAAAAGAAGACAACCCAAGGTATTGCAAATGGGGTATGTTCAGCCTTTTTTAGTAGCCACTTAGTCACAAACACCGGCCAAAGTTAGCGGTTTTTGCATTTTTAACACACAAACAAATATAAATGCTAACTTTGGCCAGTGTTTGTGACTAGGTGGCTACTAAAAAAGACTGGACATACCCCATTTTAAATACCCTGGGTTGTCTACTTTAAAAAATATGTACATGTTAGGTGTGTTTCGGGGATTTATGACAGATAACGGTGTAACAATGTCACTATTGATACATTTAAAATATATATATATTGAAACAGCAATTTCCTACTTGTATTTATAGGCCTATAACTTGCAAAAAAAAGCAATAAAGCATGTAAACACTGGGTGTTTTTAAACTCGGGACAAAATTTTGAATCTATTTAGCAGTTTTTTTCATTAGCTTTTGTAGATAAGTAAAAGATTTTTCAAGTAAAAGTCCAAAAACATGTTTTTTTTTTTTTTTTTCACCATATTTCATTATTTTTTTTAAATACAATATATGACATAATATAAATACTGGTATGTAAAGAAAGCCCTTCTTGTCGTGAAAAAAACAATACACAAAGCAATACACATATTTGTATTCAGCGATGTCTCACGTGTAAAACAGTACCCCCTATATACATGTTTTATGGTGTTTTGGGAAGTTACAGGGTCAAATATAGCGTGTTACATTTGAAATTGAAATTCGCCAGATTGGTTACGTTGCCTTTGAGACTGTATAGTAGCCCAGGAATTAAATTTACACCCATAATGGCATACCATTTGCAATAGTAGACAACCCAAGGTATTGCAAATGGGGTATGTCCAGTCTTTTTTAGTAGCCATTTGGTCACAAACACTGGCCAAAGTTAGCGTTAGTATTTGTTTGTGTGTGAAAAATGCAAAAAACGCCAATTTTGGCCAGTGTTTGTGACTAAGTGGCTACTAAAAAAGTCTGGACAAACCCCATTTGCAATACCTTGGGTTGTCTACTATTGCAAATGGTATGCCATCATAGGGGTAATTTTCATTCTTGGGCTACCATAGGGTCACAAAGGCAACGTAAGCAATCTGGCGAATTTTAATGTGAAAAAACTGAAACACAAGCCTTATATTTGACGCTGTAACTTTTGAAAACACCATAAAACCTGTACATGTGGGGTACTGTTGTACTCGGGAGACTTCGCTCAACACAAATATTTGTATTTCAAAACAGTAAAAAGTATTGCAGCAATAATATCGTCCGTGTAAGTGCTGTTTGTGCGTGAAAAATGCAGAAAACGTCACTTTTACTGGCGATATCATCGTTGTAATACATTTTACTGTTTTGAAACACTAATATTTGTGTTCAGCAAAGTCTCCCGAGTAAAACAGTACCCCCCATGTACAGGTTTTATGGTGTCTTGGAAAGTTATAGGGTTAAATATAGTGCTAGCAAATTAAATTCCCTATACTTTCGGCATGGGTTGTCAGGCAGGTCCCGCTAATTGTAATTAATTAGGATACCTAATTATGTAAAATTATTACATAAATATATGTGTAGAATTAATATATGTATATATATACATATGTGTATATATACGTATATATATATATATTTTTTTTAATATTTTTATTTATATATAGGTATATATAGTGATATATACGTATATATTTATGTATATAGATATATATATTATGATATATATTATTTTGTTCTACGTGTATTTTGATATAAATATATATATATTATTATCACAATACAGTTAGAACGAAATAACACACATCTATATATTTTTTAATTATTTATTTTTAAATATTTTTTTAATTTTATTTTTTTACGTATTTACATATATATTTTTTTATATTATATATAAATATATATATAACAA
This sequence comes from Pelobates fuscus, assembly GCF_036172605.1. Lineage (NCBI taxonomy): Eukaryota > Metazoa > Chordata > Amphibia > Anura > Pelobatidae > Pelobates > Pelobates fuscus. The sequence goes on from NC_086322.1 coordinate 255,633,979, forward strand.
TAATTATATATATATTTAATCAGTATCAGTCTACGTGTAATTTGATATTAATATATATATATATATATATATTAATATTTAAATACACGTCGTGTATGTGTAAATGTGTGTATGTGTATATATATATATATATACTTAGATCATATATATATAATATATATGATCTAAGTATATTTTATTTGTAACTGTAATTTTTTTTATTTATTTTTTGAACTAATATTTTTTTTTTTTTACAGGACAGGGGGCAGAGACAGTGTCAGCCAGTGATGTCACATCACTGGCTGACACACAGGATCAGTGATCACAGTGACTGCCTGTCACTGTGATCACCTCCTGCAGATTGGGTAATTGACCACAGGGGGGAGTGCCTGGGTGGTACAAGCACTCCCCCCTTCCAATCTGCAGGGGGATCACTGTGCCAGTTACATGTGTCAGCCAATAGGCTGACACATGTAACACTGATCGCAGTGACAGGCTGTCACTGCGATCAGAGCGCTCTGAGATCGCAGTGACAGCCTGTCACTGCGATCTCAGACCTAGCAGATCGCGGTCACCGACCCCAGGGGGACTGCCTGGGGGGCCAGGTAAGTCCCCCGACCGCGATCTGCAGAAGGGGAAAGCCGCCGGCCGCATGTGTCAGCCGATTTGAAATCGGCTGACACATGCTTAATACTGGTCGCAGTGACAGCCTATCAGTGCGATCAGAGACTGCAGATCGCGGTCACCGGCCACAGGGGGGGTTGCCCGGGGGGCCAGGCATCCCCCCCGACCGCGATCTGCAGCGGGAGAATACCGCCGGCCACGTGGGCGGCAATAAAAGCGAGGACGTACTATTACGCCCGCCGGCGTTTAGAGCCGGTTTCTGCGTGGCGTAATAGTACGTCCTCCGGACTTAAAGGGATAATGCTTTCCTATGGACGTCAGCGTCTTCTCACTGTGATTTTCACAGTGAAAAGCGCGGAAGCGCCTCTAGCGGCTGTCAATGAGACAGCCACTAGAGGCTGAATTAATCCTATTGTAAACATAGCAGCTTCTCTGAAACTGCTATGTTTACAGTAGGCAGGGTTAACCCTAGATGGACCTGGCACCCAGACCACTTCATTGAGCGGAAGTGGTCTGGGTGCCTGTAGTGGTCCTTTAAGAATTAAATAAATAAAGTATATTTGATTTTAGTCAGTCAATAAATGCAATCCAGAGTTATATAAAGATAGAATTACGTTAGTATAATTATAGACACTAAGTAGACGACATGAATGATTAAATATCTAACAAGAGATGGAATTTTACAATGGAAGTAGAATCATAAGATATCTAGCAAGGAATTCAATTTCCAAACTCTGTATTTAGAAACAAGTCAGCTAAAATATAACCAAAAGAGGAGCTTCTAAATTGATTAAAAAACAGACAGCCTAGAGAGAGCCTAATAAAAATGTAGCAGTAGCAGGGCTAAGTCAGGGTTCTTAAACAGCAAGAAAATTAGCTAATTTATAAGGGTTAAATCACGCAATGCATAAGACTATAAAAGAGGGATTTTTCAGGAGAAATTCCATTGACTTAAGGCAGTCCCCTGAAGAGATAAACTCAGCCTCTTCATCATAGGCGTGCGCACGGGGTGTGCCGGGTGTGCCTGGGCACACCCTAATCCCCGCGGCACGCCTATGTATTGAGTCCTGCAGGAACAGCGTTCCTGCACTTTTATTTGAGCAGGAACGCTGTTCCTGCGGGCACTCAGTGCCCCCAAATGCCCCCTTCAAGCCCCCATGCCCCCCCCCCCAGTCGGATGCCTGTGTCCATCTCAGACGCAGCGAGGGAGCTGTGTGCTCTCTGCTCCCTCTCGCCGCGCGGGCTGTCTGCAGATGCCGGGAGCCGGAATATGACGTCATATTACGGCTCCCAGCTACAGCAGACAGCCCGCGCGGCGAGAGGGAGCAGAGAGCACACCGCTCCCTCGCCGCGTCTGAGATGGACACAGGCACCTGACCCACTGGACCCCAGGGACAAGTCCACGCCAGCACTCCAGGTAGGGAGGCTGGGTGGACATTTGTTTTAATAAAAAAAAAAAAAAATTGTATGTGTCTGTGAATGTATGTTTGTGTGTCTGTAAGTGTGTCTGTGAATGTATGTGAGTGTCTGTGAATGTATGTTTGTGTGTCTGTAAGTGTGTCTGTGAATGTATGTGTGTGTCTGTGAATGTATGTGTGTCTGTAAGTGTGTGTCTGTGAGTATGTGTGTGTCTGAGTGTATGGGTGTGTGTCTGTGAGTGTGTGTGTGTGTGTGAGTGTATGTGTGTCTGTAAGTGTGTGTCTGTGAGTATGTGTGTGTCTGAGTGTATGGGTATGTGAGTGTGTGTGTGTCTGTAACTGTGTGTGTATCTGTGAATGTATGTGTGTGTCTGAGTATGTGTGTGCACGCGTATATATATCTGTGTGTCAGTATATATATACACACACACACACGTGTATATTTTTTTTTGGGGGGGGGGTGGGAAAAGAGTTCCCACACTTTATTCCCCAGGACTTCTCTGGAGATGTCCGGATCTCCCTTGACGGCTCACGCAGAGTCGGCGCTATCTGAGTGCCGGCTCTGCTCTTAGCCTCCATGGGCTGGCGGGGAGATCAAAGATCTACCTCACCAACCCACAGCAACACGGAGGGAGGCAGGAGAGGACCCGGGGAGATCTAGACAGCAGCTCTGCCAGGTTCCTCTCACGAGATCTGAGCATTGCCACGGCAACACTCAGATCTCGCGAGAGTTAACTCTAGCTCCGCAGGCTAGAGTTCACTCTCCACTGGACCACCAGGGATGGTACATGGCAGCAAGGATCCCCCCTCCCTACATAAGGTAGGGAGGGGGGATATTTTCTAATCTGCCCCCACCTCCACAACCCCTCCCAACATACAGCCCACACACACACACAGCACATAGACACATACAGCACGCTCACACACACAGTACACTAACCGCACCCTCACAAACACACACAGCACCTTTACAAACACACAACACCCTCACACACAGCACACTAACAGCACCCTCACAAACACACACACACACAAACAGCACCCTCACAAATACACGACACCCACACACATCACACAAACGGCACCATCACACAAACGCACACATCACACAAACAGCACCCTCACACACAGCACCCTCACACAGCACAGTAACAGGACCCTAACAAAACACACAAACACCCTCACACAGCACACTACCAGCACCCTCACACACAAACAGCACCCACACAAACACCCTCACCCACATAGCACACTACCAGCACCCTCACCCACACATCCCACTAACACCACCCTCACACCACCCTCACACAGCACACTAGCAGCACACACACAGCAGTGTATGTGTATATATATATATATATATATATATATATAGTAAAAATAGAAAAATAAAAATAGAATAAATATATACACATGCGGCGTGTTTGTGCTTTAGGGTGCACACCCTAATGCAATAGGCTGCGCACGCCTATGCTCTTCATCCTTGCTATTAAGGTCAATAAGTCCCCATAGATATAATAACATGAGTGAATTAAAACAAAAGCAAACAAGCTTGACGTGTTAGTCAGGAAATTAAATCAACTAAACTATAGAGTGGGGGGAGCTTTCCTATGTAATATGTCCTACTGGGCACTGTGGGCCCTCTCAATTTGTTCTAAAACCTAAAAAAAAAAATGTTTTACTTACCTGCAATCAAGCGCCAGGAGTAGCTCCCGGCACTGGTTTTCTGCGTCCCCTCCAACATCACTTGGGCTGCACGCAATCCAATCACAGGCTTCTCATAGAGTATCCTGTGATTGGACTAATTGCCAGTTTGGAGCACATGCATGCACTCTGGACCAGTGAGAGGAGGGAGGGAGAAAGGTTTTTTTTATTTAAATGAGCATGGTGGGTGGCTGGAGTGAGCACAGAGTGGGATGATTTTAATTTATGCACAAATTCTAATTTATGCACTGTTGGTACAACTTGCCCCCGGCACGCAATTGCTGAAACACTGCACATACTGACTCCTACCACCCTAACCACTTCAATCACTAGAGTGGTCATAGTGGTTCGAGCGACACTTTAAAGGATCACTATAGGGTCAGGAACAAACATGTATACCTGACCCTATAGAGTTTAATCCACCATTTAGGTGGCTTGCACGCCCTTAGCCCCCTCAGAATGGGTTAAAACTCCCCATAGTTCCAGCGTCATGCGGGTCTGCCAGAGTTGGCCCCGCCCCCTTAGTGACATAATCAAAATTTCAGTTTTTTAGCCAATCCAATGCTTTCCTATAGGGAAAGCATTGGATTGGCTAAAATCGGCAAGGGGGTGGGGCCAAATGCCATTTTGGCCAATCAGCACCTCCTCATAGAGATGCATTGAATCAATGAGCGTGAGGAATGAGCGTGAGGAATGGCCACTTGGAGGTGTCCCTAGGGACAATGTAAACACTGCCTTTTCTCTGAAAAGGCAGTGTTTACATGAAAATGCCTGAAGGGAGCTATTACACTCACCAGAACAACTACATTAAGCTGTAGTTGTTCTGGTGACTATAGTGTCCCTTTAAATTTGAAGTTGGCTTTGAATTATTTTTGAACTCTCACTTTAATAAATAACCCTGTATGGTATTTATGTATTTATGTCCTGATGAAAGTTCATATATTGAATATAGCAATACAATAAAGACATTTTGCAGAAAAGACCCAGATTTCCGGTATCAAATGGAATTGTATGCAATATGTGTCACCGAGCACTGGATATCTAAATGTCTACACAAAGCTATCTTCCAGACTATATATATATATATATATATATAAAATACAAAAATGGTTCAGGCACTCCAAGGTTCAGAACAGGCAATTTTATTGGATCCCACAGCAACGTTTCGACCTTTTCGGTCTTTGTTTGACAAAGACAGTAAAGGTTGAAACGTTGCTGTGGGTTCCAAAAAAATTGCCTGTTCTGAACCTTGGAGTGCCTGAACCCAGGGCCAGATTAAGAGCCTAGTGGGCCTGGTGCTGACAATTATGATGGGGTCTAATTACAGAATCTTATCGACCAAAAACAGTCTTACCTCTCGAGCGTCATGTATCTGATGGAGATGGTATGGAAGGAAACTCAAGTATGCAGCTATAAGAAAACACATACTCTATGCTAATCTCTCTCTAATTTATGCTTTCATCTTTCAAGTAAATCCATACCCTCTAACGGCAGTGTCCAGTGAAGCAATGGGCGGGGTAAAAGGGAAGACCGAATCACGTGACCAGAACTGCCAAAAGGGCGAACATGCCCAAAAAGGGGGCATGTCTGTCCAAAGAAGGAAGGCCAGCATGGCATCAGTGTCCCTATGTATCGCAGTGTCAGTGTCCCCATGTCGCCCAGTCCCCTAGTCTCCCAGTGTCTGTCCTCATTTCTCCCCGTGTCCCCATGTCTCAGTGTTTCCTGTATCACTAGGATACTAGGGGACACTGAGAGACATGTGGACACAGTGAGACATGGGGACACTGAGACACCAGGGGACACTGGGAGACATGGGGGCACTTGTGAGTACAGACATGGGGACACTGGGAGACATGGAGACACTGGGAGAAATGAGGACACAGACACTAGGGACACAGAGACATGGGGACACTGAGACACTAGGGACACTGGCTGGGAGGTATGGGGGCACTTGTGGACATAGACATGGGGACACTGGGAGACATGGGGACACTGAAAATCTGGGGACACTGAGACCCTAGGGACACTGGCTGGGAGACACGTGGACACTGGGAGACAGATATTTGGGGATGCTGAGCGACATGGGGACACTGAGAGACATGGGGACACAGACACTTGGCGACTAGGGTACACTGGGAGCTGTGGGGACACTGAGACACTAGGGCACTGGCTGGGAGACATGTGGACACTGGGAGACATGTGGACACTGGGAGACAGATCTTTGGGGACACAGGGAGACATGGGGACACTGAGACACCAGGGACACACAGACATGGGGACACAGACACTGGGAAACTAGGGGACACTGAGACACTGGCTGAGAGACATAGGGACACTGGGAGACATGGAGACACTATGTCCCTAGTGTTTCCATGCCCAATGTGTCTCCCAATGTCCATATGTCTCACAGCGTCCCCATGTCTCACAGCGTCCCCAGTGTCTCTGTGTCCCTTAGTGTCTGTGTCCCCTAGTGTCTCAGTGTCCCCTTGTCTCCCTGCTGCCTTTCCCCACCATCTTTCACTTCCCTGAGTTGTAGTCTGTCTCTGCAGACTGGGAGCTGGGAGCTGCAAAAACAATTGAGAGAAAGGCTGAACTTGATGGACGCATTTCTTTTTTCAGCCTTTGTAACTATTTAAAAAATTAGAAATTTTCGTCACCCACCACTATACCAAGGTCAACAGCTACACTTTTATCAAGATTTGGCACCCTCCACATTGCGGAAACGCCGAGAACTAAAACCCCTCACCACCGCACTGCTAGAAACCGGATGGCGCTACATGTGGGGGCACCCCTTTAGACTGACCGTAAAGAAAGGAGAACAAACCTTCACCCTCCATCAGGTCGCGGACATGCAAGACTTCGCAGCACATCTGGGAATCCCCCTGAGATACCCCCCGACGGACCCCATCCGCCCTACCCCTGGAGATAACAGCCGCAAAGACAGACCCCGCATTGCCGCGAACCGCATGCAAGCAAGGCGCAATCCAACACCGGCCTCACAGGACTCTACCCAAACGGACACTTGAACGGCTCCACAAGCAGCCGCCAGTACTACCCTGGCAGACCCAATCAAGGCGGACAGACCCACTCCGCGAACACGGTCCAAGGACACTGTTCCTCTGGTAGTATATTCTACGACAGGTTACACCCCAGTTAAATGTTTTTGATTGTTATTATGGTTTATCACAAATGTTGTAGTCAACCGCCAGACCTTGGCACCTTAGGGCTCTATGCCTGCTCCCCACAAGGCCCAAACCTGCTAGACCCAAACGTACAGTAAAACTCACGAGCGCAGGGGGCAAGGTATAAATCCCACAAACCCCACACCCTGACCGGGAAGAGAGGAGGCCTCCCAACCGCACTAACCACTCGCCCCGGGTCATAACAGGCCGCGAGGCTAAGAAAAAGACTTCCCCGGTCTCCTTAAGCCCAATTTCATCAACCCGACCCCTGCGCAACCCAACTCAGCACCTCGAGTAACGAATCACATTAAGGCCACACACCGGTACCACCGGACGGTCTCTCCTCCCTACTCCCAGCACTTAAAGCAGAGGGCTGAGGACCCCCCTAGTCCCCTTAAGCCCAACTCTAGCAGACCGACCCATACGCAACCCAACCCGGTACACTAAGAATCGAGGTACACCAAGACCGCAAACCGGACTCAATGGCCAGCTCCTCTCCCTCAGCCCCTGCCACCCTTCTCCCTTTATCTCCCTTTAGCAGTAGACGGGGTTTGGGGGGGGGGGGGGGGGGGGGGGATGGGGGGAGGAAAGTACATACGATAGAGGCCCACAGAATTTGCAAGGCCTCCTAACCAGACCGAACCGATCTGACACGATCACAGGGCACCTAAGGGGAATCGTAGGCTCCCACACGTGGAAGCTACTCCACAAACGTTATGTCTGTTATGTAAAACTTGTTTCACCCTGAAGCACTTCTTATGTATATATTTATGTTTGGAAAACGTACAACACTGTTTATATTATGCACAGTATACATAGGACTGTTTTGAGTTACTCTGCACATGGGGGCAATACCAGTCAGCTATATACAACACCCCACCGGATGACACACCACCCATGGTCCCTCAGACAACATGGCACCGCTCCGCCTATGTTTATACATCTAACCCCCTGAAATCAACAAGCATTCCACCAACCCCACAGGGACACTATATCCTGACTAACAGACAATTAGAGACATGCAACTAAGACTGCACACCCCGCCCCCACACACACCCCTGCCCCTCAGCAAAACCACACCAGACTCCCGAACCGTTGAGATGAGACCGCAAGCCTTGCCTGAGCAACCAAGACTACCCACTCAATGACAAGCAAACAATCACGTACCTAGCACCCACTGGAACCTGCAAGTACTCAGACCCATGCACTATAGCCACCACATCACCACACAAACAACAACCCCTACATCACCCTCCCAAAACACCGCGATAAGCACACGCAACCAAGGAACCAAACTCACACCAGACAGGGGACAGAACCACACACACCATAAACAAGAAAAACACCCTCACAGCCTCACTACCCACTAGACGAACATCAACCACCCACAACTCAATAACACACACACCGATCAGCTGAACCCCCGACATATCCACGCTCACGCAAAACAAGACAAAACACTGGAACATTAGACACCCACTCTTAAACCACCTTACTCGAGATGCACCATCGGAGACAATACAAAAAACCCGGGGACAGAGAGGGAGAGGCGAAGTACCGACCCACCTCCTACCTCAAAACCCCAACCAACCGCTCACCACCGGAACCACCCGACCACTAAGCCACTACAAGCACACCCGAACCCTCCATAGCACACAACCAACAAATACCCACCCGCGCAAACCCAACCGCCCACACGACGCCTGGCAACCCGATAGTAAGACCAGGACCCAACAAACCCCCTAGCCTCAGTCCCACCCGGGACACCCGACACCCACACACCCCCCCCCCCCATACCGCCACCCCTCACCAATTCCCCCCCCCGAACTCTCGCCCCCCCCAGTTTACCAAGGAGCACGCACACACCCATAACGCACACAACAGAAACCAAACAAAACACACAACAAACACAACGCAGCGACTCCCAGTATGCCAGCCACATTGACCTGCCTATCAATAAATTGCAAAGGGCTAAACAACCCGGCCAAACGTCACCAACTTATGAGATGGGCAAACAGATCTAAGGCGGACGTCCTCCTCCTCCAGGAGACGCACTACACCGAAGCCAAACAGTTCCCTCTCCTAAGCCGACATTACCGAATCAATCATTTCGCCAGCTCCCCTCACGACAAACATAACGGAGTAGCTATCGTCATACGAAAATCGTGCCCACTCGCCATCCAACGCACAATAGCAGACCCACAAGGCCGATACCTCACAGTCACAGGCAAAATAGGCACACACTCGTACGCCTTCACCTCCGTATATGCCCCAAATGTACCCTCTAGCACATTCTGGCAAACATTGCAAGCGCACTTAGCCCTTTTTCCTTCCCACCACTCCATACTTGGAGGGGACTTCAACGCCACCCCATCACCCTCAGTAGACAGACACCGCACGCGCACGCACACCCAACACAAACAACCAACGGCCAAAGCCGACAAACTGCTCTCAGCATTCATCTCACGCACCCACCTACTAGACGCCTGGAGATCACAACACCCAACATCCCTGGACTACACCTTCTTTTCACATCCACACCACTCATACTCCCGTATCGATCTCTTCCTCATCTCCCCAGCATTAGCACCGCAAGTCCACACCACATCCATAGGTCCCATTACATGGTCTGACCACGCAGAAATAACGCTCACAATCAGATTGCCATGCACAGTCAGACCATGGTCTTGGAGACTAAATCCCCACCTGCTGCACAACCCACGAATCAGACAAGAGGTAGACAGAGCCCTCACAGAATACTTTCAACTAAACACAGACGCGGACACTTCGGAAGGGACACTTTGGGCAGCCCATAAGGCGGTAATCAGGGGAGTCCTAATAAACCAGGCGACGATCCACAAAAAACAACAGATTGCACACCTAGAAAGCGCACTTAAAACCCTCAGAACCCTCGAAGCAAAACACAAAATCGACCCAACGCAGGAGCTAACCGAACAAATTAAAAAATGCCAAACAGACATCAAAACACATATGGCAAAAGACTCCACAAAAGCCTTGCTATGGTCAAAGCAACTCTTTTATGATAAAGCCAACAAAGCCGACACCCTACTCGCACGAAAACTCAAACAGAGATCCGAAAACAAACAGATACACAAGATACGCACCCCAGACGGGTCAGTCACAGAAGCCCCAAACGAAATCGCCAGCGTCTTCCAAAAATACTACGAGGCTCTATACGACCACTCACCGGAAGCACGCCACAACCCAACACCTATCGAAACACTCACAGAACGCTACCTCAACCACGTAACACTACCCACCCTTAACGAAGAAACAGCACAATCGCTGGCCAACCCCATATTAACAGTTGAAATTGCACGGGCCATAAAAGCCCTGAAACCCAACAAGAGCCCGGGCCCGGACGGATTTACCGGGCTCTACTACAAAACGTACGCCCCCACCCTAATCCCACACCTATGCAACCTGTACAATGCTATATTAAACGGCGACCCCCTACCAAAAGACATGCTACAAGCCAACATCTGCCTCCTCCCAAAACCCAACAAATCTCATTTAGAACCAGGACACTACCGACCGATCTCCCTCCTCAACGTTGACATAAAACTGTTTACCAAAATCCTCGCCGACCGACTGAACCCCCTCATACCCAAACTAATACATCCAGACCAAGTAGGCTTCATACCGACACGACAGGCCAGCGACAACACGCGACGGACGTACGACCTCATATGGACGGCACAGACTAGACACATACCAACCCTCTTTCTATCACTAGACGCAGAAAAAGCCTTCGACAGACTGTTATGGCCCTTCCTATTCGCTACCCTACTCAAATTCGGATTCCCACAAACATTTATAACCGCCCTACAAGTATTATACGCCACCCCGCAAGCCCATCTCCTACTACCATTAACACACCCCCCTTCCTTCACAATATATAACGGCACACGCCAGGGATGCCCCCTATCCCCACTCCTCTTCGCGCTCTCCCTAGAACCACTTCTGCAATCACTCAGATCAGACGAAAACATACAAGGACTGAAAATCCGCGAGGAAGAATATAAAACGGCTGCATATGCAGATGACCTACTCATTACAATAACAGAACCAAAAACATCCCTCCCACCACTTCTTCAAGCCCTAGAGACCTACGCTAAAGTATCTGGATACAAACTAAACATTGACAAAACCGAAGTCCTGGCCATCCATTTAGACACCCCCACTAAAACAGCCATACGCCTAACCTGCCCCTTTGACTTCACACCCACACACATCAAATACCTAGGTATTGCCATACCAACGGACCTCTCACGCAGCTACGAACTAAACTACACCCCCACGATCCAAAAAATCAAACAAGACATAGACAAATGGCAAAACATGCCGATATCATGGCTGGGCAGGCTAACATCGATTAAGATGAACGTCCTACCAAGACTTTTATACTTATTCCAAACCCTACCAATCCCAATCAATCACGCAGATTTTAAACAACTACAAACTACCATCGATAAATTCATCTGGGCCAACAGACGTACCAGGATTAAAAGACAGACCCTATACGTCCCCAACAAAGCAGGGGGTCTAGGCCTCCCACATCTCATCCATTATTATCAGGCAGCCCAGCTAACACAAGCACAACACTGGCACGCCCCCAGCGGCACCAAGCGATGGGTAGACCTAGAGCACGATATCTTTGGTAGAGACTTCCCCTCACTGTATATTTGGCTCCCCAGAACAGCCAGACCCCACCTACCCCAAACATCACCTGCAATCCTCAACACAATCAAAATATGGGACAAAGTAACCCCAAAAAGCGGCTTGACTTCGCAACCCTCACCACTGACACCGATACTTCGCAACACACATTTCCCACCCGGCATGACACCAAAAGACTTCGCCCGCTTCGAAGAAAACGACCTCACACGACTACACCACTTCTACAGAAACCGACAACCGATACCATTCGCAGACCTTCCACAAACCACACCATTCCGCACCTTTGACATGTTCCGCCACCTACAACTCAGAAGCTTCCTAGAAACACCAACAATTACACAGGCCGGCACAAAACCACTCACGCCCTTTGAGAAACACTGCCTACAAAACCCAACGCATAAAGGACAAATCTCCCAGCTATACACCCACATAATCCAAAACGTTAAGGACGGCGCACTCACATACGTGTCGGCTTGGGAGAGGGATATAGGGCAGGCCGAGGACCCATCAGACTGGGCAAACATATGGGAGGCCACAGCCTCCATATCCATATGTGTAAATCACAAGGAACAAGCGTACAAGACGTTATTAAGATGGTACGTCACCCCTTTAAAACTGAAACAGATGGGCAGGTCAAGCACTGACCTATGCTGGAAAGGCTGCGGACACAGAGGCACTTACATACACATGTGGTGGGACTGTGTCCATACCACACAAATATGGAACCAAATAGAAACAATGGTCTCACAGATCCTCCACACAGACATCCCACATGACCCATGGATATGGCTCCTATCCAAACCCATGGCCAACACACCAAGGTCCCACAACAAACTGATAGCCAAAATCGCACTCGCCACCAGAAGAGCCATCGCCGAAAAATGGGGCAGCCCAGACACACCCACACTGGACACAGTGAAGAGAAAAATAAAGGACACAATTAAAATGGACGAATTGTCCGCACTGATCCACGACACAACTAAAAATTTCAAAAAAATATGGGACCCGTGGTTCTATGCATTCCCATTAACGACCTAGCCAACAACCAACACTAACATAACACAACACCTCACAAACCCAATAACCACACACACCCTAAGACCAGAACCCTAGCCCTCCCATCCCCTCCCCTGAACCTGGAGACCATCCACACACTCCCCCATACCCCCCCCACACTCCCCCACAATCCAAGCAGCTGCACGGACCGAAACCAGATGCCAACCCAAGGATAAAGGACCCACATACCTAGGAGACAGCTCCACATTGGACACCTAGGGCACACACGAACACCTACCAATGCTCAACTGAACACCGACACACCAAAGATTCGCACCCCACACCACACTACACACAACACCAGAAAGTCACCCGACCTGCACTCAAACCGACACCCTACGACAGCCAACGAACTACTTAAAGCACGAAGAACATCTGACATGGACCAGAACGACGCGAATAATTACCCACACCGACCCCCCCCCTCACACGAGGGGAGCCCGAACCCCAACGAACCGATCCGACCACCTCTGTAAGCAAACACGAGGGGCACAACAAAACCTCCAAGAAACCATACCATAAACTGAACCCCTCAGTCTCAAATACGCTACCCAGACCACTAGAACAAGTCACACTACAAGAGACTTAAACATTCACTAGGACAAAATAGCCGACAACGAACAAAACAGAGCTACTGTCCATATGTATAAACCAACGAAATGCCTATATGTAAACAAACTGTATAGCATGTACTTTTCCCTAACCAATTTCTAACCCCCCCGTTCCCATTCTGTACCCTTGCAACCCTATCAAAATACACAAAGCTGATAAGAATGTACACTGAAATGATGTATTGATTTGCTCTGTTCGCAAACTGTTAAAAATACTCGTTTGTTATGTGCAATGTGTATTTTAAACCTTGAACCTCCCATTTTCTTTTCTGTACCCCCACCCCATAAAACAAAAAATCTTTCAAAATAAAGAATTTATAAAAAAAAATTAGAAATTTTCATAAAATTGCAGACAATTTTAACTTTAGTGATAAAACAATGTAAATGCGTTCACTGAGACCGACAACTTTGATGTGAAGTAATTAATCACATAAATAGTTACCAAATCACCTTGTTTATTTCCAGATGTCTGAATGCTTTATGCTGTGGTTCTGTGCATTAAAAGAAGTTTGTAGTATTTACAATGTATTTAGGCAGACCAAATGACCAAATGCAGTGGAACCTCGGAACTCAAACTTAATCTGTTCCAGAAGGCTGTTCGAGTTCCGATTTGTTCGAGAACCGAATCAACATTTCCCATAGGAATTAATGTAAAATTGATTAATCCGTTCCAGACCCCCAAAATAACAGCATTCTACATGGGCAGACATGGAATACAGCATTCAACAGTGTTGCAGTTCCAAAGCAAGATATAAAAGTATTACATTATTATTTTAGCAATGTATTTTATGGAGTCATAAAGCCACAGTGTAGGATATACTCTTGTTTATGTTTTTTACGGATAGCCACATTTTTATATTTACTTTACATATTGACGTTTATAATTGTCCCCTGGTAACTCCCTACCGTACTCCAGACCTGTGACACTATTAGTGGTTTATTAGTAGTACAAAAAGAGATGGGTCTTGCAAATGCACCCTTTTCTGACTTGAAAATGATACATGGCTCTTTGTTGTATGTTCGGGTACCAAAGATCGTTCGCATACCGAGACATTTTTTACTCAGAATCTTTGTTCGACTTCCGAATTATTCAAGAACGGGACCATTAAGAGTTCCACTCAGTGACTATCTGCAAGGTTTAGTTTATATTGGAACAATTACCTTCAGCAATAACTACCTGCAAGGTTTAGTTTATATTGCAACAATTACCTTCAGCAATAACTCTGTTAAGAGTTGGACTGTTACAGTGTCTAGGGATTGGATATATGTTGCTATAACTTTATCCTTGCAGTTATCAGGAACGATTTATCTATGAGTTCCTAGGTGGTTTTTTTTTACCTAGTTATTCCGAATAAAGTTTATTTATTTTTTTGATAGACGTCGCTTTGGGGTGGTTTGAAGGAGATCAGCCCGTTTGGATACGGGGTGATCTTACCTTCATCATTTTTTTCTCCTCTTCTGTGCTCTATGCAGGGTTATGCCCTTTTGCCACCCCTATAACCCATTTTTCTCTGTACTTCTGATTGGGTTTTCTATTTAGGGAGTACCTCTATCTATTATAATTTATTAGGTTTCAATACCAGGGTTATATAGAGTGGTTTATCTTTCCTTCTTTTTATAAAAACAATATGGCTGGCTTCTTATCTAATAAAATTGAAAGTAATGTCTGGTGTAAAGATGCAGAAAATTTGTTCTCTAACACAAAATTAGACTCCAATACCACCACTCCGAACATTAATAAATCATTTAATAAACTTCACAATCTATGTAAGAAACAGATTTGAACATGCTGGGAGATTTCATCCATTGAGAACAAATATGAGCAAAGAAATGATACCGAGAGGTCTTAGAGTGATGAACATTCCTTCATCTTATTCTGGTAATGCAGACTTGATGAAGGAATGGGACGCTGCGGCTGGTTCTTGCTCTAAAACGTTTATGCAGATTATCTGCAAATTCGAACATGAACAGCTTAGAACAGTAAATACAGACTTGGATGAAGAGATTAATGGAATTAAACGATCCGAATTTCACTTTTCTTTAATCCAGGCTGAAACAAAACCTGGATAAATATCAAGAATCAGTGAAATTTAGGAAACATGATAAATTCCTAAGGGATTCCAATGACTATCAGACTGGGAATGTCTATAAATCCTTCAACCGTAGAATGCGACGCACTTCTGATAATGGTCTAACCTTAGACTATGACTCCTCAGATACAGATTCTGGAAGTAAAATTCCAACTAATCCAGTAGAATCACAGTCACAATCTACTCTATCCACAGTGAACTCTAATCCCAGAGGGATCCTGAAAAAGGGGGTTAATTTTTTAGCTCCAGGCTATCAGGAGGATTTTCCGAGCCAACGGACGAGATATCAGACTTAGTGATGCACCGAACTGTTCGCTGGCGAATAGTTCCCGGCGAACAGAGCGTGTTCGCGTTCGCCACGGCGGGCGAACACATGCGCGGTTCGATCCACCCCCTATTCGTCATCATTGAGTAAACTTTTACCCTGTGCCTCCCGGTCAGCAGACACATTCCAGCAAATTAGCAGCAGACCCTCCCTTCCAGACCCTCCCATCTCCTGTACAGCATCCATTTTAGATTCATTCTGAAGCTGCATTCTTAGATAGAGGAGGGAAAGTGTAGCTGCTGCTCATTTGATAGGGAAATTGATAGCTAGGCTAGGGTATTCGGTGTCCACTACAGTCCTGAAGGACTCATCTGATCTCTGCTGTAAGGACATCAGCACCCCAAAAAGCCCTTTTTAGGGCTAGAACATCAGTTTTTCTGTGTAATGTAATTGCAGTTGCCTGCCTGCCAGCTTCTGTGTCAGGCTCACAGTGGATACTGTGCCCACTTGCCCAGTGCCACCACTCTTACCTGGTGTCACAGTAGCTTAAGCTTGCATTTAAAAAAAAAAAAAAAATTTCACTGTAATAGATTAATTAGCAGTTAGTTGTCTGCAAGCGTCTGTGTGTCAGGCCAACAGCGTGTACTCTGCCAGTGTGCACAGTGCCACTCATATCTGGTGGCACAATAGCGTGCATTTAAAAACCCACAAACATTGTTTTCACTGAAATAGATTGAATAGCAGTTAGTTGTCTGCAAGCGTCTGTGTGTCAGGCTCACAGTGGATACTGTGCCCACTTGCCCAGTGCCACCACTCATATCTGGTGACACAATAGCTTAAGCTTGCATTTAAAAACAAAACTTTTTTTTCACTGTAATAGATTGAATAGCAGTTGCCTGTGTGCCAGCTTCTGTGTCAGGCTCACAGTGGATACTGTGCCCACTTGCCCAGTGCCACCACTCATATCTGGTGTCACAATAGCTTAAGCTTGCATTTAAAAACAAAAAATGTTTTTTCACTGTAATAGATTGAATAGCAGTTAGTTGTCTGCCAGCTTCTGTGTCAGGCTCACAGTGGATACTGTGCCCACTTGCACAGTGCCACCACTCATATCTGGTATCACAATAGCTTAACCCCTTAAGGACACATGACATGCGTGACACGTCATGATTCCCTTTTATGCCAGAAGTTTGGTCCTTAAGGGGTTAAGCTTGTCTTTAAAAAAAAAAAAAAAATTCACTGTAATAGATTGAATAGCAGTTAGTTGTCTGCCAGCTTATGTGTCAGGCTCACAGTGGATACTGTGCCCACTTGCCCATTGCCACCACTCATGTCTGGTGTGACTATAGTGTGCCTTTAAAAACAACAAAAAGTGTTTCACTGTAAGCTAATAGCAGTTAGCTGTCTGCAAGCGTCTGGGTGTCAGGCCTTCAGCGTGTGCTCTGCCAACCTCAGCAAGTGTAATTTGCCACTCATATCTGGTGTCTGTATAGCGTGCTTTTACAAAGAAAAAAAGTTTTTCAGTGTATGCTAATAGAGGTCAGTGTCCCTAAAGTGGGTGTCAGGCCTTCAGTGTGTGCTCTGCCAACCTCAGCAAGTGTAATTTGCCACTCATATCTGGTGTCTCTATAGCGTGCCTTTACAAAGAAAAAACTTTTTTTACTGTTGTCTTCAAGCGGGTGTCAGGCCTACAGCGTGTACTCTGCAGACCTCTGCCAGTGCACATTGCCACTCATATCTGGTGTCACAATATCGTGCATTTAAAACCAAAAAACTTTTTTCACTGTTATAGATTGAATAGCAGTTAGTTGTCTTCAAGCGGGTGTCAGGTCTACAGCTTGTACTCTGCAGACCTCTGCCAGTGCACATTGCCACTCATATCTGGTGTCACAATAGCGTGCATTTAAAACCAAAAAACTTTTTTCACTGTTATAGATTGAATAGCAGTTAGTTGTCTTCAAGCGGGTGTCAGGTCTACAGCTTGTACTCTGCAGACCTCTGCCAGTGCACATTGCCACTCATATCTGGTGTCACAATAGCGTGCATTTAAAACCAAAAAACTTTTTTCACTGTTATAGATTGAATAGCAGTTAGTTGTCTGCAAGCGTCAGAAAGTCACCCCCTTGCCCGACGTCTGACACCTGGCTTGTCTGAACTATTAGCCCGCCAGCTTTTACCATACAAGCTGGTGGAGTCTGAGGCGTTCAAAAAATTTGTAGCTATTGGGACACCGCAGTGGAAGGCAATCCCCAACCTGTACTTGACTGTGCAAAATGAAGTAATGGCATGTCTGGCACACAGTGTTGGGGCAAGGGTCCATCTGACCACTGATACCTGGTCTGCAAAGCATGGTCAGGGCAGGTATATCACCTACACTGCGCATTGGGTAAACCTGCTGACGGCTGCCAAGCATGGAATGCGTGGCTCTGCAGAGGAGTTGGTGACACCGACACGACTTGCAGGTAGGCCTGCTGCCACCTCCTCTACTCCTCCTACTCCATCCTCTTCCATAACCTCGGCTGAGTCCTCTTCTGCTGCTGCGTCTTGCTCCACATCAACGGCACCCCCCAGCTCCCCAGGTACTATTCCACATCCCTATTCTGCTCTGTGTCAGTTTGTATCAGGGATCCTTAGGATAGGTGTCAATCCATACCTGCCAAGTGATCCTATGTAGGGGGAACAGTCCCTATTCTGCTCTGTGTCAGTGTGTATCGGGGATCCTTAGGACAGGTGTCAATCCATATCTGCCAAGTGACCCTATGTAGGGGTAACAGTCTCTATTCTGCTCTGTGTCAGTGTGTATCATGGTCTCTGAGGACAGGTGTCAATCCATATCTGCAAAGTGACCCAATGTAGGGGGAACAGTCTCTATTCTGCTATGTGTCAGTGTGTATCATGGTCTCTGAGGACAGGTGTCAATCCATACCTGCCAAGTGACCCTATGTAGGGGGAACAGTCCCTATTCTGCTCTGTGTCAGTGTGTATCATGGTCTCTGAGGACAGGTGTCAATCCATACCTGCCAAGTGACCCTATGTAGGGGAACAGTCCCTATTGTGCTCTGTGTCAGTGTGTATCAGGGGCTTTGAGGACAGGTGTCAATCCATACCTGCCAAGTGACCCTATGTAGGGGGAACAGTCCCTATTCTGCTCTGTGTCAGTGTGTATCAGGGGCTTTGAGGACAGGTGTCAATCCATATCTGCCAAGTGACCCTATGTAGGGGGAACAGTCCCTATTCTGCTCTGTGTCAGTGTGTATCATGGTCTCTGAGGACAGGTGTCAATCCATACCTGCCAAGTGACCCTATATAAGGGGAACAGTCCCTATTCTGCTCTGTGTCAGTGTGTATCAGGGGCTTTGAGGACAGGTGTCAATCCATATCTGCCAAGTGACCCTATGTAGGGGGAACAGTCTCTATTCTGCTCTGTGTCAGTGTGTATCAGGGGCTTTGAGGACAGGTGTGAATCAATACCTGCCAAGTGACCCTATGTAGGGGAACAGTCCCTATTCTGCTCTGTGTCAGTGTGTATCAGGGGCTTTGAGGACAGGTGTCAATCCATACCTGCCAAGTGACCCTATGTAGGGGGAACAGTCCCTATTCTGCTCTGTGTCAGTGTGTATCAGGGATCCTTAGGACAGGTGTCAATCCATATCTGCCAAGTGACCCTATGTAGGGGTAACAGTCTCTATTCTGCTCTGTGTCAGTGTGTATCATGGTCTCTGAGGACAGGTGTCAATCCATATCTGCAAAGTGACCCTATGTAGGGGGAACAGTCCCTATTCTGCTATGTGTCAGTGTGTATCATGGTCTCTGAGGACAGGTGTCAATCCATACCTGCCAAGTGACCTTATGTAGGGGGAACAGTCCCTATTGTGCTCTGTGTCAGTGTGTATCAGGGGCTTTGAGGACAGGTGTCAATCCATACCTGCCAAGTGACCCTATGTAGGGGGAACAGTCCCTATTCTGCTCTGTGTCAGTGTGTATCAGGGGCTTTGAGGACAGGTGTCAATCCATATCTGCGAAGTGACCCTATGTAGGGGGAACAGTCCCTATTCTGCTCTGTGTCAGTGTGTATCATGGTCTCTGAGGACAGGTGTCAATCCATACCTGCCAAGTGACCCTATGTAGGGGGAACAGTCTCTATTCTGCTCTGGGTCAGTGTGTATCAGGGGCTTTGAGGACAGGTGTCAATCCATACCTGCCAAGTGACCCTATGTAAAGGGGAACAGTCCCTATTCTGCTCTGTGTCAGTGTGTATCAGGGGCTTTGAGGACAGGTGTCAATCCATATCTGCCAAGTGACCCTATGTAGGGGGAACAGTCTCTATTCTGCTCTGTGTCAGTGTGTATCAGGGGCTTTGAGGACAGGTGTGAATCAATACCTGCCAAGTGACCCTATGTAGGGGAACAGTCCCTATTCTGCTCTGTGTCAGTGTGTATCAGGGGCTTTGAGGACAGGTGTCAATCCATACCTGCCAAGTGACCCTATGTAGGGGGAACAGTCTCTATTCTGCTCTGTGTCAGTGTGTATCAGGGGCTTTGAGGACAGGTGTCAATCCATACCTGCCAAGTGACCCTATGTAAGGGGAACAGTCCCTATTCTGCTCTGTGTCAGTGTGTATCAGGGGCTTTGAGGACAGGTGTCAATCCATATCTGCCAAGTGACCCTATGTAGGGGGAACAGTCTCTATTCTGCTCTGTGTCAGTGTGTATCAGGGGCTTTGAGGACAGGTGTCAATCCATATGTCAAGGTGTCAATATGTCATATGTCAGGTGTCAATCCATATCCATTGTGATTTAGGAATGTTAGGTGATTTCTGCCCTTTATGGATTAAAACCAGACTCTGCATCAACTGTGTAATTTTCCATGGGAGTTTTGCCATGGATCCCCCTCCGGCATGCCACAGTCCAGGTGTTAGTCCCCTTGAAACAACGTTTCCATCACTTTTGTGGCCATAAAGAGTCCCTGTTGGTTTTAAAATTTGCCTGCCCATTGAAGTCTATGGCGGTTCGCCCGGTTCGCGAACCGAAAATTTAGTGTTCCCGACATCACTAGTCTCTAGTGGCTGGTAGACAGCCACTAGGGGCTGTCTTACTGCTGCAATGTAAGCATTGCAGTTGCGCTGGAATGTTTTACATTGCAGTACTAAGAGCAGTGGTGTATCTTGGTTTTGTGCTGCCCTAGGCAGGACAAAACTCAGACACCCCCCCCTGCGCGCGCCACCCCCACCCAACCCTTCCCCCTGCCCCGCCTTCTAAATACACACACATTCACTGACAGATACACATACACTAGCTAACAGACACACACACACACACAGTCAGACACACACAGTCGGACACACACACACTAACAGACACACATAGTTGGACACACACACACACGTTAGTTGGACACACAGTCAGACACACACACACTAACAGACACACACAGTCGGACACACAGTCAGACACACACACACTAACAGACACACACAGTCGGACACACAGTCAGACACACAGTCGGACACACAGTCGGACACACAGTCGGACACACAGTCGGACACACAGTCGGACACACAGTCGGACACACAGTCGGACACACACTAACAGACACACACAGTCAGACACACACACACTAACAGACACACACAGTCAGACACACACAGTAACAGACACACACTAACAGACACACACAGTAACAGACACACACAGTCGGACACACTAACAGACACACACAGTCAGACACACACACTAACAGACACACACAGTCAGACACACACAGTAACAGACACACACTAACATACACACACTAACATACACACACTAACAGACACACACTAACTAACAGACACACTCAGTCAGACACACACAGTAACAGACACACACAAACAGACACACACAGTCAGACACGCACTAACAGACGCACACACACACACTCACTCACATTAATACTCACTTCTCTTTTTTTATTTAACCCCCCCCCAGCCTCCTTACCTTTGGGAATGCTGGTGGGGGGGGGGGGGGTTCTCCCATTCCCTGGTGGTCCAGTGGCTGCAGGGCGGCACTGGCGGGCGGGCGGCTGGCGAGGGAGCACTTCCCCTGAGCTCTCTGCTCAGCTCCCTCGCGCGCCGCCCGCAGAGTGAGGCTGCCTCACTCTGCAGGCGGCGCGCGAGGGAGCTGAGCAGAGAGCTCAGGGGAAGTGCTCCCTCGCCAGCCGCCCAGCAGCGCCGCCCGCCAGCCCAGCATGTCGGTTAGCCGCAAGGCTTTTTTTGCCGCCCCCTGGAAAATGCCGCCCAAGGCAAATGCCTTGTTTGCCTTGCGGCTAATACGTCCCTGACTAAGAGGGACAGTGATACTGCACCCAGACCACTTCAATGAGCTGAAGTGGTCTGCTTGCCTATAGTGTCGCTTTAAAAACACACTTCTTCAGAGAT
Organism: Pelobates fuscus; assembly: GCF_036172605.1. Classification (NCBI taxonomy): domain Eukaryota; kingdom Metazoa; phylum Chordata; class Amphibia; order Anura; family Pelobatidae; genus Pelobates; species Pelobates fuscus. The sequence continues at coordinate 255,656,024 of NC_086322.1, forward strand.
TAGCCTATTGGCTCGCCTCTTATAACCTTCCACTTCCTCCTCCCATTTACTGTACCCGCTCCTCCCAATCACCATCAGATATACCTAAATCACCTGATTCCCTCACTTCTCTCAGCGTATTTGTCCCCCATACTTTTAGATTGTAAGCTCATTTAGGGAGTTCCCTGTTCACTTGCCATTCTCATATGTGAAACCTGTTTTCTTATAATTAATTATTTGTTTTAGTTTATCTATTGTACAGCACTGCTGCCTGTGTAGGCACTATGTAAATCGTAATTGTAATTTATGCAGAACGCTATACAATCTGCTATACAATCTGCATTCAGGAAGATATAGATAGATTTTAGTACATACAAGCACAGTTCTGTGAGATTGTCCTTAAATATTTTAGTCAGCACAGCATCAGTTTGAAAACTATGGTCTGGCCATCCCACGTTAGGACAAAATCAGCATTGTGAGTAGTTAGAAGAATGCAGGAGGGAGGGAACAGACATTGTATAAAACGAAATCCCAGCACAGTTTTCAGAGACTCTTTTTTTTTTTAGAGAATCTCTCTCCCAGGGCAGTAGCCAAGAAACAGTGGGAGCTGAACAAAGACAATCCAGCTGAATGGGAGGGCAGCCATTTTAAAAGTTATTTGAAGCCGAAGGACCAGCAACAATAACCTTTAATGGCTCATGAGAATCTTAGTATGAATTGCAAAATATTTCACTTCTGTTAACTGTGAGAAAATTGCAGCTGTTTATGAAATGGCTGCCCAAGGTCCGAATTCAGACAACATTAATTAAATAAAATGAAAGTAAATCAATTGTTGCTCAATTTAATAACCATATCGAAATCTTAGATATAAGTTAATTGCCACAAACTTTCCTTAGCACTTCTGAGAAAATTAAAGCATGGTAACAGCTGATAAGGACAGTGTGAAATATAAGGAACAATTATAATGATAACCAACACAATGTCTCTAAGGTTTGCATTTTGTATTGCATTGATAATTATCCCTTATGCATTACTAGTGTAGGCAGGAAGGGGTATTTTATAAGCCTTTCACTTTTAACCCTTTATAGGGCTTCTAAACATACAATACATTTTGCTGGTATCAGACAAAGTGTAAACATCTCTAATAAGACATGAAGGGATGTTTTATAAACTCTTACATACCTATTAACCCTAAATAGGGTTATATAATATACACATTAATTTATAACATACAAAATTAGTTTATAAAATACCCCTTTCTGTCTCATTGAAGATTCTTGGCGGATATCAGCAAATCTAATGGCTAGAGTAGGACTCACCTTTTGGGGCTTGTCTTGACGGGGCAGGTGAGCTTATATTCAAATGGTCATTGGAATAAAACTAAAGAGCCTCCATTTTGTTTAAATGTACATAGGGATTTATGCCAGAGCGCAGGTAACGTTCTCTTGTTTTTATTATGTATTTTGAGCTGTTGGATACTAAGCTACTGTTGCTGTAAGCGCGGTGCTTTATCTTTGTGTTTTAAAAAATATCTAATCCAATGGGGTTGAGGTGCACCACATCATTCTTCATCATGCTATGATTGGCGCCATCCAGCTCAACATGACGAATCACCAGGCCCCCTAAACTGCAAACAAATCTGGATATGATCATGAAGAGCCAACTACAAGATCACTCCAGGGCGTTAGGTAAGGATTGCCAACAGAGACTGGGAACCACCTCCAACCAAATAACACCAAGCATGGAAACAATGCAGAGCAGCGCGCCAAATCGTGTTTACATGCGTGAATTAAGTCCATGGTAAGACACATCCAAGTCGTTACCCTCTGCATGGATAAGCAGCATCACGGGGCCAGAAACAAAACGCCGGAGGGCTATGCATTCCGAGTAAATCTGATGCCATCTGAGGCCCTTTATCCCGCGCCATTTTACCCTAACCTGGTCATGAGAGAACCCCAGATTCCTGCCCTATGGTCTTTGCTCTGCCCAACGAGCTGCCCAGTAAATAAAGGAGTGACCTATAATCCAAAGAAAATGGACAGAACCTGGAAAACAGATAAATGGTTATTACCTCCCGAGCGCCTACAATAAGTGAGGGTGCACATATAAGCAAAATCTGTGGGAGCTCCACTGACCCAAACACTGAATAGCTGCATTTGATAACCCTAATCTGCTAGCCTGAGTAGCCGCACCTATTCAAAAAGAATGGGGGGAGTAACCACTATCCTGTACCCCCAGCAAGTGCAACGCTGACTTAAAGACACTGAAAAATTCTCCTGACCCATCCTCATGGATAACCAAGGAACCCTCCCGGGATGCGCGAACCCAAAGGTAGGCATGAACCAAGGAAACCAGAAACCAAACACCAGCAGTAGCATCAATTCTAATAGCTCGACCAGACCCCAACTGATCTGTTTTAGACTTCCTAATCCACAATTCCACTGAGCTTTGGTCACTGGTAATAGCCGAGAGAGACATCGCTGAGGCACTACTGGCTCTAGGGGCAACTGACTCAACAATACGCACAGCCGCATAGAAACATAGGGAAAAAGCCACTCTGAAGAGAAGAGCTTCAAAGGGGGAAAAACAAACAGATTGCAGAACCCCACACAGATTTTCAAGTAAGGGGATAGAGAGCGGACGACGGACGTCTGCCACCCGTTCCCTCCCCCAACCCTGTAATATGCGTTGGCTTAGGAATGTCTTGGTAACATCCTCCCATCCCAAAAACTACATAAGGAAGTAAAGGGCTGAAAATTTACGTTTTCGCAAAGCCACTGATGCTCGAGCAGAATGCAGGGAGGACAGAAAAGCCAGCATAGTGCACAACCTACCATTGCAATCAAACTCTCCTACCGAACCTGAGATGCACTTTTTCCATACCGACCCATATGCCTGCCATGAAGATAGAGCCAACAACCCTCTGATTAGTTCTGTTAAGTTCTGAAATCGAGGTTCCATAAAAAGTCTGGACACGTCAGGCCCGTCACGTCGGCTCTCAGAGCTACTTCCTGTAAACGATCCCACTGCAGACAAGACAGAGAATCCACAATAGAATAATTGACCCCTGGAACATTACCTGCATGAAACCATATGTTATATTCTAGGAATCACAGCACCAATCGCCGTAACAGAGCTAAGACTGGGGGGGACCCTGATGACATCTGATTTACCACATTGACAACACTCATATTGTCCATCCAGAAGAGAATCTGCGTGTTCGTGAAAACAGCACCCCATAGTTCCACTGCCACAATGATGGGAAACTATTTCAAGAAGGTTAGGTAGTGTAAAAAGTCTTCACCAGTCCAAATCAAAGGCCATCGACTTGCACACCAGTGACCCTGGAAATATGCACCAATACGGATAGATCCGGAAGCATTGGTGAACAGCTCCACACACCCAAATCCGCCTTTAACCATTACGTTATATGAATGAAGTGGAAGGGGAGCCGAATACCCACCGTCGCTAGCAAGAGCCACCGGCTAAATACCCTACCCATAGGCATAACAAAACATGCAAAATGTAAGTGTCCCATGAGAGATTGCAGTTGCCTAAGCTGAACCTTCCCGGAACCCTGAACCAAAACCACCATGGTTGACAATACCCGCAATTTACACTCCGGAAGATGATACTCACATCGGACAAAATCGATTTCGATTCCCAAAAAGGAGAAAACCTACTAGGGCCTTCAGTTTCGTCTTCTGCGATGGGAACACCTAAATTGAACAAAACTTTCCGAAACTGACCTAACAAGGATAGGCAGGCGCGGAGAATCCGCCAGGCCGATGAACAAGAACATAACTCTAAACTTTAACACTATAAGTGTATATTACATATCTTATGGTATAACTATATGCACTACTATTCTTTATTGCATTTGCTATTAGAGGTTTGAGATAGGATTTCACAACAAGTTCAGTTTCACTGAAATAGACATTTAGGTGATCTCCCCCTTCTCCCTCTATGATCTAAATCTTTGCTACAAAAGATATTTTTACCTTTCCTATAACTGTTACTATCACATTAGGAAACCATCCAGCGCCATCTTGCCTACTCGAGCCACCATCTTGAGGAGTCGTGGTTGAGGTTTAACGTCCTGGGTTGACAATTGGGCAGGGTACAGAAAAGAAAAGAGGATGGGGGTGGGTAGGAAGGGGACGCATATAGCAGTAGTCTCGTCAATGATTCTATCAAAGCTTTGTTGGCTCATGTGTGTTTCTGTTGGTACACTTCTTGGCTGCGTACCTTAGTATCTTATATTATGTTAGTTGAGGGGAGAGCTCCCCCCCGCTCCTGGTCTTCCCTTGTTAGTAGCTTAACGTGTATAATTATCCCATATGGATTTGGCTTTGATGGTGTTGGGGTTAGGGGCTATGTAGGAGTGCGCCATTAGCTCGTAGTCCCAGTTAAGGGTTACTTGTTCCCTTAAGGCTTTTGTGCTCGGGACTTTACCTGTTTTCCAGGCTCTTGCAAGCAACGAGTTCGCCGCTATTAAGATCTGGAAAGTAGGTTTGGTCAGTGGTTTAGGTATATCTCTCAGTAATATGAACAAGATACATTGCTCTTTTTTTTTTTTTTTTAACCCCTTAAGGACACATGACATGTGTGACATGTCATGATTCCCTTTTATTCCAGAAGTTTGGTCCTTAAGAGGTTAAGTAGCTTTTACTCCAAAATAGAAAAGTTGGAAAAGAATCTTACCTTAATTAAAAATGTTTTCGAACTTTGCTATTTCAACCAAAGTTATGAATCTTTTACAGACATTGGCAAATCACTGTTTATTGAATAGACCCCAAGTGCCTGATACAGTCACATAGTAAGAAACAGACTGGGGCAAAATGGATCAATCTATATAAATAATTCACAGTATTACCTCGAGGAGATTAGGAGCAGAGAGTGGCAACTCCATTAAAAGGGAAGTTGTGGTTTCTATAAGCAGGAGCACAGAGAGGGAGGCAGGGTTTCAGTGATTACCACAAGAAGGTAGGATCACAGAGGGGGAGGTGGGGTTTCTGTGATTACAACGAGAAGGGTCTAGCAGAGAGGCGCAGTCACTGGCAGTTCGGTCTGCGGAGGAGGCGGGGTTTTTATGATCGGGGATCATATCTCCATGACAACACATGGCAGCATATTCCTGTGAGGAGGGCAGTCCAGATGAGCACTACAGCTACTGTGGGTGGCCCCCTCTTACAGCACTAGCTAATTGGCCTACTGGAAGTGCCGACTCTGCCCTTATCCCCGTCCTCCTTCCATCACCAATATCTGACAGTGTTGCTTGTGCAGCTGTTTGCGGGTAGAGGCTGCTTGTGGTTTTTGTATGTTTGTGGAGGTAAGGCCTGTCAGGTTAGAAGTAGTGATGTCGCGAACATAAAATTTTCGGTTCGCGAATGGCGAACGCGAATTTTCACAAATGTTCGCAAACGGGCGAACCCGGCGAACCGCCATAGACTTCTATAGGCAGGCGAATTTTAAAACCCACAGGGACTCTTTCTGGCCACAATAGTGATGGAAAAGTTGTTTCAAGGGGACTAACACCTGGACTGTGGCATGTATCTCTGTATTACACACAGTATCTCTATATTACACTCAGTATCTCAATATTACACACAGTATCCCTGTATTACACTCAGTATCTCTGTATTACACACTGTATCCCTGTATTACACTCAGTATATCTATATTACACACAGTATCCCTGTATTACACTCAGTATCTCTGTATTACACTCAGTATCTCTGTATTACACACTGTATCCATGTATTACACACTGTATCCCTGTATTACACTCAGTATCTCTATAGTACACACTGTATCCCTGTATTACACTCAGTATCTCTATATTACACACAGCATCCCTGTATTACATTCAGTATCTGTATATAACACACAGTATCCCTGTATTACACACTGTATCCCTGTATTACACTCAGTATCCCTGTATTACACACTGTATCCCTGTATTACACTCAGTATCTCTATATTACACACTGTATCCCTGTATTACACTCAGTATCTCTATATTACACACTGTATCCCTGTATTACACTCAGTATCTCTATATTACACACTGTATCCCTGTATTACACTCAGTATCTCTATATTACACACAGTATCCCTGTATTACACTCAGTATCTCTATAATACACACAGTATCCCTGTATTACACTCAGTATCTCGGTATTACAAAAAGTATTTCTATATTACACACAGTATCCCTGTATTACACTCAGTATCTCTATATTGCACACAGTATCTCTATATTACACTCAGTATCTCTATATTACACTCAGTATCTCTATATTAAACACAATATCCCTGTATTACACTCAGTATCTCTTTATTACACACAGTATCTCTATATTACACACATTATCCCTGTATTACACTCAGTATCTCTGTATTACACTCAGTATCTCTCTATTACACACAGTATCCCTGTATTACACTCAGTATCTCTATATTACACACAGTATCCCTGTATTACACTCCGTATCTCTATATTACACACAGTATCCCTGTATTACACTCAGTATCTCTATATTATACACAGTATCCCTGTATTACACTCAGTATCTCTATATTACACACAGTATCTCTATATTACACACAGTACCCCTGTATTACAGTCAGTATCTCTCAATTACACACAGTATCCCTGGATTACACTCAGTATCTCTGTATTACACACAGTATCTCTATATTACACACATTAACCCTGTATTACACTCCGTATCTCTATATTACACACAGTATCCCTGTATTACACTCAGTATCTCTATATTACACACAGTATCCCTGTATTACACTCAGTATCTCTGTACTACACACAGTATCTCTGTATTAAACACAGTATCCCTGTATTACACTCAGTATCTCTATATAACACACAGATTCCCTGTATTACACACTGTATCCCTGTATTACACACTATATCCCTGTATTACACTCAGTATCTCTATATTACACACAGTATCCCTGTATTACACTCAGTATCTCTATATTACACACAGTATCCCTGTATTACACTCAGTATCTCTGTATTACACACAGTATCTCTGTATTAAACACAGTATCCCTGTATTACACTCAGTATCTCTATATAACACACAGTATCCCTGTATTACACACTGTATCCCTGTATTACACACTGTATCCCTGTATTACACTCAGTATCTCTATATTACACACAGTATCCCTGTATTACACGCAGTATCTCTGTATTACACACAGTATCTCTATATTACACACAGTATCCCTGTATTACACTCAGTATCTCTATATTACACACAGTATCCCTGTATTACACTCAGTATCTCTGTACTACACACAGTATCTCTGTATTAAACACAGTATCCCTGTATTACACTCAGTATCTCTATATAACACACAGATTCCCTGTATTACACACTGTATCCCTGTATTACACACTATATCCCTGTATTACACTCAGTATCTCTATATTACACACAGTATCCCTGTATTACACTCAGTATCTCTATATTACACACAGTATCCCTGTATTACACTCAGTATCTCTGTATTACACACAGTATCTCTGTATTAAACACAGTATCCCTGTATTACACTCAGTATCTCTATATAACACACAGTATCCCTGTATTACACACTGTATCCCTGTATTACACACTGTATCCCTGTATTACACTCAGTATCTCTATATTACACACAGTATCCCTGTATTACACGCAGTATCTCTGTATTACACACAGTATCTCTATATTACACACAGTATCCCTGTATTACACTCAGTATCTCTATATTACACGCCGTATCCCTGTATTACACTCAGTATCTCTGTGTCAGGCTCGGGACAGGGATCCAACACGCAGAGTACAAACAGGTACAGGATACGTATACCGGACCTTAGAATGGCCGGACTAACGTACGGAGAATATAGAGAATGGTCAGAGACAAGCCGAGGTCGAGGTAACGAGAGGACAGGTAAGCGAGGAACAAGCCGGGTCAAGGATAACAGAGGTAAACAGAGTAAGTCAAACAAGCCGGGTCGGAACCAAAGGGATAACTGAAAATACCAGAGCACTGTGTGACTAGGCAGGCTAGAACCACGACAGGGCAATGAGCAAATGAGAGAAGCACTGTTAAATACCCTGGCTCAGAAGGGTAGACACGCCTCCGACGAGTCCTGATTAGTCTCCAAACAATTGAGTGACAGGTCGTTCCGGGTTGGCGTCATGACGTCGACTTCCGGACGTCATGCTACAAAAGGAAGTGACTCCCTCGCGGCCGGCGTTTATGTGATCGGGTGGACCGCGAGGAAACAGACCGTCCGGATGGATAGACGTCTAAGTCTCTACCTCTCCCAGAGGTAGAGACTTCAGGTACCCTGACAGTACCCCCCCTCTCAGATACGCCCACCGGGCGGAATGAACCGGGACGAGATGGGAAGCGGAAGTGAAACGCCCTGCGGAGACGAGGAGCATGAACATCCTCTTGAGGCACCCAACTCCTCTCCTCAGGACCATATCCCTTCCAATCGACCAGATATTGTACTCTCCCCCGGGAGATTCGAGAATCGATGATAGCGTTAACCTCATACTCCTCCTGACCCTCCACCTGAACAGGGCGAGGGGAGGAGACCGTGGAGGAAAATCTGTTACAGACTAGTGGTTTCAGCAATGAAACATGAAATGAGTTAGGGATGCGTAAGGCAGATGGAAGAGCTAGACGATACGCAACTGGGTTAACTGGTTGGTGCGTTCAGCAGCTCCGTTAGACTGAGGATGATAGGCAGAAGAGAAATTCAATTTGATACCCAGTTGAGAGCAGAAGGACCTCCAAAAACGGGAAACAAATTGGGAACCTCTGTCAGACAATTTAAGAAGGGTATCCCATGTAAACGAAAAATCTCCCTTGCGAATATCTCTGCCAATTCGGGGGAAGACGGGAGTTTAGGCAGGGGAACGAAGTGAGCCATCTTGGTGAATCTGTCAACCACGGTGAGGATAACAGTCTGTTTTTTAGAGATAGGTAAATCGACAATGAAGTCCATAGCTAAACAGGACCATGGCTTCTCTGGAACCTCTAAGGGATGCAGAAATCCACATGGGAGCGTATGAGGTTGCTTAGTCTTAGTACAGACCTCACACGTACCGATGAAATCCTTAACATCCTTACTTAAAGCAGGCCACCAGAAATCTTTGGAGATTAAAGCATACGTCTTGCGAATGCCAGGATGCCCAGCTACCTTGCTGTTGTGGAAACACCGTAACACTTCCAGTTGGAGAGCAGGAGGAACGAAGTGTCTATCCCCAGGAGTCTGTTTGGGAGCTAGATGTTGTAACTTCATGATCTCAGCAAGCAACGGAGAATGAATCCTGAGATTCGTGTTAGCGATGATATTACATTTAGGAACTATCGAGGAAAGAACTGGCTCAGCTATAGTGGACGGTTCATATTGGCGAGATAAAGCATCGGCTTTAGAGTTCTTAGAACCAGGTCTATAAGTAAGCACATAATTGAAGTGAGTCAGGAATAAGGACCAACGAGCTTGCCTGGCGGATAGGCGCTAAGCCTCCCCAATATAGGACAAGTTCTTGTGGTCCGTTAGAATCGTAACAGGATGTAAGGTCCCTTCTAATAAATGTCTCCACTCCTTTAGAGCCATAATGACCGCTAACAGTTCCCTGTCACCGATGTCATATCTGCTTTCAGGACCAGATAGTTTCTTAGAGAAAAAACCACAAGGGTGTAACGGTTTGTCCACCCCTAACCTTTGTGACAGAACAGCACCTACTCCCATCTCAGAGGCATCGACCTCGAGTAGGAACGGCAGAGTCGTATCAGGATGGACTAAAATTGGGGCAGAAGCAAAAAGTTCCTTGAGAGTCTTGAAAGCAACAAGGGCCTCAGTAGACCAGATCTTAGTATCAGCCCCTTGTTTGGTCATATTGGTAATAGGCGCAATAATAGAAGAGTATCCCTTAATAAAGCGCCTATAATAATTAGAGAAACCAATAAACCTCTGAATCGCCTTGAGTCCCTTAGGCAATGGCCAATCTAAAATAGATTGGAGTTTGTCAGGATCCATCTTATAGCCTTCCCCAGAAATCACGTAACCAAGAAAGTCTATCTGAGACTGGTCAAAACTGCATTTCTCGAATTTACAGTATAAGCCATGTTGCAGAAGTTTGTGCAATACCTTTCTGACTTGTCCGTGGTGGGTCTCAATGTCCCTAGAGTGTATAAGTATGTCATCCAGGTATACAATAACACAATCATGTTGAAACTCCCTAAGAACTTTGTTGCGGACCGTTTCACTTACAAGAGGATAAAACCCAGTTTAGGCGATAATCCCCTTAAGATAGACCAGCAGCTACCATAAGCACCAACTTCCCGAACTCCCAAACTGCACGAATTCACCAACTCTCGAACAGCAGACACACGAACCCTGGAAGCAGCCGAACAGGAAAAGCAATATGAACAGCTTACACTCCTGGCAGTCGGCATACAGTCCCCTTTCCCCCCAAGAAAGAGACACACTCCAGCTTCAGGGTTAAACAGCAACTGAGGACTGGCTCATCCAGCCTGGCTTTTATTTCCAACTCACACATACAGGCCACACCCAGGGGGAGGCATAAAATAACCAATGACATAGATGTTACATCCCACACATCCCCTCCCCTTAGTGTGACACATAATCCCATTATGCATACAGTTTGAAATATACTTTTACACAACTTTCATAACTTTAAAACCATACATCACATTCACATAAAAATACATATCCACAATCAATCCATTCAGGGGAACAACATATTAAAAAATGGCATGGATCAGACCAGGGGTTCAAAAGTTAGTAAAGTATCTTTTAAAACCCCTAGCTTTCCAGCTTCCTTCTCTGTGCTGGAGAAGTAATCCAATTACCTCCCAGCACAGAGACAGACTCCATTAACCACATGGTTACAGAAAGACATAAAAACACTTTAAAATACAGGAAGTTACTTTTTATCCATAACACACAGACATTTCACATATCCCCAGATAGCTGGGATCTGAGCGCACAAAACTACCGAATAGCGCGCAGATCCTATTCACACAGTACAATTGCCATGGAGCTAAAGTCTTTCATTATATGAATAGGCTCCATGGTATAGCTATCTGGGGTATCACATTCACATAAAGTCTGGTCCATAGTCCAAAGGCAGCAGGCGGGCAACCAGGCTTCTCCAGTTCACAGTGGCGAAGTTGGTTTCGCCACAAACTTCATTAATCAAATCCTGAAATACTGCCGGAGCATTACAAAGACCAAATGGCATAACCGTGTATTCATAGTGACCATAACGGGTATTGAAAGCTGTCATCCACTCGTGTCCATGCTGGATTCTCACCAAGTTATACGCCCCTCTGAGATCTAACTTGGTGAAAATTTTAGAGCCCTTTAAACGATCAAACAGCTCGGTAATCAAAGGAATCGGATAGGCATTTCTGATGGTTATCTTATTCAAACCTCGGTAATCAATACAAGGTCTCAGAGTGCCATTCTTCTTTTTAACGAAAAAAAAAACAGCCCCGGCGGGAGAAGAGGATCTCCTAATGAATCCTTTTTCTAGATTCTCACAAATATATTCCTCTAGAACTGAGTTCTCTTGAGTGGATAGAGGATATACATTGCCCCTCGGAGGCATAGTACCAGGTAGAAGCTTAATTTTACAATCAAATGACCTGTGTGGAGGTAAGGTATCAGCATTCTTCTTGTCGAATACTGCTTTTAAGTCCTGGTAGAGAGACGGTATCTGTCTCTCTGTAGACTGAGTGGAAGTACCTGGTGTGTTTATTACAGCCAATGGAGAAACCCTGCGTAAACACCTCTCCTGGCAGCCCTGACCCCATGAGAGTATCTCCCCTAACTCCCAATCGATAATAGGGTTATGTCTTTTTAACCAAGGGTACCCCAGGACTATGGGGACAGAAGGGGACGAAATGAGCATAAGTGATAACTTTTCCTCGTGTAAGATACCAACAGTTAAGTTAACGGGTATGGTCTCACGGAAGATAACAGGCTCAAGTAAAGGTCTACCATCTATGGCCTCAACGGCCAAGGGTGTATCCCTTAACTGGGATGGGATAGTGTGTTTAGTAGCAAAGGCTTGGTCGATAAAATTCTCAGCAGCTCCGGAATCTATCAAAGCCATAGTCTTTAGTACTCCCTTCTCCCAAGTTAAAGAAACTGGTAGCAGAAGCCTGTGATCTTTATAATTATGAGTAGAGGACAAAATAGAAACACCCAAGACCTGTCCTCTAGAGAAACTTAGGTGCGAGCGTTTCCCGAGCGATTAGGACAATTCAGGCGTAAGTGACCTCTGACTCCACAATACATGCATAATCCCTCTCTTCTCCTGTACTGTCTCTTCTTCTGAGAGGCGAGTAATGCCTATCTGCATAGGTTCAGGAAACAGTGAGGTAGTGGAATCAGAACTTTGAAATGCGGGAGCTAATTTAAAGGAAGGTCTAAGGTTCCTCTCTCGAGTGTTTTGTCTCTCTCTTAAACGCTCATCAATACGAGAAATGAACGAAATTAAATCCTCCAAATTTTCAGGGAGTTCTCTAGTAGCAACCTCATCAAGGATTACGTCTGATAGCCCGTTCAAAAATACATCTATATAAGCCTGCTCATTCCACTTAACTTCTGACACCAGAGACCTGAACTCTAGTGCATAATCCACAAGTGTTCGGTTCTCCTGTCTCAGGCGCAACAGTAATCTGGCTGCATTGACCTTTCTACCAGGGGGGTCAAAAGTTCTTCTAAAGGCAGCTACAAAGGCATTATAATTATATACTAATGGGTTATCGTTCTCCCATAGTGGGTTGGCCCATCTCAGAGCTTTCTCAATGAGTAAGGTGATAATAAATCCAACCTTTGCCCTATCTGTAGGATAGGAACGAGGTTGCAATTCAAAGTGGATACTAATCTGGTTTAAAAAACCACGACACTTCTCAGGTGAACCACCATAACGTACTGGTGGGGTAATGCGGGAGGAGGCACCTACAGTGGCTACCTCTAGGCCAGAACTTACAGGGGAGATAGAAGTAGTACGTGTCTCCTCTGGTGGATTATTGGCACGAGATAATAACGCCTGTAGCGCTAGGGCCATTTGATCCATTCTGTGTTCCATGGCTTCGAACCTAGGATCAGAGGGGCCAAGCTGACTGTTTGTACTTGCAGGATCCATTGGCACTGTCGTAATGTCAGGATCGGGACAGGGATCCAACACGCAGAGTACAAACAGGTACAGGATACGTATACCGGACCTTAGAATGGCCGGACTAACGTACGGAGAATATAGAGAATGGTCAGAGACAAGCCGAGGTCGAGGGAACGAGAGGACAGGTAAGCGAGGAACAAGCCGGGTCAAGGATAACAGAGGTAAACAGAGTAAGTCAAACAAGCCGGGTCGGAACCAAAGGGATAACTGAAAATACCAGAGCACTGTGTGACTAGGCAGGCTAGAACCACGACAGGGCAATGAGCAAATGAGAGAAGCACTGTTAAATACCCTGGCTCAGAAGGGTAGACACGCCTCCGACGAGTCCTGATTAGTCTCCAAACAATTGAGTGACAGGTCGTTCCGGGTTGGCGTCATGACGTCGACTTCCGGACGTCATGCTACAAAAGGAAGTGACTCCCTCGCGGCCGGCGTTTATGTGATCGGGTGGACCGCGAGGAACAGGGGAAACAGACCGTCCGGATGGATAGACGTCTAAGTCTCTACCTCTCCCAGAGGTAGAGACTTCAGGTACCCTGACACTCTGTATTACACACAGTATCTCTATATTACACACAGTATCCCTGTATTACACTCAGTATCTCTATATTACACACAGTATCCCTGTATTACACTCAGTATCTTTGTATTACACACAGTATCTCTATATTACACTCAGTATCCCTGTATTACACACAGTATCCCTGTATTACACTCAGTATCTCTCTATTACACACTGTATCCCTGTATTACACACTGTATCCCTGTATAACACTCAGTATCTCTATATTACACACAGTATCCCTGTATTACACTCAGTATCTCTATATTACACACAGTATCCCTGTATTACACTCAGTATCTCTATATTACACACAGTATCCCTGTATTACACTATGTCCTCCCCCCTGGCCCCCACCCCTGAGCGGCGGGTGGGGGCCCTAAATACTAAAAAAGGGGAGGACCTAAGGTCCTCCCACCTGGCCCCCACCCCTTAGCAGCGGGTGGGGGCCCTAAATAGTAATAAGGGGGAGGACCTAATGTCCTCCCCCCTGGCCCCCACCCCTGAACGGTGGTTTGGGGCCCTAAATACTTAGAAGGGGGAAGCCTAATGTCCTCCCCCCTGGCCCCCACCCCTGAGCGGCGGGTGGGGGCCCTAAATACTAAAAAGGGGGGGACCTAAGGTTCTGTTCCAGGCTCTCCCTGCTTCTCCCTTCCCTTGCCCCTTCTCTTCCCTAGGCTCACCCTGTGTGATGGACTGCCTGGTATCCCAACTGCACTTTCTCTGCCCCAGGCTCTTCCTGCTCCTCCTTCCTCTGCCCCAGGCTCTTTCTGTGCCTCCTTGCTCTGTTCCAGGCTCTCCCTGCTTCTCCCTTCCCTTGCTCCTTCTCTGCCCTAGGCTCGCCCTGTGTGATGGACTGCCTGGTATCCCAACTGAATACCTCCGTCAAGCTCACATCCTAGCTCTCCACCGGGACACCAGCAGTGCTCAAGCCCCTAGCCATCTCAGCTTAACTGGGGTCTCTCCATAGCTTACCGCCCTGGAAAGGGTCCTGGGTACAGCTCCAAGTGATTAAGCTCTCCTGCAGAGAGTATAGCTGGTCTACCCAAACACTAGTCAAGACTGAGTGAAGGGTAAAAATAAACTGGTTTATTCAGGCAAGGCACACAGAATTGATACACCGCTCCAAGCATGGGGTCTCCATTGTATGCAATACAAGATCCTCCCAGAGATCTCTGTGCCTGGGAGATAATTGGGTTAAAGACTGGTTAGCTAATTATCTCACAGGAACAGAGAGCCAAACAAAAAAACATAAAAGTACCCCAAAACATAAAATAACCACACATGTCCTATATCCCCAAACAGCGCTGATCTGAGCATGAACGTTGTCCAAATAGTGCTCAGATCCATGCAGTATAGGGGAAACGCCACCGGGGTAAAGTTCTGATGATGTGTGCTTTGGCCGGTCAACTTTTGGGAGCTCCTGTGGACGAAATACGGAGTGCTCCGCCTGGCTCTCAGGGACTGTTTGTTCCACCCTCCCTCCAAAAAGTGGTTAAAAACACCTGACCAAGTTGCCCGGGAACAGCAAGGTCACTTAGCTGAAAACAGTTTGTCAGGGTACCTGTGGTCTCTACCTCCGAAAGAGGTAGAGACTTAGCTGTTCCTCCATCCAGACGGCCTGATGGCTCCCTGTCAGGGTACCTGCGGTCTCTACCTCCGAAAGAGGTAGAGACTTAGCTGTTCCTCCATCCAGACGGCCTGATGGCTCCCTTCCCCACGGTCTATCCGGTCATGCAAGGCCGGCCGCGAGGGAGTGACTGCCTTTTACAGCATCTAGGCAGGAAGTTGTCATCAGGACACTCCTCCGGAACGACCTGTCACTCAATTGCTGCAGGACCAATCAGGACGCCTCGGAGGCGTGGTTACTGCTCTGAACAGGGTATTTAACAGAGCTTCGTTCATTAGCTCATTGCCCTGTCGTGGTTCTAGCTTGTTCTAGTCACTCAGTGCTTGTGTATTCTATTATCCCTTTTGGTTTTGACCCGGCTTGTTTACCTTACTCTGCTTATCTCTGTTACCCTTGATTCGGCTTGTCTCTCGCTTACCTGTCTTCTGTTACCCTCGACCTCCTCTTGTCTTTGACCATTCTATACTGTACTACTTACGTTAGTCCGGCCATTCTAAGGTCCGGTATACGTATCTGGCTACTGTTTGTACTCTGCGTGTTGGATCCCTGTCCCGATCCTGACATTACGACAGGGCCAATGGATCCTGCAAGTACAAACAGTCAGCTTGCTTCTCCTGATCCTAGGTTTGAAGCCATGGATCACAGAATGGATCAGATGGCGCTTGCGCTACAGGCTCTATTATCTCGTGCCAATAACCCACCAGAGGAGATACGTAATACCCCTGTTTCTCCTGTCGGTTCAGGTCTAGAGGTAGCCACAGTGGGTGCTTCTTCTCGCATTACCCCCACAGTATGCTATGGTGGGGCTCCTGAGAAGTGTCGTGGTTTCTTAAACCAAATTAGTATCCATTTTGAATTGCAACCTCGCTCTTATCCTACAGATAGGGCAAAGGTAGGATTTATTATCACCCTACTTATTGAGAAAGCTCTGAGATGGGCCAACCCATTATGGGAGAACGATAACCCATTAGTTTATAACTATAACGCCTTTGTAGCTGCTTTTAGAAGAACATTTGACTCTCCAGGTAGAAAGGTTAATGCAGCCAGATTACTGTTGCGTCAGAAACAGGAGAACCGAACACTGGTGGATTATGCACTAGAGTTCAGATCTCTGGCGTCAGAGGTCAAGTGGAATGAGCAGGCGTATATGGATGTATTTTTGAATGGCTTATCTGAAGTAATCCTTGATGAGGTTGCTACCAGAGAACTCCCTGAGAATTTAGAGGATTTAATTTCGTTCATCTCTCGTATAGATGAATGTTTAAGAGAGAGACAGAACACTCGAGAGAGGAACCGGAGACCTTCTTTTAGGTTAGCCCCCGCTTTTCCAAGTCCTGACTCCACGGTATCTTTGCTTCCTGAACCTATGCAGATAGGGTATACCCGCCTCTCTGAGGAGGAAAGACAGTACAGAAGAAGAGAGGGTTTGTGTATGTATTGTGGAGCTAAGGGTCATTTACTCTCGAACTGTCCTAACTGCCCGGGAAACGCTCGCACCTAAGTCTCTCTAGAGGACAGGCCTTGGGTGTTTCTATTTTGTCCTCTACTCCTAATTATAAAGATCACAGGCTTCTGCTACCAGTTTCCTTAACTTGCGGGAGGGAAGTAGTAAGGGCTATGGCTTTGATAGATTCCGGTGCTGCTGAGAATTTTATCGACCAAGCCTTTGCTAGTAAAAACAATTTCCCATCCCAGCTAAGGGAGACACCCTTGGCCATTGAGGCCATAGATGGTAGACCACTACTAGACCCTGTTATCTTTCGTGAGACCATACCCATTGAGTTAAATGTTGGTATCCTACACGTGGAGAATTTATCTCTTCTGCTCATTTCGTCTCCTTCCGTTCCCATAGTTCTGGGGTACCCATGGTTGAAAGAACATAACCCTATTATTGATTGGGAGTTAGGGGAGATACTCTCGTGGGGCCAGGGATGCCAGGATCGGTGTTTGTGCAAGGTTTCTCCATTAGCTAATATTAACATACAGGAGAATCCTACTCAGTCCACAGAAAGACAAATACCAGACCTTTACCTAGACTTAAGGGCAGTGTTTGACAAGAAGAATGCCGATTCTTTGCCGCCACACAGGTCATTTGACTGTAAAATTAAGCTTCTACCCGGGACTATGCCTCCGAGGGGCCATGTATATCCTTTGTCTGTTCAGGAAAACTCGGTTCTAGAGGAGTATATTCAGGAGAATTTAGAAAAGGGATTCATCAGGAGGTCTTCTTCTCCGGCCGGGGCGGGGTTCTTTTTCATTAAGAAGAAGGATGGCACGCTGAGACCTTGTATCGATTACCGAGGCTTGAATAAAATAACTGTCAGAAATGCCTATCCTATCCCACTGATTACCGAGTTATTTGATCGTCTTAAGGGCTCCAAAATCTTCACCAAGTTAGATCTCAGAGGGGCTTACAATTTGGTGAGAATCCAGCAAGGTCACGAGTGGATGACGGCATTCAATACCCGGTATGGCCATTACGAATACACTGTTATGCCATTTGGACTATGCAATGCTCCTGCAGTATTTCAAGAGTTGATTAATGAGGTACTTAGGGAGTTTCAGCATGATTGTGTTATTGTTTACCTGGACGACATACTAATACACTCTAAGGAGATTGAGACTCACCATAGACAGGTCAGAAAGGTGTTACACAAACTTCTGCAACATGGTCTATACTGCAAATTGGAGAAGTGCAGTTTTGATCAGTCTCAGGTAGACTTTCTTGGGTACGTGATTTCTGGGGAAGGTTTTAAAATGGATCCTGGTAAACTCCAATCTATTTTAGACTGGCCTTTGCCCAAAGGACTCAAGGCTATCCAAAGGTTTATTGGTTTTTCCAACTACTATAGGCGCTTCATTAAGGGTTACTCCTCTATCATTGCGCCTATTACCAATATGACCAAACAAGGGGCTGATACTAAGTTCTGGTCTGAGGAAGCTCTTGGTGCTTTTAAGACTCTCAAGAAACTTTTTGCCTCAGCTCCCATTCTAGTTCATCCTGATACGACTCTGCCTTTCTTGCTCGAGGTCGATGCTTCTGAGACAGGAGTTGGGGCTGTTCTGTCTCAAAGGTTAGGGGTGGATAAACCGTTACACCCTTGTGGTTTCTTCTCTAAAACATTTTCTGGGCCTGAGAGCAGATATGACATCGGGGAGAGGGAACTGTTAGCGGTCATTAAGGCTTTAAAGGAGTGGAGACATTTACTGGAAGGGACACTACACCCTGTTACTATCCTAACGGATCATAAGAACTTGTCTTATATTGGGGAGGCTAAGCGCTTGTCCGCCAGGCAGGCTCGCTGGGCTTTGTTCCTCACTCACTTTAATTATGTACTTACGTATAGACCTGGTTCTAAGAACTCTAAAGCCGATGCTTTGTCTCGTCAATATGAACCATCCACTATAACTGAACCACTTCTGTCCTCCATAGTTCCTAAGGGGAATATCATCACGAACACGAATCTCAGGATTCACTCTCCATTGCTTTCTGAGATCATGAAGTTTCAGCATTTGGCACCCAAACAGACTCCTGGGGATCGACACTTCGTTCCTGCCGCTCTCCAACTGGAGGTGCTACGCTGTCTCCATAACAGCAAGGTGGCTGGGCATCCTGGCATCCGCAAGACTTATGCGCTGGTCTCTAAAGATTTTTGGTGGCCTGACTTACGCAAGGATATTAAAGAATTCATCGGGGCATGTGAAGTTTGTACCAAGACCAAGCTACCCCATTCGCTTCCATGTGGATTTCTGCACCCTTTAGAGGTTCCTGAAAAGCCTTGGTCCTGCCTGGCAATGGACTTCATTGTTGATTTGCCTATCTCTAAAAAGCAGACTGTCATCCTCACTGTGGTAGACAGATTTACTAAAATGGCTCACTTCATTCCCTTACCTAAACTCCCATCTTTGCCCGAATTAGCGGAGATATTCGCCAGGGAGATTTTCCGTTTGCATGGGATACCTTCCCAAATTGTCTCTGACAGAGGCTCCCAATTTGTTTCCCGTTTTTGGAGATCATTCTGCTCCCAACTAGGCATCAAATTGAATTTCTCCTCTGCCTATCATCCTCAGTCCAATGGAGCTGCTGAACGCACTAACCAAAAAGTTGAACAATATTTACGTTGTTTCGTTTCAGAACACCAGGACGATTGGGTCGGTTTGATTCCTTGGGCGGAGTTTGCACATAACAATCTCATTTGTGATTCTACGCATTCTAGCCCTTTTTTCTTGAATTATGGCTTTCATCCTTCCATCCTTCCTTCTGAGTCTTCTTCTCAAGGGATACCGTCGGTGGATGTTCATGTTGCCAATTTAAGAGAGTTGTGGGATCAAACTCGACAAATCCTTCTGCACAATTCTACGCTGGTTAAAAAACACGCTGACAAACGTAGAAGGGCAGCACCGGTGTTTGTTCCAGGCGATAGAGTATGGTTAAGTACTAGAAACATTCGGTTAAAAGTGCCGTCCATGAAGTTTGCTCCTCGATATATTGGACCTTACAGGGTACTGTCTCAAATTAACCCAGTTGCGTATCGTTTAGCGTTGCCTAATGCCTTACGCATTCCTAATTCATTTCATGTTTCCTTGCTAAAACCATTAATATGTAACAGGTTCTCCTCCACGATCGCCCCTCCCCGCTCAGTTCAGGTGGAGGGTCAGGAGGAGTATGAGGTCAATTCCATCGTTGATTCTCGAATCTCCCGGGGGAAACTGCAATATCTGGTCGATTGGAAGGGTTATGGTCCTGAGGAGAGAAGTTGGGTACCTCAGGAGGAGGTGCATGCTCCCCGTCTCCGCAGGGCATTTCACTCTCGATTCCCTTCTCGCCCTGGTGTATTCCGCCCGGTGGGCGTATCTGAGAGGGGGGGTACTGTCAGGGTACCTGCGGTCTCTACCTCCGAAAGAGGTAGAGACTTAGCTGTTCCTCCATCCAGACGGCCTGATGGTTCCCTTCCCCACGGTCTATCCGGTCATGCAAGGCTGGCCGCGAGGGAGTGACTGCCTTTTACAGCATCTAGGCAGGAAGTTGTCATCAGGACACTCCTCCGGAACGACCTGTCACTCAATTGCTGCAGGACCAATCAGGACGCCTCGGAGGCGTGGTTACTGCTCTGAACAGGGTATTTAACAGAGCTTCTTTCATTAGCTCATTGCCCTGTCGTGGTTCTAGCTTGTTCTAGTCACTCAGTGCTTGTGTATTCTATTATCCCTTTTGGTTTTGACCCGGCTTGTTTACCTTACTCTGCTTATCTCTGTTACCCTTGATTCGGCTTGTCTCTCGCTTACCTGTCTTCTGTTACCCTCGACCTCGGCTTGTCTTTGACCATTCTATACTGTACTACTTACGTTAGTCCGGCCATTCTAAGGTCCGGTATACGTATCTGGCTACTGTTTGTACTCTGCGTGTTGGATCCCTGTCCCGATCCTGACACAGTTCCATAGTAGTCGGGGCTAAGAACCGCTGAGGACCGTTCGTGGGTTTGTTCATGCGAACGACTGCAATGCAGTTAGCATTCGGTTCAATTCGTGAGAATGTAAAGTGCCGAACCAGGGGCACTGAGGGAAAGCTGCTAATGGCGGCAGGGCAGGGCAACTCCCGAACGGGGTCTCCGACCAGGAGGCCAGTTCCATACTCCTCCAGGAGTTTGTGGCAAATATCCATGGAAAAGAGCATTTGTCACACCTTCCTCTGTCCCAGGTTCTCCCTGCATTTCATCTGTCCCATACCCTCTCTGCACGTCCTCTGCACAAGACTCGCCCTACTTCTCCTCTATCCCAGGCTCTCCCTGCTTGTTCACTGCCCCAGGTGCCCCTGCACATTTTTCCTCTACCCCAGGCTCTCTCTCCTCCTCTTTCCTCTGTTCCAGGATCTCCCTTCTCCTCCTTCCTCTGTCCAAAACTCTCCCTGCACTTCCTCTGCATGAGGCTCTCCCTGCACATCCTTTGCATGAGACTTGCCATGCTTCTCCTCTATCCCAGGCTCTACCCTGCTCATCCACTGCCCCAGGCTCCCTCTGCTCCTCTTTCCTCTATTCCAGGCTACCCCTGCTCCTCCTTCCTCTGTTACAGACTCTCCCTGCATGAGACTCTCCCTGCTTCTTCATCCTCTGTCCCAGTTTCTTCCTGCACTTCATCTGTCCCAGACCCTCCCTGCACTTCCTCTGCATGAGGCTCTCCCTGCACTTCCTTTGCCCAAGGCTCTCCCTTCTCATTCTCTCTCTGCTCCAGGCTCTCCATTCACTTCCTCTGTGTAAGTAATTTCTTCTATTACAGAACTTTTTTGCGTACCCCAAGGGATGCTGAATTGTGCCCCTGGGGTTACACGTGCCACAGGTTGGGAACCCCTGATCTAGACTAACAAAATCATGGCTAGGGAGCCACATTTTATTTTCAGCCTTAGCCTAGAGTTTCAGATTAACCCAGATTAGTCCCTGTGCAAAGCGTCCATTCACAGGAGAGGTTTCTGACCAAAATAACGG
Source organism: Pelobates fuscus (assembly GCF_036172605.1). Classification (NCBI taxonomy): domain Eukaryota; kingdom Metazoa; phylum Chordata; class Amphibia; order Anura; family Pelobatidae; genus Pelobates; species Pelobates fuscus. The sequence goes on from NC_086322.1 coordinate 255,677,921, forward strand.
AAGTTCCAGTTTTTTTTATTTTTTATTCTTTATTTCTTAAGTCATGCATATCAAGTGATCGTGACAAAAGGCAGGGTAATCAATTAACGGTTTGCATAATAAAGCACAATGAATGAACAGAGAAATACATGTTGAACAGGTTTCACAGTAATGGTGAACACTGGTACCTCACACCTTCATACATACATTTCACAACTTGTGTTTACATTGAGCGAGCTGGTCTATTTAAATACATCATTTGTATTCAAAGGTGCGATGTTTACTCTATATTCTCCCTCTTCTCTAAATTGTCAATTTTTCCAGTCATGCATATCAAATGACCGTGACAAAAGACAGGGTGATTAGTTCATAGTTTGTACAATAAAGCACCGTGAAAAGAAGAGAAAATAAAAAATAAAAAAAAAACAGCATGGAAAGTATTGTTGCATACCTTGCACAGTAACAATAAGTGTTGGTATCTCAAAGCTTTGTACATATTTTTACTATTCGTGCATACTCTGAGCAAATTTGTCTGTTGGAACTGCATCCTTTATACGCAGTCGTAGAAGTTGCACCAAGTCGATGGTGAGTTAGCTTTTATCCTTCCTTATCAAGTTGTGTGTGAGTTTGCTCTGGGTCTGTTTGTAGGGCTTCTATGCCTGTAACCTATTTGTGTGCACCTTATGCATAAATGGACAATTTTTTTAAAATTTCACTTAGAAGAAGGTATAGTAAGATAGCGTGAGGAACAAGGGGGGGGAGCAGGGAAGGGGTGGACAATAAGGGTGATCTTCTCCAGCCGGGGCTGCGGTAGCTTACGTCTCTGTGTTACTGTGTTTCTCTGGTGGTTAGTGTAGTCCTCCCATGGCTCCCAGGTTTTGAGAAATAGTGGATATGTGTCTCGTACTTGTGCTGTAAGTTTGTCCATGAGGTGGGCCTCTTTGATGTTGCGAGTGACTCTGTCCATCTGTTGCATGTCAACTTGTAGCCATGTCTGTGCCATAGCTCTCCTAGCAGCTAGATTTATTTTGTTTCAAAGTTTTTGCTCTCTGTTAGTTAGGTCATCTATTGGTTAATCTATGAGGAAAGTCCAGGGGTCCATCTCTTGGTCTGTTCAGGACATCTGTTAGGAGTCGGGCTATACCATCCCAGAATCGCACCAGTTTCGGACAAGTCCACCACATGTGTGAGTATGTTCCCTTTTCTCCACATCCTCTCCAACAAGTGTCAGTGGGTGTTTTGCCCATTCTAAATTTTCTGACCGGTGTGGTGTACCATCCCATGAGTGTTTTATAACATTGTTCCTGGTCTAGTACGCAGATGGAAGCCTTTGCTGCTGCCTCTCATATGTCTTGCCAGTCCCCACTCTCTAATGTCTGCTGCAGTTCCGTCTCCCATTGTGAGACGTATGCAGGTGTTTGGGCATCACCTTTCAGTGCACTCAGTTGTGTGTATGTGAGTGTGATAAGGCCGGCACATGGTCCGTCTGACATGCACAGTGTTTCGTAAAAGGTTGGCTTGGCCCTGGCTGCTGTCCTCACTTGTGGACATTTGGTGAAGTCCCTACGTTGGATATACCTAAAATGGTTTTGGTAGTGAGTGGGGCTAGGGTTTTTAAGGTTCTAAATGTTGCTGCTTGGTATAGGTGGTAATAGCGTTATACGCCTGTATTTTTAATGCCCTTGGAGTCCCTGGGAGTCAGTCCTGGTTGAAATGCTTTATTTCGGAGGTATGGTGTTAGTAGTGATATTGGGTGAGTAAGTGCATATTTGTGGGCCGTGGCGTCCCATATCCTGATTGAATTCAAGATTGCTGGGCAAGTCGTGTGGATCTCAGGTCTATCAGCTTTGGGAACCCAAATCCAGAAATGTGGGAGATCTGAACTCATGAGTATTGTTTCTAGGTCAACCTATCTATGGGCTTCTGGAGGCGAGTGCCATTCTACTATTTGCGCTAATGGAGTCGATAAATAGTAAAGGTGGAGGTTGGGGAGTCCCAGTCCTCCTCTGCTTTTTGGGGTGTATAGGATTTGCCTCGCTATTCTGTCTCTCTTTCTGGCCCAGATGAAGTCATCTATCACTGTCTATAGTGTTTTCAGGTCTCCCTTAGTTACTTTTATTGGTAATGCCTGGAAGAGGAACAGGAGGCTGGGTAGGAGGTTCATTTTTACAGTGTGTAATCTCCCTATCCATGAGATGGGTTTCTCGTGCCACCTGTCTAGGACTGTTAGTAAGGTGTGGATCATGCATTGGTGGTTTTCAGCATATAGGTTGTCGTGGTTCGGTGTAAGTTTGACACCCAAGTATTTAATGCTAATTTTCAGGTCGGTCGTTTGTCTTAGCCAGTTAATGTACCGTCTCTGGTATCCCTAGTGGCATACCTACCGACTTTTCGATATTTATTTTGTATCCCGACACCTGGTTGTGGAAGTCCCAGCTTTTATAATTGTACTTGAATAACTAGTTTATGTAATTGACATGCGCATTTCATACATACAAGAGTGCAGCTTACCAGACATTAGCCCATTCCGGAGCACTGGCCAGATGCCCAGAGTGTTCTGAGTCATGTGATAAGACACCTGCACTTTGTTTGGAAGATTCCGGAACTCTGAAAGTATGCCCAGAATATTGCAAACCAGACATAGGATATGGTTTTTTTTTAAACTAAATAATATATATATATATATATATATATATATATATATATATATACATACACACATAATTAGCAATACAAACACTTAAGTTTTTTTTCTGTGAAATTAATGGAAAATACCCATATTATATTAGCCATGCAATGAAAAGAAGATCATCTTTTTGATTCTCATGATGAAGAACATGGGAGGTAGGCTGAGTGTAGACGTATACTCAAAACCCACAGTCAGAAACAATTTATTGTTGTTTTCCCAGCTTCCATCCTCAGGATACATTATGTTCTCTTCCATGTAGCCAGATTTTAAAAGTCGCTGGAAATGTCTCAGATGAAACACAGCTTGATGTAAGATTGGTACAAATTATGTTAAAGTTTGAGAAAAGTGGATACCCAAAAGATATCTTGTTGGATGAGAAAGAACATGCTAGGTCAATTGATAGACACAATCTACAGAGCTCAGGGAGAAGTAGAGATGTGAAAAAACAACTCCCTATATAAGTAAATACAGTGACTTGAGAAGAAATATCTCCCATATACTAAGGAATGAAATGTTTTCCAAAAAAACCTAAGTTCCAAAGCCCACCGCAATGTTAAGGACAATATAGTATGTGCAGACATTGGCTCGTCAGTAAGGAACAAACAACAATTCTTGACCAAACCAGGGGATGGAAAATGTCTGTGTTCAAATTGTAGCTCATGTGGTTCTGTGATTAAAGGAAACAACATTTCAAGATCAATAGTTTCTTCATATTTTTATGTTTAGTAAGTGCTCAAATTTGGTATAGCCTAACCGCCAGCTTAAACCCATCGTTTGTAGCGACCTTTGACCACAAACAATGGACTCTGGATAAACCATCTGCATTACCCTAGTCTTTACCAGCTCTATGCTCCATAGAGAATGTATATGGCTGGAGACTAAGGAACCACCTGGTTACTCTGACATTTGTTTCCTTGTTTTGTCTCATCCAAGTCAAGGGAGCATGATCCTTAACAAGTTTGAGCCTTCTCCCGACAGATAATACTTGAGTGTTTCTAGTGCCCACTTTATGGCCAAGCATTTTTTCTCAACCACAGAGTATCTCTGTTCATGGGGATTCATCTTTTTGCTCAGGTATATAATGGGATGCTCTTCTCCCCTGTGTACTTGAGAAAGAACCGTTCAGAGGCCCACATCAGATGCATCTGTCTGTACCACAAATTATTTTGTAAAATCTGGAGCAACCAAAATTGGCTCAGCACACAAAACCTCCTTTAGGGCACTAAATGCCTCCTCTACTTCGGGAGTCCATTTTATCATAACAGGGCATTTTGCCTTTATTAGCTCTGTCAAAGGGTTTGCGATCGTAGCAAAGTTAGGTATGGATCAACGGTAGTAGCCCACTAAGCCTAAAAATGCCCTGACTTGTTTTTTCTTCATAGGATGTGGCCAATCCCAAATAGCTTTACTTTTCTGTGGTTTCAGGAGACCTCTCCCAATAGTGTAGCCTGCTCTAATGGCTTCTTTTCTGGCCTCTGGGATTCTGAATGGTCTTAAGTTAACCCTTTTTCCAGGTTCCGTAATTATGTCATATTCAATAACATGAGTCTTCTCTGGTCCTGGAGCGAACACATCGCAATGTCTATCAACAAACTCTCGGACCTCATAATGCTGATGAGGTGCTAGAGTGTTAGCAATGTTGATCTCTGGTACTTTATCCACTTTGGTCTGAGAAGCTTTGTCTGTCATGGCCATCAAGACCTCTGTCTGTTCAGGGTTTAAATAAATTTATATGATATTTTGTTTGGGCTTTCTTCTACCAAGTTGTCTCACCTTATAATTAACCTCATAAACCCGTTCAATTATCTTGTATGGCCTATGTCAGTTTGCAAGGAATTAACTTTCTATTGAGGGGATTAGTACCATAACCCTGTCTCCGGGTTGAAAGACTGCAAGTCTAGCATTCCTGTTATAACTAGCTTTCTGGGCCTCCTGTGCTCTCTCCATATTTTATCTGACAATTGGCAATATGGCCTCAATGCGATCCTGCATTTGTGCCACGTGTTCAATAACACTCCCATGTCTGCTTTGCAACATCAAGGAGACCTCTAGGATGTGTGCCATATAGCAATTCAAAGGGTGAGAACCCTGTTGAAGCTTGGGGGACTTCTCTGATAGCAAACATTAGATACGGGAGCAAACAAACCCAATTCTTACCATCTTTATCAATTACCTTACGCAGCATTGCTTTTAAGGTTTTATTAAATCTTTCCACTAACCCATTAGTTTGTGGGTGTTACACTGAAGTTTTCAATTGTTTAATCTTCAGCAAGTTAAATAGCTCTTTCATCACTTGTGACATAAAAGTGGTACCTTGGTCTGTAAGTATTCCAACCCAGCTGAACATAAACATCAACTATTTGGCGCAAATATTCTGATATCCAAAATTGGAATATACATGGAGACAGGGGAGGGCTGGCAGCCTTAGGCCTTGCGGGCAAAACCAGTCAAGTGGCCCATTGCGCCACCAAATCAGTTCACCATCCATGCCCACCTTTTCCTGGTTTTATAACGGATATTGATGTTATGCTAATCCGTAGCTCTTTGCCATACCCGCTCCTTCACGGCTCTGACTTTCAATGTTGTCAGAGCACAGGCTGAGAATCTCTGACTCACTAACTGAGCGCCGGAACCACGAGGGAGAGGATATGATCTGACTGCACCTACTGCTGGTGCGCACCAGTGGACCACCAGCGAATCGTAGCTCTTTGCCATACCCGCTCCTTCACGGCTCTGACTTTCAATGTTGTCAGAGCACAGGCTGAGAATCTCTGACTCACTAACTGAGCGCCGGAACCACGAGGGAGAGGATATGATCTGACTGCACCTACTGCTGGTGCGCACCAGTGGACCACCAGCGAATCGTTTAAATTAAATATGCTGGTGTACCCAACTTGTGAGCTGTGCTGGCCGCCGGGTGCCTCTGTTGTCATGGCACCCTGCGTGACCGCACAGCTTGCCCACCCCAACGGCTGGCCCTGCTGACACACACTGACGTTACTACTTAGACATCCCTCAATATTAATACAGACATCAGAGTAAACACCAATAAACTGTGGAAACAGAGCTGATCCCCCCCAAATTTATAAAGGTTTGCTCAGAGGATTTATTGTAAAATTAAATCATGCCTCCTCCTCTCTCTCCCCCATGCGCTGCTCTGTAGGCTGGGAGGAAGTGAAGAGTAATCACAGTCTCCCAGCACAACGCCGCCTGTGGCTGCATGGGGAACAGCTGTTTAATGTAATGCTTGCAGGACGGCCAGCTGCCGCAGAACCTCTTTGTTTCCGTCTCTGCAAAGGGCTCCAGGCACTGCTTGTTGTGAGTGTGAGCCACTGTAAATTAAGGGCAGAGGGCAGAGGGCACTTGCACTGCGGTCAAGACGGGTCTGGGCAGGAGGAGAGTGCAGTGCAATCAGTGAACTCCCCTCCTGTGGGTCACCACTAGACTGATGCACCTGCCCAGGATCAGAGCCGGTGCAAGGATTTTTGCCGCCCTAGACAAAATATAAGTTTGCTGCCCCCCCATGTGACATCACAATGCCCCACCCATATGATCTGCCATATGAACTAACGCCAGTGCTGCACACAGTGTGTGTTTACATTAAAAAGCCTGCAGGGACCAGCTATAGACACCACAACCACTTCATTAAGCTATAGTGTCCCTTTAATGTGAGGTAAATTATAGATTAGTGTCACTAATAATATACTAGATTGCCTACTTACAATTAGATGAGGATGATGATGAGCTGCAGTTTGGCTCCACTGGTCTGGTGTAGAACAGGATCTCTGGAGGCTGTTTGCAACTGTGGTCACAAAATTCAATGTTCTGGGAGGATTGGAAGCAGCTCCATTTTTGGGGGGCCTCTTACACAGCTCAATGTCTGGGCCCCAGGGCCTGACGGTGGGTATGCCCATAAGGCCCACTCATAAGTCCACTTATATGTTCCACCCACCCATGAGTTCGCTCACAGGGAGTGGAGTGTGTAGGGGATGTGTTATGAGTTATTGTAGAGGATCTAATATGTGTGCTTATGGTATGTAGTTTATAGGGATAGCAGTTTGTGCAGGTGATGCAGTGTGTTTGTGTGTAGTGGAAGCAGTGTGTATTTGTGTATAAGGGATGTATTATGTGTTTCTGGTTGTGTGTAAGGGATGCATTGTGTGAATCTGTGTTTGTGTGCATAAGGTGTGTGTCTGTATGTGTGTGCATTGAGTGTAAGAGTTGCATTGTGTTTCTGTGTGTATGTAAGAAAAGCAGTGTGTGTGTGTTTGCATTGTCGGTTTCTGTGTATGTGTGCAAAGGATGCATTGTCTTTGTGTGGGGGTTGCATTGTGTGCGTGTGTGTGTAATGGATGCATTGTGTGTTTCTCTGTGTGTAAGGGAAGCATGTTGTGTTTCTGTGTATGTATAGGGATGCATTGTGTGTTTCTGTGTATGTATAGGGATGCATTGTGTGTGTGTGTGTGTGTGCGCGCATAGTGTGAAAGAGCTCCCTGTCTTGCCCCCTGTCCTATAGAGCTGTCCCTTCTGTCCCTTAGAGCTTCTTAACCCTCCTACTTCTTCTTACTCCCCCTTCTTCTTCTTACCCCTTCTTCTTCTTACACCCCCCCTTCTTCTTACACCCCCCCTTCTTCTTACTCCCCCTTCTTCTTCTTACTCCCCCTTCTTCTTCTTACTCCCCCTTCTTCTTCTTACTCCCCACTCTTCTTCTTACTCCCCACTCTTCTTCTTACTCCCCACTCTTCTTCTTACTCCCCACTCTTCTTCTTACTCCCCACTCTTCTTCTTACTCCCCACTCTTCTTCTTACTCCCCACTCTTCTTCTTACTCCCCACTCTTCTTCTTACTCCCCACTCTTCTTCTTACTCCCCACTCTTCTTCTTACTCCCCACTCTTCTTCCCACTCCCCACTCTTCTTCTCACTCCCCACTCTTCTTCTCACTCCCCACTCTTCTTCTCACTCCCCACTCGTCTTCTTACTCCCCCCTATTTTTCTTACCCCCCCTTCTTTTTCTTATCTCCCCTCCTTCTTATTCCCCCTCTCCCTCTTCTTACTCCCCCTCCCCCCTCTTCTTCTTATCTCCCCTCCTTCTTATTCCCCCTCTCCCTCTTCTTACTCCCCCTCCCCCCTCTTTTTCTTATCTCCCCTCCTTCTTACTCCCCCCTCTTCTTCTTACTCCGCCTCCCCCTCTTCTTCTTACCCCCTCTTTTTCTTATCTCCCCTCCTTCTTACTCCCCCCTCTTCTTACTCTCCCCTCCCCCTCTTCTTACTCCCCCTCCCTCTCTTCTTACTCCCCCCTCTTCTTACTCCCCTTCCCCCTCTTCTTCTTACTCCGCCTCCCCCTCTTCTTCTTATCGCCCCTCCTTCTTACTGCCCCCTCTTCTTACTCTTCCCTCCCCCTCTTCTTATGCCCCCTCTCCCTCTTCTTACTCCCCCTCCCTCTCTTCTTACTCCCCCTCCCTCTCTTCTTCTTACTCCCCCCTCCCTCTCTTCTTCTTACTCCCCCCTCCCTCTCTTCTTCTTACTCCCCCCTCCCTCTCTTCTTCTTACTCCCCCTCCCTCTCTTCTTACCCCCCCTCCCTCTCTTCTTACCCCCCCTCTTACTCCCCCCTCCCTCTCTTCTTACCCCCCCTCCCCTCTTACTCCCCCCTCCCTTCTAACTCCCCCATGCCCTCTAACTCCACCCTCCCCTCTTCTTACTCCCCACCCCATCTTCTTACTCCCCCTCCCCTCTTCTTACACCCCCTCCCTCTCCTCCCTCCCCTCTTCTTACTCCCCCCTCCCCTCTTCTTACTCCCCACCCCATCTTCTTACTCCCCCTCCCCCTCCTTACTCCCCCTCCCTCTCCTTACTCTCCCCCCTCCCCTCCTCTTACTCCCCCCTCCCCTCTTACTCCCTCCTCACTCTCCCCCTCTTCTTACTCTCCCCCCTCCCCTCCTCTTACTCCTCCCTCCCCTCTTACTCCCCCTCTTACTCCCCCTCTTCTTACTCCCCCCCTCCCCTCTTCTTACTCCCCCCTCCCCTCTTCTTACTCCCCCCTCCCCTCTTCTTACTCCCCCCTCTTCTTATTCCCCCCTTCCCCTCTTCTTATTCCCCACCTCCCCTCCTACTCCCCCCTCCCCTCTTCTTACTCCCCACCTCCCTCTCCACCTCCCCTCTAACTCCCTCCTCCCCTCTTACTCTCCCACTCCGCTCTTCTTACTCCCCACCCCTTCTTCTTACTCCCCCTCCTTACTCCCCCTCCATCTCCTCTTCTTACTCCCCCTCCCTCTCTTCTTACTCTCCCCCTCCCCTCCTCTTACTCTCCCCCTCCCCTCCTCTTACTCTCCCCCTCCCCTCCTCTTACTCTCCCCCCTCCCCTCCTCTTACTCTCCCCCCTCCCCTCCTCTTACTCCCCCCTCCTCTTACTCCCCCCTCCCCTCTTACTCCCTCCTCCCCTCTTACTCCCCCCTCACTCTCCCCCTCTTCTTACTCTCCCCCCTCCCCTCTTCTTATTCCCCCACCTCCCCTCTTACTCCCCCACCTCCCCTCTTACTCCCCCCTTCCCTTTTCCTCCCCCTCCCCTCTTCTTATTCCCCCCTCCCCTCGTCTTATTCCCCCTCCCTCTTCTTATTCCCCCCTCCCCTCTTCTTATCCCCCTCTTCTTATTCCCCCCCTTCTTATTCCCCCCTCCCCTCTTCTTATCCCCCTCTTCTTATTCCCCCCTTCTTATTCCCCCCCCTCCCCTCTTCTTATTCCCCCCTCTCCCCTCTTCTTATTGCCCCCCCCTCTCCCCTCTTCTTATTACCTCCCCTCTCCCCTCTTCTTATTCCCCCCTCTCCCCTCTTCTTATTCCCCCCCTCTCCCCTCTTCTTATTCCCCCCCTTCCTTCTTCTTATTCCCCCCCTCCCTTCTTCTTATTCCCCCCTCCCTTCTTCTTACCCCCTCCCCTGTAGCGTGGCCGAGCTGCTTTTCGAACAGGAGTTTCTGTTTCCTGTAACCGGCCGGACTGACAGGAAGTGCACACTGAGCGTGCACCTTCCCATCACTCCGGCCGGCACCGCGGACCGGAGACCAGCTCGGCCACGCTACAGGGGAGGGGAGGGAAAAGCTGCTGCAGCCGTCTGAGCGCTCTTTACAGAGCGCTCGGCGGCTGCAGCATTTAAAGGGCCGGCCCGCCGCGGACGGTCCTAAAAGAATTTCGGGCAGCCTGGGGGGCAATTGCCTCCCTGCCCCCGGCCCAGCCCGCCCCTGCATGGAGAAGAGTGAATAAGACAAACAGGAAGAGCTCTGAAACTGGAAAAAATATAGGGATTCACCAAAAACCTGTAGAGACAATAGGAATAATAAGTAGCACTATGTAAAACAGTGACAGATTTCCAGGAGCTAATAAATAGAATGTTAAGAATACATTAGATCAGGGCTTCCCAAACTTTTATGGGCCGAGACCCACTTTTCAAAATGGTAATTTTTCGAGACCCACTTGCTTTTAATGCATATTTTAAAAAGTGAACACCATAGCAATCAGCTTTAGAGGCATACAATTGGCACACCATAGCAATCCGCTTTAGAGGCATACAATTGGCACACCATAGCAATCCGCTTTAGAGGCATACAATTGGCACACCATAGCAATCCGCTTTAGAGGCATACAATTGGCACACCATAGCAATCCGCTTTAGAGGCATACAATTGGCACACCATAGCAATCAGCTTCAAGGCATACAATTGGCACACCATAGCAATCCGCTTTAGAGGCATACAATTGGCACACCATAGCAATCCGCTTTAGAGACATACAATTGGCACACCATAGCAATCAGCTTTAGAGGCATACAATTGGCACACCATAGCAATCCGCTTTAGAGGCATACAATTGGCACACCATAGCAATCCGCTTTAGAGGCATACAATTGGCACACCATAGCAATCCGCTTTAGAGGCATACAATTGGCACACCATAGCAATCCGCTTTAGAGGCATACAATTGGCACACCATAGCAATCCGCTTTAGATGCATACAATTGGCACACCATAGCAATCCGCTTTAGATGCATACAATTGGCACACCATAGCAATCCGCTTTAGAGGCATACAATTGGCACACCATAGCAATCAGCTTTAGAGGCATACAATTGGCACACCATAGCAATCCACTTTAGAGGCATACAATTGGCACACCATAGCAATCAGCTTTAGAGGCATACAATTGGCACACCATAGCAATCCGCTTTAGAGGCATACAATTGGCACACCATAGCAATCAGCTTTAGAGGCATACAATTGGCACACCATAGCAATCCGCTTTAGAGGCATACAATTGGCACACCATAGCAATCCGCTTTAGAGGCATACAATTGGCACACCATAGTAATCCGCTTTAGAGGCATACAATTGGCACACCATAGCAATCCGCTTTAGAGGCATACAATTGGCACACCATAGCAATCAGCTTTAGAGGCATACAATTGGCACACCATAGCAATCCGCTTTAGAGGCATACAATTGGCACACCATAGCAATCAGCTTTAGAGGCATACAATTGGCACACCATAGCAATCCGCTTTAGAGGCATACAATTGGCACACCATAGCAATCCGCTTTAGAGGCATACAATTGGCACACCATAGCAATCAGCTTTAGAGGCATACAATTGGCACACCATAGCAATCCGCTTCAGAGGCATACAATTGGCACACCATAGCAATCCGCTTTAGAGGCATACAATTGCCACACCATAGCAATCTGCTTCAGAGGCATACAATAGGCATACCATAGCAATCCGCTTTAGAGGCATACAATTGGCACACCATAGCAATCCGCTTTAGAGGCATACAATTGGCACACCATAGCAATCCGCTTTAGAGGCATACAATTGGCACACCATAGCAATCCGCTTTAGAGGCATACAATTGGCACACCATAGCAATCCACTTTAGAGGCATACAATTGGCACACCATAGCAATCCGCTTTAGAGGCGTACAATTGGCATACCATTGCAATCTGCTTTAGATGCATACAATTGGCACACTATCCGCTTTAGATGCATACAATTGGCATACTATCCGCTTTAGATGCATACAATTGGCACACTATCCGCTTTAGATGCATACAATTGGCACACTATCCGCTTTAGATGCATACAATTGGCACACTATCCGCTTTAGATGCATACAATTGGCACACTATCCGCTTTAGATGCATACAATTGGCACATCGTGGCAATCAGCTTTACAGGCATACAATTGGAACATTATGTCAGCTTTAGATGCATAAAATTGGCACACTATAGCAATCCGCTTTAGATGCATACAACTGGCATACCATGGCAATCAGCTTTAGATGCATAAAATTGGTACATCAGTTGTAGATGTATAAACTTATCACATCATGGCAACTTTAAGTGCAGACAATTGGCACACCATGGCAATCAGTTTTAGAGGCTTACAATTGGCACACCTTGGCAACCAGCTTTAGAGGCATAAATTCAGAACATCGTGGCAAACAGTTTTAGATGCATAAAATTGGAACATCATGGCAGCTTTAAATACATAAACTTGGCACAGCATGGCAATAAGCTTTAGATGCATAAACTTGGCATATCGTGGTAATCACTTTTAGATGCATAAACTTGGCACAGCATGGCAATAAGCTTTAAATACAAAACTTGGCATATCATGGCAATCAGCTTCAGAGGCATATGATTGGCATACCATGGCAAACAGTCAGATGCATAAAATTGGCACAACATGGCAATAAGTTTTAAAAGCATAAAATTGGCACACCATGGCAATCAGTTTTAGATGCATAAAATTGGCACACCATGGCAGTTTTAGAGGCATATTTCTGGGATATTATGGCAGTTTTAGAGGCAGAAACTTTGTGTGCATGTATGGGTGTATTTGTATGTACTGTTGCCATTGGAATGTAGTGGTGTACTTGTTTGTAATATTTGCGTCTGAATGCAAGGGTGTTTGTATGTAGTGTCGGACTTGAAATGCAGGTGTGCTTTTTGAGTGTTGGTGTTTGAATGAAGGGGTGTTTGTAGATAATTTGCCGGGGTGTGTTTGTATGTAATGTTTGCGTTTGCAGTACGTGTGTAGTAGATGCAGTGTGTGTGTGTGTGTGTGTGTGTGTAGTGGATGCAGTGTGTGTATTGTGTTTATAAAATATACATATACACAATGTGTGTTTGAATGTAAGCATGTTTTTTGTATGGAGTATGTGTGAAGTGTATACACATATACACACACATACAGAGACACACACAGACACACAAATACACACCCTGACAGCAATACACACAATGACACCTAGTTTCCCACACATAGATAAACAGACACTCATGTACACAGATACACACTGACACACAATACACACACAATGACACAAAAGGACACCCAGATACATATACACGCAGAGACAGGAGGTGAGTGTGACCGTGTGTGGGAGAGGTGAGGGTGACAGTGTGGGAGGGAGTGTGCTGGTAACAGTGTGGGGGGCAGTGTGAGGGCAAAGTGAGAAAGGATTACAGTGGGCGGGCAGGGGGAGAAGGCGTGGGCAGGCAGGGGGAGAAGGGATGGCACAGGCGGGGGGGGAAGGGTTACAGTGTGGGGGCAGGGGGAGAAAAGGCTACAGTGGCGGGGGCAGGGGGAGAAAAGGTTACGGGGGGTGGGGGTGAAGGGGGTGACATGGGGAGGGCAGGGAGTGAAGGGGTGACACATAGGGGATGGCAGGGAGTGAAGGGGTGACAAATTGGGGAAGGCAGGGAGTGACGGGGTTACATGGGGAGGGCAGGGAGTGAAGGGGTTACATGGGGAGGGCAGGGAGTGAAGGGGTTACATGGGGAGGGCAGGGAGTGAAGGGGTTACATGGGGAGGGCAGGGAGTGTAGGGGTTACATGGGGAGGGCAGGGAGTGAAAGGGTTACATGGGGAGGGCAGGGGGTGAAGGGGTTACATGGGGAGGGCAGGGGGCGAAGGGGTTACATGGGGAGGGCAGGGGGTGAAGGGGTTACATGGGGAGGGCAGGGGGTGAAGGGGTTACATGGGGAGGGCAGGGGGTGAAGGGGTTACATGGGGAGGGCAGGGGGTGAAGGGGTTACATGGGGGGGCAGGGGGTGAAGGGGTTACATGGGGAGGGCAGGGGGTGAAATGGTTACATGGGGGGGCAGGGGGTGAAGGGGTTACATGGGGAGGGCAGGGAGTGAAGTGGTTACATGGGGGGCAGGGGGTGAAGTGGTTACATGGGGGGGCAGGGGGTGAAGGGGTTACATGGGGAGGGCAGGGAGTGAAGTGGTTACATGGGGGGCAGGGGGTGAAGTGGTTACATGGGGGGGGCAGGGGGTGAAGGGGTTACATGCGGAGGGCAGGGGGTGAAGGGGTTACATGGGGGGGCAGGGGGAGAAGGGGTTACATGGGGAGGGCAGGGGGTGAAATGGTTACATGGGGGGCAGGGGGTGAAGGGGTTACATGGGGAGGGCAGGGAGTGAAGTGGTTACATGGGGGGCATGGGGTGAAGTGGTTACATGGGGGGGCAGGGGGGGAAGGGGTTACATAGGGGGGCAGGGGGTGAAGGGGTTACATGGGGAGGGCAGGGGGTGAAGGGGTTACATGGGGGGAGGGAGGACATGGTCTGGGGCTGTGTCCTACCTGTAATAAATTCCCTGGTGGTCCAGTGTCTCCCTGGTGGTCCGGTGGGTTACCTCTCCGGCCTGCAGCTCCGCCGGGTGCTGAGCTGCAGACAGTGTAATTAAAATCTCACGAGCTCCCTGAGTGTTGCCATGGTAACGCTCTGGGAGCTCGCGAGATTTCTATCACACTGTCTGCAGCTCTGCACCCGGCGGAGCTGCAGACCGGAGCTGCTGGGCAGACTGACTGGAGGGAGCCCGGCGGCATACAGGGCAAGCCGCCGGGCTCTCTCTTGGTGTCAGTCTGCCTGACTCCCCGGTGGCCCTGGATGTGTGGGTCAGCGCGACCCACTGGGAATCGCCCTGCGACCCACCAGTGGGTCGCGACCCACACTTTGGGAACCGCTGCATTAGATTATGATGTAATCTTAGGTTTCAAAATTATTTTATAAGTATGCTGCATCTGGGCATTAACACCCAGCACTCCCAAGCAACAAAGTCCTGCAGAATCTTCTGAGCAGAGACTGGGCCCCTTAAAACAGCATTAACACCCAGCACTCCCAAACAACCAAGTCCTGCAGAATCTTCTGAGCAGAGGTATCATCTCTGGAAGATCTACCCAAGAATTCCTGCATTACTGTTTCCTTTAAACTCTTATTTTAAAATTGTGTTCTATTCCATCTCCCTCCCTATACCAACACTACTTAATTGATAACTATATCTCCCATCCTGATCTTCTGTTTTTGTTTTTCTTAAAGCTGGTATGATCATGTAATTTTATGTTCATTCTCTAAGACTCTTTGTTAATTGTTTGTTTAGCTAGTGTTACTACTCTCACTGATAATCTAGTAAATTTATGTTCATGGTTTATGACTTTCACCTATCTGATCCTTCCTATCTATTTATCCCAAATGTTCTCTCCTTTAGTTTTTCCATCTCTAATTAATTACCTCAATAGCCAAATGTCTCCCCACCCATAATAGTGTGTTTTATTACATTTTTTTTCTCTTACCTCAGACCTTATATTTCAGACTGGGCCCCTTAAAACAGCATTAACACCCAGCACTCCCAAGCAACCAAGTCCTGCAGAATCTTCTGAGCAGAGGTATCATCTCTGGAAGATTGCCCACCCACCCCATGGTCATCATCTTACTTATAGATAGTGCACATCAGCTGGTTCCCTTAACACACCAATCAAGTTACTAAACCTATCCTCACCTGAAATAATTTAACACACTGCATCCTTACAATGGTTTAAACACGCATTGGTATGTGTGTGTGTTTGTGTATATATGATCTACATATCTATATAATACACATTTTCTATAATGTTCTCCCTTCTATTTTTCACTTTAACACTAACTTCTCTCATTACTAAAATATCCCTATCCTTTCGCTCACCTGTCCCTGGCCACACCATCATCATTACTTCCACCTTGCTCCCCTCCCCTCTCTATTCATCCCATGCACTCTACACCTACCTTTCCAGCCTATCTCCACCAACTCCTCCCAAATCCACTACATACATACCCTCCTACAAAACCTTAAAATCCTACTCCCACCTTCACCTCCTTTCGATCCTTCTGCTCCTAGCAGCTGGTGATGTCTCTCCAAACCCCGGTCCCCTCTCAACAAACTCACCACATACTAACCCAAGGATCCACACTAATCTCATACCCATCTCATGTTCCTCTAAATCCTCCTTCAATACTGCCCTTTGGAACGCACGCTCTGTTTGCAATATAACTAAATCCACTGCTGTCCATGACTTCTTCATCTCTCGTTCAATAGATTTACTAGCCTTAACAGAAACCTGGCTCTCCCCCTCTGACACTGCCACCCCTGCATCTTTGTCCTTCGGTGGTCTCCAACTTACCCACAACCCAAGAAACTCTGAATGTAAAGGTGGTGGTGTTGGGTTTCTCCTCTCCCCTCACTGCTCCTTTAAACCTCTTCCCACCCACCCCCCCCCTTCCCTCTCTTTCCCGTCATTTGAAATACATTCAATTCCCCTTTTCAAACCCTTCTCTGCCAACATTGCTGTTATTTACCGTCCCCCTGGTTCTCCTCTTCTCTACCTTGACCACTTTGCTGCCTGGCTACCCTACTTCCTCTCCTCTAAAATTCCATCCTCTAAAATTCCATCCCTAATTCTCGGGGACTTCAATATTCCTATAAACCCACCTTTGACCTCTGCAGCCACTAAACTACTTTCAATTACTTCCTCCCTCAGGCTATCGCAGTGGGCAAATTCTCCCATCCATGTAGCTGGCAATACCCTTGACCTAATCTTCACTTATGCATGTACAGTATCTAATATCTGCAACACTCCATATCCACTCTCTGATCACCACCTCTTATCATTTGCTCTCGCGTACCCCCTCACCCAACAACCTCAGCCTAACCCCCCTCAACTCAGGAGGGACCTTAATTCTCTTGATCTCCAGCAGTTGTCAGCTGACATTGATTCACGACTGCTGTCCATCTCTTCCCTCTCCTGTCCTTCACTGGCCATCTCCACATATAACTCTACTCTTACATCTGCCTTGAACGCTGCAGCGCCACTCCAAACAAGCACCTCGAGGAGGACCCGCCTCCAACTTGGCATACTAAATCAATGCGCTACCTGCAAAGATGCTCCCATTGTGCTGAACGCTCCTGGAGGAAGTCTCGCACCCTATCAGACTTTCTCCATTATAGATTCATATTGTGTTCATACAGTGCAGCCCTCTCTCATTAGTTCATGTTCCCGCAACCACCTTTAAAGGGACTCTATAGTCACCATATAAAAGCAAGAAAGACAGGTCCCCCAGCCTTCCTTCTTGCTTTTATATGAACTTTCATTAATTAAAAAAAAAAATTCGGTGTTTTTATATTAAAAACTTACCTCCGTTCCAGCGCCGAGCTCCCCGCTAGGCCGCGCCCCCTTTTTCGTCAAAATGACGAAATCGCGGGGCCCAATGGGACGGCTTCGCGCTGCACCAATCGCGTTCTTCATAGAGCGGCATTGAATGCCGCCCTATGAAGAACCTGAGCGCTTTACCGCGCATGTGCGCGGAATGCGCGTTCGCGAGCTGAGCTGTCTGACTGACAGCTCAGCTCGCTTTCTAAAATTATCAATAAGGGGGGGGACCTACTGTCCCCCCCCGGCCCCCACCCCTGTGCGGCGGGTGGGGGCCCTAAAATTATCAATGAGGGGGGGGACCTACTGTCCCCCCCCGGCCCCCACCCCTGAGCGGCGGGTGGGGGCCCTACAATTATCAATAAGGGGGGGACCTACTGTCCCCCCCCGGCCCCCACCCCTGTGCGGCGGGTGGGGGCCCTAAAATGATCAATAAGGGGGGGGACCTATTGTCCCCCCCCGGCCCCCACCCCTGTGCGGCGGGTGGGGGCCCTAAAATTATCAATAAGGGGGGGGACCTATTGTCCCCCCCGGCCCCCACCCCTGAGCGGTGGGTGGGGGCCCTAAATACAAAGGGGGGGGGACCCTAGTTAACCCTCCCCCCCCCCAAAAAAAAATATCTCCCTACCTACCCCCCTCACCCTAAAAATAATGAGGGGGGACCATTAACTAAAAACCTGTAAAAAAGAAAAAATGAGATAAAATCAACTTACCATTCGATGTTTTCTTTCTTCTAAAATCTTCTTTCTTCAGCGCCAAAAAAGGCCAAATAAAAATCCATAATAACCGACGCAATAAAAAAAAAATAAAAAAAAACGAGCGCAAAAAAAAATAATCCATCTTCACCCATGGAGGGCTCCGCGCAGACTGAGCTCCGCAGGGTGGGGAAGGCTTATAAAGCCTTGCCCCGCCCTGCAATTAGGCTAAGAACACTCTGATTGGTGGGTTTGAGCCAATCAGAGTGCTCTTTGTCATTTTACAAGCGTGGGAAAGTTCTTTGGAATTTTCCCACGCTTGTAAAATGACACAGAGCACTGTGATTGGATGGATTTCAAGCCATCCAATCACAGTGCTCTGTGTCATTTTACAAGCGTGGGAAAGTTCTTTGGAATTTTCCCACGCTTGTAAAATGACACAGAGCACTGTGATTGGATGGATTTCAAGCCATCCAATCACAGTGCTCTGTGTCATTTTACAAGCGTGGGAAAGTTCTTTGGAATTTTCCCACGCTTGTAAAATGACACAGAGCACTGTGATTGGATGGATTTCAAGCCATCCAATCACAGTGCTCTTTGTCATTTTACAAGCGTGGGAAAGTTCTTTGGAATTTTCCCACGCTTGTAAAATGACACAGAGCACTGTGATTGGATGGGTTTCAAGCCATCCAATCACAGTGCTCTGTGTCATTTTACAAGCGTGGGAAAATTCCAAAGAACTTTCCCACGCTTGTAAAATGACACAGAGCACTGTGATTGGATGGCTTGAAATCCATCCAATCACAGTGCTCTGTGTCATTTTACAAGCGTGGGAAAATTCCAAAGAACTTTCCCACGCTTGTAAAATGACAAAGAGCACTCTGATTGGTTTAAACCCACCAATCAGAGTGTTCTTAGCCTAATTGCAGGGCGGGGCAAGGCTTTATAAGCCTTCCCCACCCTGCGGAGCTCAGTCTGCGCGGAGCCCTCCATGGGTGAAGATGGATTATTTTTTTGGCGCTCGTTTTTTTTTTTTTTTTTTTTTTAATTGCGTCGGTTATTATGGATTTTTATTTGGCCTTTTTTGGGCTGAAGAAAGAAGATTTTAGAAGAAAGAAAACATCGAATGGTAAGTTTTTTTTATCTCTTTTGATTATTTTTTTTTTTTACAGGTTTTTAGTTAATGTTCCCCCCCTCATTATTTTTAGGGTGAGGGGGGTAGGTAGGGAGATAATTTTTTTTGGGGGGGGGAGGGTTAACTAGGGTCCCCCCCCCCCCCTTTGTATTTAGGGCCCCCACCCACCGCTCAGGGGTGGGGGCCGGGGGGACAGTAGGTCCCCCCCTTATTGATCATTTTAGGGCCCCACCCACCGCTCAGGGGTGTAGGCCGGGGGGGGACAATAGGTCCCCCCCTTATTGATAATTTTAGGGCCCCCACCCGCCGCACAGGGGTGGGGGCCGGGGGGGGACAGTAGGTTCCCCCCTTATTGATAATTTTAGGGCCCCCACCCGCCGCACAGGGGTGGGGGCCGGGGGGGGACAGTAGGTCCCCCCCTTATTGATAATTTTAGGGCCCCCACCCGCCGCACAGGGGTGGGGGCCGGGGGGGGACAGTAGGTCCCCCCCTTATCGATAATTTTAGGGCCCCCACCCACCGCTCAGGGGTGGGGGCCGGGGGGGGACAATAGGTCCCCCCCTTATTGATAATTTTAGGGCCCCCACCCGCCACACAGGGGTGGGGGCCGGGGGGGGACAGTAGGTCCCCCCTATTATCGATAATTTTAGGGCCCCCACCCACCGCTCAGGGGTGGGGGCCGGGGGGGGGACAATAGGTCCCCCCCTTATTGATAATTTTAGGGCCCCCACCCGCCGCACAGCGGTGGGGGCCGGGGGGGGAAGGAGAGTAGGTCTCCCCCCCCCCCCCTTCAACCACTATTGTGGACAGTAAGCGTCCCTGTGGGTTCGGGCTTCAGCTGTCAGCTGAAGCTGAAGCTGTCAGCTGAAGCCACGCCCACAGCAGTGCTGACAGGCTATCAGCACACAAAGCGCGTTCACAGTGCTTTGGGTGCTGATAGCCCGTCTG
Organism: Pelobates fuscus; assembly: GCF_036172605.1. Classification (NCBI taxonomy): domain Eukaryota; kingdom Metazoa; phylum Chordata; class Amphibia; order Anura; family Pelobatidae; genus Pelobates; species Pelobates fuscus. Next base: position 255,697,878 of record NC_086322.1, read on the forward strand.
ATGCATTCACCCAGAATGCATCGGACGAGAGGCCTTTTTAGGGCCTCTGAACTCGGAAGTCCCTCTGGTGGCCGTCTGATTGACTGCAACAAGAGGTGTTCCAAGCTTCCAATGTAAACACTGCATTTTCTCAGAAAATACAGTGCTTACAAGAAAAAGGCTCCGGGTAGCTGTAGCACTCACCTGAACAACCTCATTAAGCTGAAGTTGTTCAGGTGACTATAGTGTCCCTTTAATTCTCTTCTTCGCCCTGCTGTGGCCACCCCCCAAACTAACCTTACTGCTGATAACTTTGCATGTTACTTCACTGACAAGATTAAACAGCTAAGGAAAGAATTCTCCCCTCCTTGCATTTCTGTTTCTCAACCACACATAGATTATGCCTTTCCTACCCTTCAGACATTCTCCCCAGCTACTGACCAAGAGGTGGCTGCTCTTCTTTGCTCCTCTCGCCCCACCACTTGCCCACTCGATCCTGTCCCATCTCACCTTATCAGATCTCTCTCCACTTGTCTTGTGCCTTCTTTAACGCACATCTTCAACTGCTCTCTCTCTTCTGGCATCGTCCCTGCTGACCTTAAACATGCCACTGTAGTACCTATACTAAAAAAACATCCCTCCACCCATCCACCCCCTCTAACTACCGTCCCATATCCCTGCTCCCTTTTTCCTCAAAGCTTCTGGAAAGACTTGTCTTTACCCGTGTCTCTCATTTCCTCAATTCCAACTCTCTCCTTGACCCCCTTCAATCTGGCTTCCGCCCTCTCCACGCTACAGAGACTGCCCTTATCAAAGTTACTAACGACCTTATCGCAGCTAAATCCAAAGGCCACTACTCCATACTAATTCTTCTCGACCTCTCAGCGGCCTTTGACACCATTGATCATGCTCTCCTTCTTCAAACTCTTCAATCGCTTGGTCTCTGTGACTCTGTCCTCTCGTGGTTTTCCTCTTATCTCTCCCAACGCTCATTCAGTGTCTCTTTTTCTCCCCTCGTCCTGTCTCGGTCGGAGTCCCCCAAGGCCCTGTCCTTGGTCCCCTTCTATTTTCTCTTTATGAAGAAAAAACAGGGTGTATAGGCGGTCGCTATAACATAAAATAACAATAGGGGCTGCTGTATACAATACAAGGATTCCCAAACCTTGTGTATGGGTGAAACAGAAGATATAAAATATGGCGTATACTGCGCCCAAAAATTATACGTACATACACCTCTACGAGGAAAAGTGGGTAAAATACCTCGGAATAATAAAACAGAAAAAAATAATAGTGCAATACAGTATATAACAGTACAAATTTTTGTGCTAAGTAACTGTAAGAAAAACACTTACATACGGTAGAGCTATATAAGAGCTCTACTTTTTTCAGCGTGGACGGTATAATCCCCGTCTAAGGATACAGGATGGTAAACGATGGTATTGGTCTTCCAAATGCACAATGAGGATGAAAGAGAAAAAAACGCTCTGATGGTGTAGTAAGTACTATAAAATCAGGGTAATAGGATAAAGTAATGTACTTACAATTTGTAGAGCAAGGACCTGCTCTAGTTATCACAGCATGGGTGGTACTATCCCCACCTAAGGATATGATGGCACCAGGTAGTTAACAGGACATAAAAAAGTAATAGTATAAAATAATAAAAGGTAGATGTCTAAATGAATTAAAATAGACTATTTATTATAAAATATCACATATATAAATATAGGTACAAGTGTCCAAAAGAAGGGGGTCCCACTTGACGCGTTTCGCCTCTCCAGAGGCTTTATCAAAAGTGTGGGGTGGTTCCTCAATGTCCTGTATATGTATGGGCGAGTTGATTGCAGAACGCTACCTGGTGAGTCTTTCTTCCGGTTTCGTGATGCGTACCGGAAATGATGTGGCAGAAGGGGAGGCGATCAGTGAGTGCTGGCCTCGATTTGCGTTTCGCTGTGGACCGCACGCGTCATACCCGGAAGTGACGCGGCATATTCAAAGTCTTTGCGGTCACATGTCTTCTGTTTGGAACGCACGCATCGAAAATGGCGTGCGTTGCGTTCCAAATGTAAAAAAACCTATATCTCTCGTATAAAAACATAGGGAGATAATACAAAAAAGCGAAATAAGTGTAAATAGGCTAACCTTTGTTATAGTATAACATGGAGATGGTATAAAACATCATATAAAAACATGATCTGGGGAGAGTAACATATACACAATAATCATAACACATATCTAGAATGTCTATTGGTGTATCAAGCCTTATACAGTATACAGGCTATAAGTAAGATAGGGATATGTACAATAAAATATAGCATTATATCTGATATCCATAAAACAGGGGGACAATCTAGCAACAGATATACAGTGCAAATAAACATGGTGGGTATATTGTGATAAGAGAGGAGGGGATACATTGCACAAAGGAGAGGGGGAGGTTTAACCCTAAGGTTATGGAAAGAATATAAAAATGGAAATATGGATATGAAAATGATAATGTTAATAATATGGATAAAAGGGGAATAATTTGAAAAAAGGGGAGGGGGATTAGTTTATATAGTAACAGACTTATGGAAAAAAGGTAAAAAAATATATATTTAATAAAATTGTATAAAATGGAAAATATAAAAAGAAGTTATAAAAAGTTATATAAATCGAAATCAATATTTAATCCTTTAGGGTGCAGGGTATCTAAATAGTATACCCATTTCATCTCTGTCTTTCCAATCTGTTTAATGATATCGCCGCCTCTCCAGTGTTTATTAACAGTTGCAATGCCCGTGAAAGTAAGCAGTTTAGGGTTATTATTGTGCATGCAAAAGTGAGAAGAAACAGCGTGGTTGGCAAAGCCCTTTTCTATATTTCGGCAATGCTCTGCTATTCTGACTTTAAGAGGTCTGATAGTTCTACCGATATATTGAAGCCCACATGGGCATTCTAACAAGTAAATTACATTTTTGCTATTGCAGGTAATAATGTTTTTAATATTGTAAATTTTTCCAGTGTTACTGGATTTAAAATCGGTAGTTACTTTAGATGTTAATTTGTTTTTTTTGCATGCTATACAACAATTGCATTAAAAAAAGCCTTTTTTTGTTGTCATGAAGTTATCTGTTTTCTTTGTGTCTGTTTTTGTAAAATTTTTTGTAATGTGCATCTTTAGATTGGGGGCACCTCTAAAAATTATTTTCGGTTTGTCAGGTATAATATTACTTAATACCTCATCTTCTTTTAAAAGGTGCCAGTGTTTGTTTAAAATATATCTAAGTTGTTTGTTTTTATTGTTAAAATCCATTACAATAGGTAGTGTAAAATCTTGTTTAGCTTCTTTCTTCTTTTTGTGCACCAATTCTTTCCTATTTAAAACCAAAGTCTCCTTAATAGTCTCTTCTACTTTAATATCCTTATAACCTTTTTGTATGAATCTTTTCTTTAGCTCGTATGCCTGTTTATTAAAGATCGGAGTCTCAGAGCAGTTCCTTCTGAGTCTTAACATTTGGCTCTTAGGTATGTTATCGAGCCAAACTTTATTGTGGCAGCTATTGGTCTTTATATAGTTATTGACATGAACATCCTTGAAATGGGTTTTAGTATGTATTTCATTATTTTTAATATATATGTCTAGGTCAAGATAGGTCACTGTTGAGGTGCTAATGTTAGCTGTTAGAGTGATGCCCTCGTTGTTGGTGTTAAGGAAGGATATGAACTCATGTGTTGAGGACACAGGGCCTTTCCATATGAAGAGGAGATCGTCAATATATCTCACATAGGCTACCAGGCTATCCACCCAGCCATGCCCACTCCAGACCATGCGGTCTTCCCAATCGGCCATGTAGAGGTTGGCATAGCTGGGTGCAAGCCTGGTACCCATGGCTGTGCCAGTATTTTGTAGGTAGAACCCGTCCTTAAACCAAAAGAAATTGTTTTTCAAAATCAGGTCTATCCCCTCTATTACAAAGTCTATCTGTTCTTGAGGCATATGGTTATCCTTTTCTAGTATTGTTCTCACTGCATTACATCCTTTGTCATGTTGAATGATTGTATAGAGTGATTTAACGTCACAAGTCATTAGAGTGTAATCTTCTTGCCATGTTATTGCTTCTAGTTTCTTAATAAGGTCAATCGTGTCTTTCAAATAGGACTTGGTTTTGACAACATAAGGCTGTAGCATAATGTCAATATATTCAGACAAGTTGGAAAGCGGTGATTCTATACCTGACACAATAGGACGACCCGGGGGGTTGTTAAGATCCTTATGGATTTTGGGTAAAAAATATATGACTGGAATTTTTGGATGTGTTATGTAGATGTATTTGTATTCTTTGTCATCTATTATGCCACAGTCTTTTCCTCTATCTAGATAGGCTTTTAGTTTATTCTTGATATCAATAATGGGGTTGTTTTTTAATATAGTGTACGTGGATGTGTCATTTAGTTGGTTGTAGGCCTCGGCTTCGTATTTTTCACTTGATAAGATTACAAGTCCTCCGCCTTTATCCGCGGGCTTGATTACTATCGATGGATCGTTGTAGAGGTCTTTTAGTATTTGTCTCTCTTTTTTATTTATGTTGGCTCTATCGTTTGTTTTGCTGTTCAAAGTTTTTAGGTCTTTACATACTTTTATTTCAAACATCTCTAAAGCGCTAGATTTACAATGAGCTGGATAAAAGGTAGATTTATTCTTTAAAAAACTTTTTATGTAAGTGGTCTTGTTGACATTACTATTTGTATTAGTGGTGTTAGTGTTGTTTTTGCCCATATAAAAACGTTTTAAGGTGGCATTTCTAACGAACTTATTAATATCAATATATGCCAGAAAGGGATCATACTTTTTGGTTGGGGCAAACTTTAGACCTTGTTTCAATATATTCATTTGAGTGTTGTTCAGAGGTTTTCCTGATAAGTTGAAAATACCAGTAGGACTTTTGTTACTATCGTTGTCTAAAATAACTCTATTCTTCCTTTTTTGTTCTCTTCTACCAGATCGTCTTCCTCTAAGTCTCGTTTGCGGCTTTTGATGGGTGTGATGTTTAAACGATTTGTGTGTTTCTCTCTGTTTGTGCGGATTTCTAAAAAAGAAGTCTTATCAAATGGTTCGCAGAATGAGAGTGCATGGTATCTGTTGTTTTTTATATCATCTATTGGTGAGCTTGGTTTAGCTTCTTCGTGTCTATGGTGTGTTCTAGTGGTAACTCTTTCCCATGAGTTCTTTCTTTCTCTGGGTTTTATACGAGAGATATAGGTTTTTTTACATTTGGAACGCAACGCACGCCATTTTCGATGCGTGCGTTCCAAACAGAAGACATGTGACCGCAAAGACTTTGAATATGCCGCGTCACTTCCGGGTATGACGCGTGCGGTCCACAGCGAAACGCAAATCGAGGCCAGCACTCACTGATCGCCTCCCCTTCTGCCACATCATTTCCGGTACGCATCACGAAACCGGAAGAAAGACTCACCAGGTAGCGTTCTGCAATCAACTCGCCCATACATATACAGGACATTGAGGAACCACCCCACACTTTTGATAAAGCCTCTGGAGAGGCGAAATGCGTCAAGTGGGACCCCCTTCTTTTGGACACTTGTACCTATATTTATATATGTGATATTTTATAATAAATAGTCTATTTTAATTCATTTAGACATCTACCTTTTATTATTTTATACTATTACTTTTTTATGTCCTGTTAACTACCTGGTGCCATCATATCCTTAGGTGGGGATAGTACCACCCATGCTGTGATAACTAGAGCAGGTCCTTGCTCTACAAATTGTAAGTACATTACTTTATCCTATTACCCTGATTTTATAGTACTTACTACACCATCAGAGCGTTTTTTTCTCTTTCATCCCCATTGTGCATTTGGAAGACCAATACCATCGTTTACCATCCTGTATCCTTAGACGGGGATTATACCGTCCACGCTGAAAAAAGTAGAGCTCTTATATAGCTCTACCGTATGTGAGTGTTTTTCTTACAGTTACTTAGCACAAAAATTTGCACTGTTATATACTGTATTGCACTATTATTTTTTTCTGTTTTATTATTCCGAGGTATTTTACCCACTTTTCCTCGTAGAGGTGTATGTACGTATAATTTTTGGGCGCAGTATACGCCATATTTTATATCTTCTATTTTCTCTTTATACTGCCTCTCTTGGCAAACTTATTACCTCTTTTGGATTCCGCTACCACCTGTACGCTGATGACACCCAGCTATATCTCTCCTCCCCGTACCTCTCCCCTGCCGTCCTGCAACGTGTCACTGCTTGCCTTTCTTCCATCTCTGACTGGATGTCCTCCCGCTTTCTGAAACTCAATCTCTCTAAAACTGAGCTCCTTGTCTGAGCTCCTTGTCATACTTGATTCTGACCTCACCTTTGAGCCTCACATCCAGCATGTTGCCAAATCCTGTAGATTCCATCTTAAAAACATAGCCCGCATCCGCCCCTTTCTTGCACAAGATGCTACCAAGGAGCTTGTCCATGCTCTAGTAATTTCCCACATGGATTATTGTAACCATGTCCTGATTGGTCTTCCCAAAAGCCGTACTGCACCGCTACAGTCCAAAAGGAATGCTACCGCCAGACTGATTTTCCTCTCTAGTCGGTTCTCTCACACCTCACCCCTCTGCCAGTCCTTACATTGGCTTCCTGTATGCTATAGGAGTCAATTCAAGGTATTAATTCACACTTATAAAGCACTGAACAAGTCTAGCCCCTCTTATTTCTCCTCACAGATCCATAGGTATGTCCCATCTCGGTCTCTCCGCTCTGCCCGTGACCACCTCCTGTCCATTGTCCGCACCCGTACGGCCAACTCACGCTTGCACGACTTCTCGCGGGCGGCTTCCTTCCTATGGAATAGCCTGCCTACCGCCATCAGGCTCTCCCCTAGTCTTGCATCTTTTAAGAAGTGCCTTAAAACCCATCTCTTTAGGAAAGCTTATGGCCTCCAAGACTAACCCCTACCTCACATACCTGTCTCTTGCCCTCTCCTAAAGGGCAGCCCACCTTATTTGATTGTAAATTCCTATCCTAATGTGTTTTACACCCCACCTCCTATAGAATGTAAGCTCGATTGAGCAGGGTCCTCTTCAACCTATTGTTCCCGTAAGTTTTTTGTAATTGTCCTATTTATAGTTAAATCCCCCTCTCATAATTTTGTAAAGCGCTACGGATTCTGTTGGCGCTATATAAATGGCAATAATAATAATAAATAATAATCCCACTGTTAACATCTGTTGCAGTTACCTATTTTCTCCACAAGGGGGAGCTATGCTTAGTTAAAAAAAAACATGAATATACATATTCATTCCTGCTTGTGTAAATTATGCATTGTAAACTAAATGTGTGTTTAAGTCTATTTAAGTAAAATTTAAATAAACAATACAGAAAACATTATTAACTTTGAACTTTTGGATTATTTAACTAACAAATTATATTTTCCAAATTTAAACTAATAAAACGAATAAGCACAACTAATAACCTGTTTAGTAGTTTTTTTAAAAAAATATACGTTTTCCAATTAGGTGGCATCCTTATCTATACTGAAAATCAGACCCAGTGAGATATTTTAGGAGTATCAATGACTACAAATGTCAAGATACATTTAACTTTTGATAACCACTAAGGCACTATAAAATTTCAAGGTTACAATTTCTCCCATTTTGGGTAGCAATGCTTAATGTGGTCCAATAAATTATTGCTGCACTTCAAAAATTCATCTTTGATCTGTACCCCAAATTAAAGGGACAGCATGGTCTAATCTACTGTGCATCCCATGACAATCTGTAGTGTATTAGTGATTGATTTTCCCTGGATCCCTAGTGGCATTGCTGCTATAAAGAGTGGGAGGGGCATGCTCAGTGTATCCATACACCCTGCTGGGATCACGTTTAATGTAACACTGTGTGCTCTAACAACTGACTTTCCCATCTCCATACAAAAGATCAAGACAAGGCGTGTGAGAGATCCCCAAGACGGTGAATTATCAAGCTCTAAAATGTTTATCCACCAACTTTAATCCAAGCTACTTTCGATACTTTTTTTTTTGTTTTGTTTTAAGACCACCCTGTCATTCAAATTTTGAGGAGAACCGTGATCGTTAAAACACGCTCATCCCTATTTACTATACAGATTTTACGAGAATTTTTTGTAGTTTTTAAATGCGTCCCCGTTGGTTAAAACTTGTGGGTGTGCTGGCTGTTCTGGTGCTGTCTGCTGTGTTTTATGGTCAATACTACACATCGCTGGTACCTGGAAGCAGGTAAGGACAAGCTATGAAATTGCTGCCCCCAGGTTAAGGTGGTAAAATAGAATTCTATAACTGGAGGGTAATTCACACTTATCCCCTGTTTTTGCGTGCTTTTTACCCCTTCTCCTACCGTGCTGAGGCTTAGAATCTCGCGGTTACATTGTTGTTTCTCCTGTTGATCTTTGTTTACCTTTCCGAACGTTCCATCCCCTCATTTTTTTTTATGTAAGGGTCGGCGACCAAAACCTTATACAGTGCTTCATGTCCTTCAATGACCCTTACAAAATGAAAATCCCTGCCATATTGAAAATTATTGTTGTTGTTTTAAAGTAGGTACTAATTGCTGCTGCAAATTCCCTGTGGGATTTTTATGTTTGCATGGCATAAATCCTCTTCTATGTAACAGGTAATTATTAGTGTACTGTATCATTCCAAATGACTTTCTCGGGGCTTCGCATAAAGAGTAATATTGGGACCAATGGAGCAATCAGACGAGAACTACCAATCTGCTGGCTTCCATGGTAACTGCTCAACTTTTACAACTTTGCCCCATAATTGCTCATTATACCTAACTCTCTTTATAAATAGTTTTTTTTTTTTTTTTTTTTTTTTTTTTTACAGTTCTGTATAAATATTTGTGAATATGGAATCTGGAAAACAAGTCATAGCTGTTTTACATTTTATTTTGCTTTGAAGTTTTTGTTTGACTTGCAAATAATCAGCATTATTTTATAATACAAAATTTTATTTAGTTATACCTCTTTTAGATTAAATTAGACTTTTGGGGGGAATAGATTGCACTGCATTATCAAAGTGAAGCATATGCTCTGTGATTGTATCTTTATAAAATGTAGTGTATCTATTATATCCATGTGTTTGCTGAATTACTGCCTTTTCTATATTAGAGAAATAAAAGGGGCACTTAGAGAGCAACAGTCATTTTTAAGTAATAGCATTTTTGAGTCCACTACACAATATTCTTTGTGCTATTTATTCATTTGCTTCATTGTTTCTATATCTATAAATATCTGTCTATATCTATCCATATATAGCAATAAACGTTTGGCCACAAATATGACATTTAAAGTCACTCAAATTACTATTTCCATTATTCTTTAGTACAGTGAAACTTACAGTGGGTTATAGAACTTTTTGATCATTTGTGTTTGTGTGTTTGTTGTGTTTTGCTTTTTTCCTTCTTCTGAGTTTAATCCATTGTTCTTAATGAATCGCTTTACCTATTAACATAATCTGTGTCGCTAAAGGAAATATTAACTGAATTCAACATATATTTAGAAATGCATAAATACAAAATAGAAAAAAAAAATAACATTCGACTTTCTAGTTTTTTAATTTGTCTTGTGAGTTTGCCAGCACTGGGTCCCCAGTTTCCTTTATCGTGACATGAGCTGGACTCCTTTGATTTCCCACTGAACTCAAAGTGGAATCAATTCTGACAAAACTCATAAAAAAGTCTCTATTTATTATGTTATTATTTATATAGCGCCACAAATTCCGCAGCGCTTTACAGTGGATGGACGAACAGACATGTAGTTGTAACCAGACAAGTTGGACACAAATGAACAGAGGGGTTGAGGGCCCTGCTCAATGAGCTTACCTGCTAGAGGGAGTGGGGTAAAGTGACACAAAAGGTATTAGACTAATGACAGTTGCAAGAGAGGTATCAGTCGGCAGCTATTGATAGTTTAATTGATACACTTTTATGAATAAGTAGGTTTTAGGGAGGATAGATAGGTGGGAGCAGCATTATGTAGAGATTTGAAAGCAAGAACCAGAATTTTAAATTGAGCCCTATATCTTACAGGAAGCCAATGTAGGGACTGACAAAAGGGTGAGGCGTGGACAGGAAGATGAACCTCGCTGCCGCATTCATTATGGACTGTAACGGCGCAAGTTGGAAGAACGTAAGACCACTGAGAAGTGGATTACAGTAGTCAAGGCGAAAAAAGACAGTGGAATGGACCAGCACCTTAGTCGCATCTGGCGTTAAGTAGAGTCGTATGCGCGCAATGTTGTTGAGATGGAAGCGGCAGGATTTGGCGATAGACTGAACATGAGGTGTGAAGGAGAGGTCTCGGAGTCAAAGAGAAAACCTAGGCAGCGAGCCTGCGTTGTGGAGCTGATGGTAGCACCGTTGACTTGGGAGACAGACAAAGGAGTAGCAACACTTAAAGGGAGGAAAGACCAGAATTTAAGTTTTGGTCAAGTTGAGTTTAAGGAAGTGGGAAGCCATCCAGTTAGAAATAGCAGAGAGGCAGTCAGAGACACTAGTCAAGAGGGACAGGGAGAGATCAGGAGAGGACAGATAGATTTGCGTGTCATCTGCATAGAAATGATATTGGAAGCCAAAGGAGCTAATACGTTTACCAAGGGAGGCAGTATAGATAGAGAACAGTAGGGGACCAAGGACTGAACCTTGGGGGACACCAACAGAGAGGAGTTGGGGAGAAGAAGCAGAGACAGAGAAAACTTTAAAAGAGCACTGGGAGAGGTAGGAGGAGCACCAGGAGAGAGCAATATCTTGTGGACCGATATTGTGGAGGATGAGTAGAAGCTGTTGATGATCATCAGTGTCAAAAGCTGCAGAAAGGTCAACGAGAATTAGTATAGAGTAGTGCAGCGAGTAGATCAATGGATACTTTGGTCAGTGCCGTTTCCACTGAGCTCTTAGCACGGAAACCAGACTGAAGCGGGTCTAGCAGAGAGTTGGACTCGAGGAAATCTGTCAATCTTGCATACACAACTCTTTCAAAAGGTAGTAGCGAGATAGCACGGTAGTTGGACGGTGAGTTAGGGTCAAGGTTGGGCTTCTTTAGAGTTGGGGTTACAGTTGCATGTTTGAAGGGTGATGGAAATATGAGAGAGAGAGAGAGAGAGATTGAGAATTTTAGTGAGAGGTAGAGAAAGAGAATAAGACAGAATACAGATGAGATGCAAGGGAATTGGATCTAGGGAGAAGGTGGTGGGGTGGGAGGACTGGAGCAGAGCAGAAACGTCTTCCACTGTAGCGCGTGCAAATTAACATAGAACAGCAGAGGGAGTGAGGTTAGGGGAAGTATTGTAAGGGGAAGAAGAAAGATGAGAGATCTCTTCTCTGATTATAGAGATCTTGTCAGTGAAGTGAGTTGCAAAGTCTGAGGCGGTCAAGTTAGTAGGTGGAGGAAGAACAATGGGGCTAAGAAGAGAGTTAAATGTGTGAAATCGTCATTTGGGTTCACGGGAGAGTGTGGTTATGAGGGTATTGAAGTAATTTACTTTTGCAGAGGTAAGAGCAAAGCTGTGTGAGCCAGCATAAATTTATAGTGGAGAAAGTCAGACGCACAGTGAGACTTTCTCCAACAGCGTTCAGCAGTTCTGGATTATCATCGATGCAATTTCAGTGTAGCAGAGAATCATGGTAAAGATAAGTCAATTTGCTGCAAATATCCATCCCTGTATGATCTCAAAAAGAAGTATTGGCAGTAAAGCTTTGTTTTTATGGAATTAGAATTTGTAAAAACAAAACAAAAACAAAAACCTTATGTGCTGAATTTTTTAAGGCATGCACTCAGAAGCAATGTTTTTGTGTATATACCACATGTACTTTGCTTTGCCTGTAGTGTTATCAAGGGTAAAGGCACCCAGTTGGTGCCGAAACGTTGGGGGGTTTGGTGACTCGTGATTCTGTCTGAGGCTTGTAAGGATTTTTGTGGTAATTTATTACTATTATTTTATTGTATCTGCCTTTACTTCTGTTACTTTGTTTATATTAATTTTTTCTTATATGTTTTCATTCTGGTACTTTTTTGTACATAATAAAATGTAAATATTTTTTTTGAGATTGTTATGGTGTGCATTCTATATTCTATATATATTTGAATATTTAAAGCACTTGAGGGAGCGCTTATAGGGTTTGCACCTGGCTGTTCTTATATTGTTTTGTCTCTCCATGTGCTGTTGTTTTGAGAATAGATTTATCATCAGCCCTCTTATAGAGCACAGCATATTGCTTTATGGAGATTTATCATGAGCTACCACATTCCTTACAAGTGTCCCTTTTTAAAAGAGACCGTCTCTATTATGCATCCAAATGCCTCGGTCCCTCTTTTCTATTCCAATGTCCCTCTTTTGTAGGAGCCCCATATTGCTGGTGTGTCTGTGTGTGTGAGTGTATAATATAGATTTCGGCATTGCGATTCACAGTAATGTATTTAGAAATCAATCTTTGTAAAGAAGACATTGCATAAATTATTAGTAAGTCACCTAAAATTTCTCAGAACAACACCTCTGGCCACATATCCACAACCCCAATAATAAAGTGTGACGGTGATATATCAAGTATCTTACGTGAAGGTGCTGCGTTGTTTTTGTCCTTTTGAAATGTTGGAAATGTTGGAGGTATGCTATCATCACTTTGATTTGATGGTATGCATGAAAGGGTTACTCTATGCATCATAACCACTAGAGCGCACTCTAAAAGCTATGATACCAGTAGCATCCTGGCACCATTCCCAAGTAATAGGGCAAACCAGTTGGCAATGTTTTGCCCTCTTACCTGGTTCCCCACAGGGTGCCGGGACTCCTCTAATGTGGGTGATGGCTCTCACCCAAGGATTGACCCTCTTTGCATTAAATATGCTCAGAATTAAAGCAACGCTATATTCACCAGACCAACTACAGCTTAATGTAGTTTTTCTGGTGAGTAGAAAATGTAACTGCAGGCATTTAACATTTTTTTTTTTTTTTTTTTAATTCTTTATTTTTGTAGTGCGTAGGCAAATGACAGCTGCTTGTGAGGTACCCCAAAGGCAGTCCTCTAGCACAATACAAACAATTGAACATGGGTACATGGTAGATCGAGCACATTTTTTATATATATATAACAATAGAAATGGTATAGCTTTACGTGTTTAGGTATTTGGTAACACAACATAGTGATATCGTTTAACTTTCTAGGCATGTGATGATTATGCAGTGGCAAGAGCTATTGAAGCTATGAGTAGTTCACCACATGCGGTAAAGTGAGGGGAGTGATTCAGGTTTAGGTTTCACGTTTGGTTGGGTGGGCAACATGCATTGATATTCGATTACAGGAGCAATAGCTGTGGCACATGCAAAGCTTCTGGCTTGTCTAACTGGCGTTGTGCAGGCTATGTGAGGTGTGTGTGGCTAAGTTAGACTGCAGGCTAATTGTGTTGCGAGTGACTTAGCTGCTAAAGCACCCACACCGGAGCGGGAAGACAGCTTGGCCGCACAGTACAAATGAGTCCAGCGTGTGGGTTGACCCGCCATCTTGCTGTGCTTTTTTGGGGGTTATAAAGTCCCGGCCAAGCCCGTGCCTCATCTCGGGATCGGTGTGGGAAAGTGCGGGGCAGGGTATTGTCAAGTTCCCCCTATAGCCCCGGGCTTGCTTGAAGGCCTGCACCTCAGGTCCGCGAACCGGGTAACTCACGTGGGAAGCCGAGTTCTTCCCCTGTGCGGGGCTGCTGTGGGTGTTTTCCAGCATAGGCGGTCGGTGCTCTGGGATTCCACCCTCTTCGGTCTTCAGCCCAGATGGGCCCGTTATGTGTGTCAGCCTTGTTGCCTGGTAGAGAGTGCCCAGGGAGGTCCCGTCCTTCCCCCGCTCTTCCTCTATCTCCGCACACTCCCCCGTTTTTTGCACGGGTGTCGCCAGATGGGCGCAGGGCTTGGTGAGGGAGCCGCTGCTGTTCTCCGTCATGAGGTGACCACTAGACTCACTTGTGCGCTCTGCTCGGTGGTTGTGTCTTGTGGCTGTTGGTCGGCCATCTTGGTGCACTCCGTCCGTTCCTTAATGCTCGGTCGGAGTGGAGATGTTGCGGTTTGCGGTGGTGGTCGCCCGTGGGGACCGGGATGACCCCCCCGGCCCAGAGGGGGGGGGGAGGGGGTTGGCAGACCGCCGGTCAGAGAACTGGGTGAGCGGCCGTCCCACCCAAGCTCAAGCTGTAGGCCTCAGGCCTCGATCGGGTGACTTTGGTGCCTTTGGGGGTCCTGTCGGGTATCCCCGGAATCGCCATCGCCTGGGGGATTTAATGATCGCGTTTTCAGGCTATGGTTTGCTCATGGCCCGCGGTTGGCTCCGATTTTCCTAGCTCCGAGGCAGGAGCTCAGACACAGCGTGTCTGATCCGACCGGCGGCCAGGCCCCGCCCCCGGCATTTAACATTTAAACACTGTCTTTTCTGAGAAAAGAAAGTGTTTACATTGTTCCTTAGGGACACCTCCAGTGGCTGTCAGTCAGACGGCCACTAGAGGTTCTTCCTGAGGCAGTGCTGCACGTGCTCTTCATGGAGACACTGTGCTTTCCTCACAGAGTTTCATACAGAAACACTGCACATACAGACTGCACATACCATGACCAATTCAAAACACTGATGTGGTTATGGTGGTTGTAATAACCCTTTACGTTTGCTATTTTGTTGAATTACAATAGCTAAAGCCATTTAATGTAAATGCTATTTGAGTTTCTTTGTCTTTCTCATGACCCTCTTAATGACACCACATTAAAAAAGTAATTTAACAAGAGTCACTACCCATAACACTTGTAACATAAAAGTGGACACTTCTGAGCTACATTTTAACACTTTGTTATGGAAGGCATAAATGCAAGCACTGTCATTTTTTTATTACGAAAAATAACAGATTATAGGTAAAATACTCACATTGTACACTTTTTTCTAACAAATACATAAAGATTAATAATTTTGTTTGCGTATTTCCGGAGTTACCATTGCTACCTTGGGGTGGGCTTTTAATGCCTCTTTGGTCAGAAGGACCACTTGTCTGGCATGTCAGTGCATAAGAGCATTTTTAAGATGCCTGGTGCTTGCGCATTAGGTCATGATTTGTAAACGCTCACTAGTTCTGTACGTTTGTTAGTCAGATAAACTGTGCTTGTAATCAAAGAGGACATTGTTGCCTTCCACCAAGCAATGGTAAGCCAGAAGATGCAATTAAAATGTGTTTCCTTTTATGTACACTGTTCAGCCACAACAGTAAAGCCACTAACAGGTAAAGTGAATAACATTGATTATATTATATTATTATTGATTATATAGTTACATGAATTTCATGTGCTGGAAGCAGGAAGAATGGGCAAGCAAAAAGATCTGAGTGACTTTGACAGGGGCCGAATAGTGATGGTTAGACGACAGGGTGAGAGCATTCCCAAAACTGCAATTCTTGTGGAGTGTTCCCAGTATGCAGTGGTTGGTACCTATCAAAAGTGGTGCAAGAAAGGACAACCGGTGAACCAGCATCAGGTTCATAGGGGCCCAAGGCTTATTGATGCCCAAGGGTCTGACCATGCAGAAGAGCTACTGTAGCTCAAATTGCTGAAAACCATAGTGCTGGCTATGATAGAAAGGTGTCAGAACACACAGTGCATTACAGTTTGCTGGGTATGGGGCTGCGTAGCTGCTGACCGGTCAGAGTGCCCATGATGACCTCTCTCCACCGCCTAAAGCTCCTTCAATGGGGATGTGTCAGAACTGGACTTTAGACCAA
Source organism: Pelobates fuscus (assembly GCF_036172605.1). Taxonomy (NCBI): domain Eukaryota; kingdom Metazoa; phylum Chordata; class Amphibia; order Anura; family Pelobatidae; genus Pelobates; species Pelobates fuscus. Next base: position 255,713,633 of record NC_086322.1, read on the forward strand.
TTGAAGAAGGTTGCCTGATCTGATGAATCACATTTTCTTTTAGATAAGGTGGATGGCCATGTACGTGTGCATTGTTTCCATGGGGAAAAGATGGAAGAGGCAGTGTTGTGTTTTGGGCAATGACCTGCTGAAAAACCTTGGATCCTGGCATTTATGTGGATATTACTTTGACAAATACCACCTAAATAGAGATTGTTGCAGACTATGTACATCATGCCATCATGGCAATGGTGTTCCCTGATACCAGTGGTCTCTTTTTTAGCAGGATAATGCACCATGCGACACTGCAAAAATAGTTCAGGAATTGTTTGAGGAACATGGCAAAGACTTCAAGTGTTGCATTGGCCTCCAAATTCCCCAAATATCAATCCGACTGAACATCTGTGGGACATGCTGGAATGACAAATCAGATCCATGGAGGCCTCAACTCACAACTTCCAGGACTTAAAGGGACACTATAGGCATCAAACCAAGTTTAGCATAATGAAACAGCATTTGGATGAATACTTGCAAAAACACAATATTATTTTTTTGGGTAATAGCTTCTTGATCCAAGGAGAGATCTGACTGCCATTATGGGGTCAAGAAGGAATTAATTTTTTCCTAGTTAGTTGCAAAATTAGAAGTGCTTCAAACTGTTGTTTTTTTTTTGTTTGTTTTTTACATAACACCTACCCTTGGTCAGGGACAGGGAAATAGCTCTGGGGAAAAAGGAGTATAAAGACAAAAACTAATAGTGTAAAATTGTAGGGTGCTTGAATATACAAGTAATGTGCAATGGTCCAACTCACATGGAAATGAGCCTTCCAGGACAGGCTCAGATCATATATGCAGGAGTGTATTTCGTGACACAATCCCCTCTTCTGTCTGCTCAAATGACATATGTGGAATAAAAACTTGTGAGAAACCAGTAGATCTCTTGGTGGAATATGTTTGTTCCAAAGTGTGGCAGATTATAAACAAACAAGTATTGCTCACCTTTTATTTTTAATAAAGATTGGCCTATTTTTAAAAATGGAAATGTTCTAAATAAGATACTCCCCGACAGACCAACAATTGTATACAGGAAGTTACCAAAATTAAGAGACAACCTAATACAAAATCATATTAGGACAAGGAAAACCGACAAAGATTTTTTTAAAGAATCAAAGGGATTTTATGGTTGTGGTATGTGTGGGGCATGCAAGAATACGGGTTTAAAGAAAAGACACATAACGAGGACTAATAATCCACAAAATAAACAGGAGAAGTTTTCGATAAAGCAACTTATCACCTGCCACTCTAAAAGGGTTATTTACCTTATTGTATGCTCCTGTGCCTTAGGATATATAGGCAGGAACACATTAGAAATATAAAGAATGGTTTGTGAAACACAGCCTTTCATCCCATTGCAAAAACAATGTAATCAAAGAGGACTAAACCTGATGGACTCATGTCTAATTTCAGCAGGGATGTGCATGGGCAAAAAATTTGGTTAGTTTCGGAAATTCGGGTAAGTAAAAAAAGTGTCTGCTTCGGCAATTCGGACCAATGGCGTTCAGTTTGGCACTTAGGAACTGCCGAATCTTAACACTAGTACTGGTGGAGGAGCTAGTAATGGTACTACCAGCAGCAACATGACGGCTACCAGTTTCCTCAGTCACTTTGCTTGAGGGGAGAATGTGAGGAGGACATGGACGATCCATTATGGTTTCTTTTGTTTTATTACATTTTTATTTAAATTAAATCACAGAAAACTAAAAAACACAAAATTAATCACTGTAGCAAAGTCACAGTGTAGCAAAGAGACAACATGGCAATCAGGCTACCTGGTAACAGCTAAAAAACACAAAATTAATCACTGCAGTAAAATCACAGTGCAGCAGGGAGACACCCTGGCAATCGGACTGCCTGGCTTGCACAGGCACACACTCTCTCACCCCCCCCCCCCCCCACCCCCTCTTCAAAAAAAGAAACAAAAAGCAGAAGAAAAAAAAGGCAAAACTCTCACTCTCTCTCCCTGGAACACACACTTAAAAGCAATGTGGCTCCCCAAGTTTGCAACAAGTAAAGTACAATAAATGTAATGTACTTTATCTCTCTCAGTCTCTTCTCTTGTGCTATCACAACTAGTCTGGTCACATGAATGCAAGCCAACACCCTGACAGCCTGATTTATATTCTATCTAACCTCAATGACTCTGTATGCCTTCATTGGCCAAGTGTCAGTGAAAAGATCACCATTTATTGGCTGTCCTCTAACATCAATCACAAAAACTTGCTCATTTCATTGGACAGGGAATAGTGAAACCGGATTGGACAAGCAATCATTACATTGCACAAAAGGAATTAGCTTATTGGTCAAGATTCCTGTCATCATTCACGTCATTTTCTTCTCCCTCTCTTGTTTTGCCACTTTTCAGAAATCCGAATCACTTCGGCATTTCAGAACTTCAGCACTTCCAAACTACCAAACTTCGTCACTATGGAACTTCGGTGCTTCGGTACCTCAGCACTTCGGACATTTGTAAGCATCCGAATGTCCGAATGGCATGAAATTCCTACGAATGTATATTCGGAATGAAACGAATTGCACAGGTCTACTATGTAACTGTATACAGATCATGTCCCTTGCAGTCTCGTTTCTCAATTCTATGCCATTTAGGAGTTAAATAACTTTGTTTATGCAGCCCTAGTCACCACACCTCCCTGCATGCGGCTTGCATACCCTTCCTAAACTTTTCCTGTAAAGAGACATCTAAAGCTTAAACCTCCTTTATTGCATATTCTGTTTAATAAAAAAATGTTTAATCTCCTGCTCTGTTAATAACCTGCTACTGCCTGCTGGAACCTGTGTGTGATTAAAGATCACTTCACTGAGCAGGAGCTAAAAATGTGTAAAGTAACTTTACATCTGCTTGAAAATGAAACCATTTTTTTCATGCAGGCTGCTGTGTGAGTCACAGTCAGGGGAGGTGTGGCTAGGACTGCATAAACGCAAACAAATGTTATTTAACTCCTAACTGGCAGTGAATTTGGTAGTGAGACTGCAGGGACATGATCCATATACAAAAACTGCTTCATTAAGCGGAAGTTGTTTTGATGCATGTAGTATCATTTTAAAGGATATGTTGCTAATGTCTTGGTGCCAAATACTGAAGTTTTGTGGAGTCCATGCCTTAACGCATCAGAGCTCTTTTCACAGCACTTGGGGGACCTACACCATATTAGGTGGGTGGTTTTAATTTTGTTTTATACAGACTAATGCTATAATAATATTATATTTTATTTTAAATAATTAAAAAATATTACAGGTTTGAATTACATTCAAGCAATTCCAACATGACTGCACATGCAAATACAGTAGAATTTGCATTCATCAATTCATTTTCTGTTGGAAACACAAGCTAAGGGGGAAATTACATTTGGCCATTTTATTTATTTATTTTTCAAAACTGGACAGCGTCCAGCACCATAGTGACCTAGGTGAGTTATCTTACCTGAAACTTTCATATGTATTGATTCAGAAGTCATCCAAGATGCTTGAAGTTTTATTAGAGATGCAATGGGTTGTTTATCTTCATTGCAGTAATCATTTTAACCCTACAATATATTTATTTCCCATGACCACATTCTGTCCCTCTACATTTCTACAGAGGTGATGTAAACAAAGCATTTTTTACCACCATATTCCAGCAGGTTTCATAGGTTAACCTTCATTTGGGCTTTCTAACAGCCAGGAAAGAGTAGGGGCTCTGAGCCCTCAGAGCAAACTATAGGAGTTCTTTGCAGAGTGCAATAACAGCTTGCAGTGTCTGGTATAGTACAGATGCTTTATTATACCCACTAATATAATTTTTATCTTACTTTTTGCTGGTATATTTTAGTGATCTGCATTCCCAAAATTATATCAGGCTCTTAATAAATACCCATAATATTGTGACAATATTTGTTGTTACATTTATAATATGTGAAAAAGTACTATTTCTGCTTGTATTATAATATTTCAGACTCTGCAAATATTGCAAGAAAAGGGATAGCATATAATATGTGCATTTACCCCTCTCTCCCCCTCCAATATATCTTTAGAATTGTGCAAATGTACCTAATGTTGTTGTTTTAGGTATCTTTTAACACCAATAAATTAACAAAATTGCTATTCTAACATTGGCCTTGATTTAATACACGGTGGGCCAAAATTTTTTTTAATTTTTTTATTTTTTATTAGTGAACCAATTTTAATGATATTATATATAATGAATGCTTAATGTATGGACATTTCTTTCACTAGATACAGAAGATGACATATTTTAAATGAGCTCCATTTGCCAACTTACAAAGTTAGGCTTTTTCGATTGCATTGCTCATAACATTAGTTCATGTTTGAGGATCTTGTGATCGAATTTCTTGAAATGATCCACTTGTTGAACATTTGTTTAGGAGGTCCATTGTGGCTCTGGCTACCTGGGCTATAGCCCCATCCTGTTAAAATCACATTTCAGCATGATTTTTTTTCTTTACAGCAAGATAATGGACCTGTCATTTTGAAACTAAAATTTCGCTATTTTTACTTGTTGATCCTTCATGAATTTGCCTATGATGAGTCACCCAAGACCTAGTTATAATACGTAGCTGCAAGCAACAAACAAATTTAGCTACTAACAACTAAGTTATTTGCCTGTCAAATCCTACTCTGAATTTTGTCCTACCTGGTATTTTTGCATAAACATTTAAAATTATTTAATATTTAGATTTATATATATATATATATATATATATATATATATATATATATATATATATTTTTTTTTTATGTAGATAGTTTTTTTTTTATATATGACATTTTTTATATTTAAATATTTAAAAAAATATATATCATTTTAAAAATGTATCTAAAATTATAAAATCATTTAAAAAAATTATTATCCAAAAATACTTAAGTCAAAATTCTCTGTGATTTTTAATTATGAAAATGGGTGAAGGAGTTTCTTTACATTTGACTGAAGTTTACTTACACATTCATGTAAATGGATAGATAAACTGAAAATTTCAGGCTCCTTTCCCGTGTGGTTGTTACATATCTGCAGTGTTTCAATACACACAAAAAAAGAGCCAGCACAAACTAACAGGTCAGGTAAAGTGTGCAGAATTAATCCTGGTCTCGCCAAAACCCACCGGAAGTCCACGAAAAGGGTCGAACACTAAAATAGTTATTTTTTTTAATGATTAGCACTTCAGTTTATTGGGTAACAGCACACAAGGGCATAATTTCCACCCACACAAAGGTCTTTGTCAAACCATGACAACATTTACACCTACACCAGGGTCTTGGTTAGAGTTGATAAAGAGTCATGTATGGGTAGAAATGTTGCCCTTGTATGTGCTTTTACCCAATAAATTGACATGCTGATCATTGAATCATATACTGATTCTATATGGGCAATGTAGGGGTTAACCCCTTACAGTGGCAAATTTAGAAATATGCTTTTCATTAAATAAACACTGTATTACTTGCAAGCCCTTACTTCTGCATTTTATACCTTCTAGATTTGAGAGATATGGTGTTGGCCCACACACCTATAAACAAACATGTCACTCTGGTATTTGATATTTCATTTTTGTAGTCAGGTTAGTGTGCCAGATGCTACACACCTTAATAATGACTACATAGAAAATTAGCCTAGCTCAATAATTTTGTCATTAGACCTGTGGAACTCCAGAGTGGTTGACAATCTGTACAGATTGTTTGCTCAAGTTGTCATTTGTAAAAGTACATTGAGGATGATTTTATTTATATCTCAAAAAGTAAAAAAACAAACACCCTAATAAAATAGTGCAATACGGTACATAGAAACATAGAATGTGACGGCAGATAAGAACCATTTGGCACATCTAATCTGTCCAATTTTCTAAATACTTTTATTAGTCCCTGGCCTTATCTTATAGTTAGGATAGCCTTGTGCCTATCCCACGTATGCTTAAACAACTTTACTGTGTTAACCGCTACCACTTCAACTGGAAGGCTATTCCATGCATCCACTACTCTCTCAGTAAAGTAATACTTCCTGATATTATTTTTAAACCTTTGCCCCTCTCATTTGAGACTATGTCCTCTTGTTGTGGTAGTTTTTCTTCTTTTAAATATAGTCTCCTCCTTTACTATGTTGATTCCCGTTATGTATTTAAATGTTTCTATCATATCCCCCCGTCTCATCTTTCCTCCAAGCTATACATGTTACGTTCCTTTAACCTTTCCTTGTACATTGAAATTGTGATATTTCACCTATTGCCTCGGGGGAATAGAGGTGTGTCACTTTTCAATAAATTTTTAAAAATCCCTCCAGGCAGCCGAATTTACTCACCTGGTTCCAGCGCCGGGAGCCTCGTGAAGCCGCGCCCCCTATTTTGTCAAAATGACGAAATAGGCGGGCGCGAGCAGGGAGCAATCAGACGCTTCCATTTGGAAGCGTCATTGCTCCCTTGTGCGCATGTGTGGCTTTGCCGCACATGCGCACATACTTCAGAGGGCGGCATTCATGCCGCCCTCTGAAGTCCTGAGCGCACTACCGTGCATGCGCGCGGTGTGCGCGGCCGCGAGCTGAGCTGACTGACCGCTCAGCTTGCGGTCTTTGCCCGCCCCCCTCCTCTGCTGACAGGCTAGAGAGAGAAGGCGCGCACACAGTGCCTTCTCTCTCCTGCACACGTCAGACGTATTTTAATACGTCTGACGTGTACAGGGCCTTTTTAGGGCCCTGCATGATAGGAAGTCCCTCTGGTGGCCGTCTGAGTGACGGCCACTGGAGGTATTCCTATCAATCAATGTAAACACTGTATTTTCGCTGAAAATACAGTGTTTACATTAGATTGCCTGCAGGGAGCTATAGATCATACCTGAACAACTACATTAAGCTGTAGTTGTTCAGGTGACTATAGTGTCCCTTTAAGGTCTTGTAAATGTCTATTGTGAGTGAGGCTGGAATGAGGTGTTGACGAAAAGAACATTTTAACATGTCTGTGCTTTTATTAGCAAGATAAAAACATTCAAATTAAATGTAATTTATATTAACTCGGTGGTGGAGCAGTTGCTAAATATGGCTGACCTTATTGGCCAGAAAGGCAAGATTTGAGACTTTCAGAAATGTATTTATTTTCCAATAATACAACAGACAGCAACAAAAAAGTAGCCACAAATAATGAATAAGTGATCTATATGCAAAAGAGTATTAACTTGCAAATTTACACATTTGTTTATGCTTTACATTTCTGTTGATGTATTTAATTCCATGGATGCCATGAAGCAAAAATAAAAAACGTATAGAAGTGAAATATTTAAGAATGTACTTTTAGATTCAGAGAACTCATATGTTCTTAGATAACTTTCTTTCTATGGTGTTTCACTCCTGTGGACACCAGAGAAAAGTACTCCAAAAAGTACAGCATAAATCTAAACACCTCTGCGAAAAGTCATCCATAATTGACTAGAATCACGTGTAGGCAACCTTTGGCACTCCAGATGTTGTGGACTACATCCACCATAATGCTCTTACACCCATAATGCTAGCAAAGCATCATGGGAGGTGTAGTCCAAAACATCTGGAGTGCCAAAGCTTGCTTATGCCTGGACTAGATAGTATGGCTGCCAGTTAACATGGCGTGTGTTAGTGCAAAGGTGATATGCCATGTTATTAACCTTCCCAAGTTGAGTCACTGGTACTTACCCACTTGCTATTGCACAGCCCCCATTATGTACCAAATTTCAATGACAAATCCTGCACCTTCTATCTCAAAAACATAGCATGCATCTGCCCGTGTTTTTGCCAGACGTAGCTACGGTGTTGGTCCATACTTTTATCCTCTCTTGCCTTAACTGCTGCAATCCGCATCTTAGTGTTTCCAAATTTCCCCATTACAGTCACCTCTCTTAATTGGTGCATACTTAACATATGCTTGAGGCTATGAGCTTGGCACATCATCTCAGCACACATACTCTCCAGGATGAAAGGCAGCCTCCCGGCAGGGCAGCAAACCAGTGCTACCTATGTACATAGTGCTGCTAAAGCTCTCTTGTAATGTTTGAAAGCCCTGGAAAAGAGCAAAGATGCATATGTATAGTTTCTGGTAGAAGACTGCAAATACATTAGCATTCTTCAAATACATTAGCGATAAGTGACTGAGCCTCCCACACTTTAATAGAGAGTGCTGTCTTGCATTAAACAGTCACAAATGGACAGCCATCATGTCCACAAATCTGCGTGTTTGTTTAGTTACGCAAAAGGCGATAACACTCTCTAGTCTGCATAAGATCTCAAAGACTTTCCTGATTGCTGTTTTTCTTGTAGAATCTTAGTGTTCCATCAGTTGTTCAACTTGATGGAGCTATTCTTTGTTTTTGGAGGCCACTGTACGAAGTATAAAATTACCCTCAGTTATGGGCTGAACTAAACTTTGTTAGAAAGTACTCATTAAGGTCTTGTACGGTTTGGAGATGGGTGGCTTTTTATGGTGATAAGAAATCATTACATTTCCATTAAGCACTGCAGTGTTTAGGGGCTAAACTACATAACCAATATTCTATTTTTTCCATATCAAGCCACAACATTTATAGGAATAAAGAATGAATGTGAGAGACATGGATGAATGAAATATAATCACGTATTAAATACATAGAGGGTGGGGATAAGGAAAACATGTAGTCCTGGTCAGTTTAGTATAGGAGGTGTCAACTTATCAAAACTATTTTTGTCAAAAGATGATTTTGAAAGGGATAAGTTCCTTTCCAAATATGGGTCCATCAAAGAGATTAATTTTCCCCATTGCTGTAAGAGTACAGTTGAGGAAGCCTTATCTTAAAGGGATATTATAGTCATCAAAACAGCTTAATTAAGATCATGCCCCTGAAGTCTCACAATTTTGTTTCTGTTTTTGCAGCCCTAGCCACATCTCCCCTCACTGTCACTGGCACAGCGTGAATGAAAACAAAATGGTTTAATTTTCAATCAGATGTAACTTACTTTAAAATATGTTATCTCCTGCTCTGTAAATGTGTAAATTTAATTTTAATTACATACAAGAGGCTTCCCGCAGGGTCTAGCAAGCTGTTAACAGAACATGATATAAGAAATTCTAAATTAAACAGAATTTGCAATAAAGTAAGTGTAAACATTAGATGACTCTTTACAAGAACTGTTTGGGAAGGCTGTGGAAGTCACAAGCAGGAAGGTGTGACTAGGGCTCTATAAACAAAGATCTAACACCTAAATGGCGGAGATTTGAGCAGTGAGACTGCAGGAGCATGATTTATAAAAACTACTAAAGTTGTTTTGGTAACTTTAGCGTCCCTTTAAGCTTTTTTTTCAAAATGGAATAAGGATGGCTTAATATTATTAGGGGCATAAATGTTGACAATAATAAGTGGAGTAAGTGGGGCAGTATCCATGGAGACAGGGAACTTGATTTGGTAATACTGTTTAATCGTTTTGCAATAAGTTTTATTAAAATGTTAATAATTTGATCCAGTAATGTAATTGATCTGTATGAGTCCATCAAATCAAGGTTTGTCCAGTTTTTGGATTATCATAGTTCTAGCCTCCAACATGTCCGTTAAGTACGTATGAAGCAGGCACTTAACATTTTTTCTGTAGTAAGTATTTCTTCTCCAGTGCAAAGGAAATCTGTTTGACACACAAAAAAAAATCTAATTAAAGTGTTTTGCAGAATTGAAATTAGTGTATAATGGAAGAGTATATCATTGGGCTTCTTTTACTTTTGAAGGATCGGTTCCACGAGTTATATGTTTAATAGCCATTGAGTAAGCATAATCGAACGTGGATCTGTCCTAATTGGGAGACCATGTCTTACAATCGAAGATATGTCTCTGTCATCCTGGTTCTCAGGGACATATTGTACAAAATAAATAATTTATCAAATGGGGTTCAGCATGTTCTTTTCTAAAGCAACGTGTGCCTAAATACAGCTTATAATGATTTGGATAAATACATTTGCTGTTTTTTCTGTGATACAGAAGAGGAACCTTGCTTGCCTTTTGGAAAATTAAAAGGTAAGCAAACAGATAAGCAATGGGAAGTACAAATACAGAGAAGGATGTGTATTGACACATCATCACTGATATATATATATGCCTATAAATATATATATATATATATATATATATATATGCATTGCCCTGTCACTGTATTGTGAATAGGCATTGTGGCCGTGTTAAGCCAGGTAAACTGAACTGCTAATTGCAGTTTGTATATGAAGCTTTGAAGACTGTTCATGTTAAACTGATTATGTGTGCTCATGGATAAAACTACTCATACAAACATTATCTTAGGGCCAATCTCAACTTGGAATGTTTTCTTTTCACATGTACTGATGGCTTCTCCCTGCTTTACTCTGTGTATATATTTGCTCATCCATTGTGTAGTAACCACATAGGTTTAGATAATCTCCACAATAACACATTAAAGACTTTGGTTTTTGGCTTCTCTCCTCCTCCCTCAGCTTAATTATTTTTGCCAGTTTCTGTCTCTCTCGCCTCCTTTTTCCACCGTTGTATATCTTGCTCTGCTAACCTTCTTCCTCCCAAGAAAGGTTTTATGTAGTTCAAAGACACATAGCAGAACAGAATCTCAAACAGATGGGTGTCGGAACAGAAGTCTCTCTCTGTTCATTGCACCAGAGTTCCAAATGTCACTGTTATGATTCCTGCTGTCCCTTCCAGATCCCTGCCACGTGCAACTACAATATTCTGACCAAGTTCATGTACACTGTCACTTTCCCTACTATCTTTTTAAAGGAAGCACTGATATAAGCCCTAAACAGATTGTGAGTTTTTTTTATAGTTTTCTAATTTCTGGTGTCAAATCAGTATCCTATGTAGAAAATTAAATGTTATATTTTTCTACGTTAGAGAAGTTAGCAAGGGAATTCCTATTGTGTTGATCATTGTCATGCATTGAACTTCTATTTTTTTAATTAATCTACTATGGAGTATGTAGTTGTTTGTTTGTTTTTGTGTTGTTAAACAGTAAGAGTTGCAACAAATGTTTTTCATACTTGATATTGTAATCATATGAATACTACAACTTTTTTTTCTATACAAATTAAATCCAAGTAGCATACACATGAGCAGCAATGGTATATATATATATATATATATATACACCAAACAGCTTAACCCTAACTGTCCTGGGTTTGTTATCGGGTGTCCCATTGCTGGACTATCAAAAAACAAACAAACATGGGCTTCCGGTTCCGCCGCCATCTTAGCTGGCCGCGCTTCATTGCACCTCCGCTCGAGAAACACGGCATCCACCTCCATCTGGTGCTCTCTGGCTTTGTGGAGCTGCCCTGTGCACAAGATCCGCTCTCCTGCATCGCCGCCGATCGACTGGACTTCATTTGGGGACCGGGGCGGAGGTCTGCTCAGCTCTCCGTCATCAGAGAGTGAAGACCGGAAGTCAAGGCCCGTGAGATGGGCCGCCGCCGCCACCTAGCAGCAGCAGCTGGATTTCTCTCCCAGCATGGAGAAGAAGAAGTGTATACCGCGCCAGGTACAGAACCCCACAACCACAATTGAGCCCCAATCCTGCCTAGGACATCAGGCACACCTAGTTCCCCCTGCTTACTCCAACACCTTACTAAGGGGCACTGTCTCAAATAACTCATTGGCCCCCACCAGGACTCCAAGCTGCCACAGGGCTGCTTCATGTGGAAATATTTTTGTTTTGTTTTTTGTGTACTTATTCCTTTTTTTTATTTTGTGTTTTTATTTAATTTTTTTTTTTTTTTTTTTTACTTTTCTTTATTTTATTCTTTCCCTCTCCTGGTTTTTTCTTCTACTCCTTTTCATTAGCTGCAATATAAAGACAAACCCGGCCACTGGTCCTACTGCACTCATGTGCTACAATAAGGAACTGGCATCTCATTCATAATCAGTGCCTATCAATCAGACTTCTGCAAACCCTACCCTGTCACCACTATCTCTCACCTCATTGCTAAATGACCACAGCTATACAGCGCTGCTGTCTGACAGCTACTCCTCTCATAAATAGTGGTGTTTCCATACCTATAGGCACTCGCAGACTGTAGATACTTTGGTTGACTTCTATTATTCCTTTTTCCAATTGGAAGAGGAGAGGGGCAATTTTTATTTATTTTTTTGTTCTCTTTTTTTTTCCTTCTCCTCTACCTCCACCTAATGGGGGGTTTACACCGGTGGCTGAAAACCACCCCTCGCTGTAATTAATCAGCAGACCCCCATCAAATCCTGAGTCACGACAAAACCCCGGACACCCCTAGGGGCTCTACCATATTTCACCCGTGGACTTCTACTGCACCCTGTAACGCTGCAAAACCTTGGATACCTCCAAGCCCCAAATCTAATATCCCCACATGCAGGGGTCCTCACGTGGCTCCCCGATAGCCATGTCTGGACACAACGGGAGTAGAAGGGAGAAGAGAAGTCCTGCGTTGACAGCGCATCAGAAAAGCGTATTTTTTTTTTGTGTTGTTGCTTTCCATCTCTTTTCCACCTACTATAACCTACCTCCATCTCCACGTCATGGATAAATTTGTTGACAAATCCTCCTCTAAACGACAAAACAGCAAACCACAATGACCTGCCAGGAAACATCCAAGGGAAACCACATCCTCACCTACAGCGGACCTTTCCCCTGCTGGCTTTGACCCCAACGGGATCCCCCCATGCCCTCCACAGCATCTACTTTCATCTCATAGCAAGCTTCAGAAACAGCCCGTGAAGTGTCAAATCTCCTCAAACCGATCTTTGATTCCCAATTCAGGGACATTAAAGAATCCATTGATAATGCAGTCAATTTACTTCAATCCCACTCCACTCAAATCACCCTACTAGAAACCAGACAAAGCGCAACTGAAGACGAACTGCACCAACTACAATCGACCATACGAAGACAATACAATACTTTAACAACCCTACAGGACAAATTAGACGATCTCGAAAACCGGAGTAGGAGAAACAACCTATGGTTTGTGGGCTTCCCTGAATCGATAACTTCGGCTGACATTATTCCCACTCTTCAAGGCTGGCTAAAGTATACCCTACAGCTCAATACCCCTACATCCACTCCCATCGTTATTGAACGAGCCCACAGATTAGGGCCCGATAGGCCCACTGACAATCACGACCAATAATAGCAAAATTTCTCAACTTCAACGATACAGTTCGTATCCTCACAGTTTATAAACAACTGTCCCGACTCACCTATCAAGACAAAAGAACTCTAATCTTCAAAGACTACTCCGTACAAGTCACACAGCGGAGGCGAGCCTTCACTCCCATCTGCTCAGCATTACACAAGAAAGGTATAAGATTCGCCCTGCTATATCCTGCCACTCTCCGCTTACGTATCGCAAATCATACTTTATCTACATCTTCAGTATCAGAGGCCACCACCTTTCTCCAGAATGTTCTCCCGAACTGGGGGGCGCCTTCACCAACCTCCTCGGCCGGATCCTCACCACATAGGGAGGAGTGATGAACCCGCAGTTTTCACTGTTATTTGGTTTACCTATCTGTTTATAGTTTGGGCCACTTGGCCTTCCACACACCGGACCCACTGTACTCCTTGCGTACCTCTGACTCTGGGACACTCCGTCCGCTTGGGCTGGGATGGGCGGAATCCCCTTTTATACTACCAATCACAACTATACCACCTTCCCCGCCGAGGTATCGGCTAGGAAACCAATGTCTTCTCACCCAGGACCTCTCTCTATTTCTACTATCAAATTCCTCTCCTGGAATGTAAAAGGGGAAAACACGCCCATAAAGAGAAAGAAGATTTTGACATATTTAAATAAACAGCAAGCGTATGTTACCCTTCTACAGGAGACTCATTGGTCACGATCGGCTGACACGCAGCTTAAAGCGCCTTGGATCCAGTCCTGTATTACAGCTAAATATAAATCCAAAACACGGGGGTGGCAATCTTACTGCACTTCAAGCCTTCAATACGCAATACACAGATGCGAGGTTGACCCGGAGGGTCGATATGTAATATTATGTCTTACTATGAACTCAATCTGTTACTGCATTGTGAATGCTTATGCCCCTAATTCTTCATCAGGCCCTTTCTTTACAAAACTCCTGACCCTGCTTGCTCAGATAGATGTAGATCAAGTTATAGTTGGGGGGATTTCAATGCAGTAATGGAACCGGGCAGGGACAGATCCTCAAGAGGTGCGACTCCTCCCACAGACAGTGACCGCAATCTCTCCCAACTTGTATCCACCTATAACTTACACGACCCTTGGAGGATACTCCATGGCAGTGAAAGGGACTACACTTTCCACTCCCTGGTGCACAATTCCTTCTCTAGAATAGATATGTTTTTAGTGACCCCAACACTCCTACCTTACATATCAAAAACAACCATTGAATCGATAGTGATATCTGATCATGCACCCATCACAATGGCAATATCCACCCCTCCGACTCCCCCACACACTAGACATTGGCGCTTCCCTGCATATCTCACGACTCAACAACCGTTTCAGACTCACTTACAGACCCACTGGGCAAACTTTCTGGATGACAATCTGGAACACATGGACGAACCAAAATTACTCTGGGAGACTTCCAAGGCAGTTATGAGGGGACAGATAATTTCCTACACTTCCTCTGCTAAGAAAAAATGGCAAAAGGACTTTGCGGTCCTAGAAGCAGATCTCAAACAAGCTCATACGAGATATTTAGCTGATCCATCTGACGTAAACAAACAAACCTACCTTGACGCTAGGTCCACCCTAAACACTTACATAACTAACTACGCCCAATCAAAATAGTTCTACTCATCCACATGATTGCTCTGCTGTGCAAGCATTGGGTACGTACTGTAGAAGTGTGCTCTGTGTCCTTAAGTGGTTTTACTTCGAGGTCAGCGATATCTTATTTTTAATCAGCAGTCATGCTTGTAGAAAGTTATAGATAGTGTCCCTTTTTTTGTCAAAGCAAAGATACGAGGGACTACACAAACAGAATCCGAATCCCAAGAATCCGTATCCCACAGTATTACCTTGAGATAGAATAATGGGGAACTAATTTCCTCATTTTGCATCCACATTCTTGTGTGACCTAAATATGCACTGTTTGTTTGCACCATGCATTTAGTGGCACAAATAAAGGGCGATTTAGTTGTGCAGTGTCACAGATTCTTTCCCAACCAACAAATGGCCAGTACCAAAAGGTCTGTAGTTATTCAGTGAACACAGGCATTGACCACTCATGTAACGCAATGAGGAATATGCCACTATACCTGTGGAAAACCATGAAACGCAGCAAAAGTTACAGGCAACCAGGCACAAGAGTATTATTCTTTAAATGTTATTTTTTGCAAATCCAGCAAGATGACATTTCAACTCACAATGAGCCTTTCTCAAACTTAAATCAAAACAACCACTCATGCTTAAATTCCATAGCAAACCATGTGACACTAAATAAAAGCAACTTAGCTATTCGACATAAGTTACCATGGTTACATATAATTTGAAAGTAAAATTGCATGTGATACCATTAAAGAAACAATGTAATATGAGATGCATACATTTGTAAGCACCTACAGATAATGTGAGCGGAATTGTCTTGTAATGGTTCCGTTTTGCGAATGACCTATCTTCCTTCTTTCCTTTAAGCTTAGTCATGCTTACTCATGCCATAAGTTGGCTGGAAAATTCACAAATAAAAAATACTTTAGAAGAATTTTCTGAGATTGCATATGCTCCTGAGAAAATCTGGAGTCTCACGTGGCGATGACTTTGTCTTAGACATAAATGTTCTTTGGAGGCTTTATTCTTACGTCCACTGCACGTCTCATCTAAACGTTTACTGGGTTGAGGGAGTGAAGCACCGTCACTAAATACAAGCAACTCGGCTATTCGATTAAAGTTACCATGGTTAAATATATAATTGGAAAGTAAAATTGCATATAATACCATTAAAGTAGCAATGTAATATGAGATTCATACATTTGTAAGCACCTACAGATTATGTGAGCTGAAATGTCTGGTAATGGTTCAGCATTGCAAATTACATAACTTCCTTCTTTTGTTTTGAATTTTCTGAGATTGCATGAGCTCCTGAGAAAACCTGAAGGCTCACGTGGCGATAACTTTGTCTTGGACACAAGTGTTCTAGGGAGGCTTTATTCTTACGTCCACTGCACGTCTTAGCTAAACGTTTACAGGGTTGAGGGAGTGAAGAACCGACACTAAATTCAAGCAACTCAGCTATTCGATTAAAGTTACCATGGTTACATATAATTGGAAATTAAAATTGCATGTGCTACCATTAAAGAAACAATGTAATATGAGATTCATATATTTGTAGGCACCTACAGATTATGTGAGCAGAATTGTTTAGTATGGTTCAGTTTTGCGAATGACCTATCTTCCTTCTTTCGTTTATGCTTACTCATGCTTACTCATGCCATAAGTTGGCTGGAAAATTCACAAATAAAAAACACTTAAGAGGAATTTTCTGAGATTGCATGTGCTCCTGGGAAAACCTAAAGTCATCACGATGTGATGACTTTGTCTTGGACACAAGTGTTCTATGGAGGCTTTATTCTTACGTCCACTTCACGTCTCATCTAAACGTTTACTGGGTTGAAGGAGTGAATAACCATCACTAAATACAAGCAACTCAGCTATTCAAATAAAATTACTATAGTTACATATAATTGGAAAGTAAAATTACATATAATACCATTAAAGTAGCAATGTAATACGAGATTCATACATTTGTAAGCACCTACAGATTATGTGAGCTGAAATGTCTGGTAATGGTCCAATTTTGCGAATGAACTATCTTCCTTCTTTTATTTATGCTTAGTTGTGCTTACTCATATTACAAGTTGGCTTGAAAATTCACAAATAAAAAACACTTTAGAAGAATTTTTTACAATTGAATATGCTCCTGAGAAAACCTGGAGTCTCATGTGGCGATGACTTTGTCTTAGACACAAGTGTTCTTTGGAGGCTTTATTCTTCTAGAATCTGAACAGTTTACGGAGTTAAGAGAGTGAAGAACCATCTTGGCATTGTAAACCTTTTAACTGTATGCTCTCTTCTGTCTACCCACTTTGCAAAAATCTGTCCACAACCTTCGGTAAAAAAATTAAGTTAACTAACTATTACTCACCTTGTTTCTGGTGCCAGGACTACTCTGCTGCAACTGCCTTCACCACCTTTGAAGATGTCATCGTGCTTGCTGACATATTCCAGGGTTTGCTCCAATCTATTGATTTCCATAGAGATGCAATGGATTGGAAATATGCATGTGCGGCAACATGCCACACTCCTCCAATCAAAAGCTCTGTCAGGACTGTCAAGTATTACTGTAGGAGGAAGCACTTCAAGATGACAATTACTAGAGGTGTGTATTTAAAGTTACACAATAGGCACCCAGACAACTTCATCACATTGAAGTTGTCTGGGTGCACTGTCTCTGTTCCCCTTAACCCTGCAATCTGAGAAACTGCAATTTTCATATTGCAATGCTAAGACTACCTATAGTGGCTGTCTACCAGCCAGTCATGAAAAGGCACATCCTGCTGTATCAGTTTGACTCCATGAAACAATGCTGGACTTCCTCATGCTTCCAGTAGTCTTCTAAAACTCCATAGGAAAGCATTAAGTACTGCTCTACTTTGTTGAATACGCTTGTGGCTCTCCATACATGCACATTAAATCCCCCCATTGGCTGACGTCGATGGAGGAGGAAGTTGGCCTAGCTACAAGGGATATCAGCACTGGAATTTGGTAAGTAAAACAAGGCCTGGGGGGTGGGCGTTGGGGCAGAGGGACACTTTACTGTTAGGAATATATATTTGTATTCCTAATACCAAAACATTGCAAACTCTACAATACTGCACTGTTTTACATTGCAGGATTAAAACTACATGATCACTGCACCCAGGCTTCTTAATTAGTAGTCCTTTAAGTTGTAATTCCCTTAGTAAACATCTCTTAATATCTGTTTGTTTTTAGTTAATCCAGATAAGATCATCTGTGTTTAACAGCAAGATTATTTCATTGTTTTTATAGATATGATATAAACAGACATTTTCTTTGTTGCAGTATTCATCGAACACGTGACGGTCCAGACTCCTCCAGCAATGGTAGGCAGACGCACTTTTTCCAAAGCCATGAGGAACAGGAGAGGTGAGGACCTTTAGAATTTTGTTATGAAAACACAATTTCAACAGAAGCCAACATAAACAAAACAACCTTAACAGAAACCAATGATTAAATGTCTGTCAGTCATAATTCAATGATCTTTAAAACAGTTCTACTATCCAACTATACTGTAACACATTTGTACTAAGTTCATGTTGCTTAACCTATGGCACATCAACTATTACCGGGTTTGGTACTCAAACTGTTATCCAGTACAATGTGCCACATTTGCCATAAGCCTCTGTCAGTCAACATTTGGTACTCTGTTATTGGGTTACTTTTATCATAGGTTTCTGTGACTGATAACTGCATATAAAAGGATCACTATAGGGTCAGGAACACAAACATGTATTCCTGACCCTATAGTGCTAAACCGACCATATAGGTGGCTTGCCCCCCCTTAGCCCCCCTATAAAAGTATAAAACTCACCTTATTTCCAGCAGGGCTGGCTCTGCCCTCTTTGTGATATAATTGAAATTGCGGGGCGGAAATTGGGGCGGGGCCAAATGCCGTTTTGGCCAATCAGGACCTCTTCATAGAGATGCATTGACTCAATGCATCTCTATGAGGAAAATTCAGCGTCTCCATGCAGAGCGTGGGGATGCTGAACGCCAGGGCTGTGCCGAAGAAGCCGAAGTTCCGAAGCACAGTATTGCCTAAGTACCAATATACTCACCCAGTGAAAGAAGAAGAATGTTACATTGTATACAATTTTAAATAAAAATTATACAAACATAGCCAGGATTCAGCTGTAAGCATTTGCAACACTTACAACAATCAAGTAACACACAATTATATAAAATGTAAGTTACTTAGCCAGTCAGTGTAATGACAGGAATGAATAAGTAGATAACTCCCTAATTCCCACGTTATTAGGTAGCTATCTACTAAAAGGCTGAAAGACCTAAATTGGTCTTTCAGCCAAATTTACTAATACTAAGTAAAGATTACTTAGTATTAGTACATTTTGCCCCTACTCGCTATACCGCGAGTAGGGGCATGTCTATTAAACAGTGAGCCTGTGGCTGCTCACTTTAAAAAATAAATAAATAAATAAAGGTCCCCCCTCCCGAGCCCCCACCCGCAACGCGCAAGTGGGGGCTTTTAAACTAAAGGGGGGACCTATTGACCCCCCGGCCCCCACCCCTGAGCGGCGGGTGGGGGCCCTAATGTAAAATAATGGGGGTGGGGACCTATTGTCCTCCCTCTGGGCCCCCACCCCTGAGCGGTGGGTGGGGGCCCTAAATCAGAATAAGGGGGGGGCTAATGTCCTCCCTCCTGGTCCCCACCCCTGAGCGGTGGGTGGGGGCCCTAAATACAAATAAGGGGGGGACCTAATGTCCTTCCCCCTGGCCCCCACCCCTGAGCGGTGGGTGGGGGCCCTAAATACTAATAAGGGGGGGACCTTATGTCCTTCCTCCTGGCCCCCACCCCTGAGCGGCGGGTTTGGCCCTAAATCAGAATAAGGGGGGGGACCTAATGTCCTTCCCCCTGGCCCCCACCCCTGAGCGGTGGGTGGGGGCCCTAAATTGTAATAAGGGGGGGACCTAATGTCCTCCCCCTGGCCCACACCCCTGAGTGGTGGGTGGGGGCCATACAGTAAAATAAGGGGCAGGACCTAACGTCCTGGCCCCCACCCCTGAGCGATGGGGCCCTAAATACTTATAAGGGGGGACCTAACATCCTTCCCCCTGGCCCCCACCCCTGAGCGGTGGGTGGGGGCCCTAAATTATAATAAGGGGGGGACCTAATGTCCTCCCCCTGGCCCACACCCCTGAGTGGTGGGTGGGGGCCATACAGTAAAATAAGGGGCAGGACCTAACGTCCTGGCCCCCACCCCTGAGCGATGGGGCCCTAAATACTTATAAGGGGGGACCTAACATCCTTCCCCCTGGCCCCCACCCCTGAGCAGTGGGTGGGGGCCCTAAATACTACGTCCTCCCCCCTGGCCCCCACCCCTGAGCGGTGGGGGCCCTAAATACTTATAAGGGGGGCCCTAATGTCCTCCCCCTGGCTCCCAACCCTGAGCGGCGGGTGGGGGCCCTAAAGCAAATGTTACCCCCCCCCAGGTGCCAAATAAAAAATCCATAATAACCGACGCAGTTAAAGAAAAAAAAAAAGAGCGCCCCCCAAAAAAATCCATCTTCACCCATGGAGGGCTCCGCGCAGACTGAGCTCTGCAGGGCGGGGGAAGGCTTATAAAGCCTTGCCCCGCCCTGCAATTAGGCTCAGAGCACTCTGATTGGTGGGTTTAAGCCTGACAGGTAAGTCTCTACATTTACCTGTCACAGCACTCTGATTGGTTGGTTTGAAATCCACCAATCAGAGTGCTCTGTGTCATTTTACACAGCGTGGGAAAGTTCTTTGGAATTTTCCCACGCTGTGTAATTTGACTCATAACACTCTGATTGGTGGATTTCAAGCCAACCAATCAGAGTGCTGTGACAGGTAAATGTAGAGACTTACCTGTCAGTCTCTTCATTTACCTGTCAGAGCACTCTGATTGGATTGTTTAAACCCACCAATCAGAGTGCTCTGAGCCTAACTGCAGTGCGGGGCAAGGCTTTATAAGCCTTCCCCCGCCCTGCAGAGCTCAGTCTGCGCAGAGCCCTCCATGAGTGAAGATGGATTATTATTTTTATTTTTTATTGCGTCGGTTATTATTGATGTTTATTTTGCCTTTTTTGGGGCTGATAAATGAAGATTTTAGAAGAAAGAAAACATTGAATGGTAAGTTTTATTTTATTTATAGGTACTTAGTTAAAGGTCCCCCCTCATTATTTTTAGGGTGAGGGGGTAGGTAGGGGGTTATTTTTTTTTGGGGGGGGGGAAGGGTGACTAGGGGTTTGGGGACCCCTAGTCACCTGGGGGGGTAACTTTTTTTAAGGTCCCCCACCTGCTGCTCAGGTCTCCCCCCTTATTAGTATTTAGGGCCCCCACCCACCACTCGGGTGGGGGCCAGGGGGGAGGACCTTAGGTGTCCCCCCCTTATTAGTATTTAGGGCCCCCACCCACCGCTCAGGGGTGGGGGCCAGGGGGGAGGACGTTAGCTTCCCCCCCTTATTTTACTGTAGGGCCCCCACCCACTGCTCAGGGGTGGGGGCCAGGGGTGAGGACATTAGGTCCCCCCCCTTATTACAATTCAGGGCCCCCACCCACCACTCAGGGGTGTGGGCTAGGTGGGAGGTCCTTAGGTGTCCCCCCCTTATTAGTATTTAGGGCCCCCACCCACCGCTTAGGGGTGGGGGCCAGGGGGAGGACGTTAGGTTCCCCCCCTTATTTTACTGTAGGGCCCCCACCCACCGCTCAGGGGTGGGGGCCAAGGGGGAGGACAATAGGTCCCCCCCCATTATTTTACATTAGGGCCCCCACCCGCCGCTCAGGGGTGGGGGCCGGGGGGTCAATAGGTCCCCTCTTTAGTTTAAAAGCCCCCACTTGCGCGTTGCGGGTGGGGGCTCGGGAGGGGGGACCTTTATTTTATTTTTTTTTAAAGTGAGCAGCCACAGGCTGCTCACTGTTTACTAGACACGCCCCTACTGGCGGTATAGCGAGGGGCGGGCAAAATTTACTAATACTAAGTAATTATTACTTAGTATTAGTAATTTTGGCTGAAAGACCAATTTAGGTCTTTCAGCCTTGTGGTAGATAACTCCCTAATACCGTGGGAATTAGGGAGTTATCTACTAAGCGCCTGGAAAAGAAGTCCCGAAGTGCCGAAGTCCCGAAATTCCGAAGTGCTGAAGTTCCGAAGTGTTGAAGTGCCGAATAGCCAAAGTCCCGAATTACGAAAGTCCCGAATTTCGGAATGCCGAACCGAACCGAAAATTTTCCCCATGCACATGTCTACTGTGGGATATGATGATGCTACTAATTCAAAAGATTGTGGACAAAAATATTTAAGTGACTTCCAATTATGGCACAAAGAGGCAACAAAAACCTTGTTGACTCCTATTACTTGTGAAGAATATAGTCTACACAACAGAAAAAGGACTATAAGTAATCTTCCCCACCCAGGCTAATAAACATTTATGAGATTCTTTAATTGTACACATTTTGTACAGATATCCTGGATACTATAGCCCTATATATACACTTAGCTCTGACAAATCCTTACATTCCTATCTTTGTTTCTTTATTTTAGAAACCGTGATTTAAAGCAGAAGGACAGGGCACCACCTCCTGCAAAGGTAAATGTTGATTGTGATAATGGGAACTAATATTTGTATTACTGCCAAGATCAATGGACCCAAAAAGAGATTCTTCAGCCATACCTCCCGAGACTTGTCAAATGTAATCAATTTTATAAAAGAAAGTTCACACATTTAGAAACAAGGTATAATAGTTAACATGACACCCTAACTGAGGGATCGCTAGGATTGGCTATGCTTTCCCTAACTCTTTCGTTAACAGGTTTCTTAACTAAAGTGAGAATTTAAGGTGAATTGAAAGTGAATTTAAATTTTAAAGGTCAAAGCCAAACTGGAAACATTCTCTTAGGCAGTTATGTTTTCCATTTGGCTACTCTGTGCTTAAATTTGAAAATTCACTTTGAATTCTCACTTTTGAAAAATATCCATGTTAATGAAAGAGTTAGGGAGAGCATAGCCAATCTTAGTGATGTTCCAGAAAAGACACTCAGTCTTATTTACAAAAGAGAGAAGTTAAAGTGAAATTACAATTCAAGGCCAAAATAGCCGAACTGGTAAATGTCTCTGCCAGCTAACTATGCTTGAAGTTTAACTGTTTCGGCCTAAAATGTTAAATTTACTTTAAATTTACATTGAATTCTTACTTTAGTGACAAACCCTGCATGCGTCTCACACTGTTTCTGTGTACATTTACCATATGGATAACAGGTTTAAACATGAACATTTTACCAATGAAATTATTTTGCAAGGTTTTGTTCGAAACCCACCATATTAATTTTGTTTATTTAATTTTTTTTTCACCCTATTTCAGGAGGACACCCCTCTTGCTTGTCCCACGTCTCTGCAACTGCTTGCCAAGAATGACTCTGTGTTTAGTAAATTGTTCAAGTTTGACGTTCCGTTGCTTCTGTGGGACAGTCACATGACTGAGAACAACTGGGATGTCCTCAGCCAAAGACCAGTGCCATATGGCTGGAAGGATCTGCCCCGTAAAGGTAATCAGATCTCATTATATCACCTTACCATACCACAATGGTGTCAACTGCCATGGTGGTCCATATAATTTCTTCATACTGATTCCCAGTATACAGATCTGTGTCTGTTTAAAGCCAATCCTGCAGCTTACTAAGTTCTTCTGGATCTATTTGCTAGTCCTTCTGCACTCTCCCCAGACTGTTATTCCCTGTTCTGAGGGTACTGAGGTGGTTACATGCCCACAGTGAGAGTGATAAGTGTGAGACTGTGACATTTGCCGATCGCTGGTTCATCAGATCTCTGGAACAAAGGGTAGCCTTATATTTGGAATAGAAACCTCCCACTCTTTATGGACACACACTGTCTTGCTCTGTCCTTCGAATGCTCACAATGGAAATAAAGGTACAGACGTTGGTGCATAATTTAACTAATTCAGGGATACTGGTGGCAGCACAGTCTTTAGTGCAGAAGTCTGTAAATTGTCATGTTACATTGATTACGTTACCAGCTATAATTTACTAGGAGAAAAACAATGTTTTAAGATAGTGAACCTCGATCCCTTAAATGTTACAGTTTGCTGTCATGGCAATTAGGTCTCTAAAGATCAAATGGCAGTAATGAATGTCCTACTTACTTTGTTTTGTAAGTTCTATAAAGCCTTGTGTAGGTCCCTCCATTTTAAAGTAGTATTATTTTACGGTAAACTTTAAAATAATTATAATAATAACAGAAAAAAAGAAAAACAGATTAACCAAAAATAAAAGGTTACTTGGTGCACAGTTTAGTGGGTCTGGCTCTCGTTTAGTATTAAAAAATTTATGACCGTTTATCACTGAAGGGAGGGACAGTGCCAGGGGATTCCAGGCAGTGTAACCAAGTCAATGAGATTAAATAGTTATAGTGCCTACATTTTTCCTCTATGCAACGATCCTATGGGAGGTCAAGTTGTTCAGTTTTTAAGCATATGATAACTGAAGGTAGATCAGCCTTCCTCAATAGTAAAGCCCGAAGTGCATGATAAAGCTAAATGGCAAAGCTGTGGAAAAATGTGTATTCACAGCAAGAAGGTTAAAAACAAAGTCAACTGTCTGACTTTACTCAGAAAATAAACACTATACATTTATGAATTTGTGAATGAAAGGCAATTGTCCAAGTTCTGAACTAGTGATGTCCCGAACTGTTCGCCAGCGAATAGTTCCTGGCGAACATCCGCCCCCTATTCGTCATCATTGAGTAAACTTTGACCCTGTACCTCACAGTCAGCAGACACATTCCAGCCAATCAGCAGCAGACCCTCCCTCCCAGACCCTCCCACCTCCTGGACAGCATCCATTTTACATTCATTGTGAAGCTGCATTCTTAGTGAGAGTAGGGACAGTGTAGCTGCTGCTGATTTGATAGGGAAATTGATAGCTAGGCTAGTGTATTCAGTGTCCACTACAGTCCTGAAGGACTCATCTGATCTCTGCTATAAGGACAGCACCCCAAAAAGCCCTTTTAGGGCTAGAACATCAGTCTGCTTTTTTTTTTTGTCTGTGTAATGTAATTGCAGTTGCCTGCCTGCCAGCCTGTGTGTCAGGCTCACAGCATATACTGTGCCCACTTGCCCAGTGCCACCACTCACTCACTGGTGTCACAATAGCTTGCATTTAAAAAAAAACAAACAAAAAAAACGTTTTTGACTGTAATATAATAGCAGTCAGTTTTCTTCACGAGTGTGCGTTTCAGGGCCTGCCAGGGCACAGTGTCACACCAGTGCAACTCATATCTGGTGTAACAGTAGTGTACATTTAAAAAAATAAAAATAAAATTTTGACTGTAATAGATTGAATAGCAGTTAGTTGTCTGCCAGCGTGTGTGCCCAGTGCCACCACTCTTATCTGGTGTCACAATAGCTTGCATTTAACAAAAAAAAAGTTTTGGACTGTAATATAATAGCAGTCAGTTTACTTCACTAGTGTGCGTTTCAGGGCCTGCCAGGGCACAGTGTTACACCAGTGCAACTCATATCTGGTGTAACAGTAGTGTACATTTAAAAAAAAAATGTTTTTTGACTGTAATATAATACCAGTCAGTTTCCTTCAGGAGTGTGCGTTTCAGGGCCTGCCCAGTGCCACCACTCATTCATATCTGGTGTCCCAATAGCTTGCATATAAAAAAAACTAAACTTTTTTGACTGTAATATAATACCAGTCAGTTTCCTTCAGGAGTGTGCGTTTCAGGGCCAGCCCAGTGCCACCACTCACTCATATCTGGTGTCACAATAGCTTGCATTTAAAAAAAAAAAAAACTTTTTGGACTGTAATATAATAGCAGTCAGTTTCCTTCACGAGTGTGCGTTTCAGGGCCTGCCAGGGCACAGTGTCACACCAGTGCAACTCATATCTGGTGTAACAGTAGTGTACATTTAAAAAAAAAAAAAACTGTAATAGATTGAATAGCAGTTAGTTGTCTGCCAGTGTGTGTGTCAGGCTCACAGCGTATACTATGCCCACTTGCCCAGTGCCACCACTCATATCTGTTGTCAAAGTAGCTTGCACGCATAGTACCACTAATCCAAAAAAAAATGACAGGCAGAGGCAGGCCACCCCGCAGGGGCCGTCGTGGTCGTGGTGCTGTGATTCCCTTTGGCCCTAGAATAATGCCCAGTGTTCAGAGGCCATGTGCCCTGAACTTGAAAAGTTCTGAGGACATAGTTGACTGGCTAACACAGGACACCCAATCTTCTACAGCTTCCGCTCGGAACCTCGACGCACCATCCTCCTCCAGCTTAGCTTCGGGCACCTCTCAAGTTACCACTCGCCCGCCTGCCGCCACCACCAACACTAGCACCACAGCCGCTTCACTTGGTATGTCAGAGGAGTTATTTACACATCAGTTGGAAGAAATGAGTGATGCGCAACCATTATTGCCAGAGGATGTAGATAACAGGGATGTGTCTCAGTCAGGCAGCATTACACACGTACGGTGTGATGATGATGATGTTGTACCCACTGCTGCTTCCTTTGTTGAGTTGTCAGATACAAGTGAAGCGGTTGATGATGACGATGCGTCCGTGGATGTCACGTGGGTGTCCGCTAGAAGAGAAGAAGAACAGGGGGAAAGTTCAGATGGGGAGACAGAGAGGAGGAGACAAGTTGGAAGCAGGGGGAGGTCGTCGCAAGGAGCTAGTGGCACAGTCAGACAGCATGCATCGGCACCCGGGGTCAGCCAGACAGCACGCCAATCAACGCATGCTGTGTCCACCACCAGAATGCCGTCATTGCAGAGCTCAGCAGCGTGGCATTTTTTTGTGTGTCTGCCTCTGACAACAACGATGCCATTTGCAACCTGTGCCAAAAGAAACTGAGTCGTGGGAAGTCCAACACCCACCTAGGTACAACTGCTTTGCGAAGGCACATGATCGCACATCACAAATGCCTATGGGATCAACACATGAGTACAAGCAGCACACAAACTCAAAGCCGCCATCCTCCTCCTGGTCCAGCATCTTCAAATGGGGTCTTTCATGCTGTCGTGCCTGTTGAGGGACCCTCGTATAAAAAGGCTGAAGGAGAACGACCTGTACTGGGTGTCCACGCTACTAGACCCCCGGTATAAGCAGAAAGTGCCTGAAATCTTACCGAATTACAGCAAGTCAGAAAGGATGCAGCAGTTCCAAAATCAATAAGAAAGTATGCTTAACACAGCGTATAAGGGTGATGTCACAGCACAACGGGAATCTAACAGGGCAAGAGGTGAAAGTAATCCTCCTCCTCCCATGACCACACCGGCAAGGACAGGACGCTTTACAGACGTGTTGTTGATGGAGGACATGTGGAGCTTTTTAAGTCCTACGCATCTCCACAGCCCTTCGGGGTCCACCCTCAGAGAACGACTCGACCGACAGGTAGCAGACTACCTCGCCTTAACTGCAGATATCGACTATCTGAGGAGCGATGAATCCCCTGACTACTGGGTGTGCAGGCTTGACCTGTGGCCTGAGCTATCCTAATTTGCGATAGAACTTCTGGCCTGCCCTGCTTCAAGTGTCCTGTCAGAAAGGACAGGACAGGAGGTATTGTCACTGAGAAGAGAAGTCGCCTAGGTCAAAATAGTCAAGATTACCTCACCTTTATTAAGATGAATGAGGGATGGATCCCGAAGGGACTGACAGTGGGCGATACATTCAACTAAAAAAGGCCTGATGAGGGGGACTACTTAACACACCACTCCTATCTGGTGGCACTTTAGATTGCATGCGCAGTGCCCCAAATTTGAAGTAGGAGGACCGACCAAGCATCTTTTTCCATCTCCCGCTTCCTAAAATTGATGCCTTATATACATGTCCCCTGACAGGGGACGTAACAGGGATTAAACTGATAGGAATAGTACTACTTAACACACCACTCCTATCTGGTGGCACATTAGATTGCATGCGCAGTGCCCCAAATTTGAAGTAGGAGGACCGACCAAGCATCTTTTTCCATCTCCCGCTTCCTAAAATCGATGCCTTATATACACGTCCCCTGATAGGGGACGTAACAGGGATTAAACTGATAAGAATAGTACTACTTAACACACTACCCCTATCTGGTGGCACATTAGATTGCACATGCAGTGCCCCAAATTTGAAGTAGGAGGACCGACCAAGCATCTTTTTCCATCTCCCGGTTCCTAAAATCGATGCCTTATATACACGTCCCCTGATAGGGGACGTAACAGGGATTAAACTGATAAGAATAGTACTACTTAACACACTACTCCTATCTGGTGGCACATTAGATTGCACGCGCAGTGCCCCAAATTTGAAGTAGGAGGACCGACCAAGCATCTTTTTCCATCTCCCGCTTCCTGGGTGGAGGAAGAGAGACCTTCAATGACAACAGTGAGGACAAGGAACGGGACATGGCTAGCTTGGTATCCAACCTTGTGCAAATGGGGAGTTTGCGGTTGCGCAAATGGACTGTTTGCGGTTGTTTGCGGTGCGTTAAACGGGGAGTTTGGTCTGTCATTGTGAAGCGGGCGTAACCCTTACACTACCTGATCGATACAACATCATACCTGATGTTTTAAAGCACGTTATTCCAAACAATTTAGGAATGTTAGGTGATTTATGCCCTTTATGGATTAAAACCAGACTCTGCATCAACTATATAATTTTCCATGGAAGTTTTGACATGGATTCCCCTCCAGCATGCCACAATCCAGCTGTTAGTCCCCTTGAAACAACTTTTCCATCACTATTGTGGCCAGAAAGAGTCCCTGTGGGTTTTAAAATTCGCCTGCCCATTGAAGTCTATGGTGGTTAGCCCGGTTCGCCCGTTCGCGAACATTTGTGGAAGTTCGCGTTTGCGAACCGAAAATTTTATGTTCGCGACATCACTATTCTGAACCAATACAAAATATAGAATTTAAGCTATAAATTAAACCATAATTTACCTCTTTAATATTGAGTGCACCCACACTTGTTATACATAACATTTTGTTCAGGAGAATCAGAGATTTCATTTCACATCAAATATTTATATATGAAACACAATTTTCTGTAGTATAATACAATCTAAATAAGTGTGAGACATTATGAAATGTAATTTTCAAGTTCCCCTTTTTTTTCTTTTTTTACTGTGAATGTCATAAAACTGTTGTACTGCAAAGAAACACACAGGAGGGAAAGAGAAGCACAAAGGGGCTGGTAGGAGTCCTAGGGCCCCTATACTACCCCACAAACTCTATTTCACACTACACACACACAATGCATCCCTATACATACACAGAAACACACAAAGCATCCCTATACACACAGAAACACAACATGCTTCCCTTACACGCACAGAAACACACAATGCATCCATTACACACACACACAATGCAATACGTGCACACATACACAGAAACACACAATGAATCCCTTACACACACTGCATCCTTTACACACAGAAACACACAATGCATCCCTTACACACACAGAAACACACACTGAAACACAATGCATCTCTTACACACACTTAATGCACCCCTTACAGACACACACACACACTGCATCCCTTACACACCTTGCACACCTTGCATCCCTTACATATACAAACACAGATTCACACAATGCATCCCTTAAACGCATCCAGATACTCACAATACATCCCTTACACACAAACACACACTGCTTTCTATCCCTTACACAAAAACACACTGCATCACCTACACAAACTGGTATCCCCTATACACTACATTTCATAAGCACACACTTTAGATCCTCTACAATAACAAATAACACATCCCCTACACACTTCACCCCCTGTGAGCAAACTCATCGGTGGAATATGTAGGCGGACTTATGGGTGGGCATTATGGGCATACTAACCGACAGGCCCTTAGGCTCAGACCTTGAGCTGTGTAAAGGGCTCCAAAAAATGGAGCTGCTTCCCGTTCCCCCAGGACATTGATTTTTCTTTTGCCTAAGGCGGCAAAAATCCTTGCACCGGCCCTGATACTATTGATCACCCCATGATGATAGTCTTTATTCTATTAGTGAAGAAACGGATACCACACAATCTTTTCATTTGTGCCCATAGAAGCATGGCATCTTGGTGGATCAAAATGGCTATTCTTCCTGTGAAAAATACAAAATGCCCATAAATGACAAGTAGTGTATTTGCCTAAGAAGCCACGTTTTGTATAGCCTGTCAAAAAATGTGTGATGTTTAGGGGGGCATAGTGTGTTATCATTAAAATGGAAGCCAAGATGGGGTGCTTATGCCAGAAGAACATTATGCATGGCTTTTTAACACTAAGCATTACAAGGCTTAGTACCCAACATTTTCTCATCTCTGAGATAACAGTGGGGTGACAGATGTTTGTCTTTCTATAGCTGTGTGTGCCTCTCTTGTCTCAGATCAAAGAGAGCAATGAGAGGAACAGAGGACAATGTCTCAGTCAATATTTGAGTTCATTCACTAAAACATTTTTTTAGTGATAGTGGTGACAAGCTATCAGTTCACTGCGATTGGCTGGGTTGCCACAACAGCGAATGACACCATAGGTCAGTGTGTGAAGGGAGGAGAGAGAGCAAGATCTTTTAGGACATGCTATGCAACCCTAATGTCTTTAAAACCAACCTTTTGTAGGACGGCATAGCACGTCCCAATGGCGAGAAGGGGTTACCATATTTGGTAACATTGTTATCTTTGTTGATGCATTTAATTTTACACTGACTTTCACCTCACAACTAATCAGTCTGGGGAGATGTTCAGACACCATTAATGCAGACAGCATCCTACTTAGGGTTTTCTGAACAATGGAGGCTTTCTGGCCCAGGATTAAATGTTTTTATTTATGTCCTACATATATTCATCTATCCAAACCCTTAGAAAGGTATACATTAAAAATACGATAAAGATGTGCCTACCTAGAAATTCTTAAATGGTTATTCTGACCAAAATGTTGTGTTTTCATAAAACACTATATTTGGTTAGAGTAACGCCTTCACCGATGGTTGTTCTTTCCTCCCCCCCCCCCCCCTCACCTTCCCCCTTGCCAAATAAAAATAAAATAAAAGATAAAAATTACCTCCAGTGGTCATGGTGCTTGGAGAAAACCTTTCACAATAGTATTTTAAATGTGGCTGTTGGGAATTGTGTTATGATATAACACTACTTTCTCCCTATCTTACAGATGTCAGCTCTACATTAAAACTACTAAATGACTCTGCAAACCAAATAATGTTTGACTTCAAGCCCCCCAAGGGCTGTGTGCGCTGTGCTGTGGTAGGAAATGGTGGAATCCTCAATGGGTCACGGAAGGGGAAGGAAATCGATGAACATGATTATGTGTTCAGGTAAGAACTTATTATTGTAGGTAGGTGGTAGGTGTATTTTAACAGTGAGAGACAGAATAACAAAAACAAAAAATCCAGAAAAATGCATGTCAAAAAAGTTATAAATTGATTTGCATGTCTATGAGTGAAATAAGTATTTGATTCCCTATCAATCTGCAAGATTTCTGGCTCCCAGGTGTTTTTAATACAGGTAATAAGCTAAGACTAGGAGACTAGGAGCACTCTCTTAAAGGGAGTGCTCCTAATCTCATGTCGTTACCTGTATAAAAGACACCTGTCCACAGAAGCAATCAATCAGATTCCAAACTCTCCACCATGGCCAAGACCAAAAAGTTTTCCAACGATGTCAGGGACAAGATTGTAGACCTACACAAAGCTGGAAAGGGCTACAAGACCATCGCAAAGCAGCTTGGTGAGAAGGTGACAACAGTTGGTGCGATTATTTGCAAATGGAAGAAACACAAAATAACTGTCAATCTCTCTCGGTCTGGTGCTCCATGCAAGATCTCACCTTGTGGAGTTTCAATGATCATGAGAATGGTGAGGCATCACCCCAGAACTATGCAGGAGGATCTTGGTAATTATCACAAGGCAGCTGGGACCATAGTCACCAAGAAAACAATTGGTAACATACTACGCCGCAAAGAACTGAAATCCTGCAGCGCCCGCAAGGTCCCTCTGTTCAAGAAAGCACATGTACAGGCCCGTCTGAAGTTTGCCAATGAACATCTGAATGATTCGGAAGAGAACTGGGTGAAAGTGTTGTGGTCAGTTGAGACCAAAATCGAGCTCTTTGGCATTAACTCAACTTGCCGTGTTTGGAGGAGGAGGAATGCTGCCTATGACCCCAAGAACACCATGCCCATCGTTAAACATGGAGATGGAAACATTATGCTTTGGGGGTGTTTTTCTGCTAAGGAAACAGACTGCACTACATCAAAGGGATGATGGACGGGGCCATGTACTGTCAAATCGTGGGTGAGAACCTCCTTCCCTCAGCCAGGGCATTAAAAATGGGTCGTGGATGGGTATTCCAGCATGACAATGACCCAAAACACACAGCCAAGGCAACAAGGGAGTGGCTCAAGAAGAAGCACATTAAGGTCCTGGAGTGGCCTAGGCTTAATCTCAAAGAAAATCTGTGGAGGGAGCTGAAGGTTCGAGTTGCAAAATGTCAGCCTCGAAACCTTAATGACTTGGAAAGGATCTGCAAAGAGGAGTGGGACAAAATCCCTCCTGAGAAGTGTGCAAACCTGGTGGCCATCTACAAGAAACGTCTGACCTATGTGATTGCCAACAAGAGTTTTGCCACCAAGTTCCAAGTCGAAGGGGTCAAATACTTATTTCACTCATTGACATGCAAATCAATTTATAACTTTTTTGACATGTGTTTTTCTGGATTTTTCTTTGTTATTCTGTCTCTCACTGTTAAAATAGACCTACCATTAAAATTATAGACTGATCATTTCTTTGTCAGTAGGCAAAAGTTTAAAATCAGCATAGGATCAAATACTTTTTCCTTCACTGTATAAACTGGGTTAACATTTTTACATAGTATTAGTTAAATGGTCATCTGTATCTCTTCTCCTCTATCAACCCCCATCTGTATCTCTCCTTCTCTGGCAACCACTTTCTGTCTCTCCCACACTGTGCAAACTTTAATCTCTCTCTCATGCTGTGCAACCCCCATATCTGTATCTCCACCTGTCCAAACCCCCATCTATTTTTCTCCACCTGTCAAAAAAACTAATCTGTATCTCTCCAACTGTTTACCCATATCTGTGTGTCTCTCTCCACCTGTTAACCCCAATCTGTGGCTCTCTCTCCATGTGTTAACCCCCATCTGTGTTTCTCTACACTTGTTAATTCCTATGATTTGTGTCTCTCTCCACCTGTTAACCCCCACCTGTGTCTTTCCTTGTGTCCCAGTTTGTCTCCTTGCAGCCTGTCCTCCCACTTCTCTCCCCATCTCTCATTTACCTGATCTGTAGCCTGGGAGTACAGTAATTAAATAAAAATGGGATTTTATGAATTTTGATCTTTGAGCAGTTGAATACATAATTCCATAATTTGGTATCCTAATGTGGGATTGCCAATACAAACATGTATTCCTTATGCTATAGTGTTACCCTACTTATTTAAGTGAGGGTTTAAAAGGTAAGATGGTTATGACGTCTGTTTTTGATAATGTGTTACAGTGTTACCTTTGCTATACTATAGCAAAAAAAACAATAACCCATAGTCAGACAAGTTATCTTTTGATTAATATTGTTCTCTAATTATCTACCTACAGTATGTAATATTTTATTGTGCTTTGTTATGTCTACTTTATGTCTGATTGTGAAATAAATAAATACATGTTTTATTAAAAGGATGACTGCTACTATAGTTATGTTAACCCTGCAATAAAAACATTGGCGTTTGAACTGTATGGAAATGTTTACTTTGTAGGGCTAAAAGGACTGGACCACTACACCCGGACCACTTTATTGAGACGAAGCGGTCTGGGTGCCAATAGCGTCCCTTAAACAGCTGAAAATATCAAAATGAAGAGAATCCCTTTTCTCAATTTTTAAACTTCAGTAGTTTAGTAGATATCTCAGTACAATCTTGTTCTCATATTAGTGAGTTATCTGCAAAACTGTCTTTTTAAAAAAATTTAATGGATGCCTAATTCAATAGTACAGTAAGCAGTAAGAGCAACATTCTGACTTGAATTAAAAAATATTTGAATTAAAATTAAACCTGTCTGCTAGTTCTCTCCATAGCAATGATTTGAGAGAGATCTAACATGAAGGCAACACAGTTAGAGGATAAAGTGTGGCTTTTGTATTGTTCATTTTATTTTTCAAAACTCACATATACTAAGTTGTTAAATATAAGGAGAAGTGAACATTGTAGCGGAGTTCCAATATACAGCATAAATATCGACGCCCGTCGTTCGTTTGCACACGTGCATTCGGTAATACGAACGGCGGCGACACAGGGTAACCCTCCTTTAATGAGCAGTTTTGAAGTTAACATCCAGGGGTGGTCAGTTGTTAAAATAACAAAACTCAGGGACAACACAAAGGGTAGTTCAGTAAACGAACAAAGGCTACGGACAGCCGTACAAAGGAAGGGAAAAATGGAAAAAAGGCCATTCTGCTACAAACATGACATGAAAAATCCTGGGAAATTACTGTTTAACTTTAAGACTGGCAAAGCATCATGGGAGTTGCATTTTTTAGCCACCATATCTCATTTACTTCTGCCTGTGACTTAATTTTCTATCAGACTTGTCATCCTTTTCATGTTTTTCTAATCTTTCCAGGCTGAATGGAGCAATCATAAAAGGTTTTGAAGATGATGTTGGGACAAAAACATCATTTTATGGGTTCACAGTCAACACTATGAAGAATTCACTCATTGCTTACCAGATATATGGTTTTACCAAGACACCCAAAGGACAGGTAAATGAAGTGAATTGACTAGCAGTGTATAAGGAATTGACTGTACAAAGAGAATTTAAGAGATTAGAGATTTACGTAGCCATGGGCATAGTAACCTCCAAAAACTTTGGGTCGGGTAGAGCATTTTTTTCCATCATTATTCATTAAGCTGTGGATTGTCCGGAATGGCAAATTTTGAATATATAACATATCCAATTAGGGAGCTATATATTATTTAGCGTAATCTACTAATTTACTACATGACAAGATGCTTCATAATTTGCTTTATGCTTTCTTTACAACTATCAAATTAGGGAGTTATAAGGTCTTTTCTTAATTTTGAGTTTTCTGCAAATTAAGTTGATAACTCCCTAATTTGATATATTTATATATGACAATCCCACATAAGGATGCCACATTAATGATCTAATATTTACTGAACAGTTGAAAGATTGAAATTCATAAAAGCCCCTTTTTAAATTTTTAACCTTCAGAAGTTTAATAGACAACTGCCTAATGTGGTATCCTTTTATATGGCAATCCCACATATTGATACCAAATTAAGGGGTTATTTACCAAACTACTGAAAGTTTAAATTAAATAAAAATGGGATTTTATGAATTTTGATCTTTGAGCAGTTGAATACATAATTCCATAATTTGGTATCCTAATGTGGGATTGCCAATACAAACATGTATTCCTTATGCTATAGTGTTACCCTACTTATTTAAGTGAGGGTTTAAAAGGTAAGATGGTTATGGCGTCTGTTTTTGATAATTTGTTACAGTGTTACCTTTGCTATACGATAGCAAAAAAACAATAACCCATAGTCAGACAAGTTATCTTTTTATTAATATTGTTCTCTAATTACCTACCTACAGTATGTAATATTTTATTGTGCTTTGTTATGTCTACTTTATGTCTGATTGTGAAATAAATAAATAAATGTTTTATTAAAAGGATGACTGCTACTATAGTTATGTTAACCCTGCAATAAAAACATTGGCGTTTGAACTGTATGGAAATGTTTACTTTGTAGGGCTAAAAGGACTGGACCACTAAACCCGGACCACTTTATTGAGACAAAGCGGTCTGGGTGCCAATAGCGTCCCTTAAACAGCTGAAAATATCAAAATGAAGAAAACCCCTTTTCTCAATTTTTACACTTTTACAATTTTTACACACTGAATTAAAAAATATTTGAATTAAAATTAAACCTGTCTGCTAGTTCTCTCCATGCTAAAATTTAATCAAACTACAATACCTACTCCATTGCTGTGTATTGACAGGGAGTTCGTTACATCTTCATACCCTCTGACTTGCGGGATTACGTCATGTTGCGTTCAGGCATTCTGGGTGTTTCAGTCCCAACTGGATATGACAAGGGGGACCGGTAAGTAAAATTTCAGCGAATCGTCTTACAGAATGGATAGATCTTCTTTGTATTGATCCATAACTATTTTTATTTTATTTGTCTTTTCACTCCTCTCACAGTCCATCTGATTACTTTGGTCTAGAGGCATCTCCCAAACAATTCAAACTGTTGCATCCAGAATTTCTGGCCTACACCAGGGATAGGTATGTATGGCCTCTGATACACTTTATATTTACTGCTAAAGCAGACTTGCCAGCATTTTTTGCATT
Source organism: Pelobates fuscus (assembly GCF_036172605.1). Classification (NCBI taxonomy): domain Eukaryota; kingdom Metazoa; phylum Chordata; class Amphibia; order Anura; family Pelobatidae; genus Pelobates; species Pelobates fuscus. The sequence continues at coordinate 255,749,842 of NC_086322.1, forward strand.
TTTATGATAAAATACATACAGGTGGCTTGACAGAACACAGTTTCAACTCTGTTTAGTAAATATTACTATATTTATACTTAAAATGAAAAAATAAGGCTAAGCTATGTTCTCAGTGATATAATGTATGACCTGCAAACCTGGGCCGCTATGGAACAAAATGGGCCGCTATATATACTTGGCCATATATTGTACACGGGACAACAAGATGTTGGAGTCATCAGTCACCAGTGCTTGAATGCTGCAGTAAACGTGAAGGCTTACAAGCTAGGAACTATTCTTGTCCTTTAAAGAAAGTATACTTAAGACAAAGTTGTCCCTGTTACCTTTAAACATATATAGGTTTTTATACATAGGCTTTCATAAAGAATTATAAAAAGAAACATATCCATCCTTTCCCCCTTTACTCTCTTTTTTTTTAGTTTGTTTTCCTATAATCATGAATTGAAAATAAAAGTTTGTGCCTGTTATTACTGTATACTATCATCTTCGATATTTAGATTTGTTTCTTTGATGACATTTCAATATGTCTTTGCACAAGTTCTACAAATATTCTCAATAAAACCGGTTTGAGGAAAAAAAACAAAAAAACGTAAGAGTCAATATAAAATATTTTTGTTGCAGTAATCGGTTTACATTCTGTGTGTAACGGATCACCTGGCACCACGACTGGGTACCTCCGTTGAAGGATGCTCCTAGCGCTTCCTGAGGGTTTCCAGCACTCCAGCAGACACCATAACCACCGTAGACTCCTTCAGAGCGAAGCAGGAACAAACTCTTACAAGAGCTTAGGAGTGATTATAGCAAGGGAATATGCAGAGCATAGCAATCCCTTGCAGCAGATTCCCCCAATAAGAGACAGCACTCCAAATTGAGGGTGAAGTAGAACTGACTGTACTGGCACATACAGCCTCTTTTATTCACAATACACAAACTTAATACTGCCCACAGGGTTTTGAAATACAACCAATCAATCCGTACAATACACACATACACTCCCACACAAAATCCTCCCCTCTGCCTGTGATATGATTACTGAACACAATGGTTAATATAATTATCACAAGCAGAGAAATACAGTTTTTACAAAACATGAATAACTTTCAAAATATACATGCCATTCACATAAAACACATTTTCATAATCAGCATGCTTGAAATATACACATACTCAAAAATCAAGGCAATCGGTTCAGGGGTTAAAAAGTTAAGGGAAAGTCCTATTTGACCGACCGCAAGCACATTTTCATGCCCAAAAGAGTTCCATAGATTTGGGCTGTGCGGTCGGTCAATTTCACACAGAAAAATGTCTAAGTCCCATTCGAATGCACGAACAGGGCCATTCGTGCAAATAGCCCAGTCTAACAGTGCGTTCGAATTGTCGAACGCACTTCGATTCCAGTCGAAGAGTCGAAGTTCCTGAGAACGGTCAGCGGTGTTCGTGCAAATGTGTAGCTGATTTTAGCTCCATAGATTCAGTGGCACGCACCGCTGACCACGTTCAACAAAATTACAATGGCCACCGCCACGTGTTCGGTTTTCAAATGGCGGCCACTTCGACTACTTCGGCACTTCGACTGCACCCGAAGTGCCAATTTAAAAGTACAAATCCTTTCTCTGGGAATTAAAGGGAAAGCAGCAGCACAACAAAAATCCATTATGCCCAAATCTTGTATTTAAAGGGCCAAACCTCACAGGGACCATAATCAAATGGCAAGAGGCTGGCAAGCTGTCCTCTCCAGTCACAAGTGGCGAGGCTGGTTCCGCCACACTGTGTATATGTAACGAGAATATACCCCTACACGCAGGATCCAGCCAAACAGAAGACAGCACAGAGGAGAGATACGTCTACCGGACCTTAGAGTGGCCGGACTCGACGTAATAGGAGAAGTACAGAGTCAGGAATGATCCGAGGTCAAGGGCACAAAGAGACAGCGTAAACGAGAACTAGCCGGGGTCTGGTACACAGGAATCAGCAAGCCGGCAAACAGAACAGACAAGGATAAAGCGAAAACGAAGTCAGAATGCAAAGCCAAGGTCAAATACGGAGAAACACAACTGAACACTAAGGAAACAAGAGTCAATAACAGCAGACACTTCGAACTCCTCATGACCCTCCACAGAGACAGGAGGGGGAGGGGGAGTATGCCGGGTATAGCGGTTGCGTACGTAAGGCTTCAATAACGAGGTGTGAAAGACATTAGGTATACGCAGATTTTTAGGCAGACCCAAGGCATAAGAAACGGGATTAACCAATGAAGCGGAGAGCCAATTTCATAGAAGGCACCCGGAGGCGAATATTCCGTGTGGAAAGCAAAACCCTGTCCCCCACAACATAGGAAGGAGCCGCTCTGCGATGCTTGTCAGCCTGAGCCTTCTGGCGGGCAGCAGAGTCCACCAAAGAATGCTGAACCTGCTCCCAAGTATTACGCAAACCAGCCAAATGTTCATCCAGAACTGGCATGCCCTGTGAGGAGAATGCAGCCGGAAGAACAACGGGATGCTGGCCATAGACAACGTAAAAAGGGCTTTTGCCGGAAGAATCATGAGTGGCGTTATTCCGAGCAAATTCAGCTCAAGGAAGCAGGTCAGACCAATTGTCCTGATGGTGAGACACAAAACAACGGAGGTACTGCTCCAGAGACTGGTTGGCACGTTCAGCAGCTCCATTAGACTGGGGATGGTAAGCGGAAGAAAATGAGAGAGAAATACCCATCTCCGAACAAAAGGCTTTCCAGAACCTGGAAATAAATTGGCTACCCCTATCGGATACAACAGATAAGGGAATACCATGTAATCGAAACACTTCTCTAGCGAAGATAAGAGCCAGTTCCTTGGAAGTAGGCAACTTGCGAAGAGACACAAAGTGAGCCATTTTGGAAAACCGATCTACTATCATTAGGATGACTGTGTTACCATTCGAAGGGGGTAATTCAACAATAAAATCCATTGATAGATTAGACCAAGGTCTCTCGGGAACGGGTAACGGATGCAACAGCCCACAAGGAACTCTACGAGAGGATTTCACACATGCACAAGTAGTACAAGCACTTATATAGTCAGTGACATCCTTACGTAAGGTATCCCACCAAAAATACCGAGAAACGGCTGACACCGTTTTGGAAATACCAGGATGTCCAGCAGTCTTAGTATCATGATACAGTGACAGAATATCCCGTCTCTCGGGAACGTCAACGAACAATTTATCATTAGGCCTCTCGCTAGGTGCCATGCTTTGTTTCGCTTGTATGGCCTGCAAGAGGGACGAGGAAATAGACAATATAGTAGTTGCTATTATCCTGTCTGGGGGAATGACAGGAGTAATATCAATCTCCTGTTTGTCAATAGTCTCGAACTGTCTGGACAGAGCGTCCGCTTTAGTGTTCCGATCACCTGGCCTATAGGTGATTATATAATTAAAATGAGACAAGAACAGTGACCACCTAGCCTGCCTGGAAGACAATCTTTTAGCTTCGCTAAGGTAGGATAGGTTCTTATGATCCGTAAATATGAGGATAGGATCCTTAGTGCCCTCTAACAAATGTCTCCATTCTTTGAGTGCTAAAATGATAGCAAGGAGTTCGCGATTACCCACATCATAATTATTTTCTGCTTTGGACATTTGTTTAGAAAAGAAGCCACAAGGATGCAATGGCTTGTCAGGAGACTCTCTTTGGGATAAGACAGCACCTACCCCTATATCGGAAGCATCAACCTCAAGTATATATGGCAATGAGGGGACAGGATGCTGTAAAATAGGTGCAGAGGCGAACGTAGTCTTAAGAAAGTCAAAAGCCTGAAGTGCCTCGGTAGACCAGGCACGTGTATTGCCATCCTTTTTAGTCATACGAATAATAGGTGCTACGGTAGACGAAAAACCTTTGATAAAACGTCTATAATAATTAGAGAAACCCAGAAAACGCTGGATGGCTTTCAGACCTTGCGGCAGAGGCCATTCTATGACCGCAGCGAGCTTCTGGGGATCCATCCGAAAACCCTTAGCGGAAATCAAATACCCCAAAAACTGGACTTCGGATTGGTCGAATAGACATTTTTCTAGTTTGCAATAAAGACCATTAGCAAGAAGGGTCTTCAGAACTGTCGTAACATGTCTGTGATGAGTGTGTAAGTCTGTAGAATATATTAAAATGTCATCCAAGTACACAATAACAAATGAGTGAATAAAGTCCCTTAAGACATCATTAATAAATTCTTGGAATACTGCTGGGGCATTGCAAAGCCCAAATGGCATGACGGTATACTCAAGGCTGTCTTCCATTCGTGGTCCTTTTTTATATGTATCAAATTGTATGCTCCTCTAAGATCTAATTTGGTGAATACCGTAGCATGTTTGAGCCTGTCAAACAATTCTGTTATTAATGGTATAGGGTAAGCATTTTTGATGGTGATTTTATTAAGACCTCTATAATCAATGCAAGGTCTTAAATCACCTTCTTTTTTTGATACAAAGAAGAACCCCGCTCCAGCCGGAGAAGAGGATCTCCTAATAAATTCCTTGTCTAATGATTCTTTAATGTATTCCTCCATGACACGGTTTTCTTGAACCGATAGAGGGTACACCCTGCCCTTTGGAGGTATAGTGCCAGGCAACAAGTCAATAGCACAATCGTAGGGTCTGTGAGGCGGTAATTTGTCAGCCTCTCTTTTATCAAAGACAGTCTTTAAAGATAAATACTGAGAGGGTATAACCGTAGACAAAGGAGGAATGGTAGGAACATTAATAGAATTCACAGGCGTGACTTCAATAGTACATGACTCATGGCAGGCTTCACTCCATGATTTTATCTGCCCTGTCTCCCAATCAAAAATGGGATTGTGGGTACGTAACCATGGATACCCCAACACTAACTGTGAAGAGGGAGAGGTGATGACCTGGAACCGAATGGTTTCATAGTGTAAAGCCCCTGTGTACATGTGTAACGGTGCAGTCTCATGAGTAACAACTGGAGATATCAATGGTCTACCATCTATTGCCTCAACGGCCAAGGGTATCTCCTTCTCCCTGATGGGATTGTTGTTTTTCTTTACAAAACTAGAGTCTATAAAATTCTCAGCTGCCCCAGAGTCAACCAGAGCATATATATTTTCAACGATACAACTCTCTCCCATATGTAAAGAAACAGGGAGAAGCAGTCGGTTAGGAGGCAATGTAGGAGACTTAGAAATCACACCCAAGGCCAGTCCCCTATAAGGTCTTAGGTGCGAGAGTTTTCCGGGAGCAAAGGACATTCCTTTACCATATGGTCTCTCCTACCACAATATAGGCAGAGTCCCTCCCTTCTCCTATGTAATTTTTCATTATCAGAGAGTTTGGCAACCCCTAATTGCATAGGTTCCTCTTCAGATACTTTTACACTCTCCGGTGTATCAACTCTGGGGTGAATAGGTGTAACAAAACGTCTATTTCTGTTCTTGGTATAGAGCCTGTCACGAATCCTATTATCTATATCAATGAGGTAGTCAATAAGGTCCTCTAAAGCAACAGGAAGCTACCTCATCCAATATAGTGTCTGATAAGCCTTCCATGAAGGCAGTAGTTAACCCATTGTTGGTCCAATCTACCTGTGAGGCAAGAGTACGAAACTGAATAGCGTAATCAGCCACAGACCTAGAACCCTGTTTAACTCTCATTAATGCTCTTGCGGCATTTTTAGACCTTTTCATAGTGTCAAAAGTTCTGCGAAATGCTGTAAGAAAACTGTGAAAGTCATGCACCATAGGTCCATTAGCTTCCCAAATAGGATTCGCCCATTCAAGTGCTTTGTCGGTAAGTTGGTGCATAAAGAACCCAACTTTAGACCTCTCTGTGGGAAACAAACGGGGATACATCTCAAAATGAAACTCTATTTGGTTAATGAACCCTCTGCATGTCTTAGAATCCCCTCCATACCTAGGAGGAGGTGTTAAATGGTCCGAAGTAGTAGGCAAAGTGGATACTTCAGGAAGCAGGGGTGTAGGAGGGTTAGGTGTGGTTGCTGGAATGGTTCTAGCTAAGAGCGTCTGGAGCGCCTGAGCTATCTGATCCATACGGTGATCCTGCTCTACAAATCTAGCCTCATGGGACGCCATCTGTTGAGCTAAATCTGCGGGGTCCATGGCCCTATCGTAATGTAATGAGAATATACCCCTACACGCAGGATCCAGCCAAACAGAAGACAGCACAGAGGAGAGATACGTCTACCGGACCTTAGAGTGGCCGGACTCGATGTAATAGGAGAAGTACAGAGTCAGGAACGATCCGAGGTCAAGGGCACAAAGAGACAGCGTAAACGAGAACTAGCCGGGGTCTGGTACACAGGAATCAGCAAGCCGGCAAACAGAACAGACAAGGATAAAGCGAAAACGAAGTCAGAATACAAAGCCAAGGTCAAATACGGAGAAACACAACTGAACACAACAAGCACTAAAGGGAACTGTAGCAGAAACCACGATAGGGCAAGGAACTAAGGGAAAAGGATAAGTATAAGTAGCCTTCAAACTAATGTGATTGGCTCCTGTCACTTCCACACCCCCAAAAGGTAAGTGTATGGGGTGATTGGCATGACAGGAGCCAATGGGAGCCTTTTTGCAATTTAGGCTCCCACTGTCTCTTTAAGAGCGCGCCCGAGACTCGCGGCGCGCTCTTAGTTGCAGGCGGGACACGTGACCGCATCTCGCGGTCACTGCCTGTCTTCCTGTTAGGAGAGTCGGATGAGCCGCGCGCGGCTCGTGCAGCCGCAGGACCGCGCGCGGCTTGAAGAGAGGACCGCTGCCGGCCCCCGGATAAGGTAAGTAACGCTACAGTATATTGCACAGAATACAACATTCTTTAGATTGTGTGTGGATTTGAGAAAGGCTTTTGTCACTTTATGCCTGTTTTGTTTGCCATCAATCACTGTTGTTTACCCATTGTACAACACATCAGAATATGTTGGTGCTTTATAAATGATTAGGCCAAAATTGTTCTATTGGATACATTCAATGTTTAGTTAATAACCTTGTCTGAGATCCATCTAAATTGCTCTTTTTAACATTTTCAATCTTTTTCTTCAATTTTGGAATCACTTGTTGATTTTACACACCTCTTACCCATTCCTTCCATTTAACATTAAACATGTTAATTATCTCTCCCACCCACAGATTTCTGCCATCAGAAATATTAAAGACTGAATATGCCAATTTATACATGCCTAGCACTGGAGGCTTAATGCTGCTGACTGCTCTACACAGCTGTGATCAGGTGAGACAGTCCTTCTGTCTGCTCAATATTTTAATTTTGTCACATTGAGTTTTCCAAGCTTTCTAAAGTCTTCTAAAGCCCTCTGTTTCCACTCAAGGGACAGTTTCCAACTGGTAACACATTTTGTGAACTCCTTTCTATAACACAATGAGATTCTCTTACTGAGTCTCCACTGACACTCCCACATTTAAAGGAACACTATAGGCTCATTGAAGTGGTCTGGGTGCAGTGTCCCTGTCCCTTTAACTTTGCAATGTAAAACAATGCACTTTCAGAGAAACTGCCATGTTTACATTGCAGGGTTAAGACTGCCTCTAGTGGCTGCTTAACAGACAGTCACTACAGGCTCTTCCTGCTGTTTCACAGAGTTTAACTCCATGAAATAATACTGGGCATCCTCATGCTTTGCATTAGGACATCTAACATCTTCAAAACCCTACGGGAAAGCATTGATTCAGTGTTTTCCTTTGGGGAAGGCCTAACGTGCCCACAGCTCTTACTGCGCATGTGCACTAGGTTCCCTGCTTGGCGCTGACATAGGAGGAGGTGGAGGGACTTTAGCATTAAATTAAAGTTAGTGTTTTAAATATTTTTAACCCTCAAACTGCCACCGGAGGGAGGGGGGGAGGGAGGGAGTGAGAGGGGGCAGAGGAACATTATAGTGTCGGGAATATAGCTTTGTTTTCCTAACACTATAGTGTTCCTTTAAGTATGTTAAAACAGAATGCCAGTACTCTCCTAGCTTTAAGCATATCTATCCTTGTTAGCTTTTGAAGTGCTGATTAACTCAATGCAAGGTCTCTATTTAGGTAGACATGCAGGGGAGTATGTAAATGGAGCCCTCTGGACCTGTGAACTCATAATAGTGGAGCTGTACGAAATTGAGATGCAAATCTAATGCAAATGTACACTTAGGAGTCCAACAGAATGACTTTCATATTAACTCTTCCATCCAATTGTGGTGTGGATCTCATCATCGAACCAAGAAGCCTTCACTTCTTCCCTAGTTGAACCCTAAAATACATTGATCAATGCTTAAGAATAGTGATGTCCCAAACAGTTCGCCGGGAACCGTTCGCAAGCAAACATAGCTTGTTCGCGGTCACGAACACGCGCGATGTTCGGTCCGCCCCCTATTCGTCATAGAGGTGGGAGGGTCTGGGAGGGAGGGTCTGCTGCTGATTGGCTGGAGGCGTCTGCTGACTGTGAGGAACAGGGTCAAAGTTTACTCAATGATGACGAATAGGGGGCGGACCGAACATCGCACGTGTTCTCGACCGCAAACACGCTATGTTCGCCGGCGAACGGTTCCCGGCAAACTGTTCGGGACATCACTACTTAAGAATCCTTCTTTTTGCCAAATGTTTTTCTTTTTTGTTATTATTTTTTATTTTTTTTATTCAAAGGAGATGGGGCTGAGATGGGGCTCTTTATATATCTAACATTTCTTTTAGTCAAATAACAATTGTGTGATGTTACTTTTTGCAATTTTAAACTACTGCATTTTAACAGTCTTGTGTTGTTTAGCTTGTGATATGTTATCTTGCTCATGTTTTGGGTAAATGAAACGTGTTGATAAACCATGCTCAGGGAGACCTGCCAAATAGTCTACATGGCCCGCATTGTATATCATGTCTAATCTCTACAGCAATCTGCCACATCTCCCCTTGCAAAACTTGACCTTCATCTGCTCCAATTCTGTTTTTACTTAGGGAAGGCGTTATACATATTGTATCATATATTTACATATTTTTTCTTCCATTCTAGACACATTGCACATTGTAGCAATGCAAGGCAAGACTGTAAACAACCTTGAAATGGGACTTGTTTTATATTTTTTATATTTATATGTATTTTACATTAAATATGTGCTCACATCATAAAAAAATTATAATGATAATCTTGTTAACATTCTTAATATACATTACTCTGCTGAGCCTTGACAAATGTTATTCTCATTCCAGGTCAGTGCTTATGGTTTTATCACTCACAATTACCACCTTTTCTCAGATCATTATTATGAGAGAGAAAAGAAGAAACTCGAATTCTATGCCAATCACGACATGCTCATGGAAATGAAGCTGTGGGGTAAACTTCATGAGAAGGGAATAATGAAACTCTACCGAAGGAGTTAGGACAAACGTTTCACATTTTCGAGCCTCTAAGATGTACCACCATCACTCCATATTTTCTATAAATATTTACTACACAGTACTCTAAGACTTAGAAATTTGAGAAATTCTTTCAATGTGAAATATACCTTCTTCTTTGAAATGTGAAAAAACTACCAAGATTTAAGATTTATGGAAGTTGACTATCAACTAGGATATTTTCTACTACTTTGGAGACAATTGACTCTGAGCCTGAAGGATGCCGTTTCAACTTTGATTCAGAACCAGTTAATTTTTTTGAAAAACAGAATACGTCTAAGAGCTGTCCTACGTTTATTGTTCCAATTTATTTTAGTTCCTAGTGTGCCTTATTGGAAGCAAGCCATGTCTAGGTAGAGCTTTTATGGTAATTTAATTAGTTACCATCGTTTTTTTTTTTAGTAGTGGCCTAAGGAGAAAGCAGTTATGGCTAATTCAATGCTTGACGCACTCCCATAATGGGCCTCATACAACAACGTCTTCAACATTTTCTTAGGCAACTCTATACTTGGGAAATTGTGGGATTTAAATCTGACTCAATACTCACCTTTGTGTTTGAATGTGAAAAAATGTACACTAACTATTTAATTCTATTGACTGGGGTGAAATGTGATTGGGGTAAAATGTGTTCTTTACAATGGGAGCAACATTTTGACTGTGCAATGTGAATTTTTTGTAAAAGTTTTTTTTTTTATGTATGATGTAGACATTTTGGAAAAAGATGGCAAATAATTCTTTATGGAATTACTGTTGTCACGCATTTCACTATGACAACCACAATACCAAAAGACCACAGAATGTCTCACTTATTCGTGACTGCGAAATAGTGAATGGGCAATGGACTTATCTTAATTTGAACTTCAGCTGAATTGTTAAAGTTTATTTTTCAAACAAAAATGTGTAAATAATTGCAAATGTGCCTTATATATTTTCCCTTTTACATAAAATAATAAAAAAAGAAATACTATACTGAAATATCTGTACCAACAATATACAATTAGACTTTGAAAAAGGGAAATATCATGTGTATGTTTAATGTTTTAATGTTTAATGTTTTAATGCTGTTTTTTTAAAACATTAATGAGATACTGGGCTTATTTTATTTTTATTATTATTGTTTTTTTTGTTTTGTTTTTAAGAAAACAGTCACACTCTTGCATTTATGGTTTTTGTAATTTCTTATTTGAAACAGAAAACAGTACATTTTAATAATAATAATGCTAAAAAAAATAATTATGATAGAAATCACGAGAGAAGGAAGGAAGCTTGGGTGGAGACAAGTTGGAAATGTATAATATCATATTATTACATTAATCTTGTCTATCATTCGATAAACCTGTGCACAGGCACAATGTAATTCTAATGTTTCCAAAAATATTATAGAGTAGAACACAAAAAAATGGGAGGGGGGAGGGGGGAATACTTATTAACATAAAACAGATTTATGCGATTGTAAAAAACTAGGGAGGAATGCAATGATGCAGACAGTATCTATAGGGGTGGACAATAGCATTGATGCGTCAAAAAGCATGGGCTTTGAGCTTGGAAACTATTTGGCTGTTGCTTAATAATGTCTTACAACAAATGTTTTAACAACCGAAGCACTTAGTGTTACTAGGATAAGAAAGCAGGATTAACAGGGCCAATACAAGCTTGCAATCTAGGGGAAAGTAATGAACGCAAGTGGGAGAATGTTTATAAAATCTACCGGGAGTCAAAAGCTCTGTTCTGTGCATGACACAAGAACTGCCTTTGTACAGCATGCAAGGCTGCTAAAACCAAACAGGTTGTCGAGATCTGAGGATCTCAAATCTCTTCCTTCCAGTGATTGTTAAGGGAAATTTGTAATATATGAGAGCACCCTGTATGTGCCCCTATCCTTGACCTGTGCTTGGCCAGCCCGGTCCCCACACAGCCACACAACTGCAGAAGAACATGCAAACAGACACAGCTTCATGCACAGCTCCCACAAACATAACACCACTGAGAACCCATATAGATGCAACTATTACCTCCACACTCCAGGGAGCTAAAGTTATTGTTAGAGGTGGATACTACTCAAGTCCTTGTGAGAGGTGGATACCACTCAAGTCTTTGTGAGTGGTGGGTCACATTTTTTCCACCAGGAAAGTTCAATTGGACAACAATGTATACACCTTGTAAATCACACTTTGAAAACATGACAGAAAGCAGGAACCAAAAGTAGAATAGCCATATTTGGACCACAACCCAAGTCTCTTAATGTATGTCTGCCAATATCAAACTCTGTAATACTCTTCCACGTGTCTTCAGCATTCTCTCGATATCTCTGCTTCCTTGTTACTCTTCACTGATATGTAGCATTATGCGTGTAACACCACCTCTTGGGTCTTTCTTATATTAAATTGGTCATTCCATCCTCATATTTATACAATTGGCAGACTCTGGTAATAACTTAAAATCCAAATGTAATAATATCTCCATGTGAGACAGAACTGCCTGATACACACATTCACAGTTAGAATAAAAGAGACACAAATCTCTCTCTCTCTCTTTCTCTCTTGCATATATATAATACACTATATATATATATATATATATATATATATATATATATATATATATGCCGTGTTGTTGTGCCTAATCATTAAATTCATGAAGCACCAATATCCAAAAAGTAATAATCAATACCTAATAAGATTTATAGTGATATTGGCGGGCACACAACCCAGTTCGGATAGAGTACATTGAGTTATAGGAAAGAAAAATCACACAGAGACCAAGTTGAATATAAGAATTCACACTACACTTTATTATCCACAAAGGGATCTAAGCAAAGTAAGTTTTACTCTCATTTAAGTAGTTGCATGCATTTACTTCAAACAGCTTAGTATCTAGATATATCAGCTTAAGTATACATCACCATTAGAGAAACTTGGTTGTCTCCTTGCCACACATGACTGGGGAGAACTCAGGCAGTCACTCGGAGAGACCCTCTCTTCTGGGAACAGCAGAAACCAGTAACACGCGTCCGCATTACAGGTGGGTAGTTCTCCAAGTGAGCGCAAGATTCCCTTAGTCTTATATACCTGTCTTCAAGGACAGACAGTAGTTCCTTATCAGTGCAGCCCAGCAAAAGACCTTGATACAAGCAGCTGGATGGACCTGGCAGTTGGCCAGACTGTTCAGGACCACCAGAACTTGTGCCAAGTCTTGTGCGGTTAATTATCGCTTATCTAAGTAATTGTGGCCTTCAAGCCTGCATCTAGTAATATGTGCTATGTGTGCTTATATGCTTACCGGTGCCATCTTAACTATCTATAAATGTCTGAGTTGCTCAATAGTGATCAATCAATCATACTTAATTAATATGAAATATTATTATCACATTCCATCCCTTGATCACTCAGTGAGCAAAACCTCACACATTTACACATACCATTCAGGTTATCAGCAGGGGGAAAACCCATTTACCCACTGATTCCCATTATGCTCCAGTCACCCCTGGAACCGATTCAAACCTAATTAAAACTCTTCTAGCGCTACACTATGACTTATTTTTTAAGCTAGCAAAGCTTTGAATGCAGAAAACTGTAATTTTGTAGCACAGATAAATACAAAGTATAATAAAAACACACCATGCAATACCTTTTATTATTTTCAACCCAAGCCCTCCTATCCAGGAGTATTTTGTAGCATTAGCTAACCAGTGTATAATAGTGTAGGTTCTCTTTGTGCTCTGCTGATTTGCATATCTTTCCCAACATTGGGTAAGCTCTTAGAGCTTACAGGTGTATACAGTATGCGGCAGCCAAAGGGCGTTGTAGATTCTAACGTTAACAAATCAAATGATTCATTTGGCAACTTAATATAGGTCATTGACTCAGTTTCATTGTGGCTAAAATAGCCTTCTCCATAGAGGTTCGCTCTCATGTTTGGACAGTTAATGGTCAGGCAGGTTACTCTTATTTCGATCTTTTTCCATCTCATCTCTGCGGAATCACTCTGGTCCCAATCTCCAATCTCATTGTTGGTATCTGAGTCGACCAAAGGGTGTAGAGTAAGCACAGTCATCACAATAACAGCCGGACCAATGAGCTTCGCCTGTAAAGATACAACTCATTTTACTCTCTCAAATAACATTTGCCCGAAGGCACATATTCCCATTTATCATGACCTGACTTGGAAAGTATCACGGTATTGTCATTGCCTGTTGCAATAATGTCTGCTGGTTCTGGGGGACCTTTCTCTGTCCTCACCCAGACTTTGGCCCCTGGATTTAGGTTAGTAGAGCCAAATCCCTTATCTCCTCTTATTGTTTGTAAGGTGGGGGCTGTTCCTTTGTGTACCTGTCCCTGGTAAATGGGGATGATAACCAATTGGGCTATTCTGTCCCCTTCTTGCACTAGCAAGTCTTGTGGTCCCTGATTTAACAAAAGGACCTTTATTTCTCCCTGGTAATCAGCGTCTATAACCCCTCCCATTACATGTATCCCTTTAAGGGCGAAGCTAGACCTGGGTGCAATTAGTCCAAAGTGTCCCGGGGGTATCTGTATTCCTATACCTGTGGGGAACATCTGAACTTGCCCTGTTTTAAGTCTTTCTTCCTTTCTGGCTCGCAAGTCTATTCCTGCAGCCTCTGGGGTAGCCCTGTATGGTGCCAAGGCTCCCTCCTCTGTTTCCCAATATGTGATGGTGTTAGTTGCTACATATGGTTTAGCTTGTATATTGGGTGCGATCATTCTAGTGAGGGGGGTGTCATGATCTGAGAGTGGCCTATTGTTTAAGATGTTCACAGCTGTAGGCAAGTTATCTCTCCATTTGACCATTGTCCCTTCACCAAGTTTTCTCAATTGTTCTTTCAACAACCCATTCATCCTTTCAATCAGACCAGCTGCTTGAGGATAATAAGGTATGTGAAATATCCATTCAACATTGTTTTCATTACAAAAATCTTGTACCAATTTTCCTTTAAAGTGGCTTCCATTGTCACTCTGAATCTGTAATGGAAGACCATAGTACTGTATCATGGTTTCCAACATTTTGATAGTATTTATTTGGGTTGCCCTCTTGCAAGGGTGAACCAATAAATACCCTGAATATGTATCCACAGCCATGCATACGTATTGGCAATTTTTACTCATAGGAAGCGGACCTATGTAATCCACCTGCCATATTTGCCCTGGTGCTTTACCTCTTTTTATTTGACCTTGTACCATCCCTGGTACATGTCTATTCTGCTCATGCTGACACACTGGACATTGCAGAATTACTGTTTTAATTAAATCAAGTGGCACTAAAATGCCTCGCTGTTGTGCTCACCTGTGAGTGGCTTTCTCTCCCAAGTGTCCACATTTCTGATGGGCCCAAGTAGCCAATCCCAAAAGTGAGTTAGAATTTTCAACAGACGCCTCTGAGATCTTGGCTTTCTCGTCTGCAACAGAGTTAAACAGACGATCCAATGAGTCAGTATTGCAGTGAGCATCAACATGAAAGACTGTTACCTCATTTTGATGTACCATCTCCCATATCTGCTCCCACAAATCTTTTCCCCAGACTTCCTTTGTATGAATCATGAACTGATGTGACTGCCATGTAGGCAACCACGTGGCCAGTCCATTGGCAACAGACCAGGAATCTGTGTATATATGACAACTTCCAGGCATCTCTTGTTTCAAAGCCTGAAACACTGCATATAACTCTGCATACTGGCTACTATTTCCTGTTCCTGTTGTAGTCAGAATTTTCTTGGTTTCTGGATTGTAAGACACTGCTTTCCATTGTCTTTCATTACCAATGTATTTTGCTGAACCATCAGTAAACCAAGCATGCTTTGCTTGATCTTGTGTTAGTTGCGCAAAAGACTTTCCCCACTTTACTGGAGATTCCCCTGGCTTGTCTGCGTCTGGCAGATAACCAGGTTCTTGTATCGGTGCATCTGCAATTTTCTCATGTAGTACAGCCGTACCACTATTTCCTGTTTTAGCTCTATCCTGTATGTACCACTTCCATTTTATGATACTGGACTCTTGTGCATGACCTATCCTATGTGTCTTAGGGGAACTAAGTACCCATTGCATGATAGGTATCTCTGGGCGTAAGAACACAGTATGTCCTACTGTCATCTGTTCAGTATCTACCAAGGCCCAATAACAGGCCAAGAGCTGTCTCTCAAAGGGATACCTCTCTCCTGCCTCAGGTAACTTCCTTGTCCAGAAACCAAGGGGAACCTTAGTCCTTCCTTGTTTCTGCCAAAGGCTCCAATTAGCCCATTGCTGATTTACTGATACATTTAAGTCTATGTCTCCATCTTGTATGGGCCATAGATCAAGGGCTTGTTGGATAGCCTGTTTAGCTCCCTCAAATGCATTCTGTTGTTCATCTCCCCATTCAAAATCATGTTTTTTCCTGGTTACTTTGTACAAAGGGGAGAGTAACTGACTCAGGTGTGGTATGTGTTGTCTCCAGAAACCAAAGAGACCTATAAAGCTTTGAGCTTGTTTCTTGCTTTTGGGAGTTTGAAACTCTAGCACTTTTTGCTTAGCTTTTGGAAGGATTTCTCGGTGTCCTTTGTTCCACTGTATTCCTAAGAATTTTACTGTTTGAGCGGGTCCCTGTATTTTACTGGGATTTATCTCCCACCCTTTGCTCTTCATGTGCTCCATGATCTCTTCAAGAATCTGCATCATAATGTCATCTATATAATGGGATATTTTCACCTTTGACGGTATTTTTACCCCATCAAGATGTTCTGCCACCAGCCGATGACAGATGGTGGGACTATGCAAGTATCCCTGTGGCAACCTGGTGAATGTGTATTGCCTCCCTAACCATGTAAAAGCAAACTGCTCTTGATTTTCTTCAGCTATTGGAATAGTGAAGAAGGCATTAGCCAAATCTATAACTGCATACCAGATCCCTGGATGCTTCTGTATATTTTCTATAAGAGTGACGGTGTCTGGGACAGCAGCAGTCAGTGGAGGTGTGTGTTTGTTCAATTCTCTGTAGTCTACCGTCATTCTCCATGTATGGTCTGTTTTACGTATTGGCCACACGGGATTGTTCCAAGCAGTAGTGACCCCTCGTAGGACCCCAGCTTTTAATAAGTCGTCTATGGTTTCTCCAATTTCTTTGTGGCCTCCTGGGATCCTGTACTGCTTAATATGTACTACTTTAGTAGCGGGTGGTAGTTGCACTGGGGGCATTAACAATTTTCCTACCACCACTGGTTTGGCTGATATATAGGGTTTAGTTCCAAAACTGTAACAGCCATCCCCCACATGTAAGGTCAATCCTTTAAGGATGTCAATTCCAATTATGTATTCGGGTATGGGGACAATTAAAACCGAATACTTCTTTTTTGGCAACTGTCCAATTTTCAGTTCTACCCAGGTCTGGACTGCTTCTGTCCTCTTACCTCCCAGACCTGTGATTACATAGGGTAATCCAGCAAATTTCTTAGGGTTACCATGAATTAAAGTGGCTTCGGCTCCAGTGTCCACAAGGGCAGTAACCCTTTCAACATTTTTATTTTTCCAGTAAATTTCAACTTTTACATGGGGTCTATGGTCTTTTACTGAAAAGTCAATCACTGGAGCCTGCCTCACTAGTCAATTCCTATTGTCTAGGTCTGTCAAATACAAGTCTCCCAGGTCGGGCAATTCCCTGTGTGCATACTCGTCAAGTGTTTTAAGTATTACCCAACCTCTTTTCTGCCACTTATCTTTTGGAAACTTTTTCAGACAAGCAAGAAGGTTAGTAGGCATGTCAATTTCACTTTTTTCACATTCAGGATCACATTTACCAGCTGAACGGGCCCATTCACTGGCAATGGATGCATATGGCTCATCCTCCCATCCGGGAATGATGGCGTAATCACCCTGTTTCTTATTCTTTTTAAACATTGTGCAAAGCTCTTATGGTTTATTCAGAATAAACTTGCACTCCTTGGGGATGTGTGTACTATGTGTTTTAATTAATTTCACTTGAATATGTACTAATCCAGACACCTAGTGTCTGGCTTATTGTTTTATGCTTCACTCAAGCCTGCCCAAATGACTAATTTGGCTGCAGGTTTGCGCTTCCCGATCACACTGGCTTTCTACACACTCTGTAAAGTGCATAGGGGCGTCTATGATCGAGCCAACAGTCTCGCACTTTCAGGAACAGCCGTTTCATTCACTTCCTCAGTCAGCACTGGCTTCCAGCACCTGTTAAGGTGCGTAGGGGCATTTGTTAACTGACCAAGCACAATCACCCCTTCGTGTCAGAATCACCCCAAACAATCTTGTAGTTTTGGTGACCTTATCTCAATACCTGGTATTGAGCTTATTAAATTAGCAGCAATTCAGCCTCATTCAGGACGCTAGCCTGTTTCAGGGTAACGCTCCCCAGAAGGCACTGGCGTTCTACACACCCTCAAGGTGTATAGGTGCGTCTACCAACTGAGCACAACATACATTCTTGAATCAATCTTCAGAAGCACTCCTCAATCTTATTAGATTGAGCATTCACTCACCAATCTTGCTCTTGCAACGTCATGTAACTATTTTCAAGTTTACACAATGTTCAAAGAATCTCTAGAAACCGTAATATTTGTTATCTACGACTGCAGCGCGCGGAAGAAACTGATAGCTTTTAAAAAGCTTTTTTCCTCCGTGACGCAGCAGAAATTAAACCTCGTACAATGTTAGTTTCACTTTCCCTTTTACTCAAGATTTACATAGACAGTTCTAACAATTTCTAAACACAATTTTCTTATCTTAACTATTCTTAACAATGTTTTAAACACACTATTATTATTTTAAACTATTTTAACTTGTTGATTTCAAGTTCCCTTGCTCAATTAATACTCAACCCTGTTCGCAGCGCCAAAATGTTGTGCCTAATCATTAAATTCATGAAGCACCAATATCCAAAAAGTAATAATCAATACCTAATAAGATTTATAGTGATATTGGCGGGCACACAACCCAGTTCGGATAGAGTACATTGAGTTATAGGAAAGAAAAATCACACAGAGACCAAGTTGAATATAAGAATTCACACTACACTTTATTATCCACAAAGGGATCTAAGCAAAGTAAGTTTTACTCTCATTTAAGTAGTTGCATGCATTTACTTCAAACAGCTTAGTATCTAGATATATCAGCTTAAGTATACATCACCATTAGAGAAGCTTGGTTGTCTCCTTGCCACACATGACTGGGGAGAACTCAGGCAGTCACTCGGAGAGACCCTCTCTTCTGGGAACAGCAGAAACCAGTAACACGCGTCCGCATTACAGGTGGGTAGTTCTCCAAGTGAGCGCAAGATTCCCTTAGTCTTATATACCTGTCTTCAAGGACAGACAGTAGTTCCTTATCAGTGCAGCCCAGCAAAAGACCTTGATACAAGCAGCTGGATGGACCTGGCAGTTGGCCAGACTGTTCAGGACCACCAGAACTTGTGCCAAGTCTTGTGCGGTTAATTATCGCTTATCTAAGTAATTGTGGCCTTCAAGCCTGCATCTAGTAATATGTGCTATGTGTGCTTATATGCTTACCGGTGCCATCTTAACTATCTATAAATGTCTGAGTTGCTCAATAGTGATCAATCAATCATACTTAATTAATATGAAATATTATTATCACACGTGTTTCCCCGAAAATATGACATCCTCAGAAAATAAGCCCTAGCTTATTTTCAGGGATCGCTCGTAATATAAGCCCTACCCCGAAAAAAAAAACCTAGTTACTAGTAACTAGTTCGCTAACCTATATTAGGGGAATCTTCCCCAAACATAGATTTGCGGGATTCCATTCGCGAGTAAGCTAATCTATGTTCGGGGAAGTTTCCTCGAACATAGATTCATGGGTTTCCATTCGCGAGTAAGCTGATCTATGGTTAGGAAAGTTTACTTGAACATAGATTAGTGGGATTCCGTGCACTATTGAACTTGTCTATGTTCAGGGGAATAGCTTTGATAGATCGAGGCATGGATTCCACAAGGCCTCTGAACTTGGTCTGTGGTATCTGGAATAAAGACAGTAGCAGGAGAGCCTTTAAGTCCTGCAAGTTGTGTTTGTTCTTCCAACACATCCCAAAGATGTTCAGGCGGCTATGGCAATACTTTGAACTCTTTAGACCATTTATGACCAATTTTTGCAGTGTGGTAGTGTGGTAGGGTGCAGTGTTGCAGTGTGGTAGGGTGCATTATCCTGCTGAAATAGGCCACTGCCATTCCTGCTGAAATAGGCCACTGCCATCAGGAAACACCTTGTCTTGAAGGGGTGCACGTGGTCTGCAACAATCTCTAGGTTGGTGGTTGGTGATACAATGTAACATCCACATGAATGCCAGGACCCAAGATTTCCCAGCTGAACATTGCTCAGAGCATAATACTGCCTCCACTGTCCTGCCTTTTTCCCATAGTGCATCATGCTGCCATCTCTTTACCAGGTAAACGGTGCACCCGCATCCAGCCATCCACCTGATCTAAAAGAAAACATGATTCATCAGACAGGCAACCTTCTTCCATTTCTCCATGGTCCAGTTCTGACCCTCACATCCTTACTGAAGGCGCTTTCGGCAGTGGACAGAGGCCTTCATGGGCCCCATACATAGAAAACTGTGATGCACTGCATGTTATGACTCCTTTCTATCATGGCCAGCATTAAGTAATTTTAACTACAGTAGCTCTTCTGTGTGATGGGACTAGCCTTCACTCCCCATGTGCATCAAGAAGACTTGAGTGCCCATGACCCTGATGTCAGTTTATTGGTTGACTTTTGCTAGGTACTAAATACTGCATACCAGGAAACCCCCACATGTCATTTTGGAGATTCTCTGACCCAGTCTTCTAGCCATCACTATTTGTCACAGTCATTCAGATATTTTCACTTGCCTATTTTTACTGCTTCTAACACTTGAAATTCAAGAACTGACTTTTCACTTGCTGCCTAATATATGCCACCCCTTGACATGTACCATTGTAACAATATAATCTATGTTATTCACTTTACCAGTCAGTGGTCTTAATGTTGTGGTTGGTCAGTGTATAATAAATTAAATTAGGAATTTAAACGTGCAGGTGGAGGTTTAGTGCACATGAAGGTGTATATACTGGGGAAAATAAATTAATATTATGTACATCTATTTACCTGTTTTACAATTAAGGGTCCATGACATGCAAAAAAGATACACAGCCCACATTAACACACATAACATGATGCAACAAACTGCTCACAAACATACACAATATAACACAGCCCACAAATAGCTGCTACAGAGCAGTTGTAGCACCCACACATTACACAATCAGAATATGGAAATATACACACATGTAAATTTTAAAATACAAAGTAGGACCGGCACACTAAGGGATTTCAATGTTTTGTTTGGAACAGTGCTGCTAAAAGGTTGCCTAGTCATTGTATATACTATAGTAAATGTTTATGCTATATGCCATAATAACAGCTTACAGCTGATTCTTGAACACTTTTGAAAAGAGCCTTTAATGATGACAAGAATAGAAAGCAATGTTAACAGGGCCTATGCAAGTTTATAATCTAGAGAAGGTTAGAAACACAAGTGGAAGAATGATTCAACAAAATGGAATATCACCAGGGCCGGATTAACATAGGGGCTGATGGAGCTGCAGCTCCAGGCCCAGGCCCATGGAATAGGCCCATTGATTTAAAAAAAAAAAAAAAATTTTTTTTTTTTTACATTTTTTTTTTCACACACACACACACACACACACACTACTCTTAGGGATTCCACCTTTCTTTTATTTTATTGGCACAGCCAGTATTTGAGGCTGCCTGGCTGGTGCCAATATTGCAGTGATACTGGCAATACAAATGCTGGTATTTTTCTCAGTATAAACAAGAGATTACTCTGCAATACCAGCACTGGCCAGTAGGGGTCGCTGTATGTGGAGACAGGCAGGGATAGGAAGTTCCAGTATATCCCTCCCTGCCTATCTCTACTCACTGATCTGCAGGGGTGCAGCTACAGAGAGTCCAGACAGCAACACCCACCCTGCAGAGACAGCCTACAGCTCAGCGAAGTAAGGAATGGGGGAAAGGATGCAAGGAGACATACACTGAGGCACTAAGGGACACTGGGAGACATTATGGCAGACACTGAGACACTAAGGGACATTGGGAGACATTATGACACAGACACATGGGGACACAGTGTGCCTAGTCTCCCAGTGACCCCTAGTCTCCCAGTGCCCCCAGTCTGCCAGTGTCTCACTGTCTCCATGTCTCCTAGTGCCTCCATGTCTCCCAGTGCCTCAAGTGTCTCAATGTCTCCAAGCTAGTGTCCCTGGTGTCTGTGGCCATGGTGTCTCAGTGTCCCCATGTCTCAATGTCCCCATGTCCCCCAGCCAGTGTCTCTAGTGTCTGTGTCCCTGGTGTCTGCATCCCCATGTCTTCAAGTATCCCCTATTTTCCCAGTGTCCCCATGTGTCCCAGCCAGAGTCCCCTAGTCTCCCAGTGTCACTGGTGTCTCCATGTCCCTAGGTCTCCCCGTGTCCCCAGGTCTCCCCATCTTCCTAGTGTCCTAGTGACATGGGGACCCTGGGATACATGGGGACATAGGGCATTGAGACACTGTGATACATAGGATCACTGGGAGACCTGGGGACACGACACTAGGGGACACTGGGAGACATGGGGCAATGAGACACTGATACATAGGAACACTGAGACCTGGAGTTATCAACACATGGGGGCACTGAGTCATGAGGGCAATGGGAGACATGGGGGGCACTGGGAGGAATCCATTTATACAGCAGAATCAAACTAAGTAGTTTTTTGGTGATTTTACAGCATTTTCTCTTATGTCACTCCTTGTGCTTTACATCATGTGATGTCACCCATACATATTTAATTATGCAAATTAGTAAGGCCGGTATGTTTTTTCCAAGAAAGGTGGCAACCCTAACTACTTTTCACATACTCTTACTTAAGTATGGAAACTTAAGAGGGATGCATGGAAATACAACTTGTGTGGACAGGCTGACAGTGAATATAGTTAAAGGGACACTATAGTCACCAGAACAACTGCAGCTTATTGAACTTGTTCTGGTGAGTAGAATCATTACTGTCAGGCTTTTTGCTGTAAACACTGTCTTTTCAGAGAAAATGCAGTCTTTACATTACAGCCTAGTGATAACTTCACTGGCCACTCCTCAGATGGCTGTTACAGATCATTCCTGTGTCATGGTTGCCTAAAATGCATCCAAACATTCAGTGTCTCCTCCCTTTGCATGCAGACACTGAACTTTCCTCATAGAGATTCATTAATTCAATTCATCTCTCTAAGGAGATGCTGATTGGCCAGGGCTGTGTTTGAATCATGCAGGCTCTGACCTGACTCTTTGTCAGTCTCAGCCAATCCTGTGATTGGATCGGGCCACCACTTCTAATGATGTCAGCAGACTGCTTTTTTATGAGGCAAACAGCATGCAGAGTTACAGCTTCAGGCTTGAATATAGTAAGATTTTGCTATATTTATGGAGGCATGATGGGCCCAGGGGGGCTAGATGGTGGTGTTAACACTATAGGGTCATGACTTCATGTTTGTGTTCCTGACCCTATAGTGATCCTTTAAGGTAATGCTGACTTTGGTCTCTCTAACACTATGGCATGTTCCCTTTCTTCTACACTCACTACATACAGCTTTTCTCTGTCCCAGACTATATACCAGGAGCTTCTGCCTGCTAGTAAGAAGGTAAGGAGACAAGTGGACCAGCGATTGCTAGGGGACAGTCCTTAGAAAGCGCTGAGCGAGCGCATCATTAGATACATTTATGCCAAGCTCAGGGTGCTGCCTGCATAGTATGCCCTTAGTTGGCCAGCTGCATGATTGGCAGGTAGCCTGACATGCATTCATGCCAGGTTGGCCTTCTAATTCTTTGTGCAGACGTGTCCTCTTTTTGGGCATGTTCGCCCCTTTTGGCAGGTTACGTGATTTGTGTCAGTGGCACACCCTTTTACCGTGCCCATTGACTTCCTGCTTGATTGGACACTGCTGTTGGGGGTTATGGATTTACTTGAAAGATGAAAACATAAATTAGAGAGAGATTAGCATAGAGTGTTTGTTTTCTTATAGCTGCTTTTTTCTTTCTCTCCAGCACCATCTCCATCAGATACGTGACGCTTGGGAGTGTTTTACTGTTTTTGGTCGATATCATTCTGTAATTGGGCCCGTCATAATTGTCAGCACCAGGCCCACTGGGCTCTTAATCTGGCCCTGAATATCACCATGCTTTTAACGAGTTGAACTAACAAATGATCAACTGGAACAAAATTGGACAGTTTAATGGTGAGACAGGGTAAATTGGTTCAAGGAGTTACCATGAGCTTAATGGACTTCCTAAAGGATTAGAGACAAGTAGAAAATCTGATAGTGCAAGTAAGGTTATTCTATAAGAATGTCATTGCTCAAGTTACACAGAATGGCAATAAGACACACTGTAATGGGCATTGTTGATTACTTTTTTTTGTATCCTTATCTGCTCCACTACAGTTAACCCATTTGTGAAAGCCACCACATGCTGTATATCTCGCCATTTGTGTTACAATTGCAATTACAAGACTCCTAACTAGTGGGTTTATTGCTTTGCACAGGGGCATTAGCATATAACAAATGGGGTATTCTAATAGTAGTTAGATAAACGAGCTCTGTGATATTTTCCATAAAAAATGTGTGAGAAAAAATAATATAACCACATTTTCTGATAGATTGTTGATTATTACTATCATTTATAGAGTGTAACATATTCTGCAGTGCTTTACAATGATAGAATAGGCACAAGTAACAAGTAATTGGCATACACAATATTAACAGATTAGAGACAAGAGGAAAAGAAGGTCCTGCTCAAATGAAAGAGGAATAACAGCATGCCAGGGGTGAGGAGGGATTGATAATAAACTTCCTGTATCTGTAAGCCAGTAAAAATGGTGTATGGAACCAAACCAAGGAGTGGAAGAAAAGAAAGTAAACTGGGCTATGAATGCGAGGGACCTGAAGAGGACAATTGTAATGAGAGGAATGTCACCCAGGAAGATGGTGTATTTTCAGTGACGTCTTAAAGAACTTGGGGTAAGTGAGGGTGTGAAGGCACAGGCTATGGAATGCCATAGGAATGAGGCAGCCCTTGAAAAATCCTGCAGATGAGAGTTGGCAGTAAGGGATCAAGCAAACATCATGAGAAGGTCGCTTGTAGAGCGAAGGGAGTGTATTTTTCGAGTAAAGAGGAAATGGAGTGAAGAGTGGAACTATTCAGGACTTTGTAGGTTAGGGTTAGTTTGAATTGGATCCTGAAGGGTAGAGGAAGCCAATGCAGTGATTGGCAAAGGTGAGAGCTGTGGGAATAGCTTCAGTAAGGAAAAAGACTGATGGGGGCAATGCAGGTATCCCAATGTTTTGGAAGTCGTTTGCCCTATAACTTCTAAAACATTGATTGAAACTCTAGACATTTGAGGCATTTCCACAATCAGTTATAATAAATTAATAAATTTTGAGAAAAGTTGCCTTTAGTTACACTATTTGTGTAGAGAAATGATTATAAGCAAAGCATTTCTTTATTTTTTCAGATATTTCTTAAATATTTTATTCACACTTAATATTGTGTTTTATATGTTAATAAAAAAAACAAAAAAACATATTTGCTTCATTAAGCTAAATTTGTTGTGGAGCTTTAAAAGTACAATATATAATTTGTGTTGCAGAACCTAATGTAAAAAAAGGAAAATACAATGCAACACTCATATAGCAAGAGTGCCAAAAACAGCATCAGTCACAAATGTACAGAATCCCAGGAAAACCTCAGTCAATAAGAGGAACATGGTGCAAGGGTTTGCCTATATTTGCATAGGCTGACTGGTGCTGATATTGCAGAAATACTGGCAATGAAGAGACCGGTATTTTTCTCTAAATGGAGAGTGGTAATCGAATCATACCTTCAATCATCAGTAAATGATGCCAATACAGTGCCAGAGCCTGCAGGAGCCTCCCGTGTGTGATGAAAAAGTTCAATTAACAGAGCAGAAGAGAACAACTTCTAAATTAAACATACTGTGCTGTCACATCTGGTTGAAAATGAAACCATTTTTTTTTTATGTAGACTGTGTGAGTCACAGCCAGGAGAGGTGTGGCTAGGGCTTAATAAACAGAAACAAAAGTGATTTAACTCCAAAATAGGATATATTTGGCAGTGCTTTCATGATTTATACACCAAAACTGCTTCATTAAGCTAAATTTGTTGTGGTGAATAGAATACCCCTTTAAAAGCAGTAAAGTAAGCAGTCAGGACTCTCTCTGCTGGGAGGATTTATAGAGTGGAGCGTAGATCTTCTAATTGCCAGTTATTCTACTTTTCTGGCATGAAGATATGAAGACACTTTGGGACATCGTGGGGTAATTAGTGGGGTAATAGCTGCTTGATCCAAGGTGATATCTGACTTAATATCATCAAGCTACTCTGGGGAGATCTCAATCGTGTGGTTCATGCAAGACTACCAAAGACTTTGCATGACATGGAGGCATTTTGCCAAGATTAATGGACAACGATACCACCTGCATGAATTAGGGGCAGGGGAGGGCTGGCAGCCTTAGGCTTGGTGGGCAAATCCAGTCAAGTGGCCCATTGCACCAAGAGGAGAGTAAAAACAACTTTCCCATGTGATTGAGGGGGGGGGGGCGGGGAGGAGCAGTCACCTAAACAGACACTCAATGACAGGCACACATACACACTTGCTGATTTGGCACACACTAAAAAACACAAAGACACACTGTTACAGAAATATCAACTCAGATAGACAGACATACTGACACACAGGCATACTGGCTGACACACACACAGAGACATACTTGCACACACACAGACAGACATACTGGCGCACACACACAGACATACTGACACACACACACACACACAGAGACATACTGACACACACAGACATACACCCAAACTTTACACGTTTAAAACCAGTAGACAGGGTCTGAGTAAGGGGACAGGGCTGTAGTGGGGGGGACAGGGGCTGTAGTGGAGGGTATAAGCTACAATTGGGGGTTTAGGAAATGTAGGGGGGCATAGGGGCTGAAGCAGGTTGATGGCTACAATTTGGGAAAGGGGCTGTGGTGTGGGTGATATGGGTTGCAATTGGGGGAGAGGAGCTGTAGTGGGATGTTATGGGGCTGTGGTGGGGGGCATGGGGCTGAGGAAGGGGGCAGGAGCTGAGAGGGGGAAAGGAGCAGGGAAAGGGTGGGACAGGGGCTGAAAGGGTGGGACAGGGGCTGAAAGGGGGGACAGCGGCTGAAAGGGGGGACAGCGGCTGAAAGGGGGGACAGGGGCTGAAAGGGGGGACAGGGGCTGAGAGGGGGGGAGAGGGGGGAGAGGGGGGATAGGGGCTGAGAGGGGGGGATAGGGGCTGAGGAAAGGGACAGGGGCTGGGAAAAGAGGACAGGGGTTGAGGAAGGAGGACAGGGGCTGACTAAGGGGACAGGGCTTAGGAGGGGGGGCAGGGGCTGACTAAGGGGACAGGGCTGAGGAAGGATGTCAGGGGCTGACTAAGGAAACAGGGCTGAGGAGGGGAATAAAAATAAAACTAAAGTGTATTTCCCCGCTCCCTGAGTCTTACCTTAGGCCAGGGAGGGGTGGGCAGCAGCCAGCAGGAGCAGCAACCAGCATACAGTAGCAGCCAGTGAAGTCGGCCTCTCCTGATGATGTCAGGAGGAGGGGGCGTGACTTCCTCTGCTCTTCTCCCATACTCCCCAGCAGTCCTGTGAGAAATCAGTGAAAGTCACGCCCCTTCCTCCTGACATCATCAGGAGAGGCCAGCCGACTCCACTGGCTTTAGGGAGAGTGAGGTAAGTTGAGAAATCTGAGTCCTCAGCCAGAGGCAGGAGATTCAGATTTTTCCTTTTTTTGCTGGGTGTGGGCGGCCCTGGGTTTAGGGCGGCCTGGGGGGCAATTGCCTCCCTGCCCCCCTTTCCAGCCCGCCCCTGATTAGGGGCCTCATAGACAACTATTACAAAATTACTTTCCTTAACCTGCACTAATTATGTACACATTATTATTGCAAAGCCTGTAAAAAAAACACACTAACACAAAAACACACAAAATTAATTTGTTTGCATATTTCTGTATTTTTTTTATAATAAATAAGCATTTATATATATATATATATATATATATATATATATATATAAATGCTTATTTATTATAAAATATATATATATATATATATATATGTTACATCAAATTAAAGCCCTTTCTGTCCTTTAAAAAACGGTAAACATGTGTCGGTGCAATAAATTAGTAAAATGCAAATTGCAGTTGAACGCAAATAGCAAAAAATGCAAAAAATGCTGTTGTCATTAAGTAAAAGACACGAAAGAAGAAAGGACCACAGGCACTCCAAATTGAAACCGTATGCAGATTTATTAGGAAAAAATGCAACGCCAAGCAACGTTTCGACCAACAAAGGTCGAAACGTTGCTTGGCGTTGCATTTTTTCCTAATAAATCTGCATACGGTTTCAATTTGGAG
The DNA here is from genome assembly GCF_036172605.1 of Pelobates fuscus. Taxonomy (NCBI): domain Eukaryota; kingdom Metazoa; phylum Chordata; class Amphibia; order Anura; family Pelobatidae; genus Pelobates; species Pelobates fuscus. The sequence goes on from NC_086322.1 coordinate 255,777,757, forward strand.
TGCCTGTGGTCCTTTCTTCTTTCGTGTATAATTCTGGGATTGCTGGTCCTGATCCGGAGCACCCTTGGCCGCTGGGATTGAGTGCAGTTCCCACCATCTACTTTGCATTAAGTAAAAGACAAGCTTCTGAAGCTCTGTCCTTAAGGGGTTAAGCCTCAATTTTGCATGCTGATTCCTTAGAGCAGTCATGTGCAAAGTCCGGCCCGCAGGTCAATTGCAGCCTGCATTCCGGTTTAATAAGGCCCCACTGGTAATTTGTTAAATATTTATGTTGTGGCCCCCAATCTCTGGATCTTTGAATGCCACGGGACTGCATGTCCTTAGTCTGCGTTCTTGCAATCTCTTGGACGTCACAGGATTTGGCGCGTTCCTTCTCCCTGCTGGAACAGAAAGAGATCTGGGACAGAGAGAGAGAGAAGAGACAGAATAAAGAGAGAAGGGACAGAATAAAGAGAGACATAATAAAGAGAGAAGGGACAGAATACTGAGATTTGAGACAGAATAAAGAGAGAAGGGACAGAATAAAGAGATCTGAGACAGAATACTGAGATCTGAGACAGAATAAAGAGATCTGAGACAGAATAAAGAGATCTGAGACAGAATACTGAGATTTGAGGTAGAATAAAGAGATTTGAGACAGAATAAAAAGATCTGAGACAGAATAAAGAGATCTGTATGGTGACAGAATAAAGAAATCTGTATGGTGACAGAATAAAGAGATCTGAGACAGAATAAAGAGATATGTGACAGAATACTGAGATTTGAGGCAGATTAAAGAGATCTGAGACAGAATAAAGAAATCTGTATAGTGACAGAATAAAGAGATTTGTGACCGAATATGACAGAATATGAAAAATAAGTGACAAAATGAGAAGTATGCCGTTTGCAATAAACTTTGCATTAAATAGTTGATTTGCATTTAATTTTTTTTTTTTTAATTCTTTATTTTTGTAGTGCACGTTATAACAAACGAGCTTGCTATACCAGCCATGCATAAACAGGGATAATAAAACATTGGCATGGTATCAGAAACATTGGCCCTCATTTTTTTTTTTGTAAAACAGGGCTAAATTACTTTAGCTAAATAAAGCAGTTTTAGTGTATAGATCATTCCCCTGCAATTTCACTGCTCAATTCACTGTCATTTCACTTTGTTTCTGTTTATGCAGACCTAGCCACACCTACCCTGGCTATGATTGACAGAGCTTGCATGAAAAAAAAACTGGTTTCACTTTCAAACAGATGTAATTTACCTTAAATAATTGTATCTCAATCTCTAAATTGAACTTTAATCACATACAGGAGGCTCTTGCAGGGTCTAGCAAGCTATTAACATAGCAGGGGATAAGAAAATCTTAATTAAACAGAACTTGCAAAAAAGAAAGCCTAAATAGGGCTCTCTTTACAGGAAGTGTTTATGGAAGGCTGTGCAAGTCACATGCAGGGAGGTGTGACTAGGGTTCATAAACAGAGGGATTTAACTCCAAAACTGCTTCATTAAGCTAAAGTTGTTCAGGTGACTATAGTGTCCCTTTAATTAACAAAACTCAACAGTAAAGTAGGCAGGTTGGGCTGTCATGTCCCTAGCTGAATCCTAAGCAAAAATTATTATGACCTTTATGGTCTGTCATGCCAGTCGAGTAACAATGTGGTAATGGTACACACTGATCCATCACAAATACACTATACTGATACCGGAGAAACTGACGGAAGCCAAGCACAGAGAGATGGACACATACACTATACTGATACCGGAGAAACTGACGGAAGCCAAGCACAGAGAGATGGACACAGGTTTCTTCAGGAAGGAAGAGATTCTTTATTCGATTCACCGAACGGGACTCAGAGGGACTAGAGTCACCAAAATAAAACAAGATCTGAGCCCCGGACAATAGTGTAGGCTCCTTATATAGGCATGTAACTCCTCCCATAATAAGCTCCACCCACACATACTCTTACCCAATCAATCGAACAAGAACTAACTTCCTGTTTGACCACATGGCTTGCCCAGCACAATGGAGGAGGGGAATACTACATCCGGTATTCTCGCACATGCTCCGTACACTACTGATTGTATCTTTGCCACGTGCAACCAACCGACCGATACACCAGTATATGCACGTACACATGCCACGTGGTAATCTCGGCCTACTAAATTTATTTTTACCGAGATTCCACCACAATACCTGCGTGTGTATGAGCCATACCTAGTAAATATTTGCATTTAATTTTAATGGTTCAAAGAATGTCAGGCAAAATAGTCGGCCGGCCCTCACGTATGTTCACTTCATCAAATCTGGCCCTCTTTGACAAAAGTTTGGATACCCCTGCCTTAGAGCAACTAGTTGTTTAAGAAATAAGCCCCACATGTTTGAGGAAAAGATTCACAATCTTAGAGGGAGTTTTCCAATCAACAAATGGAATATGTAACTTTACCAAAAAAAATTACCAAAATATGTGAAATGATAACAATCTGCATATATATCTTTGGGCTGCAGGTTCCTAAACCCCCTAGCTACCAAACAAACTAAAAAAAAAACAAAAAAACACCAGACTATGTACATTTTGGGTGTCCTGGAAACTAATGTTTAAATGTAATTTTTAATTAATTTAATTAACTAGCATTAATGAACTTATAGGAACACTGAAGGCACCTTAATCACAAACGCATGCTGTAGTAGTTATGGTGCTTAAAATGTTCCCTTCATGTTACTAATGAAAAAATTTGAATAAATCATTGCACGTTTGTTTTGGGCATGCACTTCCATAACTAAAACTACTGGTGATCGGGAGGAGGGGGGATGACGTAGGACGTGGGACGGCGCACGGAGGCACGCCGCGTCTCGCAGGTTTTTTTCCTTGGCCGGAAGATGGGAGACACTGAGCAGAGCGGGGCGTTGTGAGGGAAGACGCCTGATTTGCTTTCCGCTGCGGTTGGCGGTACTGGGCGAAGCGGTGTTGCTGAGCGGTTGCTGAGCGGTCGAGAGAGAAGACAGGTCCCAAACGCTTATTTTTCTAAGTGGAAAACTAATTCCGTCCGCCCAGTGACTGCTGGAAAAGAGTGATGGGAGTGATGGGAGTGACCCCCCAGGACACTTAAACGGAGAAGTGGATAAGTATACCGGCTGGTTTGCTATATATATATGCTACATGTATGCTATATCCACGTATTAGCTAACAGAGCTTATATATCACCCAGTCACTCAGTCACTAAGTGTACATTAAGGTCCATATTCAGGTTTTATACCCTACTACGTATTACTATTTACTACTATTGCACTACTATCGCAGTAATTGATATCCTTATCTTCCTTTAATCATTTACTAAGAACTTTTAAGATTTAAAGGAAACCTTACTGAGAAAAAAATATAGGAACATAAAACAAAAAAAAAATATATAAAAAAAAATATATAAAAAAAAAAAAAAAACAGAGAAAGAAATAGAACGCTAATAGAAAGAGAAAGTGAAAGAGAAGGGAAAGAGAGGAGGAATAAATGGCCTCAAAAAAAAACTCAGAAGGTAAACAGAATTTAAAAAGAACTGCTAAAAAACAAGAACCAGCTATAGAAAGGAGGACTTCAGGTTTTTTCTCTCCCCAATTAAACAAGGGGAGTAGTACTAAATCTATACAAGAAGAATCAATACCTATATTGGACCCCAAAGAGACTGAGATAGACAAAACTTTGTCAGATAGCTCATGGGAAGAAAACGTATCTATCACTGCCGGTTATTTATCCAAATGCCTGGAGATCCAATTTGAGAAAATAAAAGAAGAAATAAACCTGCAGTCTAGAGAAATAAAAAATGAGATTCTAAATATAGGAAGAAGAGTGGTATTGTTAGAAGAGAAGACGGACCAAATAAATATACAACAAAAAAACAATACGGATAATATAAATAAATTGGATGAAACTCTAGAGACCCTGAAAAAGAAGATTACGGATTTAGAAGATAGATCTAGAAGACAAAACCTCCGAATTAGGGGGATCCCGGAGACTGTTGTAAATGCAAATCTAGAAGACTATTGTGTAGAGTTTTTTTTGTTTCTGGGGGTTAATTCAGATAACGGCACAAGCGGCATTGAAAGATGTCATAGAATTTATAAACCTGGTAACGTACCAGAACAAGCCCCGAGAGACACAATTATTTGCCTACAATCATTCCGTTTCAAGACGCAAATTATGAAGGCAATGACAACAAAAGACCTGAAGGGGTCAATCTTCCATCAAATTAAGATTTTTCAAGATCTCTCATACCAGACCAGACTTCAAAGGAAATTTTTTACCAATCAGACAGAGGTCCTTAGAAAAAATGCAATTAAATATGCCTGGGGATTTCCGACACGTATAAACCTAACACATAATAACCAAAGACTGACCTTTGATAAACCGCAGAAATTAGAACAATGGCTACTAGAAGGGAATTTAAAATAAGTTATTGCACAAGGTATTTTTTTTTTTTTTTTTTTTTTTTTTTTTTCCCTCGCACATATATAACACAACATAAAACAAATAAATTAGGATTAAAGCTACACTAGAGGCCATAGAAATGTAAAGAGTGGTCCTACACTATTAAGCTAAATCTCTCCTGAAAACTAAGAAAAATGGGGGAAAGAAGTGATAAAGGGAAGAAAAGAGAAGGGAAAAGAGGGAGAAAAAAGGGGGAGAAAAAAAAAAAAAGGGGAAAAAACTAAAATAGATAAAAGAACAGGAGTGTTTATATTAACCACAATAATAATAAGTAAATACACGATATATTAGAGGTAATTTGATAGAAAGATTATGACACAAAATAAAGGTAATACCTTGGATTTAAAGGTATATTAAAATATAAAATACACTAAATACACTAAAAACAATTTTTTGGGTTTAATTAAAAGGCTATTTAGATCAAATAAAGGGAGAAGGAAAGAAAAAGAAAGAAAAAAAACGAATGAAATGGGAATAAATATCAGAAGTAACTTTATAGAAATATTTTGATATAAAATAAATGCAAATAAATGTAATATTTGAGAAACAAAGATATATTAAAATTCTAAACTTACACTAAAATTTAACGAAAGAGCTATTTTGGCAAAACAAGAAACAAAAAAATAAGAAAAAAAAAAGTATGAAATGGGAATAATTATTTATTTTTTTTTTTTTATTTTTTTTTCCCTTCTGGTATTATTTTTATCCACTACACCCGTCCGGCCAAGGAGAAACTCTAGCTCGCAGATCTCGACACTTTTTCTTTTCTGCGAGCATAGAGTATGGGGACATTTTCGACGTCACTGATTAGAGAGTCGGTGTCGTTTTTGGATTGTTGTTTTCTCTCCCTGTGTTTTTGGCAGGGCTTCCCCCCGAAGGCTATGGGAGGCCTAGGTAGGGAGGAACACAAGGGAGGGAATAGATACATAGTTTTTTGCCTAGTAAAAGGCAGACATTGTACGTTTTATGTTGTGTTTTATATGTTTGTTAGTACAGATGGTGAACTTATCAGTCCTCGAAGGAAAAGAAATAGGATACATAAAATAAAATGAGGCTAGCGACGATTAATGCACAGGGGATAAACTCACAATTTAAAAGATATACAATCCTTGAGTTTCTCAAAAAAGAACAAATCCAGATTGCAGCCCTACAGGAAACCCACTGGAGAACGCAAGATAAAAACAATCTTAAATCTAAATTTTTTCTTACTATAATTAGTGCCTCTATGAGCCAAAAAAAGAAAAGAGGAGTAGCCTTCTTATTTTCTAGGAATATATCATTAAAAATTATATACCAAGAAATTGATTTGGAAGGCAGATACATTATATTAGTAGCAGAAATTAATAATCAAAAATATACGTTAGTGAACATATACGCACCAAATCAATCACAAATTGCATTTATTAAAAAAGTACTTAATAAAACTGAACGCGTGAAAATGGGCCGAGTTATGGTTATGGGAGATTTTAACTGCGTACCCGATATTGAGATAGACCGAAGTTCTAAAACAAAAACCAGTAACTATGGAAACTTGAAGATGACTGCTAAAAAATTTTCAGAATTAATTAAACAAGCCCAACTTTTAGATTATTGGAGGATATTTCATACGAAGGAAAAGGATTTTTCCTGTTTCTCAAAAGCTTTCTGCTCATATTCTAGAATTGATCTCTTTTTGGGGGACAGAAACTTAGCGAGCCAAATTAAAAAGGTTTTTATAATAGCCACTACATGGTCAGATCATAATCCGGTCATCCTAGATATAAAAGTACAACATCAAAGAACAAGAGCTGACTGGAAAATGAAAGACTGGTTACTTAAAAATGAAGACAATCTTAAACAAATCAAAGATACAACAGATTATTTTTTCAAAGAAAACAGAAACAAAGATGTCTCTCCAGCAATGACTTGGTGTGCTTATAAATCAGTAATAAGGGGCCTTTTTATAAGCTTAGCAGCAAAAGAGAATAAATTAAATAAAAAAAAGGCAAATTTAGCTGAATTGTACATAAAACTAGACAATTTACTTGAACAAAATAAAAATAAACCATCTCGGAGTATTACTAATGAAATTATAGACACTGAAAAATTAATTAATGAACACCTTATGACAAAGGCTAATAATGCGTTGCATTACTTAAAACAGAAATGGTACTACACCGGAAATAGAGCAGAAAAACTAATGACGAACAGAATAAAAAAAGAAAAATCGAAAAGAATCATCACCAAAATTATTGATAATGGAGAGACTATCTTGAGACCTGAAAAAATAGCAGAAGCCTTCAAAAATTACTATCAAGATCTATACAATATTAAAGATCCTACCGAAACGGCGAACATTAGTGCATTTCTCGAGAACATAAAGAGTCCAAAAATTTCACAAATACAACTGCAGGAGCTTAATAAAACTTTTCAAGAAGAAGAACTGATTTTCTGTATCAACAAATTAAAAAAGAATAAATCCTCTGGTCCAGATGGATTTGATAACCTTTTTTACAAACTGTTAGGAAATAATATTAAAACGGACCTAATTGAAGTTTTCAATTCCTTTGTTACACCTAATAGCATTCCGGCAGAATTGTTACAAGCAAATATAGTGCCTATCCTTAAACAAGAAAAGGATGCAGAGAAGATAAAGAATTATCGTCCAATCTCATTGTTGAATACCGACATTAAAATATACTCTGCTATGATAGCAGAACGTTTAAAAAAAATTATATCAGAAATAATAAACAGAGACCAAGTCGGGTTTGTCCCGGAGAGGTCTTCAACCCATAACATCAGAAGATTGATTGACATATTGGATTCCGCTTGGACCACTGGAACTCCCATGTTGACCCTGTCCTTAGATGCTGAGAAAGCATTCGACAGGGTCAACTGGGAGTTCATGAGACAAACACTACAGCGATTTGGATTGGAGGGAAGACTTCTTGAGAACATTTTTGCCCTATACACTGGCCCAACAGCAAGAATAAAGGGGAATGGCTTTAGCTCAGAGTGGTTCCCATTATCTAATGGAACACGACAGGGGTGTCCGCTATCCCCCTTACTCTATATAATCTCATTAGAACCTTTGGCATCTGCCATTAGACAAGAAGAAAACATCTCGGGTTTTGACCATAAGAAAGAAAACATAAAAATAAACCTTTACGCAGATGATGTGATCATAACTTTAGAAAATCCGTTACAATCAATAACACAGCTCATGACAACTATAGAAAAGTTTTCACAGGTTTCTGGCTACAGATTAAATACAGACAAATCAACTATTTTGGCGAGTAATGTAAATATGGAAGAAAAAAAAGAGATAAAAAAGAGGTTTGACTTTACTTGGATTGAAAAATCATTTAATTATTTGGGAATTAACATCTGTACAGATCCAAGCAAAATTGTTGAGATTAATTTCCTCCCATTACTTCTAAAAATGAACAAGCTATTAAAAGATTGGAGAAATCTGGAATTCTCCTGGTGGGGCCGTATAAATATAGTTAAATCCTATATTCTACCAAAGTGGTTATACCTATTCAGAATGCTTCCTTTGAAGGTACCCGACAGCTGGCTATCACTTATTCAACAATCCTTCTCTAAATTTATATGGCAATCAAAGAAACCTAGGCTGGCAAGAAAATTCTTGGCGATTAAACAAGCAAATGGAGGAGTAGGACTTGCGCTGATACAACAATACTATCAAGCGAGTACTCTCTCTCATTGCATTATCTCACAACATACAGAGTCTAAACATGAGAGATGGTATGCAATAGAAAAAAAAATGTCATATAATAAAGATCTGTCTACCCTTTTTTGGTTGACGCAAAAAAAGAAAGATAACTGCCAACCATGTTCTGAAAGTATAGTGTTACAAAATATTGGAGAAGCATGGAACAAAATAAGAAAAAATATGGGTCTTAACAACCGTATCATTAACACTTTACCAATTCTAATTTTGGAAAACAATATAGAAGATCTAAATTTAAAAAATTGGGCCAAAGCAGGTATTCAAAATATAGAAGACCTAATGATTGGATCAAATCTTAAATCATTTGAACAATTAAGTACAGAATTCGCTCTTCCAGAAAAAGAAAAATATAACTTCATAAGGATTAACAGTTACTTAAGCAAAGTACTAGATAAAGAACATTCAGAAGTTAAATGTAAGTTATGTCATCTGCTGAAAGCGAATGACACGAAAAATCTATTAAAAAAGTGTAATTCGATACTAAGACTCGAGGAAGAAAATCTTATTTTTCCGGCCATTGAGAAATGGGAGAAAGATTTGAAAATAAAGAAAAAATTGGAAAAAAGCGACTGGAAAAAAGCTTGGGTGTCTGTGGTTAAACATATTAAATGCTTAAATTTAGTTGAGTTACATTTTAAGATTATAAATAGACTGTACCTGGTCCCAAGTCGCATGAATAAAATGGATCATAACATATCAGCTATTTGCTGGCGGTGTGATAGTGCGACGGGAGACATGTTACATATCTGGTGGAGCTGTCCCTTGATAATAGAATTTTGGAAAATGTTTATAGGCAAAATCCAAGAAATAATCGATACTAAAATACCCTTGTCTCCAGAATTATTTATACTACACTTAAATCTTAGCCAATATAATATGGATTTTCAATACTTTCTTACTCATGCGCTAATAGCGGCAAAGATCTCTATAGCTAGAAGATGGAGAACTAATAGTATACCAAATTGGGAAACCATAAAAAATCAGTTAATCTTTCAGCTAAAAATGGAAAGCGGCTTAAATATAAATCTAAAAAAAAAAAAAAAGATGGATATAGATATATGGCTAAATAAGCTGTGCGCATTCTAATTTGATAAAGAAAATAGGAGAAAAAGAAAAGGGAAGGGAAAAAGGGGGAAAAAAATGAAAAGAAAGGAAAAAGAAAAGAAAAGAAAATAAGAATAAACGCTAAGATAATCAGCTAGTTACTCTAATTATTACTATGGGAACATTTCTGAGGACCTTTGTCACCATCTATATGTTTGTATTGTATTGTCTTTATGTTTTTTGTTTTTGATAATGTGAAATATTAATGATGACTTAGTACCATAGTCCGAACTATATGAACGGCAGCAGAAAATCATCGGCAGGTACTGTCTGAAATAAAAAACAAAAAAAATTAAAAAAAAATAAAAAATAAAAAATAAAACTACTGGTGATCGTGTATACCCTACAGTGCTTCAGTGAATAGGTATATACCTGTCTGTGTGTTCTGTCTGTGTATATCTGTGAGTACATGTTGGTGCCTATCTGTCTGTATTTGTTTATCGGTGCCTGTGCATGCCTGTGTTTGTGTGTATATCAATGTCTCTTTTATCCAAGCAGGTAAAAACCTGCTGTGTGACGTCAATTTGCTGGCTTTCTTAACAGCATGCTGGTCTATTAATGGATTGGCATCCGCAAATCTGTTCCTATACTACCTACCCAGCATTAGCAGCACAAACTAGGGCATTTTTATAGCATGTCTCAGGTGGGCGAATATCTACTAAATATTTATAAACATAGAAACATAGAATGTGACGGCAGATAAGAACCATTCGGCCCATCTAGTCTGCCCAATTTTCTAAATACTTTCATTAGTCTCTGGCCTCATCTTATAGTTAGGATAGCCTTATGCCTATCCGATGCATGCTAAAACGCCTTTACTGTGTTAACCTCTACCACTTCAGATTGAAGGCTATTCCATGCATCCACTACCCTCTCAGTAAAGTAATACTTCCTGATATTTTTAAACCTTTGTCCCTCTAATTTAAGACTATGTCCTTTTGTTGTTGCAGTTTTTCTTCTTTTAAATATAGTCTCCTCCTTTACTGTGTTGATTCCCTTTATGTATTTAAATGTTTCTATAATATCCCCCCTGTCTCGTCTTTCCTCCAAGCTATGCATGTTAAGATCCTTTAACCTTTCCTGGTAAGTTTTATCCTGCAATCCATGAACCAGTTTAGTAGCCCTTCTTTGAACTCTCTCTAAGGTATCAATATCCTTCTGAAGATAGGGTCTCCAGTACTGTGTATCTTGCATTTATCCACATTAAATGTCAGTTGCCACAACTCTGACCATTTTTCTAGTTTACCTAAATCATTTGCCATTTGGCTTATCCCTCCTGGAACATCAACCCTGTTACATATCTTAATATCATCAGCAAAAAGACATACCTTACCATCAAGACCTTCTGCAATATCACTAATAAAAATATTAAAGAGAATGGGTCCAAGTACAGATCCCTGAGGTACCCCACTGGTGACAAGCCCAAGCTTCGAATATACTCCATTGACTACAACCCTCTGTTGCCTGTCGCTCAGCCACTGCCTTACCCATTCAACAATATTGGAATCCAAACTTAACCCCTTAAGGACGGAGGACGGTTCAGGACCGGAATCGGCATTTTTCCATTGCCGACCGCTGACGGTCCTGAACCGTCCTAACTTTAAGATTTACTTACCCGATCGCCGTCGTTCCCCTGGCGGCGATCGGCAGTGCTCCCGTTGTGGGGAGACTGCCTGCAGCCCAGACAGTCTCCCCATGGCAGATTAGGACCCCTGGGGCCATGTGATCGCTCAACAGGGCGACCACATGGTCACAATAGGTGTCCATGTGTCTGCCTGCAGGGGGACTGTCTGTGCTGACAGGCAGTCTCCCTGCAACTGTAAAATCAAAGAAAAAATAAAGTTAAAGTTAATAAAAAAATAATAATTATATATGTGTATATATATAAATGATATATAGACATATATTATACCTATATAATATATGTCTATATATCATATATATATAATGTCATACTAAGTGTATTTTTATATTAATATGTAGATATATTAATATAAAAATACACTTATAATTAAATTACACACGTATATATATATATAATATATATAATAACTATATATATTGTATATATATTATTATAAAATACAAATAATAAGTAATTTAAATTAAATTAAATTAAACATGTAAAAATAATAATAAAAATAAAAAAAATTATATATCTATACGAAATTTTATTCTAACTGTATTTTGATATTAATATATATATATTTATATCAAAATACACTTAGAATGAAATTTTATATATATATCTATGTATATATAAATAAATAAAAAGAATACGAACTATTCATATGTCCATATACAAAATTACATAAATAATTATATAAATATACGTAGACTTCAAATATATAAATATGCATATATATTTAAATTCTACGTGCGTATTTATGTAATATTTTTACATAATTAAGTTATTTTATTGATTGCAATTTAAGGGACCTGCCTGCCAACCCAGGCCGAAAGTCCAGAGAATTTAATTTGCTATCACTGTATTTTACCCTGTCACGTTCTACGACACCCTAAAACCTGTACATGGGGGTACTGTTTTACTCGGGAGACTTCGCTGAACACAAATATTAGTGATTCAAAACAGTAAAACATATCACAGTGATGATATTGTCAGTGAAAGTGACTTTTTATTTTTGCATTTTACACACACAAATAGCACTTTTACTGATGATATAATTGTTGTGATACATTTTCCAGTTTTGAAACACTAATATTTGTGTTCAGCAAAGTCTCCTGAGTATAACAGTACCCCCCATGTACAGGTTTTATAGCGTTTTTGAAAGTTACAGGGTCAAATATATGGGTCAAATATTTTTACATTGAAAATGGCCAGGTTGGTTACATTGCCTTTGAGAGCGTATGGTAGCCCAGGAATGAGAATTACCCCCATGATGGCATTCCATTTGCAAAAGAAGACAACCCAAGGTATTGCAAATGGGGTATGTCCAGTCTTTTTTAGTAACCACTTAGTCACAAACACTGGCCAAAATTAGCGTTCAATTTTGTTTTTTACTTTTTTCACACACAAACAAATATGAACGCTAACTTTGGCCAGTGTTTGCGACTAAGTGGCTACTAAAAAAGTCTGGATATACCCCATATTGAATACCCTGGGTTGTCTACTTTAAAAAAAAATATGTACATGTGGGGTGGTATTCAGAGATTTATGACAGATAATAGTGTTACAATGTCACTATTGATACATTTTAAAAATGTATGTTTTGAAACCGCAATATCCTACTTGTACTTATAGCCCTATAACATGCAAAAAGCATGTAAACACTGGGTATTTTTAAACTCAGGACAAAATTTTGAATCTATTTAGCAGTTTTTTCCATTCGCTTTTGTAGATGAGTAAAAGATTTTTTCACATAAAAGTCAAAAACATGTATTTTTTTCAATGTTTCATCATATTTTTCCATTTTTTAAAAATTAAATTACATGAGATTATATAAATAATGGTATGTAAAGAAAGCCCCTTTTGTCCTGAAAAAAACAATATATAATTTGTATGGGAACAGTAAATGAGAGAGCGGGAAATTACAGCTAAACACAAACACCACAAAGTGTAAAAAGATGCCTGGTCGCAAATGTACAACATCGCAAAAACAGTCCCTTAAGGGGTTAAAGATTGCAGTTTATTGATAAGCCTTCTATGTGCAACAGTGTCAAAAGCCTTACTGAAATCTAGGTAAGCAATGTCTACTGCACCACCCTGATCTATAATTTTAGTTACCTAATCAAAAAATCAATAAGATTAGTTTGGCATGATCTCCCTGAAGTAAACCCATGTTGTCTCTGATCTTGAAATCCATGTGTTTTTAGATGTTCAACAATCCTATCCTTTAACATGGTTTCCATCACTTTCCCCACTACTGAAGTAAGGCTTTCTGGCCTATAGTTGCCCTACTCCTCCCTATTACCTTTCTTGTGAATGGGCACAACATTCACTAACTTCCAATCTTCTGGGACTACTCCTGTTAACAATGATTGGTTAAATAAATCTGTTAATGGTTTTGCTAGTACACCACTAAAGCTGTTTTAATAGCTTTGGGTGTATTCCATCAGGTCCCATTGACTTATTTGTCTTTACTTTTGACAGTTGAAATAGAACCTCTTCCTCTGTAAACTCACGTGTAATAAATGACTCATTTATCCTTTTTCCCTTTCCTTCATTTTCATCTGTAAATACCGAACAAAAACTAGTGACTGAGCATATTGACAAATTTGTACAATATGAGACTGAGAAATGTAAAGTTCACTGACACAGGTTATTACTCACAGAATTTACTTCTGCACGCCAACTCCCACTACTCTTGAGCGGCAACAATAGCTATAGTATTCAACATCCCAAATACATAGAACAGGTATTAAACAGGTTATTGAGCAGGTATCTCTTTCTATTTATACAGATTGCAATTGATTTAATTATTATATGATTTAAAGAGCACACTAACATCAATACTCCATATCAATATTCTACTTGCCACATAAGCTATACACTTAATTTCAGGTATATCTGCATACCTTCTGCTTTAACAATGGGTGTCCAAATCACATATTGCCTCACAGACTGTGAGTCACAGTCACCTTTACATAGTATATCCACACAGTATACAATATTACCAGCTGCAGTATTTATTACATCATTACATAATTCTGTAAGGTATCCCATTATATCAATATTTTATATTTCATTTACTACCTATGTTTACCTGTATCCTCTTATTCGCCTTATTATACTTAATACACCATCGTATGTGTTAGAAAGAAAGGGTCCCTTTATACTGTGGGCTTTTCCAACTAGAATTGTTTTTCAATCCTTGTACAAAGGAATTAAATAACAAAGACGTTATTTTTTTATTTTTCCAGCTTCTATTTACGGTTGCTAATATGCAGGCCACTCTTGTCACGCAGGGTGTGTACCCCATTAACACATTCTTTCTTAGACTAGTCAAACTTAAGAGGATACATTTTCTGATAATTGATTTATATTATTCCTTTCTAATTTTCATAATTTCTTTAAAGGGAAACTAGAATAAGTACAGCTTAATATAGTTGTTCTGGTACCCGTAGTCTGTCCCTGCAGGCTTTTTAATGTAAACACTGTAATTTCAGACAGTGTTTACTTTGGTGCCTAGGAACACCTCTAGTGACAGTCACTTAGAGAGCCACTAAAAGTGCTTCTTGGGTCAGTGCTGCACAGGGGGATGCTGAATTTTCCCCATAGAGATGCATTGATTCAATGCATCTCTACAAGGATTTGCTGATAGCCTCCCCCAAAAAAGCATTGGATTGGCCGTGATCATCAAATTTGGACTGTGCGGCATGGAGAAAAGGTAGGTAAACTACCTTTCTAAAGGGAGGCGAAAAGGTCCAGAAACCTAAATTATGTTTTTACAACTATAGTGTCAGAAATACATGTTTGTATTCATGACACTATAGTGTTCCTTTAAATACACAATACTTGCAGGGTCATGTTCCTCTTTTATGAAATAAGCTGGAGAAGAATCAGACAATCTGTCTTCACAATCAAGTTGCTCTTCTTGACTCAACCCAATTTTTACAAACAACCACACTACTATATCATTTTTTGAGAGACAACAATGCCACAGTTCTTTGTCTCAGACTTACTTCTCATATTGCCTGTACAGCAAACTAAATTCTTCTCAAATGATGTTACTGTGAGCCAAAACTAAGCTGTATACACACTGTTTAGATAATTTAACACAAGGTACCCTAACTCCCAAACTATGTTACATTTGTGAGGTTATACCCATGTGGCTAACTACGATGCACCATTCGCCCGCTTGTGAAAACACTTCAAAACCACTTGTTTTCGCAAAAAACAGTCAACCAAATTATGCATGTTTGTGAATACTCTTCAAGGTTCCTTATATCTAATAAGACACCCTATACCCTACACCCTACCACACACACATGACAGGAATACATCATATTAAAGAGACCCACACCAACCAGACTATGTTATGCCTGTGAAGGCCCGCTAGACCCTTTTATGTTTGCAAAGTTAATCTCCTAACTATTCCTAGGATAATACCTGCCAGTGTTACCATTTCTAAAATCCAAATAACACAAACAACACTTCAATAATGCTACAACAATATTGGAACAATAACATGTAAAACCGATCAATAAAAGGCTTCTGAATCAGGTCACACAGAACTAGCTTTACCTGCACCCTTCCGCATCTCTTAGACATTCAATAATTTGCACCAGTGTCATGTTATACTGGTATGGCTTACCTTACAGATGACCAGTCAAGTTGAGTGTCATGGGGCCAGGCAGGTAAGAAACGAATAACCACCAAGTTCAGGAAGACAATATCAGGTTCTGCATGTTTTTTATTATAGACAGATAATATGGAATATGAAATATGGAAAATAGCAACAACACTCAAAAGACACTATTTAGAATGTATAAAACCAAAACACAGGGAAGGGGGTTGCAATTAAAACAATACATAATACTTATAACTGTGAAACCTCTTAATCAGTCTGTAAAAGATAATATAACAGCATAGACATTGCGTAATACTGCATAACAAACAAGTTGATCTATAACAGAGGCATTGGGTCAATAAAAATGTGATTAAAAATAGAATAGCGGGGGGCGTGGCCTGGAGCTTGAGAGAAGCAGTCGCATGCTCCTGTAGCTCCGTGCTACCAAGGCCTACCACTTTAGCGTTACGGTATCCCCGAAGTAATAAACAAAGCCATACATCATGTCACAGCTAAAAAGCAGAAGGCAGACAGAAAAGGTGGATAAAACCAACTTCTTCAATGCCCGCAATACCCAGACTAAAGCCGCGGCCTCGCACGAGGATCAACAAGATGGCGCCGAAGCCGCGCACGGAGAGATGCCGGACACCTCTCACCCAGAAGCACCGGTCACACAAGGCATGCTACAGCGTATGTTTGACGCAATGCACGATAAACTGCAACACACCATGCAGACAACCCTGAAAGAGCTCACGACCGACATCAGAGCACTGGAGACACGTACCGCAGAACTGGAGGACAAAATGGCGGGACAGACGGAGACCCAGAGCGACCTGAGGGCCACTGTAGAGGAACTGCGTGGCACTCTCGAAGCATTTGAAACTAAAATGGCCGATATGGAGGACCGCTCCCGGCGAAACAACCTCCGGATCCGGGGAATAGCTGAATCCGTCGGGCCGGCTGACCTACATGCACACCTCCAAGGCCTACTCAAAATGCTGGTACCTGACCTCCCACAAGATATGCTGCTGCTGGACCGCTATCACAGGGTCCCAAAGCCGAGATTCCTGACGAATGAGAAGCCGAGAGATGTCTTGGTGAGGATGCATTACTTCCATGCGAAAGAGCTGGTCATGAGGGCCAGCAGACAGCGCCCCACTCTCCCGGCGCCACACAGAGAAACCGAAATCTATGCTGACATTTCGGCAGCCACTCTGCAGAAGAGGAAGACTTTCTCGGACATCACAGACCAGCTCAGGCTCCACAAGCGACCGTACCGATGGGGCTTCCCGGTCAAGCTTCTGGTACAGCATGAGGGCAAACTCAGAATCCTGGCAACACCGGAGGCGGGTTTGGAGGCCCTTAAGGAATGGGGCATGCCCGTACCAAGCACCAAGCCGCACCAGGCAGAACGGAACAAACCCTCCTCGAACCCTGACTCTCAAATAGAGAGTCACATGGAGGCAAGTACAGCACATAGACTTTTGGACAGTTTGCATAACGAGGGGGGCCCAGCCATCAATAACAAACGGAGGGAGAGATGATTTTAAGTCCTCTCCACAAGGGGACCACTTGGAAGAGTAAGATGTTAGAGGGTTCCGAGTGTCCAGGGGCAGGATACTTAACCCCCAGAAACAAGACAGTGCTGAGACTAGCTAGTAGCCATAGGGGCACAAAGTTCGACCCCACGATAGGTAGGCCGCATTAAATGCCTTGCACAGGCATGGAAGCAAAACGCTTCCTCCCCCATGACACCTTATCCAGGTGCCGAGCCAATTATCAGGCTTCTTGGTTTTGTTTTTGCTTTGGTATAGTTTATATACTGTTGTTTGTAAAGTTTAATTTCACTTGTTGTTTCCTGCACAGCCATATCCTGAAATCTAACTTTATACACTCCTCCAATCCTCTCAGTCACAGTTCACCCCAATGGGAAGGGCCACCCGGTTCGAAGACGCTGGGTAGGGTGGTTCTCCCACTCATAGATAAAATTACATACAGACCAAGCTACATCCACTACCACAAACCCCCATGAGAATATACACCCACAACACTAAGGGGCTTAACACACCCTCAAAACGTAGCCTACTCCGCAGAGATCTCAACGGAGCCAGGCCGGAGGTGGTGTGTATCCAAGAGACACACTTTAAAACCGACAGCCACTCACCTCTATTTGTGGCAGATTACCCCCACCAGTACCATGCCACGTTCTCCACCAAATCTAAAGGGGCCTCTATCCTCATTAGTAAAGATGTAGCCTTCACTCTCAAACACCTCGAGGTCGACAGGGAGGGGAGGTTTGTCATAATAGCAGGCATTTTTAACGATGTCGCCTACACGATCGCTAACATCTATGCCCCCAACTCAGGGCAAAGGAATTTCCTACACAAGATTATTGCAAAACTCACCTCAATACAGGAAGGGATTACTGTGATATGTGGGGACTTTAACCTAGTAATGGACCCCTTGATAGATTCCACGATCCCGCCCAACACACCCAGAATGCGGGTTCTCAAAAGACAGAGCAGGGCACTACTCAAACTCATACACCAACACCACTTCTATGACGTATGGAGGGCAGCACATATAGGGGAGAGAGGATACACGTTCTTCTCCACAGCACACAATACATACTCTAGACTTGATGGGATGTTGTTGAGAGGACAACATCTTGCCCAAGTGAAGAGCTGCGACATAGAACAAATCACATGGTCGGACCACGCCCCAGTGGTGATGACCCTGACAGACCTCTACGAACCGCCCCACAGGAGCCCTTGGAGGCTCAATGAATCCCTGCTCACAGACCCCAAATTCTGTGGTAAAATAGAAACAGAACTCAAGCACTACTTCCTGACAAATGACACAGACAACACGTCCCACAACACGGTCTGGCAGGCTCATAAGGCAGTGGTCAGAGGGTTGCTGATCCAAAGAGCAGCTTATCTAAAACGTAAGTCGGTGACCCAGCTAAGGAACTGGCAGAAGGAACTGCTAGACCTCACAGCCCAAAACCAGACAGCCCCCACACAAGAGCTCAAATACCGCATCATGCAAATAACACACGACATACACAAGCAGGCCTTGGAAAAGACAGGGCAGCACCTGCATAGACTCAGGGCACTTCAATACACACAGGGCAATAAAGCGGGGAAACTGGTAGCCCAACGACTCAAAACACTACAAAATAAACAAAAGATAGCTTTCCTACACAATGAGGCAGGACACAAAGTCACCGCCCCAAGAGACATCAGCAACGTCTTCGCCAGGTACTACACCTCTCTATACAACTTGGCGGGAGATGCCCGAACACACCAACCCGAGACACTAGCTATACAAAGATACCTTCAGGAGATTCACCTACCCGCATTCACGCCTAGTCAGCAACACACGCTCTCCTCACCTATAACGGAAGAAGAGGTAGGGGAAGCGATCCAACAGCTGC
Source organism: Pelobates fuscus (assembly GCF_036172605.1). NCBI lineage: Eukaryota > Metazoa > Chordata > Amphibia > Anura > Pelobatidae > Pelobates > Pelobates fuscus. The sequence continues at coordinate 255,796,754 of NC_086322.1, forward strand.
CTCAAGGCAAGGCCCCCGGCCCAGACGGGTTTGCTAACTGTTACTACAGGGCTTTCAAATCTATACTGACGCCACATATCACAAAATCATTCAATGAAGCCACAAAACACCAGCGGTTGCCATCAGAAACGCTGCTAGCACACATCATCACACTCCCCAAGCCCGGAAAGCCCCCCAACTGCCCCCAGAATTTTCGGCCCATCTCCTTGTTGAACACGGACGCCAAGCTCTACGCAAAAATATATGCCCAACGACTAGGACGCCTGTTACCACAGGTAATTCACACAGACCAGGTGGGTTTCATAAAGGGTCGCCAAGGAGGGGACAATACCAGGAAAGTTCTGGACGTCATATATAGCGCCCAGCGCCTGGAACAGGGAATTGTAGCGATGGCATTGGACGCCGAGAAGGCCTTTGACCGGCTGGGATGGGAATTCCTAGAAGCGGTCCTGGCCAAGTTCGGGGCTCCGGAGGTTTTCATCTCGGCGGTCCGCGCCCTATACCACAACCCCACAGCCCAGGTTCTCAACGCGGGGTTCGTATCAGACACCTTCCGCATCTCCAATGGATCACGTCAGGGTTGCCCACTATCCCCGCTACTGTATGTCATGGCCTTGGAGCCCCTGGCGGCAGCCATAAGACAGCACCCCTCTATTCATGGTGTGCGGGTGGGCGACAAAGAATACAAGGCAAACCTGTTTGCCGATGACATCATGTTGACATTAACCCAACCACACATATCACTACCCAACCTAATATCCACCATTAACAAATACGGGAAACACTCGTATTATAAGCTTAACATGGCCAAGACCCAAGCCATGGGGATGGGGATCCACAAAGATAACTTGTCCAGACTCGCTGCGGCCTTCCACTTTGACTGGAGATCCGACCATATTACGTTCCTGGGAATAAAAATCCCGGCACACTTAGCCAAACTATTTAAAATTAACTATGCCCCCCTTCAAAAAACATTTATGTCTGTGCTGGAGGGTTGGGAGGGCAAATATCTCTCTTGGGTAGGCAGAATAGCAGCCCTAAAAATGATGCCGCTCCCAAAGTTCCAATACCTACTGAGGACCTTACCGATACCCTTACCACTATCCTTCCTCAAGTCCATGCAAAGCATAATGACGAGATTCATATGGGCAAAAAAAAGGCCAAGAGTAGCCATGACACTCATTCAACAGCCCGTTAGAAATGGAGGCCTGGGGGTTCCCAACCTACACGCATATTACAAAGCGGCACAATTAATGGCGGTTAAAATCGCCACGGCAGATGGGGATACAGCACAGTGGATCCGTCTAGAAGCCTACTGGGTGGGGAAAACAAAGCTAAGTAGTGTGTTCTGGCTCCCCAAACACCTTCGCCCACCCCGCATGGACCCACTCCCAACCACGGCCCTCACTCTGAAAATGTGGGGGGAGGTTAGGGTGGCGGGGGGGACACCAGAAGCTATCCCTGGGAACGCCCCAATTTCCATTCTGGCAGCTGGAATACCGACTTTTGACCCAGCACCATGGAGGGAGGGAGGTTGCACCACAATTGACCACTTATACCAGTCAGGGGAATTGCTGCCCTTCACGACCCTCCAGGAGCTATACCACCTACCGACCAAAGCGATGTTCCAATACCTACAACTGAAATCCTTTCTCACGAGCGAACACACACAGGCAGCGGCAACCCCACAAGACAGAGATATAGAATACATCTGTCTAACCCCCAAACCCCCTCAAAAAATACTCTCACGCATCTATAACGCCCTCCACACGCACAAACTACCAGACACCGTGACACACCAAGAGGCATGGCATAGGGAACTGGGGCACAGTATCCCACTAGACCAATGGACAAGGGCATACAATATACATAGGGGCAACACATTGTGCACCACCCACTTGGAAACAATTAGAAAACTCCAGTACAGGTGGTATCTGGTACCGGAGAAACTAGCACGGGTATTCCCCGGCACTCCTGATGTGTGTTGGAGATGTGGCACGGCAGGGGGGTCCATGACCCATATTTGGTGGTCGTGTGGCGCCCTGCAGCCATTCTGGGAGGGGGTCCAGGACACAATACAAAGACTGCTTGGGAGGGCATGGCCGCTACAGGTGGAGCAGTGCATCCTTTTTATGATACCTACTGACCTAGACAAAACGGAGGAGCGCTTACTGTTCCATCTGCTCATGGCGGCAGTGACGCTCATAGCCAGAGCGTGGAAATCCCAGGTGACACCCTCGATTGAGAATCTGATTGCACAAGTTTCCCTGAACTGGAAATATGAACTCATGGCCAACAAACATCTCAATCTAAGAAAACATACCAGACAAGCCGGGGACAGGTGGGAGAAATTTAGGGCATCAGTGGCGAATGGGGATAGAGATGGGGATGGGGAGGGGAGGGAGAGGCCACAACCCCACTACAGCAACAACGGGGATTGACAACAATCACAGACCGCACCAGAGACACCACAACAGAAACAACATGGGAGGAGGTAGTGGAACACTGAGAAATTGGGAAACTGTATAAATGGTGACCTGTATAACTGTATAACTGTATAGCCGTTTAAATGAACAAATGCTTCGTGATTACCTAGATGTAAAGCATCAGCGTTACCCCACTATGTAATAAATGTACCTGCAATTTCATCCCTCTCTTTTTTGTACCCTGGCGTGCAGGCGCCAATCAATGATATGGCAAAAGGAAATAAAAAATACTTTCAAATTGAAAAAAATAAAATACTACCTGCTCCAAAAAAAAAAAAAAAATAGAATAGCAAAGTCCAAGAACACTAACTCGTATTAACCTTTCAGTCTTTTTCAAAGTGCATAAATGAACATCGCCCGGCGTTGTTTTAAATCTGTACATTCCGAAAATTGAATTTCCCGCCTCGTCTTGTTCCGTACTTGACTTCCGCATTGTGACGTCATCACGTCACTTGCGTCTACGCGTGAAGCCATCTTGACGTAGTGTATACAGGCGGAGTCTTCTATTTTCACTAACCCGGAAATGGGGTAATCGGAAGTCCCAAAACTGCCATAACAGTGATGGGCACAATGAGTCCATATATAAAATGTTCGTAACGGATTAAGCTGGACATAATCAAAGCTTAAAAAAAAGGCAAAATTTATTCAAAATAACTGTCCTAGTAAAAGAAAAACTCTTTATTAACATTAGTTAAAAACACATATAATATATAATATGAGGCAGATATATAATTTCTTATAATAAAAGGAGAACTCTTTAAAAAAGGGGTCAAATATAAAATACAAAAATTTGGTAAAAAATATAAAATACAAAATATAAAAAGATACCTATATAAAAAAAGAAATATTTAAATAAGGGCTGCCATCTCCAAGTCCACATAAGCTCACTGGGGGACAAGTTGTCCAGATTGAATATCCACCTCATCTCACAGCGGCCCAACGTGGACTCCAAATGCCCTCGTCTGCAGTGACTGTTAATCAACTGGATACCATAAATTGGCGTCCAGTAGGATCTCCACCATGGGAATTTAAAAAGTGTAAAGAAACATTATGATTTAAAAAAAAAAAAAACTCTGCTTATATTATAAATATGCTCATGTATCCTTGTCTTTAAACATCTGAATGTCTTATCAACATACTGTAATCCACAAGGACACGTGAGCAAATATACCACATTTTTAGAATGACACGTAATAAGGGAATCTATTTTAAAAGGTTTTAATCCTATCCTGGATTTAAACATTTCTATTTTTTTGGGTTTGTTTTTCAAATTTTTACATCCCATACATTCTCCACAGTAATGGAACCCTTTATTAGTATCTCTATATGTAGCCAAATTCTTATCCTTAGGTATATCGAGATAACTTGAAGTTAGTATTTGTCTGAGGTGTTTAGCTTCTCTAAATACTATTTTGGGGTTGTTTGCTATAAATGGTAACATTTCTTGACCTTGCTGCAGGATGTGCCAATTTTTATTGAGGATTTTCTTAAGTTCTTTGTGTTCTTTACTATAATTGAAAATTAAAGGAATCTTTTCATTTTCTTCTCTTTTGTTTTTAGATTTATAGATAAGTAGATATTCTCTATCCAATTCCTGAATTTGGTACATTTCTTTATCCAGGCTATCAGCATGATAGCTTCGATCTAGAAACTGTTTATTTAAAACTTCTACCTGGTTATTCAATGAATTGAGGTCTGTACAGTTACGTCTTAAACTGAGAAACTGACCTCTAGATATATTTTCTAGCCTGGGTTGGAAGTGGCAACTCTCTTTGTGGATGTAGCTGTTTATATCCACTGTTTTAAAAAAGTGTGTGTGCAAATTTTCTTTTCTTTTATATAGATCTCTAGATCCAGGAAATTAATTTTATCTCTACTAAATTCTTGAGTTAAATGAATATTCCATTGATTTGAGTTTAAAAAATTAAAAAAATCTAAGATGGAAAGCTCATCTCCCTTCCAAATAAAAAAAAAATGTCATTGATATATCTCTCATATAGGATCAGGTTCGCACTCCAGTCATGACTGGAATAAATAAACATATTCTCCCAATATGACATGAACAAATTAGCATAGCTGGGTGTGAACCTGGTCCCCATTGTGGTCCCACTACACTGTAAAAATTAATCTCCTTTGAAACAGAAATATTGACATTGAGGAAGGAATATTCTGTCTGACTCAGAATTCCCTTCATGAGTCATCTTTCCAGATATTGAGCATATTCTTTTTTTTTTTTTTTTTTTGTCAATCTTTATTTTTATTGAGGCGTATGATGGTTCAGTACAGAAAATAAAGTAATGGGTTAATGCATGTAAAACATACAGTTTGCATAAGTGATGTACACAATAGTTGCATGTATTCCCAAGAATAGCGGCCTCTTTTTTTTTTTTTTTTTATATTTTAACAGTAGAGTCGTCATTACAGGTTAGACAAGCTAAGCAATTATAACAATGAAGGTGTGCTAAACGAAGTTGAATGTGACCTTGTTGGTAGAACAGTAGCACTATTACTAGCAGCAACACTACCAGAAGTATCATTATTACAGGCTAAGCAAGCTAGACAATGACGGTTCGGTTAACTGAGTGGAATGTGACCTCGCTGGAAGGACAGTAGTATCATTGCTAGTGGTGTCGTCACCCTTAGTATCATTATTACAGGCTAAAACAAGCTAATCAAGCTAAACAATAAGGGTCTGCTTAAATAAGTTGAATACGATCCCGTTTGTATAACATTAGTATTATTACCAACAGCATCATTACCAGACTTTGAGCTATGCGGAGGCTAAAGAGTAAGTGGCTAGGAGGCAGGGAAGGTAAAACAGGGGGGGCATGCAGACATTATATACTGTGTATGATTTGCTGGGCACATGCTTAGGTGTGAGGTGGTTAACATCACCCCTTAGGCCCTTATAGCTGCACCTAAAGGACAGTAGTAGGGCTGAAGCATTAAGACAGGAACATTTTAAATTATACAGGTTAACCCTTGCTGAATCCTGCCTATCACAAAGGGTCGTGAGAGGGACAACAGAATTAGCAAAATTAAGGTTTCACCATTTAGTGTGGGCTGAAGTATATTCACATTGAACTAATCACAATTAGAAAGCTTATGCAGAAGTCCCAGTATATACAGTAAATGCTTAGGTTAATTATGTCCCGCTTGGTACTGCATGTTGCCCAGTGTAACATGCCCGCTACGTCCCGGTGGGCATAGGTCCTGCCTGCTGCGCCCCGTGGTGTGTGTGGTTAGACAGCCATGCTGATCAAAGTAGCTTACATAGATGTTTCGACCGGCTGTTTCAAAGATTTTGGCCCAAGTCCAGGTTAAGCACTTGTAAGTCCGCGTGGTAGTAGCTAGCGTGTCCGTTAGTTTTCCCCTGCTCGTCTGTACACTCAACTGGGCCTGCTGTTGCGTCTTGAGGCGGCTTCAAGTTTCCCCGGTGTCGTGGTGGCGCCGCGTCCGTGGGCCACCAGCCTTCAGCCTGAGGCCTTTGTAGGCGCTCGTGCCCTTGAGCCATTGATCCCTTCAGCAGGATCGTGGGCCCTGGGTTCCGATCCCATTCTTCCCCCAGGGTGTATGGCAGGTAGCAGAGGGGTTCCTCTGTGTGAGCACCCAGCCCAGAAGAAGGGCGAGCGGTCTCGTGGGCGGCGTCGTCCTCGTGAGTAGTGCAGCGTGCAGGGTCTTCGGTGCTTTGTGCCTGGAGTGTCTCCGGGCTTGAGTCCTTCGTTACAGTGTGGGCCGTCATATGTGTGCCGCTTTGTGTCCATGCCAGGTGGAATCTGTAAACAGCCTTAGACTCCGCAGGTCGGACCCTGCACACGTGGCCTCCGCCATCTTGGCTCTGGGTTTGCGTGGTGGTCCAGTAATGCCTTCGAGTGTAGGCTTGGAACTAGGACCGGGATAACCCCCCCGGTCCGGGGGGGGGGGGGAACAGGACCAGGTCCGCCGTTGTGCCTTGTGCATGACGGGCTCCGTGGGGCAGGATAGTGAAGCGGCGGCCGTCCGCTCCACTCACCGCCAGGCCGGATCCCGCTGGTTGCTGCAGGTAATCCTCCTCCGGGGGACTTGAGCTCCGGGAGCAAGCCTCTCCCCGGCTCCGGTAGCCCCTCTGCGTTGCAGGTCGCAGTGCTTGGTCGTCTGGGTCCGAGAAAGCCACAGTTTATAGCGTGGATGGGGCATGTTAAGCAGGAGCTGCTCTCCCCTGCGACCGCTCGGCTCGGCGGCCCGGCCCCGCCCCCTTGAGCATATTCTTTATTAATATCTGCTTGAGGATTCTTTCCTAACTTTTTATTTGTACTTTTATCATCCAATTGTCAATGAATTTCCAAGATATATTTATCCCTATCCATTAATATCACTCCACCTCCTTTATCCACCGGTTTAATTATTGTTTGGGAATCTTTTCTCAGATTCTCCATTGCAAATTGTTCTTGCCTCGTTAGATTGTTTTAATCTGTTTAATATCTTTAACACACTTTCATAGCCCTTTCAAAAACCTTCATACAACTGGATTTCAAATGAACTGGATAAAATGAAGATGGCTGTTTTAGATCAGTGTGAATAAAATCATTCGTAGTCATGAAACTTTTTTTAAGACATATAAATAGGTTTATGAGGAGACTGTGTCTTAAAAAGATTTAATAAGAAACCAATTCCTGAAGAAAGAGTTGACTCAGACATGACTATGAATGATTTTATTTACAATTTTTACATTTGTTTCGTTTAGAAAAACGGCACCTCGGAGGGGATATAATGGCATTATACAAATATATTTGGGGGCCAATGCAAATCATTGTATGGAAATGTATTCATAAACAGGACTAAATATATAGGACAGGAGGTCATATATTTTGACTTGAGGAAAGGAGATTTAGGTAAAGGAAATGTTTTTTTTTTTACAGGAAGAACTATAAGAATGTGTAATGAGTCTGCACAGGTGTTTAAACAACAACTGGATGAATACTTACAAAAACATAATATCAAGTGGATATCATTTTTAATTAGTAGGGTAAAAGCTTCTTGATCCAAGGAGGAATCTCACTGGCATTCTTGAGAAGGAATTTTTCCCGTTAATTATAAAATTGGAGCCCATGTAACTATGTATGGCGGCCCTATTGATTCCCATAGGTTTTTTTATATATTTATTAGTAAAGGAACACTCCAGACAGCTTAAAACGTTAAGCTTAAATTAAAGCTAATAAGATCAAACACCTGTGGTTAGTTTCTTTTATTTCAATTCTGTGTTCCTGATTCCCAGTCTCTGAAAGAAACGTACCTTTTTCAGCCAATGAAAATAGAGGCATATCTTCTGTAGTGTAAGGAATGTTCATAGCACAGACTGCACTGCATAAACAAGACTAGAGCCTATGTGCTCTTCTCCCTCCCTCCCTGTAATGCAAGTACTATATTCTCTTCCAGCCCCTGTCTAACAACCTTCCTACCCACAGTTAACCTCTTCCCTGCCAGTCTCTTTCAGCAAACCTCACTACCCACTGTTAGCCCCTTCCCTGCCTGTCCCTGTCAGCTAAAATGCAGACCAAATTCCCAACTTTTATTGCAAAATCCAGAGGATGTTGAATAGCATGAAGAATTTGTCTGGATTTTGCAGTCTTAATGGCTCATAAGATAGATTTTAGAGGCTGATGGGATTTTAAACATAGTCTTTAATACAATTCATTTCAGGGGAAACCACACACAATGAAGTTATTCATCCGAGTATAAATATTTTCTTTTAGTCGTTTTTAGTCAACATATTGGCTTCTTGCCAGAATGAACAGATATAATTGCATTTTGCCTTTGCTGGTATTCTGAGGAGTGCCTTAGTTTCTATACTTAAAGGGATACTATATATGCCAGGAACACAATGCTGTATTGCTGGCACTATAGCTCCCTTTACCTCCCCACTCCCCACTCCCTCGCACTCCCCCCCCCACCAGTCAGTGAACAAAGTTTCAGTTAGTAACTTACCTTACCCCAGCACCAATGCCCTCGGGCTGGGTCACGGCTCTGCCTCCTCCTCCATCCCTAGACAAGTAGGCGCTAATGTGCATGTGCAGCGAATGCCGAGCGCGCACTAGATCTGCCCATCGGAAAGCATTGAATCAATGCTTTCCTATAGGGAATAATTGGATGCTGGATGTGCTCATGCAGAGTGTGAGGATGTCCAGTGTCAGTTACTTGACCAAAGGTCCGTTTGGATCCAGGAAGCGCCTCCAGTGGCTGTCTGGGAGACAGCCACTGGAAACACACTTAGTGCTGCAATGTAAACATTGCAGTTTCTCCGGAACTGCAGTGTTTTACATTACAGCACTAAGTGCGATAGGGACACTGTGCCCAGACCACTTCAATGAGCTGAAGTGGTTTAAGTGACACAGTGTTCCTTTAACTCAACTCCCCCTATACACATACACACTACAAATACTGTACACACACTATAATAACATCAGAAGATAAGGGTTTGCAAGTGTTCAATGAGAGATAAGTATGTGTGTGAGATACTCAAACGTCTAGGTGTGGTCCCCTTAGCCTTCACCAATAATGCATCATATAAACAAAAAATTAGACGGAATATCTTACATATAAACAGTAGAAATTCTGGTGGTGTGAGTATTGTTCCTATAATAGGATAAAAAGCAAAGAAAACAAATAATGGTGCAGTATCGTTTGTACTGATGGGAGGATTTGTATTATTCCCAATATAATCCCAATAAATTTGCACTCACAAACAAGGAGCCAATCAATATCCGGCTCAGATCATCAGCTTTGTGGGGTATCAGAGGTCCCACTCCCTCCTTTGTGTGTGCAGAGTCTTCCTTCAGTTGCAATAACAGGCATGCAGTAGTAGTTAAAGTGCTTTATTCCATAAAGTGCACATAAGTGATAAAAGTAAATAAAAACCTTACAGTCTGTACTGGTTAGTCCTGGATAAAATAGCAATACGCGTTTCGCCTCTCTGGGAGGCTTCCTCAGTTGCTGGTTTAGTGTCCATGGGGTTGTCGTCCTTTTAAGTCCGTTTCTTAATTCGTGAGGTGTGTTACTTCCGGGTCGCGCCTATTCCTTACGCATTTCCGGTTTGCGTTCCACCATTGGAACGCATAGGGGAGTTATTCGCCGACTTCCTGTATGTCTGTCTACTGGAACGCATCCTTGCGTTCCACTCCGCCGTCGGTCTCCATTCCGGATGAAACTTTCAATGTCCATTAAAGTTCTTTATATAGTCCCAATACTATTAAACTCCACACGTTTCTCAAATAAAAAATAGAAGGAGAGGGGAGACAAAAAATAGATGGGGGTAGTCAAGGGTCGAAATGTACTGTTTTTAACGGTTAAGTTCACCATTCCCTAATATCATAATTTTGTATTTATGTGTCCAGTGGATGTATAAAGTGTTAAAAAGTGCTGTCAGATGTATACCATTTCATACCCATATTCTTATCCTTTATGTATCAGTGGGAGAAAGGCTTACCAGTATTTCTCAAATATTGCCAAAATTGCCCCAATTTGCACATGGATAGGGGTATAAACATAATGATAGGAATATAAACATGGTCATAAATACAGAGTGGGTGAGCAAATGGTCGGATATTTGTATGTCTCAGTAAAAAATCAGAAAGGTATAAAATGGTAATGTTAAAAATACATATGGTGCATGCTGTGCAGGAGTGTCAATCATAATAAAATCACTAAGGCATCCCATATGTACAATATTAAATGTATAGACTAACAGTCGGGTACTTTCTCCGAACAAGAACAAGTTAGGTGATGTATAGAAGCTATTAGTTAGCTATTAGTCCCCCATGGCCTCAACCTAGATTTTGAAGTTTGCCATTTTAGATAAAAGAAAAATCTTAAAAGCCCATCTTTCTATACACAACCTCTTTATGGTTTATATTTTGTGCATAACACGACATTGAGATACCTTTTTTTTTTTTTTTTTTTTTTTATTGTTGATTATGGGTGTAATACTGCCTGCTAACTAATAGCTTCTATACATCACCTAACTTGTTCTTGTTCGGAGAAAGTACCCGACTGTTAGTCTATACATTTAATATTGTACATATGGGATGCCTTAGTGATTTTATTATGATTGACACTCCTGCACAGCATGCACCATATGTATTTTTAACATTACCATTTTATACCTTTCTGATTTTTTACTGAGACATACAAATATCCGACCATTTGCTCACCCACTCTGTATTTATGACCATGTTTATATTCCTATCATTATGTTTATACCCCTATCCATGTGCAAATTGGGGCAATTTTGGCAATATTTGAGAAATACTGGTAAGCCTTTCTCCCACTGATACATAAAGGATAAGAATATGGGTATGAAATGGTATACATCTGACAGCACTTTTTAACACTTTATACATCCACTGGACACATAAATACAAAATTATGATATTAGGGAATGGTGAACTTAACCGTTAAAAACAGTAAATTTCGACCCTTGACTACCCCCATCTATTTTTTGTCTCCCCTCTCCTTCTATTTTTTATTTGAGAAACGTGTGGAGTTTAATAGTATTGGGACTATATAAAGAACTTTAATGGACATTGAAAGTTTCATCTGGAATGGAGACCGACGGCGGAGTGGAACGCAAGGATGCGTTCCAGTAGACAGACATACAGGAAGTCGGCGAATAACTCCCCTATGCGTTCCAATGGTGGAACGCAAACCGGAAATGCGTAAGGAATAGGCGCGACCCGGAAGTAACACACCTCACGAATTAAGAAACGGACTTAAAAGGACGACAACCCCATGGACACTAAACCAGCAACTGAGGAAGCCTCCCAGAGAGGCGAAACGCGTATTGCTATTTTATCCAGGACTAACCAGTACAGACTGTAAGGTTTTTATTTACTTTTATCACTTATGTGCACTTTATGGAATAAAGCACTTTAACTACTACTGCATGCCTGTTATTGCAACTGAAGGAAGACTCTGCACACACAAAGGAGGGAGTGGGACCTCTGATACCCCACAAAGCTGATGATCTGAGCCGGATATTGATTGGCTCCTTGTTTGTGAGTGCAAATTTATTGGGATTATATTGGGAATAATACAAATCCTCCCATCAGTACAAACGATACTGCACCATTATTTGTTTTCTTTGCTTTTTATCCTATTATAGGAACAATACTCACACCACCAGAATTTCTACTGTTTATATGTAAGATATTCCGTCTAATTTTTTGTTTATATGACACTATAATAACATGCACACACTACACTCCTATAGAGGCATGCACATTATACTCCCTATACACAAACGCTACAGTCCCTATACATATAAACACACTACAGCTCCTAAAACACACACAAACAATCATAGACGTGTGCAGCCTATTGCATTAGGGTGTGCACCCTAAAGCACAAGCACACGCCGCGTGTATATGTATGTATGTATGTATATATATACACACACACACACACACATACATACACTGCTGTGTGTGCTGTGTGAGGGTGCTGGCAGTGTGATTTGTGTGTGAGGGTGCTGGTAGTGTGCTATGTGGGTGAGGGTGTTTGTGTGTGTGTGTGTTTGTGAGGGTGATGTTAGTGTACTGTGTGTGAGGGTGCTGTTTGTGTGTGATGGTGCTGTTTGTGTGCTGTGTGTGAGGGTACTGGTAGTATGCTGTGTGTGTGTTTGTTAGGGTCCTGTTAGTGTGCTGTGTGTGGGTGTCGTGTGCGGGTGCTGTTTGTGTGCTGTGTGTGGGTGTTGTGTGTTTGTGAGGGTACTGTTAGTGTGCTGTGTGTGGGTGTTGTGTGTTTGTGAGGGTACTGTTAGTGTGCTGTGTGTGGGTGTTGTGTGTTTGTGAGGGTGCTGTTTGTGTGTGAGTGTGCTGTGTGTTTGAGGGTGCTGTTAGTGTACTGTGTGTGTGTGTGGATGCTGTTAGTGTACTGTGTGTGGGTGCTGTGTGTGTGCTGTATGTGTTGTGTGCTGTATGTGTGTTTGTGGGTGCTGTGTGTGTGGGTGCTGTGTGTGTGCTGTGCGTAAGGGTACTGGTAATGTGCTGTGTGTGTGTTTGTTAGGGTCCTGTTAGTGTGCTGTGTGTGGGTGTCGTGTGCTGTGTGTGAGTGTTGTGTGTTTGTGAGGGTGCTGTTTGTGTGTGAGTGTGTGTGTGGGTGCTGTGTGTGTGAGGGTGCTGTGTGTGTGCTGTTTGTGTGTGTGTGGGTGCTGTGTGTGTAAGGGTGCTGTATGTGTGTGCTGTTTGTGTGATGTATGTGTGTGTGTGCTGTATGTTTGGGTGATTTGTGGGGGTGGAGGTGGGGGCAGATTAGTTAATAAAGATCCCCCCTCCCTTCTTACCTTATGTAGGGAGGGGGACCTTGCTGCTGCTGCCTTCCCTGGTGGTCCAGTGGAGGTGGGGGCATTCAGTTAATATCCCCCCTCCCTTATTACCATATGTAGGGAGGGGGGATCCTTTCTGAATTCCCTGGTGGTCCAGTGGTGATTGAATTCTAGCCTGCGGGGCTAGAGTTCACTCTCGCGAGATCGGAGCGTTGCCGTGGCAACGCTCAGATCTTGCGAGAGGAACCCGGCAGAGCTGCTGGCAAGAGCTCCCCGGGTCCTCTCCTGCCTCCCTCACTGCTTGTGGGTCGGTGAGGGGAGGCTTAGAGCAGAGCCGGCGCTCTGATAGCGCCAGCTCTGCATGAGCCGACAGGGGGGATCCTGAGATCTCCCCTGATGGTCTCACTCCATAGGCGTGCCGCGGGGATTAGGGTGTGCCCAGGCACACCCGGCACACCCTGTGCGCACGCCTATGCAAACAATTCAATCCCTATTTATTTCATTATTGGTGTCAGTGGGGGTCTCATGTTTGAGTTTTGTCTAATGCTTTGCAAAGACAATGCAATGCAGATCACTGAAATCTGGTATTTAGTGAATGAAAACCATGGTCAATCTTTATTTATATGTAGTGTGCACTGTAAGTATATTTAATTTTTGTAGTTAAAATTGTGATATGCACTATAACCCGCAGACAAGACTGAATGGGGTCATTCTTTGACTCCCATTATAACGTTAAACTTTTTCTCTTTGTTGGTTTCTCTGTGCCGGCAATGCATGTATTAGGAAGGTGTCTGACTCATGCTAAAGCTAAATAAGGTGGGACACGTCATGTCAACTTCAAGTACAAAGGAAATGACTCTCAGGTGCTGTAGGAAGCAAATGAGGCAAGTTATCTGACTTGCACTCAGTAGAAGTGAGACAAGTGTTTGCTTTGAAGGAGGTAACTGAACTTGGTCATCAACAAGTCAACGTTGCTTCATTTTGTTTGGCTTGTTTTTTGTTTTGTTTTATTTACTTAGAAATTAAGGAAATAATGTACATGGCTACCTTCAGTAGCAACCTCCCATTCACCTCAGTAGTTTAGAAACATCTCTTTGTTTTACAGAAATTCCTCATGAGTCATTTGCTATTCAAGTCAAAGTTTATACCCACATAAATGCATTCACGGAATGGTGGGCCTCCTTCCAGAACCCACAGCAGAAATACTATATTACCTATTGTCAATGCACACTATTAGCTATTATTAACAGAAGCGGAAACAAATGGAGCGTTCAGCAAAAGGAACAGACGCCACTCAGCTATCACCTGCTGCAGTCTGTTTCAAACATAATCTCCTTTTGTACGATTGCCTCACAAAGCCCTGTATGCACAAATTGTCATGGTGATAGATTGAACTCTGCTGACTTTTTCCCGGCCCGTGCATGTTTGTAACAATGTACAGCAGCACTTTTCCTGTAGTCTTGTTCAGCTTTTTCGTGTAGATGAGAGGAGTTATTCTTCTTATTATTCCCAAAAATGTGTGGGGAAAAAAAGAAAGAGCAGGATCTGGAAAAGAATTAAACTCACTGCAAAATTAAAGGACCACTACATGCACCATAACCATTGTAATGCACACCCACCTCTTCTGTGTGAGCAAGAGTGTAAATCTCATATCCAGGAGCTTCTATTAGCTCTCCGGAGCTAAGTCTTGCACTGAAAGGCTAGCTAATGGGCTAAGACCATCAGCTAAATAATCTCAGCCAATGAGCTAAGCCCTGTGAAGTTCTCACCCAATGAGCTATAGCAGAGCTAAATTCAGAGGAGCTAAGAGATGATCCTGTTCATAGAGAAACACTGACAGAGCAAGCTGATTACTGGACTTGCAAAATAGAGTCCTCACTGGTTTTCTATAAGAAGTATCTGATTAGACAAACGTCATCAAAGTTGCTACAACAAGTATATTGTCCTGTTCCTGGAATAAAGGTAAGAATTATGGCAAATTAAATTAGATTTTTTAGTGCGTTCATTTAAGTACAATGATATAAAAAAAAACAAAAAACATAATTATGCCTCCTAGGCAGCCTATCATTAAAGTGGCTCTATCAACATATAGGGTCTTTGCATAATTTGCAAAGACTCTCAACAGTGATTTTACTGCTGGATATCTGCTGGTTGCAGGAGATGGTTAGTTATACTTACCTGTACATGTCCCTTGTGGCAGCCACTAAGCTCTACCTGCTGGTTCTCTTCAGCTACTTGCGCTTCAGTAGCCAAGGGCCCACGTCAGCTAGTATTCACATGCGCAAAAGTACACCACTGAGGTAATAATTGCGCAAATGTGTTAAAAATACACGTGTTAAAAATACAGAAGAAGCTATTCTTTACACATGTTTTTTGTGTAAAGGTATTTTCTTTTTGCTATTTTTCATAGTAGTGCAATTACATTTACTAACTTGCATTTAAAAGGTAAATGGGCAGATAGAGAAATATGAAGGAGCGTTTATTACTGCAAATTGTTTTTTCGCATATCACGTTTAGAATTTTTTTTTTCCAATTGTGACTCGTTAGTACATGCCCCTTCCCTTCAAGAAAAACATGGCATTTAACACTGATGAGGAACAGATAGAAAAGAGAGTGGAAGGGGGAGGGTGACTACAAGTATACTCTTGTCCATGGCCACATTAGCATTAACGATGGCCCTGAATTTTGTCTTGGAATGAGACTAGTTAAATAGAGGACTGATCTGAAGAATAAACACAGTAGAATAGAGGGCAGGCATGAATGTCTAGAACCCATCAAGGTGCTGTGTGGGTGGTTCATTCCATTTTATTATTATTTTGTTATTTTTGTAAAACGGAAATCCTTGAGCTGTTGGTATTGGGTTGTCTGGTTACAATATAGGTGGTATCATAGAGATGGATATATAGACTGATGAGCTGCCTTGCGTTTAATGTAAATAGTTTTATTTTTCTTATTTAGTTTTAGCACTTATCCATTTTATCCATGCTATTGCCTCCCCGCAAAAAAAAAAAACATTATGAATAAATAGGCACATGTTCATGATTTCATTTCACATATTTAAGAAACCACTTATGTATTTGTCTTTTCATTTTGGTAGCAAAATTAAATTTGACAAATTAAATATTTCCAGTACCATAGGGCACACAGAATCTACACATTAACCTGTTAAATGTAGGATGAAACGTAAAAGAACACAAATGTTGAAAAATACATCAATGAAAATCACTCTCTAATTAGTAGATACACCCCGGATGAAAACATGCATATATTTAAATATACAATTTTCATTGTGGGTATATCTATAAACAACCAATCACAGATATCTCTATACAGCTTAATGAGAAGTCTTTACAAGGCAGATGCTCTTGGCGATTGCCTGCCTCTTGAGTTAGCTTCACTGAGCTAACCAAACCAGGAAGTAACAGGACTGGTTGTCTGATTGACAGCCAAGGGAGTGTAACAAGGCAAATTTATAAAAATGCCAATTTAAATAGAAATCTGCACTTTTTGCAAAATGAAAAAAAGAGGACACACTCTTCACACATAAAGCACGTCAGCAAGCTGCAGCGCTTTAGGGGTCAGGAGTGTACCTTTAAAATACACATTTGACCTGTAATGGAAGAGCTGTTTCCTGTTTCAAAGTCTGTTTGCTAGATCAGAATGTAGCCCATGGGTGATCGGACGCAAACTGCCGAACGTTCGGGAGATGAACGAGGAGGTAGTAGATCTGGCGAATGGGCGGAAACTGCCGAACGTTCGGGAGACGAATGTAGAGGTGCTACTACTGCCGAATGTTCGTTTCCAGGACGGGGAGGTAAAAATACTGCCGAACGTTCGGGAGTTGAGCGAGGAGGTAGCTCTACTGCCGGACGTTCGGCTGCCGAACGTGGAGGCAGCAAAACTGCCGAACGTTCGGTTCTTGTGTCCTCTTTTCTAGGAAGGGAAGGAGAAGTGTCTGATGGTGCCAGGAGTTCGAGAAAGCGGCCATTGCAGGCAAGGGCCAGCGGACGGAAGAGGAGCGGTACGGCAGGCTTGGCAG
The DNA here is from genome assembly GCF_036172605.1 of Pelobates fuscus. Lineage (NCBI taxonomy): Eukaryota > Metazoa > Chordata > Amphibia > Anura > Pelobatidae > Pelobates > Pelobates fuscus. The sequence goes on from NC_086322.1 coordinate 255,813,576, forward strand.
CAAGGTCTGGGAACGCTGAAAGTACTGTTGGAGGAACAGGAGCAACGGCTGCGCTTCGCCAGGGTGAGACGCCCTCCAACGCTACTGCCCCTTCCGTTGCTAGCCCACGGGTTACCCCAGGGGTGGGTCCCGGTACTGGCATGGTTGGTGACGGCAGGGTGGCAGTTGGTAGGCAGGGGACTGCTAGGGCACGAAGGGGACCGGACGGGTTCAGCACTGCGAGACGCCATAGAGAGTCCCCCGTCAGGGGGCGGGAGCGCAGGCGCTTCGCCAGGGTCTCCCATGCGACTAGGCCGGGGGCGTAGACAGACTGGTCAGGAAGTCGGGGACATGTCCATAGGGAGCGCCAGCGAGGGAAGGCGCTGGAGATCGGCACCCGCCAAGGGGCTAGCGCGCAAGGCTGGAGCGAAGGGTGCGCAGGGTGCTAGGAGACACAGGTCATGGAGGGGGACGGAGGGAGACGGCAGGGACCCCTGCGGGGAGGTCCACACCCGGGGGCGGATTAGGGTGCCCCCTGTCAGGACTAGGGGACGGATGCAGCGGGACGATAGTTCCATGAGCGGGAGTTCCTCGGAGGGATTGCGGACTGCAGCGCAGGCTCTTACCCCTCGAGGGCGGACGACTAAAGGGGAGTTGAGTGACTGGTCCCAGGAAGAGGGAGGGCAGGGCATTTCCACGGCCAGCCTACCCAGGATGTCTTCTCCTTGCAGGTATCGCAGACGGTCACCCGCCAAGGGAGTGCGACCCCACGCAGCGAGGACATCCAGACGGTCTCCGGCAGGCGAGGCGGACCAGGCTGCGGGAAAGGAGTCGTCAAGGTCGCCCGCGGACCGGGTGAGACCCAGCACCACAGGACTACAGCCCGAAGCAGCGGAACGCTTGGGGCAGGACATACACAGCCAGACGGCAACCCCACGGCCTTCGGCGGCACGGGGTTCGGAAGGTGAGGCACTGTCATTACAACAGTCGGGGGAGCTGTTAGCGGGCATTAGACAGTTAATTGACTCCTGGGGTGAGGAAAAAAGGAGGGACGGGGACTGTAGCCAGGTTTGGGCTCAGCCAGGGAAGGTCTCCGGGGCTAGTCCAGTAGGGGTTTCCGGGGCCGGGGGCGGTGTAGACGGGGACGGGGGTGCGAACCCCGCGGCGGAGACTCCCGGTGTAGGGTCCGAGAGGGAGAATTTGCTTGGGGGGGTCCCGGAGGCTGCGAGACAAAACGTTCATGTTTCGTTCGCAGGACCTTTGGGCTGTCACCTCAAGCCCGAGGTGAAGGAGAGGATCTGGAAAGGGGAGTTCGTGGAGCTCTTTTCGCTTCTCCCCCTTGAGGAATACATTGACCTCAAGGAGGAGGATAAAAAAAGACGTGAAAAAGTAGGAGGAGGAAAAGAAACGGCGGTACAGGAAGATCCCCAAAACGTTTGGGAACTGGCTCAGGGCTTTTTGCATCTTGGCCAGCGTGATGGGCGAGAAGGCGGCGGAGCGCTGTTCACAGCTCTTCTGTTACCTGGACGGGGTTTGGGAAGCATATAGGACATACGGGGGCCTAGCGTGGTGGCGGTAAGACAAGCAATTTTGTCAGCGAGTGGCTGCTAATCCGGGGATGCGGTGGGACCAGATGGACCTACCGCTCTGGATAAAACTGATGATGGCGCAAAAAGCGTCCCCCTTTCAGTCTGGGGCCGGCACTGGCACTTCTACCGCCGTGTCAGCCAACCAGAAACGCGGCTACTGTTGGTTATACAATGAAGGGCAGTGCAAGTGGGGGGCCACCAGTCACTTCAAGCACGAGTGCTCAGGGTTTGGAGGCACTCACGGTGTCCACAGAAGGGGAAGTCAGCCTCCGCAACGGGTGGAGGTTCGGCCACGTCCCCTGCCACTGGGAGCAACATCTGTGAAGGTCGGCGCGATGCTGCCCTGGCTAAAGCAATACGCTAACAGGGAAGATGCTGGGTTGCTGGAAGAGGGGTTTTCCAAGGGGTTTGTAATACCGCTTCGGGACCGGGATGTGGTGCAGCGGCTTTGCAACCTGAAGTCGGCCAGGGAATTTCCAGGGGTGGTTAGGGAGAAGTTGCTTAAGGAGGTGCAGTTGGGCAGGGTGGCGGGGCCGTTCAGCGAGCCCCCCTTACCTAACCTAAGGGTATCACCGTTGGGGGTGGTTCCTAAGAAGGAGCCCGGCAAGTACCGCCTGATACATCACCTGTCCTACCCCACGGGGTCGTCGGTTAACGACGACATCGACAAGGCCCTTTGTTCGGTCTCATACGCTTCGTTCGACCAGGCGGTGAGTCTGGTGCAGCGAGCGGGACGGGGGCATTGTTGGCTAAGGCGGACGTTGAGGCGGCTTTTCGCCTTTTACTGATCCATCCGCAGTGCCATCACCTACTGGGTTGTCACTTTGAAGGGGAATACTTTGTGGACTTATGTTTACCCATGGGGTGCTCGATATCGTGCGCATACTTTGAGAAGTTTAGCACGTTTCTGGAATGGGTGGTGAAGTTGGAAGTGGGCACTAGGATGGTAGTCCATTACCTGGATGACTTCCTATGTGTCGGGCCTCCCGGATTGGAGGAGTGCTGGCGGGGGACAAAACGGTGGGTCCTACGACGTGCTTGAGCTTCTTGGGCTTGGAGATCGACTCGATCAGAGGGGAGTGTAGGCTGCCACAGGATAAGTTGGTGGCACTGCGGCAGGCAATGGCGGAGGTACGTGGAGCTAAGAAGGTCACGCTCCGGGCGCTTCAGTCACTGCTAGGCCGGCTAAACTTCGCCTGTCGGGTGATCCCAGTCGGCAGGGCCTTTACCAGGTTCCTAGCCCGGGCAACGAGGGGGGTGGTGTTCCCGCACCACCTTATTCGGGTCTCGGCGGCTATGAAGGCCGACCTAGAGGTCTGGGGGGAATTCTTACGGGGGTTTAATGGGAAGGTGTTCTTTCGGGAGCCAGCAGCTTCGTCACAGGAGCTGGAGCTTTTCACGGACGCTTCAGGTAGCGTTGGGTTCGGGGCCTACTTCTCCGGGCAATGGTGTGCGGGGACCTGGCTAGAGGAGTGGAGGGTCAGCCCGCTGATCCGCAACTTGGCGTTCCTGGAGTTATTCCCGTTAGTCGTAGCACTGTCACTGTGGGGCCCGCAGTTGAGGGACAAGAAGGTTGTATTCTTTTCGGACAATATGGCAGTAGTTGACGCAGTGAATGGGCTGTCAGTGTCTTCTATCCCGGTGGTACGGCTTCTCCGCCGTTTTGTATTGTTTTGTATGCGTTTTAATATTGTTTTTCGGGCCCGGCACATGCATGGACTGTTGAATGTTATTGCCGATGCGTTATCTCGTTCGCAGTGGGAGAGGTTTCGGCAGGCGGCACCTGGCGCGCGGGAGGAAGGGATGTGGCGGCTCGGGACATCATGCTTGGCGGACTGATCAGGGATTCCCTGGCACCCGCTACATGGACGGCTTACAGTAAGGTGTGGGGGGAATGGGAAGAGCTAGTGCAACAGTCAGGGGGCCAGCCCTCGCGGGAGGCACGGTTGTACACGCTGTTGTGGCTCGTGTGTAGGTCGGTTACCACAGGGGCTTCAGCAGCGGTGATAGGACGAAAGCTGGCAGCGCTAGCTTTCTTGTTCAAATTTAATGGATGGGAGGAAGCTACGAAACACTTTCTGGTGAGGCAGGCGCTAAAGGGTCTGAGGAGGGGGAAAGTGTCAGTGGATTCCAGGAGGCCGGTGTCATTCGAGTTGCTGCAACGGATAGTTGGGGTCCTGCCCGGTGTGTGTTTTTCGGTTTACGAAGTTAAGTTGTTCTCTGTGGTTTCTAGTTTCGCCTTTTTCGGGGTGTTTCGGGTCAGCGAGTTGGTCAGCAGCAACCGCCAAGGGGCAGCGGATGTGGAGGTGTGGAGTGACAAGGTGGTGATCAATCTGAGGCGGTCCAATCTGAGGCGGTCCAAAACAGACACAATGGGGAAGGGGACCTTGGTTACGCTGGGGGAGCTCCCAGGCGGGGGCACGTGCCCGGTTAAGTGCGCCACGGCCTTCCAGTTAGTCCGGGCGATGGCCGGTGGTTCATATTTCCGGCACGAGGATGGTTCTTCACTGTCGAAGTTCCAGTTCCTCAAGGTTCTGCGGAAGGCTTTGGACAAGTTGGGAGTGGACCCAAGACAGTTTGGGACTCATTCCTTTTGGCGCGGCTACGGAAGCGGCGAGGCTGGGTTTGGGTGATGATCGGGTGAAAAAGATCGGCAGGTGGGAATCCCTGAGGTTCAGGTCTTACGTTAGGCCAGACAAGTTGGTGTGAGGCCCATGGGTGGGTCAAAGGGGGATTGTTATGTTAATGTTGTGTCGTGGTTGGACTTGTACTTTATGTCTTACAGGTTGGACGGCATGGGTGGTCGGCCACTCATATATATATACTGGGCACATCGGAGAGCTGCAGTTCGACATCGGGGTCTACAGCTGGGCTTTCCAAGTTCCGTGGTGCAGCTCCGGTGGTTTGGATACCGGGGTTGGGGTTGGAATGCTATTTGTGGGGAAGTATTTTGTAAAATTTTGTTAGGGCAGGTTCCGGACATTGTGGTGCTGCATGCAGGAGGCAATGACGTGAGGTCATTGCCGCAGAAGGTATTGATTGAAAGTATGAAGAGGGATGTGGACAGGTTGAAGGAGTTAGTTCCAGGGGTTATAGTAGTGTGGTCGGAAATGGTTCCGAGGTTTTACTGGCGGCACGCGCGGAACCCCTCCGCAGTGGCGAAAATTAAGGGTAAGGTTAACAAAATCATGGCGGCGTATGTGAAGCGTTTGGGGGGGTTGTGATTAGGCACAGAGAGTTGGAGGATATGCTTCATGGCTATTATAGGCGGGATGGGGTTCACCTCTCTGAAGTGGGCTTAGATTTTCTACTGCTAGGTTTCCAGGAGGGCCTCCAGAGGGCAATCTTTTCCCTGGGGGGGGGGTCGCTCAGGAACTCGAGGAGTCGAGCTCTGAGCTGTGGCGGGGGATGGAGAGTAAAGTTGGGGGGAAAAAAGAGTGAGATGGGGGAAAAGTTTGGAGTTCAGGGCTAATAGGTAGGCCTTTGGACTGGTTTGGTAGGTTCGAGCTCGTAGGTAGCTCCGAACCAGGGTGTGTAGGGGTGTCTCGGTATGCCCCTACACTGGTGGTGCCCTTTGGTGGCAATGGATGGTGCCCTTTGGTGGCAATGGTTGATGCCCTTCGGTGGCAATGGTCATGTTTCAATGTTAAGCTAATATGTTACAATGTTGGGGTATTATGTTTATTATGTTACGTTGGGGTGGATCATTGTCAAGGGGTTAAATTGTAAACTAAGGTGGTAAACTGTGCAGGCCAACGTGGGCCTGATGTTGACAATGACCTTTATAATTTATGTTAATAATAAATAAAAGCTGTGATATAATTTTGCCAAAACCCTGGTGTCAGTGTCATTTATTATAATAAGTATTTGGTGGGGGGTTTTAGGCATATGCCGACAAGGCGACGGTGCACATGTCATGTAGCCCATGGAGCAGCGTAGCTAAGGGGAGTGGGCCTTGACATTGCCAGGAGACAGGCAGCTAGTTGTCAGTGGTTGGGGGGTTGGCTTAAGGATATGGAGTGGGGTGGAGTTATCAGGGGAGTATAAGTAGCGGCCATTTTAGGGCTAACGGTCACTTTTTTTTTTGTAAATATGTTTTTATTTGTTTTCGAACAGAAAAAGTAACATTGAGACTCGCAGGTCTCCATTTTGTAATCTTTAGTTTTAACATTTCACCTGTATGTTTCGAAACTCGCAGGTTTCAGCAGTTATGTGTATTTCGTACTTTGGAGACGCGCAGGTCTCCCCTCTTTTTTTTTTTTTTTTTTTTTAAGCTTCGTTTTGGTTTGAGATTTTCAATTTTTAAATTATGTCAGCATGTTGAAGGTTTCCATTTCCATCAGTGTGTTAGGAAGGGATGTGCAGTATACCGAAACTACATGGTAAGCACAGTGGGATGTGGATGGGTATACATTACTTTTCAACTTACATTGGACTCGCGGATCCATTATTAGGTGCATGGCTTTTTTTTGGGGTGCGCAGGCCTCAATTTCAAGATACAGTTCAGTCACTGATTAAGCGTCTTGTTCCTCTCCCCCCCTCCTACCTCCCTCCTCCTCTCCAGAACACACGTTTACAGGTCTCTTCACCGGTCGCACTTTAGGGTAGTTCCTGTGTGTTGTGTGTTGCCTGTGTATTAGGTAACTGTGTGTTTACGTTATCGGTATCAACTCTGCGGGTGGCTGGTGTCTTGTGGCCCTCTGTGTCAATGATCGGATCAGTCTTCCCCTCAGTTGTTATAGGGTAGATTGCGTGTCGCCCTTTGCGTGTGTTTATCACATTCCCATTGTGTTGCGCTTGTAGATTCCTCGTTCCCATTTAGTCCCCGTCTCCCTCCTGCAACTTTGGCCCTTCAAGCGGTCGGGGGTGCCCATTCCCCCGTCTCTCCCTCTCGGTCAGTTTGGTTGGTGTGGTGGGGTAGGGGTGAGAGGTGTCCGGTCTGGCGTCGTTGTGGGTTAGGGGGGGGGTCGGGATGTTTGGTGGTGTCCTGGCAGGTCAGTTGTCTATTGACGTCTGGGTTCTGTTTAGTCTACAGGAATTACTAGTGGCCAGTGTCAGGTTGGTGGTCGTATCGGAGTTTATGTTGAAAGTCTTCCTTTCCTGTCTCTAGGATCCATTGTGTCCATATGTCGGTGTAGATTGTTGGATTAGTCGTGGATGTCAGGGTCAGCTCCTCTATTGATCTGAGTCCCTCCATTTGGTTGAACCAGACTAGTAGAGAAGGGGTTTTCTTCTGTTTCCATAGTTGGGGAAGGACCTGTTTTGCTACATTTAATATTCTAACGGTCATGGATTTTTTGTAGCGCGATCTGGGTATGGTTGTATGGTGGAGCAGCATCGCTGCCGGTTCCAGGGGGGGGGGAGCATCGGAGAACATCCCCAGGATTTTGTGGATCCCCTCCCAGTATGGCCTGATCATCTCGCATTCCCACCAGATGTGTTTTGTGGTGCCTAGGTCTTTATCGCACCTCCAGCAAAGGTCTGAGTGGGTCGGGTCTATTGTATGGAGGAGATGTGGTGTCCTGTACCAGTTTGTCAGTATCTTGTAGGCCGTTTCCTGTGTCTTGCTATGTACTGAGCAGTGGTGCGTAAAGTAGCATATGGTTTCCCACTCTGTGTCCGAGAATGTGGTGGCTAGTGCCGTCTCCCATTTGCCCATGAATTGGGGTGTCTCCTGTGGTGTCTCAGCCTGGAGCATGGAGTACAGTAGGGATACACCGTGTGGGGTTGGGGCTGGTTGCATGCATATCTTTTCGAACGTGGTATGATCCCTTGTGAGCGCTGACCCCTGGGGTAGGGTGAGGACAAAGTTCGTGAGTTGAGTATGTTTAAATCGGTGCATGAATGTGGGGGTAGTGTCTCCTATCATGTGCGACCCCACGCAGCGAGGACATCCAGACGGTCTCCGGCAGGCGAGGCGGACCAGGCTGCGGGAAAGGAGTCGTCAAGGTCGCCCGCGGACCGGGTGAGACCCAGCACCACAGGACTACAGCCCGAAGCAGCGGAACGCTTGGGGCAGGACATACACAGCCAGACGGCAACCCCACGGCCTTTGGCGGCACGGGGTTCGGAAGGTGAGGCACTGTCATTACAACAGTCGGGGGAGCTGTTAGCGGGCATTAGACAGTTAATTGACTCCTGGGGTGAGGAAAAAAGGAGGGACGGGGACTGTAGCCAGGTTTGGGCTCAGCCAGGGAAGGTCTCCGGGGCTAGTCCAGTAGGGGTTTCCGGGGCCGGGGGCGGTGTAGACGGGGACGGGGGTGCGAACCCCGCGGCGGAGACTCCCGGTGTAGGGTCCGAGAGGGAGAATTTGCTTGGGGGGGTCCCGGAGGCTGCGAGACAAAACGTTCATGTTTCGTTCGCAGGACCTTTGGGCTGTCACCTCAAGCCCGAGGTGAAGGAGAGGATCTGGAAAGGGGAGTTCGTGGAGCTCTTTTCGCTTCTCCCCCTTGAGGAATACATTGACCTCAAGGAGGAGGATAAAAAAAGACGTGAAAAAGTAGGAGGAGGAAAAGAAACGGCGGTACAGGAAGATCCCCAAAACGTTTGGGAACTGGCTCAGGGCTTTTTGCATCTTGGCCAGCGTGATGGGCGAGAAGGCGGCGGAGCGCTGTTCACAGCTCTTCTGTTACCTGGACGGGGTTTGGGAAGCATATAGGACATACGGGGGCCTAGCGTGGTGGCGGTAAGACAAGCAATTTTGTCAGCGAGTGGCTGCTAATCCGGGGATGCGGTGGGACCAGATGGACCTACCGCTCTGGATAAAACTGATGATGGCGCAAAAAGCGTCCCCCTTTCAGTCTGGGGCCGGCACTGGCACTTCTACCGCCGTGTCAGCCAACCAGAAACGCGGCTACTGTTGGTTATACAATGAAGGGCAGTGCAAGTGGGGGGCCACCAGTCACTTCAAGCACGAGTGCTCAGGGTTTGGAGGCACTCACGGTGTCCACAGAAGGGGAAGTCAGCCTCCGCAACGGGTGGAGGTTCGGCCACGTCCCCTGCCACTGGGAGCAACATCTGTGAAGGTCGGCGCGATGCTGCCCTGGCTAAAGCAATACGCTAACAGGGAAGATGCTGGGTTGCTGGAAGAGGGGTTTTCCAAGGGGTTTGTAATACCGCTTCGGGACCGGGATGTGGTGCAGCGGCTTTGCAACCTGAAGTCGGCCAGGGAATTTCCAGGGGTGGTTAGGGAGAAGTTGCTTAAGGAGGTGCAGTTGGGCAGGGTGGCGGGGCCGTTCAGCGAGCCCCCCTTACCTAACCTAAGGGTATCACCGTTGGGGGTGGTTCCTAAGAAGGAGCCCGGCAAGTACCGCCTGATACATCACCTGTCCTACCCCACGGGGTCGTCGGTTAACGACGACATCGACAAGGCCCTTTGTTCGGTCTCATACGCTTCGTTCGACCAGGCGGTGAGTCTGGTGCAGCGAGCGGGACGGGGGCATTGTTGGCTAAGGCGGACGTTGAGGCGGCTTTTCGCCTTTTACTGATCCATCCGCAGTGCCATCACCTACTGGGTTGTCACTTTGAAGGGGAATACTTTGTGGACTTATGTTTACCCATGGGGTGCTCGATATCGTGCGCATACTTTGAGAAGTTTAGCACGTTTCTGGAATGGGTGGTGAAGTTGGAAGCGGGCACTAGGATGGTAGTCCATTACCTGGATGACTTCCTATGTGTCGGGCCTCCCGGATTGGAGGAGTGCTGGCGGGGGACAAAACGGTGGGTCCTACGACGTGCTTGAGCTTCTTGGGCTTGGAGATCGACTCGATCAGAGGGGAGTGTAGGCTGCCACAGGATAAGTTGGTGGCACTGCGGCAGGCAATGGCGGAGGTACGTGGAGCTAAGAAGGTCACGCTCCGGGCGCTTCAGTCACTGCTAGGCCGGCTAAACTTCGCCTGTCGGGTGATCCCAGTCGGCAGGGCCTTTACCAGGTTCCTAGCCCGGGCAACGAGGGGGGTGGTGTTCCCGCACCACCTTATTCGGGTCTCGGCGGCTATGAAGGCCGACCTAGAGGTCTGGGGGGAATTCTTACGGGGGTTTAATGGGAAGGTGTTCTTTCGGGAGCCAGCAGCTTCGTCACAGGAGCTGGAGCTTTTCACGGACGCTTCAGGTAGCGTTGGGTTCGGGGCCTACTTCTCCGGGCAATGGTGTGCGGGGACCTGGCTAGAGGAGTGGAGGGTCAGCCCGCTGATCCGCAACTTGGCGTTCCTGGAGTTATTCCCGTTAGTCGTAGCACTGTCACTGTGGGGCCCGCAGTTGAGGGACAAGAAGGTTGTATTCTTTTCGGACAATATGGCAGTAGTTGACGCAGTGAATGGGCTGTCAGTGTCTTCTATCCCGGTGGTACGGCTTCTCCGCCGTTTTGTATTGTTTTGTATGCGTTTTAATATTGTTTTTCGGGCCCGGCACATGCATGGACTGTTGAATGTTATTGCCGATGCGTTATCTCGTTCGCAGTGGGAGAGGTTTCGGCAGGCGGCACCTGGCGCGCGGGAGGAAGGGATGTGGCGGCTCGGGACATCATGCTTGGCGGACTGATCAGGGATTCCCTGGCACCCGCTACATGGACGGCTTACAGTAAGGTGTGGGGGGAATGGGAAGAGCTAGTGCAACAGTCAGGGGGCCAGCCCTCGCGGGAGGCACGGTTGTACACGCTGTTGTGGCTCGTGTGTAGGTCGGTTACCACAGGGGCTTCAGCAGCGGTGATAGGACGAAAGCTGGCAGCGCTAGCTTTCTTGTTCAAATTTAATGGATGGGAGGAAGCTACGAAACACTTTCTGGTGAGGCAGGCGCTAAAGGGTCTGAGGAGGGGGAAAGTGTCAGTGGATTCCAGGAGGCCGGTGTCATTCGAGTTGCTGCAACGGATAGTTGGGGTCCTGCCCGGTGTGTGTTTTTCGGTTTACGAAGTTAAGTTGTTCTCTGTGGTTTCTAGTTTCGCCTTTTTCGGGGTGTTTCGGGTCAGCGAGTTGGTCAGCAGCAACCGCCAAGGGGCAGCGGATGTGGAGGTGTGGAGTGACAAGGTGGTGATCAATCTGAGGCGGTCCAATCTGAGGCGGTAAAAAACAGACACAATGGGGAAGGGGACCTTGGTTACGCTGGGGGAGCTCCCAGGCGGGGGCACGTGCCCGGTTAAGTGCGCCACGGCCTTCCAGTTAGTCCGGGCGATGGCCGGTGGTCCATATTTCCGGCACGAGGATGGTTCTTCACTGTCGAAGTTCCAGTTCCTCAAGGTTCTGCGGAAGGCTTTTGACAAGTTGGGAGTGGACCCAAGACAGTTTGGGACTCATTCCTTTTGGCGCGGCTACGGAAGCGGCGAGGCTGGGTTTGGGTGATGATCGGGTGAAAAAGATCGGCAGGTGGGAATCCCTGAGGTTCAGGTCTTACGTTAGGCCAGACAAGTTGGTGTGAGGCCCATGGGTGGGTCAAAGGGGGATTGTTATGTTAATGTTGTGTCGTGGTTGGACTTGTACTTTATGTCTTACAGGTTGGACGGCATGGGTGGTCGGCCACTCATATATATATACTGGGCACATGGGAGAGCTGCAGTTCGACATCGGGGTCTACAGCTGGGCTTTCCAAGTTCCGTGGTGCAGCTCTGGTGGTTTGGATACCGGGGTTGGGGTTGGAATGCTATTTGTGGGGAAGTATTTTGTAAAATTTTGTTAGGGCAGGTTCCGGACATTGTGGTGCTGCATGCAGGAGGCAATGACGTGAGGTCATTGCCGCAGAAGGTATTGATTGAAAGTATGAAGAGGGATGTGGACAGGTTGAAGGAGTTAGTTTCAGGGGTTATAGTAGTGTGGTCGGAAATGGTTCCGAGGTTTTACTGGCGGCACGCGCGGAACCCCTCCGCAGTGGCGAAAATTAAGGGTAAGGTTAACAAAATCATGGCGGCGTATGTGAAGCGTTTGGGGGGGTTGTGATTAGGCACAGAGAGTTGGAGGATATGCTTCATGGCTATTATAGGCGGGACGGGGTTCACCTCTCTGAAGTGGGCTTAGATTTTCTACTGCTAGGTTTCCAGGAGGGCCTCCAGAGGGCAATCTTTTCCCTGGGGGGGGGTCGCTCAGGAACTCGAGGAGTCGAGCTCTGAGCTGTGGCGGGGGATGGAGAGTAAAGTTGGGGGGAAAAAGAGTGAGATGGGGGAAAAGTTTGGAGTTCAGGGCTAATAGGTAGGCCTTTGGACTGGTTTGGTAGGTTCGAGCTTGTAGGTAGCTCCGAACCAGGGTGTGTAGGGGTGTCTCGGTATGCCCCTACACTGGTGGTGCCCTTTGGTGGCAATGGATGGTGCCCTTTGGTGGCAATGGTTGATGCCCTTCGGTGGCAATGGTCATGTTTCAATGTTAAGCTAATATGTTACAATGTTGGGGTATTATGTTTATTATGTTACGTTGGGGTGGATCATTGTCAAGGGGTTAAATTGTAAACTAAGGTGGTAAACTGTGCAGGCCAACGTGGGCCTGATGTTGACAATGACCTTTATAATTTATGTTAATAATAAATAAAAGCTGTGATATAATTTTGCCAAAACCCTGGTGTCAGTGTCATTTATTATAATAAGTATTTGGTGGGGGGTTTTAGGCATATGCCGACAAGGCGACGGTGCACATGTCATGTAGCCCATGGAGCAGCGTAGCTAAGGGGAGTGGGCCTTGACATTGCCAGGAGACAGGCAGCTAGTTGTCAGTGGTTGGGGGGTTGGCTTAAGGATATGGAGTGGGGTGGAGTTATCAGGGGAGTATAAGTAGCGGCCATTTTAGGGCTAACGGTCACTTTTTTTTTTGTAAATATGTTTTTATTTGTTTTCGAACAGAAAAAGTAACATTGAGACTCGCAGGTCTCCATTTTGTAATCTTTAGTTTTAACATTTCACTTGTATGTTTCGAAACTCGCAGGTTTCAGCAGTTATGTGTATTTCGTACTTTGGAGACGCGCAGGTCTCCCCTCTTTTTTTTTTTTTTTTTTTTTTAAGTTTCGTTTTGGTTTGAGATTTTCAATTTTTAAATTATGTCAGCATGTTGAAGGTTTCCATTTCCATCAGTGTGTTAGGAAGGGATGTGCAGTATACCGAAACTACATGGTAAGCACAGTGGGATGTGGATGGGTATACATTACTTTTCAACTTACATTGGACTCGCGGATCCATTATTAGGTGCATGGCTTTTTTTTGGGGTGCGCAGGCCTCAATTTCAAGATACAGTTCAGTCACTGATTAAGCGTCTTGTTCCTCTCCCCCCCCTCCTACCCCCCTCCTCCTCTCCAGAACACACGTTTACAGGTCTCTTCACCTGTCGCACTTTAGGGTAGTTCCTGTGTGTTGTGTGTTGCCTGTGTATTAGGTAACTGTGTGTTTACGTTATCGGTATCAACTCTGCGGGTGGCTGGTGTCTTGTGGCCCTCTGTGTCAATGATCGGATCAGTCTTCCCCTCAGTTGTTATAGGGTAGATTGCGTGTCGCCCTTTGCGTGTGTTAATCACATTCCCATTGTGTTGCGCTTGTAGATTCCTCGTTCCCATTTAGTCCCCGTCTCCCTCCTGCAACTTTGGCCCTTCAAGCGGTCGGGGGTGCCCATTCCCCCGTCTCTCCCTCTCGGTCAGTTTGGTTGGTGTGGTGGGGTAGGGGTGAGAGGTGTCCGGTCTGGCGTCGTTGTGGGTTAGGGGGGGGGTCGGGATGTTTGGTGGTGTCCTGGCAGGTCAGTTGTCTATTGACGTCTGGGTTCTGTTTAGTCTACAGGAATTACTAGTGGCCAGCGTCAGGTTGGTGGTCGTATCGGAGTTTATGTTGAAAGTCTTCCTTTCCTGTCTCTAGGATCCATTGTGTCCATATGTCGGTGTAGATTGTTGGATTAGTCGTGGATGTCAGGGTCAGCTCCTCTATTGATCTGAGTCCCTCCATTTGGTTGAACCAGACTAGTAGAGAAGGGGTTTTCTTCTGTTTCCATAGTTGGGGAAGGACCTGTTTTGCTACATTTAATATTCTAACGGTCATGGATTTTTTGTAGCGCGATCTGGGTATGGTTGTATGGTGGAGCAGCATCGCTGCCGGTTCCAGGGGGGGGGAGCATCGGAGAACATCCCCAGGATTTTGTGGATCCCCTCCCAGTATGGCCTGATCATCTCGCATTCCCACCAGATGTGTTTTGTGGTGCCTAGGTCTTTATCGCACCTCCAGCAAAGGTCTGAGTGGGTCGGGTCTATTGTATGGAGGAGATGTGGTGTCCTGTACCAGTTTGTCAGTATCTTGTAGGCCGTTTCCTGTGTCTTGCTATGTACTGAGCAGTGGTGCGTAAAGTAGCATATGGTTTCCCACTCTGTGTCCGAGAATGTGGTGGCTAGTGCCGTCTCCCATTTGCCCATGAATTGGGGTGTCTCCTGTGGTGTCTCAGCCTGGAGCATGGAGTACAGTAGGGATACACCGTGTGGGGTTGGGGCTGGTTGCATGCATATCTTTTCGAACGTGGTATGATCCCTTGTGAGCGCTGACCCCTGGGGTAGGGTGAGGACAAAGTTCGTGAGTTGAGTATGTTTAAATCGGTGCATGAATGTGGGGGTAGTGTCTCCTATCATGTCCGACAATGGTTTGCATTTCCCGTTCCGTAATATGTGATGCAGGCGCGGTGAGGGGGTTGGGAGGATGTTCCGAAATGCCCGTGGGTCCAGGCCTGGTGGATAGGCTTCATTGTGGGTTAGCGGGGTTAAAGGAGATGGGTATGGCGCCAGTCTCCGTTGCTTCGAGGTCCTTCGCCACACTTCTAGGGTGTGTTTCGTGTATATCGACAGTGCTTGGGTGTCTGTGACCTCCCTCATCCAGGGGATCCCGGATATCGGTTTACCTGCCTCCGCCTCCTCCGCTATTTTCCATAATTTGGATACTCCCTCTTTCAACCACTCCATTACCCTCTGTAGGTGTGAGGTGACATAATATAGATGGAAATCCGGTAGGGCCAGCCCACCCTTATTTTTGGGTTGCATCAGGGTGGTGAGTTTAAGTCTGGGCCTCCCCCCGTTCCAGATATATCTAGTCATCGCGGAGTTAAGGGCGGTGAAAAACGTTTTAGGTATAGCTATCGGGATAGTCTGGAGGAGGTAAAGGAGTCGCGGGAGAAAGTTAATTTTAATGACCTGGATACGTCCCAGCCACGATATGTGTGGGTACGCCCAGTCTCTCATGTCATTTTGGAATGTTTTAAGCATGCCCGCAAAGTTCTCCCTAAATAAGTCACTGCTCTTCCTCGTTAGCCAAATGCCCAAGTATCTAATCTTACTTTCGGCCCAGTGGAATGGAAAGCTATGGCGTAGCGGTTCAGCCCGTTTGGTCGGTATGCTAACATTAAGGATGAATGATTTGGAGTTGTTGATTTTCAGGTTGGAGATATCTCCGAACGCCTGGAGTTCTGTCATGATATTGGGGAGTGAGATTTCCGGGTTGGAGACTATGAAAAGGAGGTCATCTGTGAACGCAGCTACCTTATGGTGTGTTTTATCTGTTTCACGCCCGGTTATGTCTCTGTTTTGTCTAATGTGTATTAGGAATGGTTCCAGGGCCAGTATGAATAGCAGCGGTGATAGGGGTCAGCCCTGCCGGGTGCCGTTACATATGGGGAATGGGTCCGTAAGCGATCCATTGACCAGAACCTGGGCTGTTGGCTATAGATATAGTGCCTCTACCCATCTCCGGATATACGGTCCAATCCCAAGGTGTGATAGAGTTTCGAATAGGTATGTCCATCGGACCCTGTCGAACGCCTTCTCCGCGTCTGTAGACAGCAGGAGAAGGCCCCTCTCTTGTCCCCTCTTTCCGTGTATAAGGGTCAGTGTTCGGATTGTGTTGTCCCTCGCTTCCCTGCCCCCCACAAATCCCACCTGGTCTGGGTGGACCAGCGAGGGGATGTGTTTTGTGAGCTGCGTTGCTAGAATTTTGGCCATAAGTTTGATATCGCAATTGATGAGTGATATGGGCCTGTAGTTCCCGCAATATTCCCCATCTTTGCCCTCTTTAAGGATAATAGTTATATGGGCTGTTAAGGCCTGCTTGGGTAGTTGTTGCCCGTCCCTGATTGCGTTGAACGCCTCTACCATTGGGGGGTATAGGTGTTCAGCGTAGGTTTTGTAATATGCCGTCGGAAGTCCGTCCGGACATGTCATGATTCCCTTTTATTCCAGAAGTTTGGTCCTTAAGGCGTTAATGGTGTAACTGCAGCAGCTGATAATATGTGAAGGTAATAGGGAGGTGATTGGTGTGGTTCTAAACAGCTGGAGGTGCATGCTATATAGTTAGAAGGAACCAGGGTGGGTAGAGCCGAGTAAAATTAAATGGCCTTCATGTTGCAGGAATGGATGGCTTGGGTCTAAGGAAGAGAGATAAGACAGTTACTTTACTTTAAAGGAATTTACAACTGTGAGTGGCAAGCAGGGGGAGGAGGAATGGAGCAGGCCAGTCATTTGTTAGAAACAATTAAATATTTGCTAACCAAAATTCTATTAGACAGATTATTAATAACTACATGTAACAGTAAGTACAAAAAATTACAGTAGTAAACTATATGTAACAATGGTAGCATCATTCGATCGCCCTCTTACCACCTTCACCCTTTCAACAAAGTTGTTGAAGGTTTTTTATTTAGTTTTTTTAAACTATACCCTAGTGTCAGCAGGTGTCATTTGATTTTTAAAAAAAAGGGGATTTAAAAAAATAAAATAAAAAATGAAAGTGTGGAGCAGATGAGTGGGTTATCATTTTTTCCTTTCATTTTTTTAAATACAAATATCAATAATGTGATGACCCCTCTACAAGATTTATTTGCATACCTAAAAAATTAACCCTGTGACAGACTACCCAGTCACCCGTGCCTATACCAGGCAGTGTAATCACTGTGTGAAACCATCATGTTTTTCCCAAGAAATCTTGTCCTTACCCCTGGTTCTCATCACCTATCCCTCCATGCCAAACAACTAAAAGTGCCTCTACTTATGGGCCACCCAATGAGTCCAGAAAGCCGCATGGACTGTAGCGGGACTTACTCACAATTCTCTGGAACTTCAGCCAGCCGCGGCTAGCCCCATTACCCACACAAATTACACCTCTGTTTTTCCTGACCAGCCAGGAGACCGCTTGGAGAGGAGGTACAAGAGACTAAGAGGAACGTCAGCCTTTTCAGCCTGCTGGAGCTCCCTTTATTTGACCGTCCACAGCCCCATTCGTTACAGAACTCTTTTTGCCATGGACATTGCTGGTGGCCGGTCAATCAGACACAGATGCACCAGGGCAGGATCATTTGTTGTTGAATAGGGACCCCATGCTGCGGGTCCGTGTGGAAGACTCTGTACTAGACAAGATCTCTACAATCACTGTGTGATCTCTACACTGGCAAGATCTCTACAATCAGAGAAGATATCTAAATGGGTCGCAAGAGAATACTGAGAATGGGCAGCAACTGAAATAGCCTGCCCTTCGGTCGGTCACCGCTCAGTTCTCAAGCTGTTTTTTGCTCATCTTGTGCCATTACAGAGAGAACTTCTCTGAAACATATCAGACTGGTCCCACCCATACGGGCAGTCCAGATCCGAAATGCCAGCAAGTTCCCTCTGCACGAGAGACACAGCAACCCCAGACGATCGTTTCAGCCTTGTAAGCAGGGCCGCCACCAGAAATTTTGGGGCCCCTGACAAAGCACAAGGTCTGGGCCCCCCCCCCCCGCCCCATCCCCCCCGGCCCGCCCCACCCCCCCCGGCCCACCCACGAGTCCGCCCACAGGACTCTTACCTAGTCCGCAAACAATGATGCAGGACTGAATGTGGTGTGTATAGTGGAATTAGAATGTGTGTAATGGATGTAGTGTTTGTGTGTATTAGATACTGTTTGTGCAGTGAATGCAGAGTGTTTGTGTAGCGGATGCAGTGTGTGTAGTGGATGTAGTGTGTTTGTGTAGTGGATGTACTGTTTGTGTGTACTAGATGCAATGTGCTTAGTGGATGTAGTGTGTGTTTTAGACGCAGTGTCTCTGAATAGTGAATGCAGAATGTTTAAATGTGTGGTGGATGTAGTGTGTGTACTGTGAATACAGGATGTTTGTGTAGTGGATGCTGTGTGTATAGTTAATGCAGAGTGTGTGTCAGTGTAGTGAATGCAGAGTGTGTGTCAGTGTAGTGAATGCAGAGTGTGTGTCAGTGTAGTGAATGCAGAGTGTGTGTCAGTGTAGTGAATGCAGAGTGTGTGTCAGTGTAGTGAATGCAGAGTGTGTGTCAGTGTAATAAATGCAGAGTGTGTGTCAGTGTAGTGAATGCAGAGTGTGTGTCAGTGTAGTGAATGCAGAGTGTGTGTCAGTGTAGTGAATGCAGAGTGTGTGTCAGTGTAATAAATGCAGAGTGTGTGTCAGTGTAGTGAATGCAGAGTGTGTGTCAGTGTAGTGAATGCAGAGTGTGTGTCAGTGTAGTGAATGCAGAGTGTGTGTTAGTGTAGTGAATGCAGAGTGTGTGTTAGTGTAGTGAATGCAGAGTGTGTGTTAGTGTAGTGAATGCAGAGTGTGTGTTAGTGTAGTGAATGCAGAGTGTGTGTTAGTGTAGTGAATGCAGAGTGTGTGTTAGTGTAGTGAATGCAGAGTGTGTGTTAGTGTAGTGAATGCAGAGTGTGTGTTAGTGTAGTGAATGCAGAGTGTGTGTTAGTGTAATAAATGCAGAGTGTGTGTGTCAGTGTAGTGAATGCAGAGTGTGTGTGTCAGTGTAGTGAATGCAGAGTGTGTGTGTCAGTGTAGTGGATGCAGAGTGTGTGTGTCAGTGTAGTGAATGCAGAGTGTGTGTGTCAGTGTAGTGGATGCAGAGTGTGTGTGTCAGTGTAGTGAATGCAGAGTGTGTGTGTCAGTGTAGTGGATGCAGAGTGTGTGTGTCAGTGTAGTGGATGCAGAGTTTGTGTGTCAGTGTAGTGGATGCAGAGTGTGTGTGTCAGTGTAGTGGATGCAGTGTGTGTGTCAGTGTAGTGGATGCAGTGTGTGTGTCGGTGTAGTGGATGCAGTGTGTGTGTCGGTGTAGTGGATGCAGTGTGTGTGTCGGTGTAGTGAATGCAGAGTGTGTGTCAGTGTAGTGAATACAGTATGTGTGTGTTAGTGAAGTGGATGCAGAGTGTGTGTTAGTGAAGTGGATGCAGAGTGTGTGTTAGTGAAGTGAAGGCAGTGTGTGTGTGTTAGTGTAGTGGATGCAGTGTGTGTGTTAGTGTAGTGAATACAGTGTGTTAGTGAAGTGAATGCAGTGTGTGTGTGTTAGTGAAGTGAATGCAGTGTGTGTGTGTTAATGTAGTGGATGCAGTGTGTGTGTGTGTTAGTGTGGTGAATACAGTGTGTGTGTGTTAGTGTAGTGGATGCATAGTGTGTGTCAGTGTTGTGGATGCAGTGTGTGGGTTAGTGTAATGAATGCAGTATGTGTGTTAGTGTAATGAATGCAGTGTGTGTGTTAGTGTAGTGAATGCAGTGTGTGTGTGTCAGTGTAGTGGATGCAGAGTGTGTGTTAGTGTAGTGGATGCAGAGTGTGTGTTAGTGTAATGAATGCAGTGTGTGTGTTAGTGTAATGAATGCAGTGTGTGTGTTAGTGTAATGAATGCAGTGTGTGTGTTAGTGTAATGAATGCAGTGTGTGTGTTAGTGTAGTGAATGCAGTGTGTGTGTGTCAGTGTAGTGGATGCAGAGTGTGTGTTAGTGTAGTTGATGCAGAGTGTGTGTTAGTGTAATGAATGCAGTGTGTGTGTTAGTGTAATGAATGCAGTGTGTGTGTTAGTGTAATGAATGCAGTGTGTGTGTTAGTGTAATGAATGCAGTGTGTGTGTTAGTGTAATGAATGCAGTGTGTGTGTTAGTGTAGTGAATGCAGTGTGTGTGTGTCAGTGTAGTGGATGCAGAGTGTGTGTTAGTGTAGTGGATGCAGAGTGTGTGTTAGTGTAATGAATGCAGTGTGTGTGTTAGTGTAATGAATGCAGTGTGTGTGTTAGTGTAATGAATGCAGTGTGTGTGTTAGTGTAATGAATGCAGTGTGTGTGTTAGTGTAATGAATGCAGTGTGTGTGTTAGTGTAGTGAATGCAGTGTGTGTGTGTCAGTGTAGTGGATGCAGAGTGTGTGTTAGTGTAGTGGATGCAGAGTGTGTGTTAGTGTAGTGGATGCAGAGTGTGTGTTAGTGTAGTGGATGC
The DNA here is from genome assembly GCF_036172605.1 of Pelobates fuscus. Classification (NCBI taxonomy): domain Eukaryota; kingdom Metazoa; phylum Chordata; class Amphibia; order Anura; family Pelobatidae; genus Pelobates; species Pelobates fuscus. Next base: position 255,833,312 of record NC_086322.1, read on the forward strand.
AGAGTGTGTGTTAGTGTAGTGGATGCAGAGTGTGTGTTAGTGTAATGAATGCAGTGTGTGTGTTAGTGTAATGAATGCAGTGTGTGTGTTAGTGTAATGAATGCAGTGTGTGTGTTAGTGTAATGAATGCAGTGTGTGTGTTAGTGTAATGAATGCAGTGTGTGTGTTAGTGTAATGAATGCAGTGTGTGTGTTAGTGTAATGAATGCAGTGTGTGTGTTAGTGTATGTATGTAATGTAATAAACGTTATTCCCCCCTCCCTGTTTCTTACCTTGTTCAGGGAGGGGGGAAGATTCTTTGATCCCTGGTGGTCCGGTCCGGTGGCATTCTGGGCCCCCCGGCTCCCTGTATTTGCAGAGGGGGCCCAGCGGACTGCATGAGCACTTTCCAGCATTTCCCTGCGTCTAACTCCCGCGAGACGTGGTTTGCGCGTCGCGCGGAGCGTTGCCATGGTAACCCATGGCAACGCTCTACCGACCGCACATCTCGCGAGAGTTAGACGCAGGGAAATGCTGGAAAGTGCTCATGCAGTCCGCTGGGCCCCCTCTGCAAATACAGGGAGCCGGGGGGCCCGCGGCTGCACATATATATAGCGATGATCGCTATATATATGTGCAGAGTGTAATTGTGGGGCCCTGGACTGCCAAAGCAGTCCGGGCCCCCCAGGACCGCCGGGCCCGTGACAACCGTCACGGTTGTCACCCCCTGATGGCGGCCCTGCTTGTAAGGCATCATCAGTGAGGCATAGCTGATATCTCCCTAGGCACCGTGAGCAAGGGGTCCACGTCTGGATTATCCCTTAAACTTGTGGAGAGTAAAAAAATGGGTCGCAAGAGAATACTGAGAACCCGTATGGGTGGGACCAGTCTGATATGCTTCAGATATGTTCTCTCTGTAATGGCACAAGATGAGCTAAAACCAGCTTGAGTTCTGAGCGGGGACCTACCGAAGGGCAGGCTATTTCAGTTGCTGTCCGTTCTCAGAATACTCTTGCGACCCGTTTTTTCTCTCCATAAGTTTAAAGGGTAATCCAGACGTGGACCCCTTGCTCACGGTGCCTAGAGCGATATTAGCTATGCCTCACTGATGATGCCTAACAAGGCTGAAACGATCGTCTGGGGTTGCTGTATCTCTCGTGCAGAGAGAACTTGCTGGCATTTCGGATCTGGACTACCCGTATGGGTGGGACCAATCTGATATGCTTCAGATATGTTCTCTCTGTAATGGCACAAGATGAGCTAAAACCAGCTTGAGTTCTGAGCGGGGATCTACCGAAGGGCAGGCTTTTTCAGTTGCTGTCCGTTCTCAGAATACTCTTGCGACCCGTTTTTTCTCAGAGAAGATATCTCTCATCTTTCTTCCCCTTACAATACTTCCCCTAACTTCACTCCCTCTGCTGTTCTATGTTCATTCGCACCCGCTACATTTGAAGAGGTTTCTGCTCTGCTCCAGTCCTCCCGCCCCAACCCCTGCTCCCTAGATCCAATTCCCTCGCATCTCATCCATACTCTGTCTTCTTCTCTTTCTCCACCTCTCACTAAAATTCTCAATCTCTCTCTCTCCTCTGGTATATTTCCATCGCCCTTCAAACATGCAACTGTAACCCCAATTCTAAAGAAGCCCAACCTTGACCCTAACTCCCCATCCAACTATTGTCCTATCTTGCTACTGCCTTTTGCATCCAAGATCCTTGAAAGAATTGTGTATGCGAGATTGACAGACTTCCTCGAGTCCAACTCGTAATCCGCTTCTCGGTGATCTTACGTGCTCCCAACTTTGCCATTACAGTCAATAATGAATGCGGCAGCGAGGCTCATCTTCCTGTCTGCCCACACCTCCCATGCCTCGCCCTTCTGTCAGTCCCTACATTGGCTTCCTATAAAATATAGAGCTCAATTTAAAATTCTGGTTCTTGCTTTCAAATCTCTACATAATGCTGCTCCCATCTATCTATCCTCCCTAATACAAAAGTATGTCCCGTCTAGGCCCTTACGATCTGCTGAAGACTTACGTCTATCTTCTGTCTGTACTCCCACCTCTGATGCACACCTTCAAGATTTCTCGAGGGCTGCACCGTTCCTGTGGAACTCGCTTCCCTCCTCCGTTAGATGCTCACCCAGTCTCCACTCCTTCAAAAAATCGTTAAAAACCCACTTCTTCATAAAAGCATTTCAATTAAACTGTTAATAGCTCCCGACTAATTCCTCTTCTGCAACTGTCAATAGTCTAATACTATCCTTACCTTTTTGTGTCATTTTACCCCACTCCCTCTAGCATGTAAGCTCATTGAGCAGGGCCCTCAACCCGTCTGTTCCTGTGTGTCCAACTTGTCTGGTTACAACTACATGTCTGTTCGTCCACCCATTGTAAAGCGCTGTGGAATTTGATGGCGCTATATAAATAACATAATAATAATAATAATAATAATACTATTCCCTTCAGTTGCCCGTACCTATCTCTATATTTCCCGAATTGATCCGTACTCCCTTGTTCATGGACTGAATGGAGCATGGGTGGTCCCCCCTTTTTATACCCTTCAAACACAGACCACCCCTGGCTTGTTAACCTCAAAGGAACAATTAAGTCAAGTGATTTCCCTGGGTGGCGCCATTTGTATAACCGAACACATTTTGTCTCCCGAACGCAGGAAGCGGTACATGGCCATTGAGTATCTGGAACTCTGGGACGGATACGCAAGCCTGCGAACTCCGGAGAAATTTTTACCGCTGTTCGTTCCTCTCCCAGACAAGTTAGGAAAATGGTGTTCGGGAATAGGAACTACTGAACAGGGAGAGCATTAGCTCCCTAAAAGCCAGAGGGAGCGTTCATCGGTGTTCATGCAGGAACCCCAAAATTAGACTGGCCGGTCAAAACGTTACCCAAATACCAATTTTGTTCTACCAAACGGATCTGGGTGCTATTTGGACAACTTGGGCCCTCAGATCCGGGCTATTCGGGGATGTAAGAGATGTAAGAGTCCTGTAATATTTTGATATGTTTTTAGGGTATTTTGTAGTAGTTCCTGTAACTGAGAGATAATGGAGTTGCCTTCTTTTTTTTTTTTTTTTAATTCTTTATTTTTGCTGTGCATGCAGTAACAACAGGCTTGCAGGGCCACAACAGCAACTGCAGGCTTTTCATAGTATTGTACAGTGTGGCAGATTAAACAGCACTTTTTTTTTTTTTTTTGGAACAGGAAAGTATCTGACGTTTGTACATCTGTAGATTGCTTTAAACAAACTAAACTAGATAGGCTTCTGGTTGATTCCGTTACATTAAGATTATGTGGAGTATACAAACATTTATACATATGAGACAACAATGAGAGAGTGTGCTAGACAGCTTATAAGTGCCGCTGGCGCTGGGTACTGCTTTAGGTAGGTAGGGAGTGAATGCAGGCATGGAGTAATCTAACTCTGTGGCGCCTGTCAGCTAGGGTGTCCTTTAGGAGCTTTCAGCCCACTCCACATAGAGGCTGTGGGGGAGAGTCCTTCTCCATGGCGGGTGGCACCTGTGTGAGAGTAGCCAGGTAGTGTTTGAGGCTGACTTCCCTCCAGCCCTGGATCGTTGTAGGGGCCAGCACCACTAAGCCATGGACTCGGGTACTCTGTGAGTCCAAGTCCTTCCCACACGTGGGGCTGCAGGAGGTCCTGATGTTACGACGCCGGTTCGGGCCGACGAGCCTCCTCTTCCGTGGATGGTGCATCGGGGGTAGTCCCCTGATGGCCCTCGATCCAGGAGGGCATTTTCTGCGTGGTACAGAAGTGTGCTCGAAGCTGGTGCCCGGAGGGGGCCTTTCCCGCTTTCTTTTTCTGGCTCCGTTTTCCAGGCGCTGTGGGTGAGTAGGTAGTTGGGTGGGAGCAGCCATGCGTTCCCTCAGTTTGGCCCAAAATGCATCAAATATAGCCTCCAGTGATGTCGCTGTGCAGCGGTGGTCTCTGGAGCAGTCGGTCTGTTGCCACTGTATGCTTCTGGGTTGAGGCTTGGGCGCGTCCGCCATTTTGGAGTCAGGATCTTCGCTGGAGAGGCTGGTGATTTCCTCCTCGCCTTGCCGCTTCCAGGTAGCAGGTCAGCGGGGACCGGGATCACCCCCACCGGTCCAGAGGGGGGGGGGGTGGGTTGGAGCCTGGCTGACACAGGGTAGGTTGTGGAGTCAGGGGATCGGCCGGCTCCTCTGAGCTCTGTCTGTGGTAGGCCGCAGATTTCCGTTGCGAGCTCTCTGACACGGATTGGGTCGGGATTGGTGTCGTTCGGTTCAGCAGGTCTCCCCCCGGGTGATAGGGGCATAAGTAGTTGTGTTCAAGCTGAGTACCCGGGTGGATCTCCCTGTTTGTAGCTGACCGTGCCGGAGCCTGTTTACTACACGTCCAGTCGGCTTGGCGGTCAGGCTCTGCCCCCCGAGTTGCCTTCTTTTGACTCCCAGACACAGGGATGACTGGGAGGGGTTTGTACTTTTTCCAATTGAGACCCCATGCTGGGGGTTTGTGCATAAAAAGTTAGTTGTGGCTAAAAAAAACCTCAGAGCTGTGTGTCATTCAGTTACTGGGGGAATGGGCTATAATCACTGAACAGCACTTTCTTCCAGCTCGAGAGGACTTCAGCGGAGATATTCAGTCTCAGGATTGCAGCTCTGCTACAGTTCTACTTCCAGTATTAAGTCTTGGCTAATGTATGGGGGGGAACATAGACCTGCACTAATGTGCATGCTCTGTATCTCATTCTCACTTACTGACTAATTTGGCTTTTACGACCAAGTCGTAATGACAGAACCCGGACGGTAAGTGAGGAGAGTCTGTATTATTGAATTTAGACCTAAATCTATCTTCTCCTTTAAATGTTTTATGCTTATTTTAATTGCAACCGTGAAACTTATGACAGAAAAAAATCCTTTCCTTACATTTAAAAAATTAACTGGTGTTTACTTTGGTATTTTATCCTGCATTAAAATAGTCATAAGATTAAGTGCCCCCTATAAATTATAAAGATTTCCATGGTAAAATATTAAATCATTTCATATCTTTGCGGCGCGCGCATTCAGCCGGTCTCATAGGAAAGCATTATCAATGCTTTCCTATGGACGCTTGCGTGCTCTCACGGTGATTTTCACAGTGAGAATCACGCAAGCGCCTCTAGCGGCTGTCAGTGAGACAGCCACTAGAGGATTTGAGGGCTGGATTAACCCATTTATAAACATAGCAGTTTCTCTGAAACTGCCATGTTTATAAAAAAATGCGTTAACCCTAGCTGGACCTGGCACCCAGACCACTTCATTAAGCTGAAGTGGTCTGGGTGCCTATAGTGGTCCTTTAATATATTTATCTAAGATAAAAAAAAAAACAGATCATGCACATAGTGTTGGTAGGAGACCAAGCTTGTAACCTATAAACATTTACTCCCAACTTGCCATAAAAATATTGGTGTAGCTGGGGGCCAACCTGGCCCCCATAGTCATGCTTTAAAGCTGCCAATAAATAAATACATTGGGTATTAAAGTAAAAATAAAAATTTTTAAAATCTACTCAATGCCCTCAATGATTTTACAGCCAGCTGCTACAACACCACTAAAGCTAATCTCACACTAGAATCCCAGCGAGCAACCTGGGGTTGAGCTCACTGGGCATCTTAGGATCTTTCACCGATCTCCTGTGTTTTATCATCTCAGTCCGTTACAGAATCTGGATTTGTGGAGGGGGCCCCCACTGATAAGTACTTCTATAGGATTAGTTCTTGTTTTATTCATATATATTTACAGGGTTGTCTAGTATATTTATTGCTGTGGTGTTTTTTCTTTTTTGATCTATGTATAGGGTGTCACATTATATTTGATAGTTAACAGAGTTGTTAAAGGATCACTGTAGTGTCAGGAAAACAAACTCGTTTTCCTGACACTATAACATCCGTAGTACCCCCCCACCCTCGGGGCCCCCCTCCCTTGGCGCTGAAGGGGTTAATACCCCTTCAGTTACTTATCTTAATCCAGCGCCGGGCTCCCTCAGATGTCGGCTCCGAGTTGAGCGGAATGCGCATGCGCTGCAAGAGCCGCGCCCGCATTCAAACAGTCCATAGGAAAGCATTTCTCAATACTTTCCTATGGACGTTCTGCATGCTGGATGCGAATTCGCATCCAGCGTCGCATGAGCGCCTCTAGTGGCTGTCAGGAAGACAGCCACTAGAGGTTGGATTAACCCTGCAATGTAAATATAACCCTGCAATGTAAATATATAATGTGTTTAGTTTACATCTAAAGCGTTAAAACCTGATGGACATTGCACCCAGTGTCAGGGTACCTGAAGTCTCTACCTCCGAGAGAGGTAGAGACTTAGACGTCCATCCGTCCGGACGGGCTGTTTCCTCTGTTCCTCGCGGTCCATCAGGTCACGTAAACGCCGGCCGCGAGGGACTCACTTCCTTTTCTAGCATGACGTCCGGAAACCGACGTCATGACGCCAACCCGGAACGACCTGTCACTAAATCCTTCAGAGACTAATCAGGACTCGTCGGAGGCGTGTCTACCCTTCCGAGCCAGGGTATTTAAACTTGCTTCTCCCATTTGCTCATTGCCCTGTCGTGGTTCTAGTCTGCCTAGTCACACAGTGCTCTTGTATTTCTGTTATCCCTTTGGTTCTGACCCGGCTTGTTTGACTTACTCTGTTTATCTCTGTTACCCTTGACCCGGCTTGTTCCTCGCTTACCTGTCTTCTCGTTCCCTCGACCTCGGCTTGTCTTTGACTATTCTCTATATTCTCCGTACGTTAGTCCGGCCATTCTAAGGTCCGGTATACGTATCCTGTACCTGTTTGTACTCTGCGTGTTGGATCCCTGTCCCGATCCTGACATTACGACAGGGCCAATGGATCCTGCAAGTACAAACAGTCAGCTTGGTCCTTCTGATCCTAGGTTCGAAGCCATGGAGCACAGAATGGATCAGATGGCGCTAGCACTACAGGCTTTATTGTCTCGTGCTAATAACCCGCCAGAGGAGATGCGTACTACTTCTATTTCTCCTGTGAGCTCAGGCCTAGAGGTAGCCATTGTAGGTGCCTCTTCCCGTATTACACCACCAGTACGTTATGGTGGCTCACCTGAGAAGTGTCGTGGTTTCCTTAACCAGATCAGTATCCACTTTGAATTACAACCTCGCTCCTATCCTACAGATAGGGCGAAGGTTGGATTTATTATCACCTTACTCATTGAGAAAGCTCTGAGATGGGCCAACCGATTATGGGAGAATGATAACCCTTTGGTATATAATTATAATGCCTTTGTAGCTGCCTTTAGAAGAACTTTTGACCCTCCTGGTAGAAAGGCCAATGCAGCTAGATTACTGTTGCGCCTGAGACAAGAGAACCGAACTCTTGTGGATTATGCACTAGAGTTCAGGTCTTTGGCGGCAGAAGTTAAGTGGAACGAGCAGGCGTATATGGATGTATTTTTGAATGGGCTATCAGATGTAATCCTCGACGAGGTTGCTACTAGAGAGCTTCCTGAAAATTTGGAGGTTTTAATTTCATTCATTTCTCGTATTGATGAGCGTTTAAGAGAGAGACAGAACACTCGAGAGAGGAACCTTAGACCTTCATTTAAATTAGCTCCCGCATTTCAAAGTCCTGATTCCACTACCTCACTATGTCCTGAACCTATGCAGATAGGCAATACTCGCCTCTCAGAGGAGGAGAGGCAGTACAGGAGAAGGGAGGGATTATGCATGTATTGTGGAGTCAGAGGTCACCTACGCCTGAATTGTCCTAATCGTTCGGGAAACGCTCGCACCTAAGTTTCTCTAGAGGACAGGCCTTGGGTGTTTCTATTTTGTCCTCTACGCATAATTATAAAGATCACAGGCTTCTGCTACCAGTTTCTTTAACTTGGGAAAGGGGAGTACTAAGGACCATGGCTTTGATAGATTCCGGTGCTGCTGAGAATTTTATCGATCAAGCCTTTGCTACTAAACACACTATCCCATCCCAGTTAAGGGATACACCCTTGGGCGTTGAGGCCATAGATAGTAGACCTTTACTTGAGCCTGTTATCTCTCGTGAGACCATCCCAGTTAGCTTAACTGTTGGTATCTTACACGAGGAAAACTTATCGCTTATGCTTATTTCATCCCCTTCTGTTCCCATAGTCCTGGGTTACCCATGGTTAAAAAGACATAACCCTATTATTGATTGGGAGTTAGGGGAGATACTCTCATGGGGCCAGGGTTGCCAGGAGAATTGTTTACGGAGGGTTTCCCCATTGGGTGTAATTAACACACCAGGTAGTTCTACCCAGTCTACAGAGATACAGATACCGCCCCTGTACCTAGACTTAAAAGCAGTATTCGACAAAAAGAATGCTGATACTCTACCTCCACACAGGACCTTTGATTGTAAAATTAACTTACTACCTGGTACCATGCCTCCGAGGGGCAATGTATACCCCCTATCCACTAAGGAGAATTCAGTTCTAGAGGAGTATATTCGGGAGAATCTAGACAAGGGATTCATTAGGAGATCTTCTTCTCCTGCCGGGGCTGGTTTTTTTTTTGTTAAAAAGAAGGATGGTTCACTAAGACCTTGCATTGATTACCGAGGTTTGAATAAGATAACCATCAGAAATTCCTATCCGATTCCCTTGATTACCGAGCTGTTTGATCGTCTGAAAGGCTCTAAAATTTTCACCAAGTTGGACCTCAGAGGGGCATATAACTTGGTGAGAATCCAGCAAGGACACGAGTGGATGACAGCGTTCAATACCCGTTATGGGCATTATGAATACACGGTCATGCCTTTTGGTCTTTGTAACGCACCTGCAGTATTTCAGGATTTAATTAATGAGGTTCTTAGGGAATTTCAACATGATTGTGTTATTGTATACCTGGATGACATACTGATACACTCTAGAGAGGTTGAGACCCACCACAGACAGGTCAGAGAGGTATTACACAAACTCCTGCAACATGGCTTATACTGTAAATTGGAGAAATGTAGCTTTGACCAGTCTCAGATAGACTTTCTTGGATACGTGATTTCTGGGGAAGGCTTTAAGATGGACCCTGACAAACTCCAGTCCATTTTAGAGTGGCCTTTGCCTAAGGGACTCAAGGCTATTCAGAGGTTTATTGGTTTCTCCAATTATTATAGGCGCTTCATTAAGGGATACTCTTCTATTATTGCACCTATTACCAATATGACCAGACAGGGGGCTGACACTAAGACTTGGTCTAATGAAGCTCTCGCTGCTTTCAAGACTCTCACTCTATTACTACCTTGAAGCAGCTTATGTGTTTTGTATCTGTTGTTCTATTATTACTAAAATATATATCTTGTACAGATTTTATTTTGGATTTATATAAGGAGTGCTCACACTTTATTTTATATTTTTTGAATATCCTGATACTTGGTTACAAGTCTTTACACAATGCTGCTTCAACCTATTTATCCTCACTAATACACAAATATGTCCCATTGAAGCCCCAACGCTCTGCCGGAGACCTACATCTAACCTTTGTTCATACTCCTACCTCTGATGCTCGTCTTAAAGACTTCTCTAGGGCTGCACCATTCCTATGGAACGCCCTCCGCCTCTGTTAGACTTTCACCCGGTCTCCATTCTTTCAAAAAAATATATCAATTAAACTTTCTCTCCTCGCACCCTGATTCCTCTCCTGCAACTGTCACCAAAACAACTCTAAGCCCTCAGTGAATACTATCCTAGCAACTTACTTTTCTACCCTACCCTTTTTGTGTCACTATACCCTACTCCCAGGCCCGTACTGGCCATCGGGCACACCGGGCAAATGCCTGGTGGGCCGCGGTGGCCATGGGCCGAGGCCGGCAGGGAGATCACAGGATCTCCCCTGCTAGCCCCTGCAGGGCCAGCGCTATCCGAGTGCCGCCCCTACAGTAGTCCACGGCGGGCCGGTGGGGAGATCAAAGATCTCCCTCACCCGCCCACATACAGTATACTGTGGCCGCTGGGGGAGAGAGTGAGGGAGGCATGAGAGGAACCCGGAGGAGCTCTAACTTAAAGCTCTGCCAGGTTCCTCTTGCGGGATTCAGAGCAACGCCATGGCAAAGTTTTGGGTCTCACGGGAGTAAACTCTAGCCCCACAGGCTAGAGTTCACTCACCACTAGGACCACCAGGGATGGATGGCAGCAGCAGGTTCCCTTTAACAGGCATAAGGTAAGCAGGGAGGGGGGGGGGGGGAAATAAGCACCCAAGTCACATCAGCCTCACTTGCTCACACACACCCTGCACACTTGGCACTGACAGCACCCTCACTCACACACACTGCACCCCTGACACTCACAGCACCCACACACACACAAACTGCACCCCTGACACTGACAGCACCCGACACTCACAGCACCCTCACTCGCACACACTGCACCCCTGACACTCACAGCACCCTCACTCACACACACTGCACCCCTGACACTCACAGCACACACACACACTGCACCCCTGACACTGACAGCACCCTCACTCGCACACACTTCACCCCTGACACAGCACCCTCACTCACACACACTGCACCCCTGACACTCACAGCACCATCACTCACACTGCACCCCTGACACTGACAGCACCCACACACACACACACTGCACCCCTGGCACTGACAGCACCCACACACACACTGCACCCCTGACGCTGACAGCACCCACTGCACCCCTGACACTCACAGCACCATCACTCACACACACTGTAACCCTGACACTCACAGCACCCTCACACACAGCTTCCTCACACACACATAGCACCCTCACGCAAACACAGCACACACACACTGCACTCTTACCCACATAGCACCCATCACGCACACACACACACACTTCACCCCTTACACACACACACTGCACAATACGCTTTCCTAGAAATTTTGTCTCCTGGTATCCCATCTATGGAGACACCAGAGAAAAAATTTCAAGCAAACCCAGTGCAAGCATGTTATTAAATTCACTTGCGCTGTGCAGAACATATACAGGGTCTTTTTCTCATGCTAGAGCTCTTCAGCAGAGCTCTGCGCATGATCTACCCTGGAAGAGCATTGAACCAACATGCTCACTTTGTGATGGGGTGTGCTTGTCTTTGGTGATGACAAAACACACCCTATCTGGCCCTGCCCCCTTTTTAGTGGGCCGCTGTAATTAAAAAATGCCCGGGCCGAATTTTCTTCCCAGTCCGGCCCTGCCTACTCCCCTCTAGCATGTAAGCTCATTGAGCAAGGTCCTCAATATTTCTGTGTGTCTAACTTGTCTGGTTACACATATGTGTCTGTTAGTCCACCCATTGTACAGCACTGCTGAACTTGTTGGCGCTTTATAAATATTAATAATAATAATAACTAGAACAATTAATTTTAAAAGATTCCTAAATAAACTTGCAGTGGGATCTCTGTCCCTTAAACGCTACAAATGCTATGATCGGAAGTTATGAATGATCTAGTGAAAATAACACTGAGGATAAATGGAACATCTTCCAACAAATATTAGAAAGGTACATTTCTCAGTATGTACCATTGAGTAATAAATGTAAAAGAAACAATTTGAAACCAATGTGGCTTAGTGGGGAAGTGAATTGAGAAATTAAAAATCAGGGCATTCAAAGCCTTTAAAGGACCACTCTAGGCACCCAGACCACTTCAGCTTAATGAAGTGGTCTGGGTGCCAGGTCCAGCTAGGGTTAACCCATTTTTTTATAAACATAGCAGTTTCAGAGAAACTGCTATGTTTATAAATGGGTTAATCCAGCCCTCAAATCTTCTAGTGGCTGTCTCACTGACAGCCGCTAGAGACGCTTGCGTGATTCTCACTGTGAAAATCACAGTGAGAGCACGCAAGCGTCCATAGGAAAGCATTGATAATGCTTTCCTATGAGACCGGCTGAATGCGCGCGCAGCTCTTGCCGCGCGTGCGCATGCAGCCGAATGGGAGGAGAGGAGGTGGATCGGAGGAGGAGAGCTCCCTTCCCGGCGCTGGAGGAAGGTAAGTTGTAACCCCTTTCCTCTCCCCAGAGCCAAGTGGGAGGGGGTCCCTGAGGGTGGGGGCACCCTCAGGGCACTATAGTGCCAGGAAAACGAGTGTTTTCCTGGCACTATAGTGGTCCTTTAAATCTGACAAATCAGAGGCATCCTATAAAAGATAAAAGGAAGCCAATAATGAGTGCAAAAAGGCGATTAGATTAGCTAAACTTCAAAATGAAAAAAATGATAGCCGAACAGAGCAAAACCAACCACAAAGCATTTTTTAAGTACATAAATTTAAAATAATAAATACAAAAATCAAAGTCTAGGTACACTAAAAACTGGGATGGGGTGTTAGTTAATGAAGACTAGGAAAAGGCAGAAATTTTAAATAACTATTTCTCCTCCGTATATATTAAGGAAGAACCAATGGCAATAAATGTGCAAATGATTGCTGCTAAAAACTTGCAGAAAAATTGTAATTGGCTAACTGAAGACAAGGTGCTGCAGCAACTAGAGAAAATTAATATAAACAAAGCTCCAGGGCCTGACGGTATTCATCCACAAGTACTTAAGGAACTAAGTGTAGAAATAAGTGAACCTCTGTTTTGAATCTTGAAAGATTATTTTCTTTCAGGAAGTGCTCCGGAGGATTGCAGGAAGGCAGATGTGGTTCCTGTATTCAAAAAGGGTTCAAAATCCTTGCCTGTAAATTATAGAACTGTGAGCTTAACTTCTGTGGCTGGAAAGTATATAAAATCGTATTAATGGAGGATAATCAAGAATTCCTTGAAATGAACGTGGTTATCAGCAGAAATCTGCATGGTTTTATGAAGCACAGGTCATATCAAACTAACTTGATTGCATTCTACGAAGTAGTAAGTAGAAGTATAGATCAGGGTGTTGCAGTGGATGTGATCTATTTGGATTTTGCCAAGGCATTTGATGCAATTCCACACAACAGATTAGTGTTCAAACTCAATAAATCAGTTTAGATAAAAAAAAAAAAAAAAAACTCGGTCTAGAATGCATTAAAAATTACCCACAGTAAAGCATCGAGCCAAAGCTTTCCTGTGGGGCTTTAGTGCCTCGTGAACGAATTTCACTTGGTTTTGCCACGCAAGAGCCTCTAGTGGCTGTCAGTATTACAGCCACTGGAGGCAGAGTTACCCTGCAAATTAAGCATTGCTGTTTCTTGAAAACTTCAATGTTTTACATTGCAGATTTAGGGAGTCAACACACTGCATCTAGACCACTTCATTAAGATGACGTGGTCTGGGTGACAATAGTGTTCCTTTAAGCAGGCAATGCAGTCTACAATTCCAGTACTGAGACTGGAATGGAGAAATCACCCTGAGTTATGCTCAGTCCTTGACCAACCTAGTCCAACACAAAGGTCTACCTCAGTAATTTGTAATTAGTGATGTCGCGAACATAAAATTTTCCATTCGCGAACAGTGAACGCGAACTTCCGCAAATGTTCGCGAACGGGCGAACCAATCACACACCTTTCCTAACGTCCTATCCCATTAAAAGCATATTACCGCGTATTTAATAAAACAGATAGACCCCCTACTTCATCCAGGTTACCAATCGATGGTTCGATATTCTGAGCCCTCTCTGATTTACTGTACACGACTATTCGATATTCCCACAAATTTTATATAGCATTTTATGTTTGTTTGAAACCACCTTAAAAATATTGGATACCGCTAAAAATCATGATCACTATATACTTTCTCTACAAACCTCTAAAACGAACCAAACTACTCATCCATCCGCTATACCACTTTATCCCACTTAGAACTAGTGCCCAGTTAAAATACTTGACTCTTACTTACCCACACTCAGTCATGCCACACACATTTCACCACTACTCTCACTGAATCCCTCTGACTACGGCTAAATTCATCTTCTACATCAGAACACTACTTCTAAGATTGGGTTGTATCCACGTCTCGGGTCTTTCATTTAGAATAGGGGCAGCTTCGGTCTCCTTCAACACTGACACTCCAGTGCATATTATTAAAAGATTGGGCAGATGGAAATCCTCAGTCTACAACCGATATATTCCTCATCCCGAGAAACAGTGGCGTACACACAACCCATGGGGCCCCGGTGCGAAAACTGATCCGTGGGCCCCCCCCCGCGCGCGCGCTTACTCTGCGCGGGCTGGGACCGCAACACATGGCGGCGGGCACTTGCGACCACGTTATGTACGCCAGTGCATGCATAAACACATACACTTAAAGGACCACTACAGACACCCAGATCACATCAGCTCAATGAAGTGGTCTGGGTGCCAGGTCTCTCTAGTTTTAACCCTGCAGCTGAAAACATAGCAGTTTCAGAGAAACTGCTATGTTTCACTGTGGGTTAATCCAGCCTCTAGAGGCTGTCTCATTGACAGCCGCTAGAGGATTTTCTGCGTTTCTCACTGTGAAAATCACAGTGAGAAGACGCTGAACGTCCATAGGAAAGCATTGAGTAATGCTTTCCTATGGGCGGTTTGAATGCGCGCGTGGCTCTTGCCACGCATGCGCATTTGGAGCTGAGAGGCGGATCGGGGCGGAGAGATCCCCAGCGCCAAGGGAGTCCGGCGCTGGAGAAAGGTAAGTGCTTAAGACACACACGCACACATTAACTGACAGACACACACTCAGTGACAAACATACATACACACTCACTAACAGACACACACTCTAACACTAACACGCACACTCCAACACACACTCTAATACTAACACACACACACTCTAACACTAAGACAAACACTCTAACACTTACACACACACACTCTAACACACTCACACACACACACTCACTAACATACAATCACACACTAACACACACTCACTAACACACACTCACTAACACACACTCACTAACACACACTCACTAACACACACTCACACACACTCACTAACATACACTCTCTCACACACACACACTAACATACACTCACACACTAACACACACTCACACTAACACACTCACACTAACATACACTCACACTAACATACACTCACACTAACATACACTCACACTAACATACACTCACACTAACACACACACACACACACACACACACACACACTAACGAACATACACTAACACACTCACACACTAACACACACTCACTAACACACACTCACTAACATACACTCACTAACATACACTCACAAACATACACTCACAAACATACACTCACAAACATACACTCACTAACATACACTCACTAACATACACTCACACTAACACACACTCACACTAACACACACTCACACTAACACACACTCACACTAACACACACTCACACTAACACACACTCACACTAACACACACTCACACTAACACACTCACACTAACACACACTCACACTAACACACACTCACACTAACACACACTCACTAACATACACTCACTAACATACACTCACTAACATACACTCACACTAACACACACTCACACTAACACACACTCACTAACATACACTCACACTAACACACACTCACACTCACACACACTCACACTCACTAACATACACTCTCACACACACACGTTTTTTTTTCTATTTAATCCCCCCAGCCTCCTTACCTGTGGGAGAGCTGAGGGGATTCCCTGGGGTCCAGTGGTGTCACCCGGCGGGCAGTCAGGCTGGCGGGCGCGCGAGGGAGCACTCTCCCCTGAGTGCTCCCTCTTCAGCTCCCTCGCGCGCCGCGTACTGATGCCGGAGCCGGAAGATGACGTCATCTTCCGGCTCCGGTTTCAGTGCGGTGCGCGAGGGAGCTGAAGAGGGAGCACTCAGGGGAGAGTGCTCCCTCGCGCGCCCGCCAGCCTGACTGCCCGCCGGGTGTAAGCAGGGCCAGCCTCGGGGGGGCCCGGAGGTGGCCGGCTCCTGGGCCCCCCAGGAGAAGAGGCTGGCCCAGTGAGTACATACCTGGGTCGCAGGGCGGCCGGGCCCCCTGGTGGGCCGGGCCCGGTCGCAGCCGCGACCCCTGTGACCCCGGTATGTACGCCACTGCCGAGAAAGAAATTAGGAAAGCTTTTAAAAGTTTGGCTTTGTAAATTTGATGCAATAAGTGTGTTTTTCTTTAATACCTTTTCACCCTCTTTGCATGAACCCGATTTACATATATTACTAATATGTTTCTGAACATATATATTATATTATTCACTCGCTCACTCACTCTCTGGGCCGGCCTAAGACATCATGCTGCCTAGGTCCAACGATAAATGACTATGGGGGATAATGTATAATAAACACAGGTTACTGGCTATGGGGGGATAATGTATAATAAACAGAGGTTACTGGCTATGGGGGATAATGTATAATAAATACAAACACAAAAAAAGATAAAAAAAAAAGAATGCAGCTTCAGAATTAATCTAAATTGTATGCTGTCTAGTAGGTGGGAGGGTCTGGGAGGGAGGGTCTGCTGCTGATTGGCTGGAATGTGTCTGCTGACTGTGAGGTACAGGGTCAAAGTTTACTCAATGATGACGAATAGGGGCAGACCGAACATCGCCATCCGTGGTGAACGCGAACAAGCTATGTTTCGCCTGGAACCGTTCGGGACATCACTATTTGTAATGTGTAATGTGTATGAGTGCATATCAAAGACCTCTACAATAGAACTCTCAGTATTGTGAGAGTACAGTGTGTATCACAGCAATAGATCTCACAGCAATTTTAACACTTAGTTTTTATTTTGTTCATCATTCCATATCATTGTCAGAGTCATCTTAACATTAGTTATATGGTAATAGTTACGTAGTAATCTAGTGAAAAATAAAATTAAGGGATCAATAAAAATCCAAATAATAAGATGTTTTTGTTACATTCCTTTTTAGATGTGATGTTTTGAATTTCACCTCAGTCAGTAGTATACTATTCCACTATTTCTATATTTCAAAATTAGGAGTATTCTGCAGTCACTCCCTGTTCATCCACATTTCATACCCATAGAGTCATTCTGAGTTAATTCCTGTCATATTCAAAGATAACAAATCTTGGATGGATATTTATGGCCTATGATTTAGCAGACCAAAAAAGAAAACAGGAAATTAAATATCCATCTTTATTACATAGTTACATAGCTGAAAAGAGACTTGCGTCCATCAAGTTCAGCCTTCCTCGCATTTGTTTTTTGCTGTTGATCCAAAAGAAGGCAAAAAAAACAGTTTTAAGCACTTCCAATTTTGCAACAAACTAGGAAAAAAATTCCTTCTTGACCCCAGAATTGCAGTCAGATTTATCCTTGGATCAAGACGTTATTAAAATATTCACAAAGGGTGTAACCTAACTACCTGCAATCCTAGTCCCTCAGAACACAACGTTTTATTACCATTAATCCTGGCAGTGCCCCTGCATACCTTTGGCTCCACTCCTGGTTTCTTTTATATACTCACCACCCACAATACCTGCTGGATCATGTATATTGTATTAGTGTTTGGAGCAGCTATATAAAAAACACCAAAGGACTCTGGGATAACACCCCTGATGCTAAAATGTTTGCAAAAGAACAACTTCCCAACACATATACTCAAGCACAGACACAACACTTAGTCTCCTCCACACACATACAACACACAGCCACCTCCCACAACATTCACAGAACCCAGGGTTCTAAGAGGGTACCCTAGTCTTACATCGGGTTTAGGGGCTTGGGCCCTGGGCAAACTTATTACGGCTCTGTCCACTTGCCATCATTCCTCTCTCCCGTTTTTCTTCCAGAACCTTTTGTTTATACTATTCTGGAATCAAACAGTGGTACTCTGGTGATTCCTCCTTGACATCACCGGCCTTTGCAACAAGAAAAGCTTTTCATGCAATGCCCTGATGGACTCAGGTGCGGCGGTGGAACTTTATTGACACGTATTTTGTTAAAAAACATTTTATACCGGGGGCGTGGCCTAGTGAGCAACTCGGATGGTTTAATTGATCTGAGCTCCGCACAACGCTGGCCCGAAACTGCTAAGAAAAAAGCATAAGTCAGCTCCCTGGAGACTCACCCAACACCCTGCATCATGGCTAACCCGAAGCAGAAGAAGCAGAATATAAAAACGGACCAATCCGGATTCTTTATGGCATGAGCCTCGACGCCTAAAACCTCAGGCCTCACGGAACGGGACCAAGATGGCGACGGTGAGAATGACATGATGCCGCTACAGTCCTCCCCTGGGCCGCAGAACCTGCCTGTCATGCAGGATTTCTTACAGAATTGCCTGGAGGACATGTCCAGCAAAATTCTGACATCCATACAGAGCACACTGCGGGAGCTCCGCAAAGACGTGCAGGAGTTGGGAGACAGGACGCCACGTGTGGAACAAAGAATGGAAGAACAAGCCGCTGCACACAATGGCATGGCTGACCAAGTGCAACATATGCAGCAACAATTAGAATACAACCAGCACAAGGTCATGGACCTGGAGGACCGCTCTAGGCGCCAAAACATGCGACTTCAGGGCATTTCGGCAGAAGTGAAGCAGCAAGATCTCCACGCATTCCTGATAGTGTACTTCAAAGAATTGAGGCCAGTCCTACCAGCAGAGGTACTGCTTTTAGACAGCTACCACAGGGTTCAAAAGCCAACGTTCCTACCACAAGACACCCCCATGGATGTGCTCACCCACCTGCACTACTTTCACGTGAAAGAGGCACTACTTCAAGCTACGAGGGGAGGGCGCGACCTACCACAGAAATACAGACACATCAAATGATTCACAGATCTATGGGCAGCCACGCTGCAAAAAAGAAAAGAATTTAAAGACATCACAGAAGCATTGCGCCAGAATAACGTTCAGTATAGATGGAGATACCCGATCCGCCTTTTGATAAGGAGACAACAGCCAATACACCTGAGGAGGGTCAGAGACTTCTGCGCAACTGGAACATCGCATTAAACCCAGAGGGGAAGAATACAGCCGCACAAACCAGAATGTCACCGGAGTGGAAAAGACCCAAAAAATGAACTGACCTGATACCATATGGACTGTGCTGCGGAACCAAACGCAGTCCCAGCCGCGGTTGGGCAACCAACGAGTCACAAGTATAATCTGCATGATTGCATAGCACGGGGTTATATACACATTTATGCTACACCACATGCATGCAAACCATTACGACGGCATATAGGTAAAATAGGGAGCATGTGAGGGATCATCTGGGTTAAAATTGACTATCGATGGGGCAGTGCCATACTACTGACATAACATGTATGAAACGCAAAAAAAAAAAAGTAACCGAGGTCATATCTGAAAGTGGTCATAAACCGCCATTACAAAGCCAAACCAAACTCTGACCTCATCAACTTCTAACATTAGGCAGCCAAAACACAACAAAGACACAGCTGCCACGAGATATACGACAGCAAACATCGGGCTCAGCAAGCTCACCCACTAATCTATAACTCTCATAAACATACACAGTAACCACGTTTTCACCCGGCACTATCTAGCTAGTGCCTCACCCTTTATTGGGAAATGTACACACCTGTTAATGATATTGTATATATGTTAAATGTTGTAATGTTTTATTCGTATGTTATGAATAATGATTGCATTACTGTTACAACCCATATACACCCCCCCACCATGTTTACATCCACCAGACAAGTACTAGAATTCAGGAAAAATCACAAAGACAGGGAACGTGAAAACCAGGGAGGGGCTGAACCCGCGCAGGGGAAGGGAGCACAGCTGGTCGCACAGGAAACATGCAGCAGAGCTGTAGCACAAACGTATAGGCACAGGGCAAACCACAGAGAAGGGAGTGTTAGCAGAAAGGTCTCGCCAACCAACGAACCACATCACCAACCCACAGTAAACCTAATGGAACATGAAAATATATTGCCATAATGTAAAAGGGTTGAATATCCCAGTCAAACGACACTGCCTAGTCAGAGACCTGCGCAGAGTACACCCCGATGTTGTATGCTTACAAGAAACCCACCTTAAACAGACAACGACTATAGCACAGGCACAATTCCCCATGCAGAACCATAGCATCTTCTCGTCCAAAACCAGGGGAGTGTCTATCTTAATCAGTAAAGATGTGTCCTTTAAGCTGCTATACGAATCCATAGATACACAAAGGAGATACATAATATTAGTGTGCAAAATCAACAACTTGGAACACACAATAATTAACATATATGCACCTGACACAAACCAGAGAAACTTTTTACACAAACTAACCGCACAACTCAAACCGGTTCAGAGAGGTATCACCATCGTATGCGGGGACTTGAACCACATTCTGGACCCACAATGGGACACCACGGTCCTGCCCCACACCCCCAGGTCAGCAACACTAACACGAGAATGTAAGCCACTAACGCGGCTACTTAGTGAACACGACTTGTATGATGCGTGGAGGGTGCTACACCCAGGAGAGATTATACTTTCTTCTCCCAAGTGCACAATACCTACTCACGCATAGACGGGTTCTACATAAAGGGCACGTTCCTAAACCAACTAAAGGACTGCTCCATAGGCACCATCACGTGGTCCGATCATGCCCCTATAACCTTAGAACTACAGGATGCCTATGACTACAAACATCGCAGCCCCTGGCGGCTCAATGAATCAATATTACACGATAAACGTTTCTGCGAGCACTTAGACACAGGCATTAAACAGTACTTCGCAACAAACACGCACCCGGACATCTCCCCCTGAAACCCTCTGGCAAGCTCACAAGCCAGTAATCAGGGGACTGATCATAGGGAAAGCTAGTGCACTGAAATAGAAACCCCAGGTGAAACTGAAAGGCTGGCTGAAAACCCTATACCACCTCAACAAACAAAATCAACTGACCCCGACACCGACTTTAAAAGCACAAATAAAGGAGAAGTTGGATGAATTAGGGAACACGACTAGCAAAAATGGGATTCAGCCTTAGGAAACTCAAAGCAACGCAATACACACAGGGGAACAGGGCGAGCAAACTTCTAGCTAGAAGACTAACACACAAAAGCACAAACGCCAAGATCCCATATTTACTAAACTCGAACGGGGAAAAAAGGGTGACACCAAACGAAATCAGTGACATCTTTGCAGACTATTACACGACCCTGTATAACTTAGGGCAAGACCCAAACACGACACAGCCAACCCCTGGGAACATAGCTACATAGGACAGTATAGCCTTGCCCTCTCTAACTGGGGAACAAATAGAAACCATTCAAGCCCCTATCACTGAGACAGAGGATCTGCAAGCCATCAGAAATTTGCTGGAGCTCACACCTAGCTAATCTGTTTAATGCCTCCACACAAAAAGAAGAAGCACCTGCGGACATGCTAGGAGCCCATATTGTTACACTACCCAAACTGGGCAAACCCCCCACATGCAACCAAAACTTTAGGCAAATCTCGCTGCTCAACACAGACACCAAGTTATACCTAAAAGTCCAAGCCACTAGACTAACCCACATCATCCCCACATTGATATTTACGACGACCAAGTGGGATTCGCCACTGGTCGACAAGGGTCGGACAACACAAGGAAGGTAGTGGACTTAGTGCATAGTCTGCTTCGGAGCCAGGGAGGGGGTGTCCTCCTCTCCCTCGACGCTGAAAAAGCTTTTGATCGTCTCAACTGGTCATTCCTGGAAGCTGTGCTTCATAAATACAAATTTCCCCAGAGGTTCTTGAGTGCAGTAAAGGCACTGTATTCCCACCCCACAGCACGAGTACTCAACGCGGGTTTTATATCTAAACAAATCAAGATAACTAATGGGTCGAGAAAGGGCTGCCCCCTATCCCTGCTACTGTATATTCTAGCGTTGGAACCACTGGCAGCAGCCATAAGAGCAGACCAATCCATATGGGGAATAACTCTAGGAGACAGAGAGTACAAACTTAACCTCTTTGTGGACGATGTCCTGGTGACAATTACACAACCCTTAGTATCACTACCAAACCAGATGGCACAAATACGTGAGTATGGGGCGGTCTCATACTATGTCACCAAGTCACCAAGACACAAGCCCTGCTGATAGGATTGAACGGAGACCTAGTGGGCAGACTGAGAACGGCATTTCCACTGGACTGGAGGAACGACTCTGACGTTTCTGGGACTTAAACTTCCCAAAAACCCAGCACATCTATTTAAACTAAACTACGAACGCCTACATACAGAAATCATAGACACCATGCAAAAATGTAAAGGAAAATTTATTTCATGGACAGGCCGCATAGCAGCGGTAAAAATGACACTCATACCCAAAATCCAATATCTCTTTCGCACACTACAAATACGTTAACATTATTTAAAAAATATGCAACACATCCTCAACACATTCATATGGGAAGAAAAAAAGGTAGCAGCAGGAACGTTGCAACAAGCAGTGAGCAAAGGCGGGTTGGGCCTACCAAATCTAACGGCATACTGCAGGGCAGCATACCTACACAACATGGCACAAATTAACCTCCCGGCCCATGCCCCACAATGGTAGCAATAGAATCCCACTGGGCACCCCAACATGACCTCCTAGCAGTATTATGGCTACAGAAATGCCCAAGACACATACGAGAGGCCCTATTACCTAGCACACAGAACCTGTTAAGAGTGTGGGGCACAACGAGAAACAAGTTGGTGTGTAACCCCCAGCTACCTATGGCCACGCCAATACAAACAATAGGCATAGATATCCCCACATTCACCTGGGACACCTGGAGGAGAGGGGGAATACACCACATATACCAAGTCATTGACAGGGTTAGACTGAAAACGCTACCAGCCATTCAGCCATTCAGACAGCCATTCTCCTACCTACAGCTCAAATCATAGGTGTCAAACAAATTAAAAGACCAGCCAGGACTAGACAACGAAAAAACCATGACGACCTTTGAACAACAATGTGTAGGAACTGCGCCACTCAAGAAGACAATGTCCTGGGGGTACCAGAAGCTAGTTTCAACACAAACACGCACACTAGAGCAGATCAAAAAAGATTGGCAAAGAGAAATAGGCCAGACATTCTCAAACGAAGAGTGGGACAGGGCATATTTGGCCCATCGAGGGCTCACCGCGTGCACCACCCACCTAGAATTGCAGCGCAAAATCATGTACCGATGGTACATGTACCAGCAAAACTACACAAAATATGGCCTCAAACCAGCAGCCAGTGCTGGAGGTGTGGGAGGGCGGTGGGCACGATGCTCCACATCTGGTGGTCCTGTGATAAAATAAGCCCATTTTGGGAAGCGGTGACCCAACTGCTTCAAAAATGATTGCCTAACATAAGGTTGGATAAGCCGCAGGAGTGTCTCCTGTTTATGTTACCAGGGGGCATCCCAAAACATATTAGAGTCATTATATACCACACTTTGATATCAGCAAACTTACTGATATATAGGCTATGGAAAAAAACACCATCAATAGCCGATCTGATAAGGCAAGTAGACCAAAACAGGACATACGAATTAATGGCAACGGCACAATTTGGTACACGCCCGAGCGTATGAGTAGCCCACAGGACGTGGGGAACAATCATGACACCCACTAATACACAACGGGACACTGACCCACATCATTCCCCCCCCACACCCATAGAGCGAGCGAACAAACCACGCAATAAATGATACATGGAGGAGTATCAAGCATCAAACCATAAACAATGGAGTGATGCATACACTGGTATAATCATAATAAATCAGAGACACACATGTACCTTCGAGAAACAATGCGAATAAGTATATAGCCATTTAAGTAACAAAGCGCTTCCCCCAAGCACACTCTGATACACACAATCACGCTAAACTAAGACAATGTGTAAAAATGTCAATCAGACCAAGAATCCAACAACCTTTAGCATTAATAATTTGTACTAAGGATATTAAATCAACCAATGTACCCCTGTACCCCGAATCCCTCTTTTTTCTCTTCTGTACCCCCCCTCCACCCACAATGTTTTGTGATACGTGAACAAAAACAAATAAACTTCAACTTCAACTTCAAAACATTTTATACAAGGAGAGATTATCACCTCTAGCCGTTGAGGCTATTGACGGGAGACCTCTCTCTCAACCTTTGATTACCCACGAAACCATGCCTATTAGCATTAGTATAGGAGCTTTACTCAAGGAAAACATAACATTTCAGATCATTGCTTCCCCTTCATGTCCCATCCTATTATGATTTCCATGGCTCACCATGCACAACCCTCATATTGACTGGGCCAAGGGGGGAATACTGGAATGGGGTAAAGACTGTACTGAGCGCTGCATGTTACCCATCACTAAGAGAGTGGGCATCATCACCTTGCCTACTGCGCCACCTCAGACCTCCAAAATTCCCATACAGTACTGGGAAGTCAAAGAGCCGTTCAGTAAGAGTCAGACCAATATTCTACCTCCTCACAGATCGTATGATTTCTCCATAGATCTTCTACCTGGTGCTATGCCCCCTAGATGGGCAGTATATGCCTTATCCCCACAGGAGAGTAGAATCATGGAAAATTATATCAAAGATTCTTAACTAAAGGCCACATATGCAAGTCATCCTCGCCTGCTGGAGCAGGGTTCTTTTTTGTATCCAAAAAAGATGGAGAATTACGTCCATGCATCGATTACAGGGCATTAAACAAGATCACCATAAAATATGCCTATCCTATTCCTCTTATCTCCGAATTGTTTGACAGACTCCAGGGTGCTAAGATCTTTACTAAAATTGACCTTAGGAGTGCGTACAATTTGGTAAGAATTAAAGAAGACCATGAGTGGAAAACGTCATTTAACACTAGAAGTGGGCACTATGAGTATTTCAGGACTTTCAGGACTTTATTAATGATGTGCTTGTGCAAATGATGTTTGTCCTAGTTTACCTGGATGATATCCTTATTTATTCCCCTGACCTCCAGACTCATCATAAACATGTCAAACAAGAACTGCAAACTTTGCTTGAAAATGAGCTTTATTGAAAACTTGAAAAATGTATCTTTGACCAGACGGAGGTACAGTTTTTGGGGCATAATATTTCAGCATCTGGTTTCAAAATGGATCCGCGTAAACTAGAGGCTGCTCTACACTGGCCATTACCTAATGGGTTAAAGCTATCCAAAGGTTTATTGGTTTTGCTAATTACTACAGGAGATTCATCTAAGGGTTCTCTTCTGTGATAGCCCCCATCACCAATATGACACAAAAGGGGGCTAGATGTACTATATGGTCTAAAGAAGCTAGAGAAGCTTTTGAGCTTCTTAAAAAAAATGTTTGCATCTGCTGACATATTGGTACATCCTAACACTAGTAAATCCTTCATACTGGAAGTTGATGCCAAACGAAACAGGGGTAGAGGCTGTTCTTTCTCATAGGGAGAGTCAGGATACCCCTTTACATCCTTGCAGGTACTTTTCTAGAAAGTTGTGTCCTGTGGAGCGTAACTACGATATTGGTAACAGAGAATTGTTGGCCATTATACTAGTGCTTAAAGAATGGCGACATCTTTAGAGGGTTCCAAGGATCCCCTTCTGATCAAAACGGATCACAAAAATGTGGCATATATAGGTGATGCTAAATGTCTTCTAGACAGGCTAGATGGTCTTTGTTCCTATCTCGCTTTAACTTAATTATCACTTACAAACCTGGTCCCAAGAACTTTAAAGCTGATGCCCTATCTAGGCAATTTGACATTGAATCAGAACTAGAACAAGAAGCATCCCCTATTTTTCCACCTGAGTGTATCATTGCTTCCACTGTTCTTTCTTTGGTGTGACTATAGCGTGCCTTTAAAAACAAAAAAAGGTTTTTCACTGTAAGCTAATAGCAGTTAGTTGTCTGCAAGCGTCTGGGGGTCAGGACTTCAGCGTGTACTCTGCCAACCTCAGCAAGTGCATTTGCCACTCATATCTGGTGTGACTATAGTGTGCCTTTAAAAACAAAAAAGTTTTTCACTGTAAGCTAATAGCAGTTAGTTGTCTGCAAGCGTCTGGGTGTCAGGCCTTCAGCGTGTACTCTGCCAACCTCTGCCACTGCACAGTGCCACTCATATCTGGTCTATGTCTCAGGCAGGCAGCATTACACACATGGACTTACGGTGTGATGATGATGATGTTGTACCCGCTGCTGCTTCCTTTGCTGAGTTGTCAGATACAAGTGAAGCAGTTGATGATGACGATGCGTCCATGGATGTCCCGTGGGTGCCTGCTCGCCAAGAAGAAGAACAGGGTGAAAGTTCAGATGGGGAGAAAGAGAGGAGGAGGAGGAGACGAGTTGGAAGCAGGGGGAGGTCGTTGTAAGGAGCTAGTGGCACAGTCAGACAGCATGCATCGGCACCCGGGGTCAGCCCGACAGCACACCAATCAACGCATGCTGTGTCCACCACCAGAATGCCGTCATTGCAGAGCTCAGCAGTGTGGCATTTTTTTTGTGTGTCTGCCTCTGACAACAGCGATGCCATTTGCAACCTGTGCCAAAAGAAACTGAGTCGTGGGAAGTCCAACACCCACCTAGGTACAACTGCTTTGCGAAGGCACATGATCGAACATCACAAACTCCTATGGGATCAACACATGAGTACGAGCAGCACGCAAACTCAAAGCCACCATCCTCCTGGTCCAGCATCTTCAGCCACGTCAACCACTGCTGTCCTCCTTGCCCCCTCTCAACCATTCGCCACTCCGTCTCTCGCCTTGAGCAGTTCCCGCTCATCTGCCCACAGTCATGTGTCTGTCAAGGACATGTTTGAGCATAAGAAGCCAATGCCAGAAAGTCACCCCCTTCCCCAGCGTCTGACAGCTGGCTTGTCTGAACTATTAGCCCACCAGCTTTTACCATACAAGCTAGTGGAGTCTGAGGCATTCAAAAAATTTGTAGCTATTGGGACACCGCAGTGGAAGGTACCCAGACGAAATTAATTTTCACAAAAGACAATCCCCAACCTGTACTCGATTGTGCAAAAGGAAGTAATGGCATGTCTGGCACAGTGTTGGGGCAAGGGTCCATCTGACCACTGATACCTGGTCTGCAAAGTATGGTCAGGGCAGGTATATCACCTACACTGCGCATTGGGTAAACCTGCTGACGGCTGCCAAGCATGGAATGCATGGCTCTGCAGAGGAGTTGGTGACACCGCCACGACTTGCAGGCAGGCCTGCTGCCACCTCCTCTACTCCTCCTACTCCATCCTCTTCCATAACCTCCTCGGCTTAGTCCTCTTCTGCTGCTGCGTCTTGCTCCACATCAACGGCACCCCCCCAAGCTCCCCAGGTACTATTCCGCATCCCGGATATGGCAGTGTCACGCCGTCTTGGGTTTGACTTGCTTGAAAGCAGAGAGTAACACCGGACAAGCACTCCTGTTCGCCCTGAACGCACAGGTGGAAAAGTGGCTGACTCCGCAGCAATTGGATATCAGCAAAGTGGTTTGTGACAACGGAACAAATTTGTTGTCGGCATTGAAGTTGGGCAAGTTGACATGTGCCGTGCATGGCACATGTGTGTAATCTGATCATACAACGCTTTGTGCATAAGTACACAGGCTTACAGGACGTCCTGAAGCAGGCCAGGAAGGTGTGTGGCCATTTCAGGCGTTCCTACACGGCCATGGCGCACTTTGCAGATATCCAGCGGCGAAACAACATGCCAGTGAGGCGCTTGATTTGCGACAGCCCGACACGTTGGAATTCAACACTCCTAATGTTCGACCACCTGCTCCAGCAAGAAAAAGCTGTTAATGAATATTTGTATGACTGGGGTGCTAGGACAGCCTCTGGGGAGCTGGGAATTTTTTTGCCACGTTACTGGACACTCATGCGCAATGCCTGTAGCCTCATGCGTCCTTTTGAGGAGGTGACAAACCTAGTCAGTCGCACCGAAGGCACCATCAGCGACATCATACCATTTGTTTTCTTCCTAGAGCATGCCCTGCGAAGAGTGCTGGATCAGGCCGTAGATCAGCGTGAAGAGGAAGAGTTGTGGTCACCATCACCACCAGAAACAGCCTTATCAGCATCGCTTGCTGGACCTGCGGCAACGCTGGAAGAGGATTGTGAGGAAGAGGAGTCAGAGGAGGAATGTGGCTTTGAGGAGGAGGAGGAAAACCAACCACAACAGGCATCCCAGGGTGCTCGTTGTCAACTATCTGTGTAACCCGTGGTGTTGTACGTGGCTGGGGGGAAGAACATACCTTCATTGAGATCACTGAGGAGGAGGAACGGGAAATGAGTAGCTCGGCATCCAACCTTGTGCAAATGGGGTCTTTCATGCTGTCGTGCCTGTTGAGGGACCCTCGTATAAAAAGGCTGAAGGAGAACGACCTGTACTGGGTGTCCACGCTACTAGACCCCCAGTATAAGCAGAAAGAGGCGGAAATGTTACCAAATTACAACAAGTCGGAAAGGATGCAGCAATTTGTAAAATAAATTAAGAAGTATGCTTTACACGGCATATAAGGGTGATGTCACAGCACAACGGTAATCTAACAGGGGAAGAGGTGAAAGTCATCCTCCTCCTCCCACGACCACGCCGGCAAGGACAGGACGCTTTAAAGACATGTTGATGGATGACATGCGGAGCTTTTTAAGTCCTACGCATCGCCACAGCCCTTCTGGATCCACCCTCCGAGAACTACTCGACCGACAGGTAGCAGACTACCTCGCCTTAACTGCGGCTATCAACACTCTGAGGAGCGATGAACCCCTTGACTACTGGGTGTGCAGGCTTGACCTGTGGCCTGAGCTATCCCAATTTGCGATAGAACTTCTGGCCTCCCCGCTTCAAGTGTCCTGTCAGAAAGGACCTTCAGTGCAGCAGGAGGTATTGTCACTGAGAAGAGAAGTCGCCTAGGTCAAAAAAGTCTAGATTACCTCACCTTTATTAAGATGAATGAGGGATGGATCCCAAAGGGACTGACAGTTGGCGATACAAAAGGCCTGATGAGATGAGCTGCCTTGGGCTAAAAATGGTCCACACGCTGCTGTATTTTAGCTCTGAATGCCGGTTGACTTGCGTGACTTATCCGCCACAAACTAGGGTTCAAGCCGCAATGTTTTAGGGCACTTTCTGCCTGGGAAACAAACATCAATTTTTATGGCCGCTGCTATAGCAGCGGATGCAACAATACCTAATTTTTCAGGCATGTGTACATGCCTAATTTTTCGGCCCTCTGGTGCTGCACTGTGGCTTCAAAAACCAAACCAAAAAAAAGGCACATAACAGGGATTAAACGGATAGGAATAGTACTACTTAACACACCACTCCTATCTGGTGGCACATTAGATTGCACGCGCAGTGCCCCAAATTTGAAGTAGGAGGACCGACCAAGCATCTTTTTCCATCTCCCGGTTCCTAAAATCAATGCCATATACACGTCCCCTGATAGGGCGCCAGCTCATTATTCTCTTGGGCGCCAGCTCGTTATTCTCTTTTTCACTTCACTAGGGACACTTTACTGCACTATGGGCACTTAGACCCACTCTTTGTCTTGCACACTGTTATTCCTAGCCAGCATCTGTGATGGGAAATCAGGCAGTCATCTAAACGTTTAGATTGAGCTTTAGCTTAGAACACCCTTGAAGGTGTTTAAGGAGATTAGGGCTAGTTTAGAGGATTCTTCTTAGACCTCTCTGAGTAGCTTTATAGCCTCTCTTTATAGCCCTTCTACCTATCCAGCATTTCTCGAAACTAGCTAAGAGAAAGGGTGGCTGTGCGTCTGTGATACATTTAACTTTCTATCACCTTATTGACACTTTATCACTCCGGTCTCCATACTCTCTGCCTATACCCATCTATTTAGAGGGAATTTCCTTGCCCCTGCCAATATTATATAATAGGTAATAGTATTACCATTATTACACAATTAGGTCTCTGAGGACAAGTGTCAATCCACATCTGCCAAGTGACCCTATGTAGGGGGAACAGTCCCTATTCTGCTCTGTGTCAGTGTGTATCAGGGATCCTTAGGATAGGTGTCAATCCATACCTGCCAAGTGACCCTATGTAGGGTGAACAGTCCCTATTCTGCTCTGTGTCAGTGTGTATCAGGGATCCTTAGGATAGGTGTCAATCCATACCTGCCTAAGTGACCCTATGTAGGGGGAACAGTCCCTATTCTGCTCTGTGTCAGTGTGTATCAGGGGCTCTGAGGACAGGTGTCAATCCATATCTGCCAAGTGACCCTATGTAAGGGGAACAGTCTCTATTCTGCTCTGTGTCAGTGTGTATCATGGTCTCTGAGGACAGGTGTCAATCCATATGTCAAGGTGTCAATATGTCACATATCAGGTGTCAATCCATATCCATTGTGATTTAGGAATGTTAGGTGATTTCTGCCCTTTATGGATTAAAACCAGTCTCTGCATCAACTGTGTAATTTTCCATGGGAGTTTTGCCATTGATCCCCCTCCGGCATGCCACAGTCCAGGTGTTAGTCCCCTTGAAACAACTTTTCCATCACTTTTGTGGCCAGAAAGAGTCCCCGTGGGTTTTAAAATTCGCCTGCCCATTGAAGTCTATGGCGGTTCGCCCGGTTTGCCGGTTCGCGAACGTTTGCGGTAGTTCGCGTTCGCGAACCGAAAATGTTGTGTTTGCGACATCACTACTTGGGACTATAATTTTTTTTATATATATATACTAGTCTTTTATATTTATGTGTGTTTTGTTGACAGTTTTATTTGTACTAATATATATTTTAATTGGTACACTGTCTGCTGCACTATATAATAGACATAAGGATTTTAACCCCCTGTGGGACAGAAGTAATTTTATTTCAATCTTATTTTTATTCATCTTATTAAGTTTATAATGTGTATCGGTTCCTTACTTATAGAACCCCTACTAGATCAATCTCTCAGCAGTTTCGGATTCTTCCTACTTTTTACTGTGGGGGATAAGGATCTGACTAGCTGATACATTTATATCAAATTGAACACATTTCTACTATTTCATTCATAACCTGTATTTTCATTTCCACTGAGTCCTGTCCACACTATTGGTTTACTTCAATAGGCACCTAGAAGTTTGAACATTTTAACCCCAGGTAGTGGTTATTCCAGACAGTGATACAGTGCTTATGGTGGTTACTTTTGGTCTCAAATTTTAACTTAAAAAGGTTACTCTACCATTTACTGGTGTTTACCCATTGTACAGTTGCTTATTTACATCCCTGCCCTTACCTGTCTTAGTGCCCCCCCATCCCTCTTAGTGTTCCTCTCCCCTCCTTTCCCTCTCTTGCAGAGCCCCCCCCCCCCCTCCGCTCCCTTTGTCCCTTAGTGTTCCTTTTCCCTTCCCTCTCGGTTCCTTAGTACCCCCCGTCCCTTAGTGTTCCTCACTCTCCCCTCCTAAGTTGTCTGCTCCCCTCCCCACCTCTTAGTGGCCTGCTCCCCTCCCCCTCACCTCTTAGAGCTCTCTCTCCCTGGTGTGCCTTCTACCTATCTTGTAGCGTGGCCAGGCAGAGAGGACCGCGGTACAGGAGCTTTAGTTTCCTGCACCCGGCCATACTGACAGTGAGCACTGTGTCAGTACGGCCGGGTACAGAAAAAAGATGCTCCTGTACCGCGGTCCTCTCTGCCTGGCCACACTACACTGGGTGACTGAAAGGAGGGAGCGCTGTGCGCTTTCCTCCTGTTGGTCACACAAATCTAGTGACCCCGGGCTTGTGCAACCTAAGGCAGCTGCCTGAGCTGTCTTATGGACGGTCACTGGGACGGCTGGAAAAATATACACTTCTAGACAGTAGTAGCTTCGTCCAGTGTCTAGAAGTGTCAGGCCCTACTTTGTCTCTATATCTTTTGATTGGATTTTAATTTCAATAAAATTCCAACACAGTCAATATGAGTATTTCATAAACTTTTATCTTTGCGTGGTGGGGGAGGAACAGTGCCGCTTTAGCTTAAATTTTTAGGAAGTTGAAACTGACAGGGTTGTTAAAGTGGAAATTGACAGGCTTATTTACTAAAGTGAGAATTCAAGAGAAATTCAAATTAAATTTCAACTCTAAAGTCAAAATAGCCAATCTGGAAAAAAAAATCAGCTATGCTTTCTGTTAGGTTACTCCAACCTTGAATGGAATGACTTGGAATTCTCACTTTAGTAAATAACCCTGGGAGATTTTCTCCTTTTAAAGTGGTATGGTGCCATTTACCCCCATTTGAACCCTGCAACTGAAAACATTGCTGTTCTTCAGAACGTCAATGTTTTCATTGCAGAGTTTAACTGCCTCAGTGGCTGTCATTCCGATGCTTTTAATGAAATAGAGTTTTTCTGCATTTGAAAAAGCATTTGATTGGTTGAGATCATCAATTTTGACAGCAGCCAACTTTTGTACTTCCTACAGGTGGGGGCTGGGGACATAGATGGCTACCAGGGCACTATAGTGTTAGGAATACACATTTGTATTCAGCGCCGGCGAGTCCATAAAGCGGCTTAGGCGGCCGCCTTAGGGCGCACCGGCCCGAGAACGCAAATGTCAGGGTGGCCAGCAGGAGGAGAGCGCAAAGCTCTCTTTTCATGCCTATCATTTCTCGTAGCGTGACCGAGTGCCAGCAACTCCGTTCAGCCTGCCTTCCACTTATGGCATGCCGCGGACTGTGTGGAGGGGGCGGGGATATAAACGCGTCAGATCTCTGCTCCCTCTGTAGCACACGGCGTGGCTGGCGCTCAGCAAGGGTGGAGCTACTGCTGGTCCCCTTCTTATTGAAGTGGAGAAGGCAGAGAGGAGGGGGGCTGGGCCGGGCCAACTACCTCAGCACTCTGGATCCCAGGTAAGCCACCCTCCTGAACCCACAAGGCTAGAAAAGTGTATATTTTGACCAGCATGTGTGTGTGTGTGTGTATCTGTGTGTGTATATCTGTCAGTGTGTGTGTGTATCTCTATGTCTTTCAGTGTGT
This sequence comes from Pelobates fuscus, assembly GCF_036172605.1. Lineage (NCBI taxonomy): Eukaryota > Metazoa > Chordata > Amphibia > Anura > Pelobatidae > Pelobates > Pelobates fuscus. The sequence goes on from NC_086322.1 coordinate 255,866,094, forward strand.
CTTTGTGTGTATCCGTATGTGTCAATATGTATGTGTGTGTCTGTATGTCTATCAGTGTGTATGTGTGTGTATCTGTATGTCTGTCAGTGTGTTTATCTGTATGTCTGTCAGTGATTATGTGTATCTGTAAATGTGTGTGTCCGTCTATCTGAATGTGTATCAGTTTGTGTATATTTGTATCTGTGTATCTGCATATGTGTCAGTGTGTGTATCTTCGTGTATGTGTATCACAGTGTGTGTGTGTGTGTGTGTGTCAGTGTATGTGTATATGTGCATACATCTGAGCTTTTAAACGCCAACACTACACAGAAATACACCCCTGTGTGCAAACATCAACACTACATACAAACACACCCGTGCATTCAAATGTCTACTCTACATACCAACACAACTCTGTATTAGACACCACAATTATATATAAACACACCCCTGCATTCAAATACCAACGCTACACATAAAGCTTGCATGCAAATGCCGCCACTACATACAAACCCATCCCTACATTCACACAAACATACTTACATTCAAACACACAATTACTACTCAGTGCTAAATACAATCCTGTAAGGGGGAATCAGTAGAGCCCTAGCTTTCAAAGCATTGTTGAAGTTGCATGACAGATGGGGGTCTATCTTTTAGCCATGTATACAGACATGAATAGACTCAAGTGAGAGAGTAAGCGCTAAATAACAATAAGGCTGCAATCCTTAAAGGGAATCCCTCGAAAACCCTTCAAATACAACAAGGATAAAAACAAAGATAAAGGTTGCGTCAAAATAGACCAATAAAATATTATATAAAATATAATAAGATGGGATTTAAATATAAAAGTCTTAACTGAACAGATCTTCTTTAGATCAGATAGTCTTTAAAGTGCTTGTTCAGGAACAATGTCCTCGCTGTCCTTCCTCAAGGGGATCCGGTATTATGAAAAGATAGAACAGATAAAAAAACAAATAGTGTAGTATGTCCAATATGGTACAACAGATAATAAAAGAAGATGGTAATGCACTCACATGTATTAGAGCTATAGCTAGCTCTAGTATGAAAAGCGTACAGCGGTATAATCCCCGCTTATGGGATATGGTGCAGGCTTCTTCTTGCAAAGGTATGTTCAACACTCAAATAAAACAGAGAGAGACGACCAATAGTGCTCACTGGGTAAAACAGTGTAAATAAAATACATAAAAAGGTACTCACAAGAGTGGAGCAGACAAACTGCTCCTTGACAACAGCGTTGGTGGTATGATCCCCACCTCAGGATTACTTGGAGTCCAGAATGATAAAATGCCAGGTAAAAATGATAAAAAATATATAAAGTGTATTAAAAGATGATTGGCACAATAAAAGGTGACCAAAAAATCTTTAATGAAATAAAATACACAGTCTAAATATCCACAAACGCGTTTCGCCAAGAAGGCTTCTTCAATATGGAATAAGACATGATACCTGGCAAGGTAATTTTAAATAAGGGTACAGTTTAAAATTGGCGCCAAAACTAAGGGCAGCCAATGGAAATACAGTAATAGATAAAAGAAAAAAAACATTTTATATAATATTGGAAAACATATTTTATATATTAAATCTAAAAAATATACATTGAATATAACTTAATGCTGAGATTAGATTTTAAAAACTATAATTTTCTAGTTAGATTTTGGTAGTTTTATGCGGTCACGTGACTTTTGTGATACCGCATTGGGATATGGGAAATGAAGTTTTATGTGACGCATTCGCGCGTCCATGGAAGGTCTGTGTGCTTGTATGGTTGTGTGTCTGTATGTTTGTATATTTGTACATATATGTATTTTTGCCTTTATCTATGTCTTTATGGGAGAAAGAGATAGATAGGGGCTAAGGAGGGGGAAGAGGAGGGGGGGTGAGAAAGAGACACAAAGGGGCTGGCAGGGAAGTAAGCAATACATAAGAGGGGTTGTAAGAGACACACTAAAGGGTGGTGTAAGCAGGGCCGGCCCAAGACATTGTGCTGCCTGGGTTCAAGAATGAAACCAGCATCCATTATGTTATGCAGTGTGTGTAGTGAATGCAATGTCTGTTTGTGTAGTGGATGCAGTGTGTGTACGAAGGCTGTGTGGGCAGGGTGTGGTGGTGACAGTGTGGGGGTCAGAGTGTGAGAGTGTCAGTGGTGGGAGGCACGATGTTAGTGTGACAGTGGTGGAAGGCAGTATGTGAGGGTGACAATTACAGTGGTGTGGGGGTGACAGTGTATGAGGGTGACAGTGTGGGGGGCAGGATGTGAGGGTGACAGTGGTGGGAGGCAGTATGTGAGGGTGACAGTGGTGGGAGGCAGTATGTGAGGGTGACAATGATAGTGTGGGGCAGGATGTGAGGGTGACAGTGTGGGGGTGACAGTGTAAGAGGCAGGATGTAAAGGTGACAGTGGGGTGGCAGGGTGTGAGGCTGACAGTGAGGGGGCAGGTTGTGAGGATGACAGTCGGCGGGCAGGGTATGAGGGTGACAGTGGGGGGAGCAAGGTGTGAGGGTGACAGTGGGTGCGCAAGGTGACAGTGGGTGGGCAGGGTATGAGGGTGACAGTGTGACAGTGAAAGGGGCAGGGTATGGGGTGACACTTGCGGCAGGGTATGAGGGTGACAGTGGGGGGAACTGGGTGTGAGGGTGACCAGCTGTGACCAGCCTCCCCACTCACATACTCCCCATTCCCTGGTGGTCCAGTGGCTCCGCCGGGTGTCAGCTGCAGAACAAATTCTCGCGAGCTCCGACTAGAGCATTGTCGTGGTAACCCAGAGCAACGCTCTGGGAGCTCGCAAGCCCTCTGTCACATGATCTGCAGCTCTGCACTCGGCGGAGCTTCAGACCGGAGGATCTCCCCAGGCAAACTGATGGAGGGGCCCGGCGGCATACAGGGCAAGCAACCGAGCCCCACCTCTTGTCGGGTCCTCGGACACTGACCGAAGACCCGACTGATTAGTCTGCCACAGGGTTTAGAGAGCCGCCTCTGCTGCATTTATATGCAGCAGAGGCATCCCAGTTCGTCCTATGGACGGGCTGGCCCTGGGTGTAAGGCACAAATGGAGCAAAAGGGGTAAGACATTCAAGAGAGGGGATATAAAACACTAATGGGGTAAGAAATTCAAAAGGAGGCTACGAGACACAGAGGTGAAGATGTATTTTTTGGGGGGAGGGAGTAGTCAAAAATCCTTGAATCGGGCGGAGCCTGACTGCCGAGGCAAGCGGACGCAAAATCCTGAAGCTCCGAGCGAAAAACGAGAATAAACCCTAAATACCGCAGAAAAACCACTCCTATCACCCCCAAAGACAGCTACACAAACAGGGGAATACTCCCAGAGTCATGGGGCGGAAGAATAAAAGACCGACGGCGGACAAACCTGCCCCGGGGCCAACAATCAGTGACATGTGGCGGCAAGCACGCTTCACAGGCGAACCCAACATGGCGGCTCTCCACGGAGGCTGCTCGGACTTCTACTCAGATGACTGCTCTGGGGATGCAGAGGACGACTACACCCCGGCTCCAGCCCCAAAGCAGAAGGGGAACCCTGCCAAACCAAGGGCTGATATGGATGCCGACCTGGTGACCACTGGGGTATTAAAAGCTCTGCTAGCAGACCTGCAAAAGAACATCCTCACGGACGTTACCGCTCTGAGGGGCGAACTGCAGGGCCTGACAGGCCGCATATCGACACTGGAGGTATCCTCTCAAGATCACCAACAGCACATATCCTCATTGCAGGCTGCTGTACAAGAACTGCAACGCCAGAACCTACTCCATGAACGGCGTTATGCTGCCCTGGAAGACTCCAGGAGGAGACATAATCTTAAGGTTAGGGGGTTCCCAGACGAGATACCAGAGGCGGAGTTGCCGCAGACACTCAAAAGGGTACTGTCGGCCATACTACCTCCCAACCAAGCTAAAGCCATCACACCCACTGACCTTTTCCGGGTCCCCAAACCCCCCAAGGCCCCAGCCACGGCCACAAGAGATACCATAATCACCTTCAGAAATGGAAAGGATAAATCGGCGGTCCTCGCGGCCCTCCGTGATAAAACCCCACTGAAGTTCGAGGCCATGCACCTGACCTTCTACTCTGACCTGTCTGGAAGCACCCTAGCTTGGCGCAGGTCGCTGCGGCCCCTCACAACCTTGCTCCAGCGGCACAACATACCTTACCGCTGGCGACCCTCCCAAACGCTCCTCGTACAACAAGGGGGAAAAACGCACCAGATCCACGACACCCGGGACACAGCGAATCTCCTGAGAACCTTGGGCCTACCACAAGACCCACACTCCCAAGAGGGACCCCAAGAACATACCTCCCCGACTCACAACTGGGATCCGGCTCGAATTGCAGCGTTTATACCTAATAACAACACGCCAGACGCCTACGCCTCGATCACCAGCTGAATGGGATTTACAAACGCTTCCACCTACCAGCACAGCACCATGAACCGCCCACAGGGGCTTGAGACGCCCGGAAGGCAGCTCAATATGCCGTTGAACTATTGCCCAATTGTTATTTCCTAGTTATTAGTTTCATAGACTCCACAGACCTCCCCTGGCGGTGGCCCTAACGTACCCTGCCGTGATTCAGCATGCTCGACGACCGGCGAGCTCCACTCCAACGAACAAGCCTCAACTGAACACTATCGACGACCAATCGGAGGTACAACGCAGACACCGCCTGACACGCCGGAAAAACACCCCAGCCCCTGGGAATCTCCTGACTGGGACACAAACTTTGACACCATGGCCCATGTATTTTTGCCACAGGAGGTTACTGAGCCGGATGCGGACAAGGAAGGCTTCAGCCCAAGTGGCCATCTACGGAGCCCCCACACCCGGGACTATCCTGCCAATGAACGACCCACCTCCACCGTCCAGGTCATGGTGCTTATGCACGTTCCTACCGGGACTCAAAAGTCAATCCATATGTATTGTTTTCTTCCTACACTCACTATACTAGATGCAATACCACACATTGGTAACGATACACTCATCTCCCTACACTCTTAAACTCACCCTGCTAGCCCCAGACACACCTGGAGACACTTATTTCTGCCCTACATGGCAAATGTAATCGGCCTGCTTACTCCTCCCTCCCCTAAACCAATAATCTTAACTACCGGTAATTATAGAACTTGTCCCTCACGAGTCACTCAGAATATCCACCACTCAGACACCTATACAACAGTTCTGGAACAGCACTGCTGGTTCCTTAGCACACACTCAATGTCCTTCCATTGCTACAGACAACTCATAAATTGTACCTCACTACCGTGCCAATGCTGTCTTACTGCCCCACGGCAGGAACATGCGGTTGAGACGTGATACACACATAAGCTTTTACAGGGTGTTACCCTGAAAAACCTACCTGGCAGAGGGCAGACGGTAAGGCACACCTTCACGAGCTATGTTTCGGAATACGAATAGAGCAATACTAGTCCAGTGTCTACCCTCTGTCAACAGAAGTTTGCTCCAGTCCCTGTTGTTTTTAAGCAGTGTTATTTATGTTTATGTTTCTTACTATTACTCCTCATTTTATTACTCATTCAATGCTTACTTTTCTACTCATGCTGACTAAGCGTTCACCTCGCTTCTCACTATAACGCTGCGCAGATCCTACACCTGCCATAGCATGTACTGTATTATAATAATATACCTGTGCTTGTTGTCGTGACGACATGAGATGGTTGCTTACGCCTGCCCGATAACAAGAAAACTTAGTATTGTCGAAGCAGATAATTGCCAATGCAAAGGCGTGCATATCGGTACATGTAAACAAAAGCAGGTGGACGCCAACGCAGAGACGTGTATATCAAAACATTATAGCGGAAATACTTAAATATTAGTAGAAGTTATTGAGCAAGGTATTATAGTGGGTGTACAGAGACTTTGCAAAATTGAATCCATCAAAGGCATATAGAGCGTTAAGTAAGTGTTTTGTGTTGATTGCGGTGTGCGAGGGCTGTGTGTTTGCTGGTTGGTGGATGCAAATTGCCGCCTGTGCAAAGGCTAATTAACCAGCTTGCTCTACAGTTGCAGACATTACGCATTAACAAAAAATACAAAAACATTTCCAACTTTTATCATAAGTAGCATTTTTATTTTAAGGCTGCTGTACATTAATATATAATATGTGTTTGGATTGTTAAGAATTGTATTATATCCATAGTAGCATGATACCACATACGGTGCCTCCACTTACGTTAAGAGACGACAACAAAACCCTTTTACAAAGCTATGTTTTTTTTTTGTATTTTTTTATGATGTCCACCCTACATTTATAATTACTAACGGCTCCAAGCGACAAACATGCAGCTTATAATGTCAGTCTTTATTATCTGTTCAGCTTGTTCACTTAACCCTAAAAATGTGCACTGTCTTCTATGCCATAACGATGTTTCTCTCTGTATGTCGTACGGTTTGTTCCAGCTATTGTGGCAGAACAAACTTGCCTGTTAATTATTTGCACAAATAAAATAAAGAATTTAAAAAAAAAAAAAAATCCTTGAATCGGCTCTGTTTGTATTCCTACCACTGTAGTGTTCCTTTAACCCCTTCAGGACCGCTGACGGTTCAGAACCGTCAGCGGTAAAACGTGCGTTTGGACCGCTGACGGTCCTGAACCGTCATAACGGTTGGGGGCTACTTACCTGATCGCCGTCGGTCCCACGGCGGCGATCAGCGCTCCTCCCGGTCCAGGGGGACTGCCTGTCTGCCCGGGCAGTCCCCCCTCGGCAGATCAGGACCCTGCGGCCATGTGATCACTCGATCACATGACCGCAATAGGTGTCCATGTGTCTGCCTGCAGGGGGACTGTCTGTGCAAGCAGTCTCCCTGCAAGTGGAAAATAAAAAAATAAAGTTAAAAAAATAAAGCAATCAGTGTAAAAAAATATATATATATCTATATATAATATATGTATATGTATCATATATATAATGTCATACTAAGTGTATTTTTATATTTATATATACGTATATTAATATAAAAATACACTTCTATTTAAATTACACACGAATATATCCAATATGTACAATATATATAATTACTATATATGTGGTATATATATATTATTATAAAATACAAATAATATGTTAATAAAAATAAATAACAAAAAATAAATTTTTTTAATAATTAAAAAAAAATTATATATATATGCAGTATTTTGATATTGATATATATATATATATATATTGATATCAAAATACACTTAGAATGTAATGATATATATATCTATGTATAAATAAATAAATAAAAATAATACGAAATATACATATGTCCATGACAGGTGTATAGTCGCCATTTGGGCAGTCGGAATCCCGGACAAACCACCCCCATAACCTAACCCAATAACACACAGACACTAAGTATTATGGGGAAATTTGTCCACAGCTTTATTAACCAATAATTATAATAATAATAATAATAATAATAATAATAATAACAATAATAAATTAACATATTAAACATGGGTCATTGCCCCCCATACTCCGCCCCCTGGCATCCTGTTCCTTCGGCTACCATACAAAAGGCAATGACCCCCATATAATAACACCTATACATATTTATAACATATTTATCACATACACCAACATTCCAAAGTACCAACCAACCATTAACCACGGCAGGGGTATACCCGGATAACCCTGCCCCACCAGGTTCTGAGTCACCTCCAGGACTCGAAACCTCTCAACCACCGATGACCACAATCTGTTATTCCACCTCACGTTCATCCAGGGGAGCCTATTTTCTCTCCTTCGGCTCCCCGTCCCGCCGCTGTGAAAGAAACGGGTTAAATAAACACATAACAAACAAAGGGAGGGTGGGTGGGACAAACTCAACCGGGTAGAAAGTTAGAATGACTCACCTAAGATGGCTGCTCATTTAAATAGCCCATCCTACTTACCCATAATCCAACCCTTGCTTACTTCCTCCTAAGCCCGCCTCCTAACCCCTGTCAAGGCCTTTTTCCGCTTAGCTGCGCTCTGGCTACATGGGGCTACATGACAGGTGTATAGTCGCCATTTGGGCAGTCGGAATCCCGGACAAACCACCCCCATAACCTAACCCAATAACACACAGACACTAAGTATTATGGGGAAATTTGTCCACAGCTTTATTAACCAATAATTATAATAATAATAATAATAATAATAATAATAATAATAATAATAACAATAATAAATTAACATATTAAACATGGGTCATTGCCCCCCATACTCCGCCCCCTGGCATCCTGTTCCTTCGGCTACCATACAAAAGGCAATGACCCCCATATAATAACACCTATACATATTTATAACATATTTATCACATACACCAACATTCCAAAGTACCAACCAACCATTAACCACGGCAGGGGTATACCCGGATACCCCTGCCCCACCAGGTTCTGAGTCACCTCCAGGACTCGAAACCTCTCAACCACCGATGACCACAATCTGTTATTCCACCTCACGTTCATCCAGGGGAGCCTATTTTCTCTCCTTCGGCTCCCCGTCCCGCCACAAGCTCAGACCTTGACCCCTTAAGCTGTCTGAGCTCCGCCACCCCGAAGAAACAGAGCCATCCGGATACCATCCTGCCAACCCAAGTTGAGCAGGTCCAAACCAACCTCCGAGAGGTGAACACCATCCGAGTGGTAGTATCCTGGCAACCCTTCCTCCAGCTCAGAGTGCCTTACTACCACGCCCCCAACCTTCCGCACAAAGCTTGCCATCAAGCTATTCACCTTCTTCCTGCACCTATCCATAGCTAACGGATCCCGAGCGTGCCGCCACCGGCGCCTCGGGACAATCTCCGACCAAACCAACAAGACCCCCGGAAGCAGGCCCCTCAACTTATTGATGTCCTGCTTCATCCACTTCACCAGCCGCCGTTGCGGCGTAAGACCCAGGTCATTACCCCCAATATGCAAGACCAGTAAGTCTGGCGCGTATCCCGCCGCCAGCATCCCAAACAGTTTACCACAAACATCCCCCCAGCAGAAACCCCGATACCCAAACCAGCGAACTGCCAACTGGCCCCTCGGAAAACCCAGCTGCTGGCCCTGCGCTCGAGCTGCGGCCCTCCTCTCGGCCCAGAAGACAAACGAATGGCCCACGATCCATGCCTCACGCCCTGGGGGGAAAAAACAAATGATGAGGGAAGTCCGACAGAGACCCCCACCCCAGCCCAAATAACACAGAGAACCGTTACAGTACAGCCAGGTACAAATCGCTCAACCCCAACATATATACAGTTTTTTTTTTTTTTTGCATAAAACGGTCCCCAAATTTATTATTCCAACAGACCCAATCGGACATAGGAACGGAATCTTACTGATTCCCACCTCCCGATCCGTTTCACCACCTCGTCCCCCAATCCCAATCGAGCCGCCTCCGTGGCAGCCCCAATACGGAACGAGTGTGTTCCAAATCTTTCAGCATGAAGCCCTAACTTCCCCAAGCCCAACCGAAAAACTTTCGTGAACTGAAACCGGGAAAGGGAGGATCCGTCGGCATGCACCAACAGGGAACCCCCCATCACTGGCCTCTGCGCCAGGTACTCTGTCGTAGCAGCCAACGGGCACAAAGCCGAGCCCGGCAAGGCCCCCAGTGCCACGTCCCGGCCCACACCGCGGACATCCGTTTTGGACCTGCCAAGGTGCACCACCACCTTCCCATCTAAGACACGAACCCCTGAAAATTGCAAGCCCCCTTGCACCATCTTATTAGTGCTTACCAATTCCCCAATTCGAAATGCCCCAAAAAACGCCAAAATGAACGCCACCTTAAACAGAGAAGCCTCGAACCCATCGAAACAGAGTTCGGGCAACAAACCCACCAAATCCCCCAGTAGTCGGACTGACACCGGGCGCCTGGTATCCGGCGACCTGCGTCCCTTGCGATATCCCTTCAGGGCCTGCCTGATAATGAAGGTCTTAGTAAAGTCCTCCTTCCCATGCCATCTGAACCAAAACGCCATCGCCGCCATGGACCTGTCCACCATGGCAGGCGACGCCCTTTTCGCCAGCAACTGACAAGTATACCACAGGAAAGCATCCCGCAGGGCCTCCCCGCTGTCCATGGCCAGCCCGTCCAGCGACCGCTCCCACAGGCCCCAAACCTTACTGTACGAGGCCCAAGTGGCCGGTGCCAGAGAAGCCTTCACAAGTCCTCCAAGCAGGATGTTCCCAGCTGCCAAATCTCGTCCGGGCAAGCCTGCCCGTCCTTCGAAGCCCCCGGCGCCACCAGCCAGAATCGGGACCACTGAAAGCGAGACAGAGCGTCAGCCACCTCATTCAAATAACCGGGAACATGCCGCGCGCGAAAAACAACATTCCGAGACATACACAGCAACACCAATCGCCTAAGCAGCCTAACCACCGGCCTCGAGGCCGCAGACTGACGATTCACCGCGTGAACCACCGCCATGTTATCTGAGAAAAAGACCACTTTCCGATTACGCAGCTTGTCGCCCCATAGTTCCATCGCAACTACCAACGGGAATAACTCAAGGAAAGCCAAGTTGCGCATAAGAGGGCTCGAACCCCAAGAGTCCGGCCACCTCTCCGCACACCAACAGCCCCCAAAATATGCCCCGAAACCCACACTGCCCGAAGCATCCGTGAAAAGTTCAAGCTCGGCCGATGACTGGCCCTCCTGCCTGAACAACACCGTCCCATTAAAATCCTGCAAGAAGGCATCCCAAATGCCCAAATCCTCCTTCATGTCCGCCGACACCCTGATGAAATGGTGCGGAGACCGAACCCCCGCAGTAGCAGCCGACAGGCTGCGACTGAAAACCCGTCCCATCGGGATTACCCGACACGCAAAATTGAGCAGCCCAATCAAAGACTGGAGCTGCCGCAGAGTAACCTTGCGCGCCCCTGCTACAGCGGCCACCGCCCCTCGAAGCCTGTCCAGCTTATCTCGAGGCAGCCTGCATTCACCCAACCCAGAGTCAATCTCCATACCCAGGAAACTCAGACACGTGGTCGGGCCTTCAGTTTTTTCCGCCGCCAGCGGAACCCCGAAGTGGCCCGCCACCCACTCAACCGTCCGCAGTAGGCGCAGGCATTCCAAGGAATCAGCCGGCCCCACGCACAGAAAATCATCTAAATAGTGAACAATAAAACGATTCCCTGCTTCCACCCTTACCACCCATTCGAGAAAAGTGCTAAATTTCTCAAAATAGGAGCACGAGATGGAACAACCCATGGGCAGGCACAAGTCCACGAAGTAGTCCCCTTCGAAGAAACACCCCAGCAGGTGATGACAGTCCTGGTGGACCGGCAGCAGTCGAAACGCGGCCTCAATATCCACCTTCGCCATCAGAGCCCCACGCCCGGCCCTCCGGACCAAATCGACCGCCCGGTCGAAAGACGCATAAGACACCGAGCACAAGTCCTTATGAATACCGTCATTCACCGACTCTCCCTTAGGGTACGAGAGATGATGAATGAGCCTAAATTTACCCGGCTCCTTTTTGGGAACCACCCCGAGTGGGGAAATCCGCAGGCCTCCCAGCGGAGGCACTGTGAATGGGCCCGCCATGCGGCCGAGCCCGACTTCCTTGCCCAGCTTCTCCCTAACCACGTCCGGGAAGTCAGCCACAGACTTCAGGTTGCGCAGCCTTCCCGATCCCCCCTCCCGCTCCTGAAACGGAATGAAAAACCCTTTCTCAAAACCCGCCCGGAGCACAGCGGCGTCCGCCCTGTTAACGTAGCGGCTTAGCCATGGCTCCATCGCGCTTAGTCTCACCGGGGTTAAGCCCAGGGGAAGCGGATGCTCCCCCTCCACTGGCCGCGGCCGCCGCACCGGCGCCACCAGACTTCCCTTTCTTGAAGCAGCGGTTGAGCCCATGAGCGCCTCCGCAGCCGGAGCACTCGTGCTTGAAGCGACAGGCGGTCCCCCATTTGCATTGGCCCTCATTATAGAGCCAACATAAGCCCTTTGGTAAGGCGGCCGACGAGGCGGACTGCCCCCTAGCGCCGGCCGAGTTCTGAAAGGGCTGCGCCTTTTGCGCCATCATTAACTTCATCCAGAGCGGCAGGTCCATTTGGTCCCACCGCATACCCGGGTTAGCCGCCAGCCGCTGCCTAAACTGCTCATCGTACCGCCACCACGCCAACCCTCCGTAAGTCCGGTACGCTTCCCAAATGCCATCCAAATAACAAAACAGCGAGGAGCATAACCCCGGCGATTTCTCGCCGAGCACGCTAGCCAGTACGCAAAAGGCCCTCAGCCAATTCCCGAAGGATTTCGGAATCTTGCGATACCGCTTCCTTTTCTCCTCCTCCTCCTTCTTCTCGTCCTTCTTATCCTCCTCCTTGAGGTCTATAAAGTCCTCCAAGGGGAGGAGGGAGAAGATCTCACAAAACTCCCCCTTCCATATTTTATCCTTTACTTCCTGCTTCAAATGGACCCCCAACGGGCCCGCAAATGACACATACGCGTGCTGTCTAGCCGCGTCGGGAATGCCCCCTGTCAACTCAGCCCTCTCGCTCCCAAGCTCCCCTACTTCCTGCGGCAACACCATATCCCCGCCCGAACTAGGCCCTGTGGAGTTCCCACCCCGAGAGCCCGCAGCCCCAACGCCCGGAGCCCACACCTGACCGATGCCGCTAGTGTCACCCCCCGCCCCCAATGAGTGGAGTAGTGCCTGAAGTGTAGTAATCAATGCGGTAGAGTGTAGTGACCCACTGGACTCACCGGCCAAGCCCCCCGAAACCGGGACGGCGGGGGCTGCATTGCGGATCGCCCGACATCCAGGAAGAGGAACTTCCGCCGCTGTCTCGCCGACCGGGGAGCCCACCCGGTGCCCAGCCTGCGAGGAGGCGGAACGGCTCCGAGACCTAGGACAAGGAGAAGAAGTCCTGGGTAGGGTGTAACGGACATCAATACCCCTCCCGTCACGACCCCGGGAGCGCCTGCTCTGCACCGAAGCCTCCCGCTGACCTCTACCACCACGTGGCACCCTGGACCCCCTGGGGCTACGACTCCTCCCGTCTCTACTAGTAGGCCGCCCCTGCCGACCATACCTAGGGGCTGCCGCACATTCCCCTGCCGAGCTGTCCGAGGGGGAGCAGCGCCGACCCGACCTCCCCCGCGCCTCCCGGGACCCCTGCGACCTAACGGGTGAAGGACTAACGCTACCACTCTCAGAATCCGGGCCCCCCCGCCGCCCGACCTCTACCGAGGATCCCGGTCCCCGACCTCCTGCCTTCTTCCGACTGGCCACCTCCGTAACCCCTTTTCCTACGCCTATTCCCCCCGCCCCTTTACCCCTACCCCCTTTCTGACTAGACCCCGACAGCCCGGACCTACCTGCCACCCTTACGGGGGACCCGCTATCTGACCCGGCCACCTCTCGAGACCCCCCCCCGCCCCTGGAACTCACACCTTTTGACCTACGTTTGCGCTTAGGGGCCCCGGGACCCTCCCCCCTTGGGACTAAGGCCTGGGCACCCCCCACTGGCCTACTCCCGCCTCTCTCCGTGGCAGAGCTCCCCTTAACAACCTTCCCGCCAAGAGGGCCCCGGCCGGAGCCCCCTGCACTTGCCTGCTGCCTCCCAGGCCGGTCATGCGGTCTCCCGGCTCCGGCCTCGTCATCCTCGGTACTCTCCGATGGGGGGGAAGCCCGCCCGGACCTCCCCTCCGTGGGTCTTGCAACGCCAGGGGGCCGCCCGGCCACTTCCGACCCGACAGCAGCAGCGCCCCTGTCCACGAAATCCTTCTGCCTCCGAGCGCTCGTCCGAGGCTCCGTCCGCACGCGGGGAGGCAAGGCCTCGACCACGCGGCTCCCGGGCCTGCTGCCGGTCGCAACCGGAACCCCACTGTTACCGGGGACAACTTCACCGGGCCCCATGCCCGGGCTCAGCCTCCTCGGGGGCCTCCGGGCCCTGACCGGTCTCCCGCCATCGCCGTCCCGATCCGCCGCCTCCGCCAGGGCAGGGCCGAGCTGTGCCCGTAGCCAGTCCGCACCCTGATGCCGTGCCGCCGACCTGATCCCCTCCAGCAATCGCTCCACGTCGTCCATTGGTCCTGCAGAGGAGACAAAGAAAATTCCAACCGAGCAAAGTCCGCGCACACCGAGGTGAACACAAACTCAACCGGGTAGAAAGTTAGAATGACTCACCTAAGATGGCTGCTCATTTAAATAGCCCATCCTACTTACCCATAATCCAACCCTTGCTTACTTCCTCCTAAGCCCGCCTCCTAACCCCTGTCAAGGCCTTTTTCCGCTTAGCTGCGCTCTGGCTACATGGGGCTACATATACATAATTACATAAATAATTTCATAAATATACACGTAGACGTCAAATATATAAATATGTATATATATTAAAATTCTACGTGCGTATTTATTTAATATTTTTACCTAATTACCGTATATACTCGAGTATAAGCCGACCCGAATATAAGCCGAGGCCCCTAATTTTACCCCAAAAAACTGGGAAAACTTATTGACTCGAATTTAATATTTATTTACAGTGTGTGTATATAATGAATGCAGTGTGTGTGTGTATGAATGCAGTGTGTATATGAATGCTGTGTGTGTATGCAGTGTGTATATAATGAATGGAGTGCAGTGCGTGTATATGAGTGCAGTGTGTGTATATGAGTGCAGTGTGTATGAGTGCAGTGTGTGTATAATGAATGCAGTGCGTGTATGAGTGCAGTGTGTATGCAGTGTGTATATAATGAATGCAGTGCAGTGTGTGTATATGAGTGCAGTGCGTGAGTGCAGTGTGTATATAATGAATGCAGTGTGTATGTATGAGTGCAGTGTGTGTATGAATGCAGTGTGTATATAATGAATGGAGTGCAGTGTGTGTATATGAGTGCAGTGTGTATATGAGGCAGTGTGTGTGTATGAGTGCAGTGTGTATATAATGAATGCAGTGCAGTGTGTGTATATGAGTGCAGTGTGTATATAATGAATGCAGTGCAGTGTGTGTATGAGTGCAGTGTGAATGCAGTGTGTGTATGTGTGTATGTATGAATGCAGTGTTTATGCAGTGTGTGTATGAATGCAGTGTGTATGCAGTGTGTGTATATAATGAATGCAGTGCAGTGTGTATGAGTGCAGTGTGAATGCAGTGTGTGTATGTGTGTATGTATGAATGCAGTGTGTATGCAGTGTGTGTATGAATGCAGTGTGTATGCAGTGTGTGTATATAAAGAATGCAGTGCGTGTATGAGTGCAGTGTGAATGCAGTGTGTGTGTATGAATGCAGTGTGTATGCAGTGTGTGTATGAATGCAGTGTGTATGCAGTGTGTGTATGAATACAGTGTGTGTATATAATGAATGCAGTGCAGTGTGTGTATGAGTGTGTGTATGAATGCAGTGTGTGTGTGTGAGTGCAGTGTGTGTGTGTGTGTGAGTGCAGTGTGTGTGTGAGTGCAGAGCATTGGTGGGGGTGGGCATTTTATTAATTATTATTATTTAATTATTATTGTGATATATATTTTTTTTAATGTTATTATTTTTGTATTATTATTATTTTTTTTTATTATTATTTTTTTTATTTGTTTTTTCGTCCCCCCTCCCTGCTTGTTAGCTGGCCAGGGAGGGGGGCTCTCACTCCCTGGTGGTCCAGTGGATGGGCTGTAGGAGGGGGGCTGTCAGGAAGCTGTAACTTACCTTCACCGCAGCTCCTGTCAGCTCCCTTCTCTCTCCTCCGTCCGTGCAGCTCCCAGGTCAGCTCCCTCTGCAACTCTCGCGGCCGCGCGGAGCGTTGCCACGGTAACCCGTGGCAACGCTCTGACCCCGCGGCTCTCGCGAGAGTTGCAGAGGAAGCTGACCTGGGAGCTGCATGGACGGAGGAGAGAGAAGGGAGCTGACAGGAGCTGCGGTGAAGGTAAGTTACAGCTTCCTGACAGCCCCCGGTCCTTGTCTGTATTATGGCAATGAAAATTGCCATAATACAGACAACTGACTCGAGTATAAGACGAGTGAGTGTTTTTCAGCACAAAAAATGTGCTGAAAAACTCGTCTTATACTCGAGTATATACGGTAAGTAATTTTAATGATTGCAATTTGAGGGACCTGCCTGCCAACCCAGGCCGAAAGTCCAGATAATTTAATTTGCTAGCACTGTGTTTAACCCTGTAACTTTCTATGACACCCGAAAACCTGTACATGGGGGTACTGTTTTACTCGGGAGAATTCGCTGAACACAAATATTAGTGTTTCAAAACAGTAAAACATATCACAGCGATGATATTGTCAGTGAAAGTGAAGTTTTTTGCATTTTTTCACACACAAACAGCACTTTCACTGAGGATATTATTGCTGAGATATATGTTACTGTTCTGATACACTAATATTTGTGTTCAGCGAAGTCTCCTGAGTATAATAGTACCCCACATGTAGAGGTTTTATAGTGTTTGTGAAAGTTACAGGGTCAAATATAAGGCTTGATTTTACTTTTTTTTTTTTATTGAAATTTGTCGGATTGGTTAGATGCCTTTGAGAGCGTATGGTAGCCAAGGAATGAGAATTAGCCCCATGATGGCATACCATTTGCAAAAGAAGACAACCCAAGGTATTGCAAATGGGGTATGTTCAGCCTTTTTTAGTAGCCACTTAGTCACAAACACCGGCCAAAGTTAGCGTTTTTTGCATTTTTAACACACAAACAAATATAAATGCTAACTTTGGCCAGTGTTTGTGACTAGGTGGCTACTAAAAAAAACTGGACATACCCAATGTTGAATACCCTGGGTTGTCTACTTGAAAAAAATATGTACATGTTAGGTGTGTTTCGGGGATTTATGACAGATAACGGTGTTACAATGTCACTATTGATACATTTAAAATATATATATATTGAAACAGCGATTTCCTACTTGTATTTATAGGCCTATAACCCCTTAACGACGAGTGACGGACGAGGTCCGTCACTCAGGGGAATGCGTTAATGACGAGTGACGGACCTCATCCGTCACCCGTTAAAATTAACCCCAGATCGCCGCAATCGCGGCGATCGTGGGGTTAATGGTGCTCCGGTTTGCCTCTGCATTAGAGGCAGACCGGGAGCACCGGATCGGGCTGTCAGAGTACATGTGCCCGCTCTGACAGCATGTCTGAGCGGGCACATGTGCTCTCTATACTCACCTCCGCCTCCCTGCACTTCCTGGTTCTGTGTGAAGTGCAGGGAGACGGATCTTCAGTGATCCTGCCCCCTGGTGGAAAAAAAAAATTGTAAAATTAAAATCCCACCCCCCTTTAGCCCCCCTTTACCCATTTTAATAAAAAATTAACCCCTTCCCTGCCACAGTGGCGGATCCAGAGCCTGATCTCGGGAGGGGCACTTGTAGATTATTTAAAAAAAATAATCCTGGCACAATAACCACTACAGCTCAGTGTAGTAGTTATGGTACAAGTAGTGCCAGGATCCCACCCCAGAGTAAGTAGTCATACCGTTTAAGAACAGTTTGACAACTTACCTGGGGTCTGCTGGGATATAGGGCATAGGAGAAGTGGTGTGTGTTAGGGGTGAAGTGTGAGTGAAAGGTGCAGTGTGTGTGTGAGCGGTGAAGTGAGTGTGAGTGCGTAAGGGTGACAGTGTGTGTATGGGGGCACTGTATGTATGTGTGGGGCAGTGTGTGTATGGGGGGCACTGTGTGTATGGGGGGGTCGTGTGTGTGTGTTTGGGGCAATGTGTGTATGGGGGCAGCAGTTTGTGTAGGGCACTGTGTGTGTATGGGTGTGCAGTGTGCAGGGCAGTATGTGTATGGGGCAGTGTTTGTGGGGCCGTGTGTGCATGGGGACAGTGTTTGTGGGACAGTGTTGTATGGGGACAGTGTTTGTGGGACAGTGTTGTATGGGGACAGTGTTGTATGGGGACAGTGGTTGTGGGGCAGTGTGTGTATGGGGGCAGTGTATGTGGGGGCAGTGTGTGTATGGGGGCAGTGTTTGTATGTGGACAGTGTGTGTATGGGGTCAGTGTGTGTAGTGTTTGTATGTGGGGCAGTGTTTGTGGGGCAGTGTGTGTATGGGGTCAGTGTGTATGGGGTCAGTGTGTAAGGGGGAAGTGTGTGTAGTGTGTATGGGGCAGTGTGTGTATGGGGGCAGTGTGTGTATGGGGACAGTGTGTATATGGGGACAGTGTGTGTATGGGGTCAGTGTGTGTATGGGGTCAGTGTGTGTAGTGTCTGTATGGGGTCAGTGTGTGTATGTGGGGCAGTGTGTGTAGTGTGTGTAGTGTGTGTATGGGGTCAGTGTGTGTATGGGGTCAGTGTGTGTATGGGGTCAGTGTGTGTATGTGGGGCAGTGTGTGTAGTGTTTGTAGTGTGTGTATGGGGGCCGTGTGTGTATGGGGGCCAGTGTGTGTATGGGGTCAGTGTGTGTATGGGGTCAGTGTGTGTATGGGGGCAGTGTGTGTAGTGTGTGTATAGTGTGTGTATGGGGTCAGTGTGTGTATGGGGTCAGTGTGTGTATGGGGGCAGTGTGTGTATGGGGTCAGTGTGTGTATGGGGTCAGTGTGTGTATGGGGTCAGTGTGTGTATGTGGGGCAGTGTGTGTAGTGTTTGTAGTGTGTGTATGGGGGCCGTGTGTGTATGGGGGCCAGTGTGTGTATGGGGTCAGTGTGTGTATGGGGTCAGTGTGTGTATGGGGGCAGTGTGTGTATGGGGGCAGTGTGTGTAGTGTGTGTATAGTGTGTGTATGGGGTCAGTGTGTGTATGGGGTCAGTGTGTGTATGGGGGCAGTGTGTGTATGGGGGCAGTGTGTGTATGGGGTCAGTGTGTGTATGGGGGCAGTGTGTGTATGGGGGCAGTGTGTGTATGGGGGCAGTGTGTTTATGGGGGCAGTGTGTGTAGTGTGTGTATAGTGTGTGTATGGGGCAGTGTATGTGGGGCAGTGTGTATGGGGGGGAGGGGAGGAGGGAAGGGGGGCTTTTTTAATTTAAAAAAAAAATGTATTTAATAAAATATATTTATGCCGGGGGGAAGGGGAGGAGGGAAGGGAGGCTTTTTAATGAAAAAAAAAATGTATTTAATGAAATATATTTATGCCCCCCCTCCCTTCTTACCTTTATTGAGGAGGAGGGGGGACATTTCTGGATCCCTGGTGGTCCCAGTGGGGAATCCCTGGTGGTCCAGTGGTTCCAGTGAACTCTAGCCCGCGCTCCAGGGCTAGAGTTCACTCTCGCGAGATTTGGAGCGTTGCCGTGGTAACCGCGGCAACGCTCCAAATCTCGCGAGAGGAGGACCCGGAAGAGCTGCTGGTAACAGCTCCCGGGTCCTCTCTCCCTCCCCTGCCGGCTGTCAGCACAGTGCCTGCGGACCGGGGAGGGAGATCACTGATCACTCTCCCCGATCCGCAGGCACATTGCAGGGCTGGAGCTTGGGAATGCCAGCCCTGCACTAGCCGGCAGGGGGGAATCTCGGGGGGGGCAATTGCCCCGTTGCCCCCCCCCCTGGATCCGCCAATGCCCTGCCAATTGATCACTGACTACAGTGATCAATTGGCAGGGATTACATTTTACTAAGATCTGATTTTTTTTTTAACCCTCAGGGGTTCAATTTATTTTATTAATTAATTTAAATATTTTAAAATTAGAAATTTAGCTAGCTGGGGAGGGTGGAAGTTAGTGGGGAATTGGGGGATTTAGTATTACGCTAACTAGGGGTTAACGTTAAAAAAAAGTTTAAAAATAAGCTTTAAAAAGTTAAAAAATTAAGTTAAAAAAAAAGTTTTAATAACATTTAAGTAAAAAATTTAAAAAATAAACCCTTTACCCAGTCCAAATAAAAATTAACCCCTTCCCTGCCAACCGATCACTGCCTACAGTGATCAAAATACAGATCACAGTATTATACTGTTCTAATTTTTTTTTTTTAACCCCTGACGATTAACTTTTATTTATTTTTTAACCCTCAGGGGTTAAATTTATTTAATTAACCAATTTAAATATTGTATAATTAAATATTTTGCTAGCTGGGGTGGGTGGGAGTTATAGGAAAATGGGGAATTTACTGTTTGTGCTGCTTACTGCTAGTTAGGGGTTAACGTAAAAAAAAAAGCTTAGAAAAATGTTAAATCTGTAAAAAAAAGTTTTACGAAAGTTTAGGAAATTTAGGAATAATCAAAACAAAAGTTTAAAAAATAGTTTTAAAAAGTAAAAAAAGTTTTAAAAAGTAAAAAAATACATTTAATAACGCTCATTACCACTACACCTGGTACAAGCTAGCGGAAAAATGATCCCACGCTAAGGTTCAAAATATGCCTTTTGAAATACCCTGGGATGTCTTCTTTAAGAAATGGTATGGCTTTATGGGGTATTTGGTTTATATAGCCTGGTAAAATACTCTAAAATGGGACATGGGCACAGCGTAAAAATTCAAAATTTGAAAAAAAAATGGAATGGCTGTGTCCCAAATGTGCCCCTCCGATGTCCACATATACCTGGCAAAGGTACATACGGGGGTATTTTTGTACTCAGCAGACATAGCTGAGCAAAAAATGAAGTATTATACAGTGGTAGTACACATATGGTTTGCAAAATATACTGTGCAAACTCACTTTGTGTGTCAAAAAGGCAGAAAAAAAACGCTTATAACCACTACACCTGGTACACGCTATCGGAAAAATGATCCCACGCTAAGGTTCAAAATATGCCTTTTGAAATACCCTGGGGTGTCTACTTTAATAAATGGTAGGCCTTTGTGGGGTAGTTTGAATTTAAAACCTGCAAAGATGCTTGGAAATTGCACATAGGCCCGGCGTCAAAATTCAAAGTTCGGTCAAAACTGATATGGTTTGGTCTCCTATATGGCACTGTAGCTTCACAAAATAGTGCCATAGACATACAATGGGGGTGTCCTTTTACTCAGAAGACTTAGCTGAGCATAATTTGGGGGGTTTGAACTTAGTGGCACACATGAAATATACAAAATGCCCAGCAAAAATGCAATCCGTATGTAAAAAATGCACAAAATTATTTTTTACCACATACCTTGGCATGTAATGGTAAAAAAATGGGGGCATGTTAAGGCACAATATGCACCTTATGAGATACCCTGGAGTGTCTTCTTTTACAAATGGTAGGCCTTTGTGGGGTGTTTTTGAACAGTCAAACTGTTATAATACCCCAAATGGAAGCATAGGCTCATTAAATCCGTCTCTCAAAATTCTACTGTGAATACTGAAAAGGACAGGTCTCCTGTATGCAGGGCCGGCCTTAGGCATTTGGGCGCCCTGTGCAAAAAATCTTCACAGCGCCCCCCCTTCCCGTCCCCCCCCTCCCCCACTCCTTACCCCTTCCCACACACCCTGTCACACACACACACGCAGACAGTCACACACACGCGCAGACAGTCACACACACACACGCGCAGACAGTCTCACACACACACACAGGCAAACAGACACACACAGGCAGACAGCCACACACACAGTCAGACACACACACTCACTAACAGACAAACACACTCACAGACACACACTAACATACACAGACACACACTAACATACACAGACACACACTAACATACACAGACACACACTAACATACACACACTAACATACACAGACACACACTAACATACACAGACACACACTAACAGACACACACTAACAGACACAGACACACACACACACTAACATACACACACACACTAACAGACACACACTAACATACACACACACACTAACAGACACAGACACACACACTAACAGACACAGACACACACTAACATACACAGACACACACTAACATACACACACTAACATACACACACACTAACATACACACACACACACCCACATTAACAAATTTTTTAACATTTATTTAGACCCCCCCAGCCTCCTTACCTTTGGGAATGCTGGGGGGGGGGTCTCTTCCTCCCTGGTGGTCCAGTGGCTGCTGGGCTGGGCGGGCGGCTGGCGAGGGAGCACTTCCTCTGAGCTGTATGCTCAGCTCCCTCGCGTGCTGCAGAGTGAGGCTGGGAGCCGGAATATGACGTCATATTCCGGCTCCCAGCCTCACTCTGCGGCGCGCGAGGGAGCTGAGCATACAGCTCAGAGGAAGTGCTCCCTCGCCAGCCGCCCGCCAGCGCCGCCCGACCGCCCAGCAGCCAGGCATGTCTGTTAGCCGCAAGGCTAACAAGACATTTGCCTTGGGCATTTGGGGGCGGCTTTTTTTGCCGCCCCCTGGAAAATGCCGCCCAAGGCAAATGTCTTGTTAGCATTAGCGGCTAACAGACATGCCGTGTGAGCTATGCGGCCGCAGGGCGCCCCCTGCACCATGGCGCCCTGTGCGGCCGCACAGCTCGCACACCCCTAAGGCCGGCCCTGCCTGTATGGCACTGTAGCTTCACGAAATAGTGCCATAGACATACAATGGGGGTGTCCTTTTACTCAGAAGACTTAGCTGAGCATAATTTGGGGGGTTTGAACTTAGTGGCACACATGAAATATACAAAATGCCCAGCAAAAATGCAATCCGTATGTAAAAAATGCACAAAATTATTTTTTACCACATACTTTGGCATGTAATGGTAAAAAAATGGGGGCATGTTAAGGCACAATATGCACCTTATGAGATACCCTGGAGTGTCTTCTTTTACAAATGGTAGGCCTTTGTGGGGTGTTTTTGAACAGTCAAACTGTTATAATACCCCAAATGGAAGCATAGGCTCATTAAATCCGTCTCTCAAAATTCTACTGTGAATACTGAAAAGGACAGGTCTCCTGTATGGCACTGTAGCTTCACGAAATAGTGCCATAGACATACAATGGGGGTGTCCTTTTACTCAGAAGACTTAGCTGAGCATAATTTGGGGGGTTTGAACTTAGTGGCACACATGAAATATACAAAATGCCCAGCAAAAATGCAATCCGTATGTAAAATATGCACAAAATTATTTTTTACCACATACTTTGGCATGTAATGGTAAAAAAATGGGGGCATGTTAAGGCACAATATGCACCTTATGAGATACCCTGGAGTGTCTACTTTTACAAATGGTAGGCGTTTGTGGGTTTTTTTTTGAACAGTCAAACTACTATAATACCCCAAATGGAAGCATAGGCTCATTAAATCCGTCTCTCAAAATTCTACTGTGAATACTGAAAAGGACAGGTCTCATATATGGCACTGTAGCTTCACGAAATAGTGCCAAAGACATACAATGGGGGTACCGTTGTACTCAGCAGAAGTAACTGAACACATAATAAAACTTTGTACAGGAATAGCACACACCAACTTTACAAAATACACATGAGAAGTTCTTTGTTATAAGTTTGTGTGCGAAAACCCCCCAAAAACACAATTTTACTCCAATATTTAGCAGAGGTTGGCGGTAAAATGGCTACGTAGAAAGTGTCAAAACAACCTTAGGTAAATAGCCTGTGGTGTCTACTTTATATAAATATATACTTTTGTGTGGCAATTTTGTTTTCTTTTATGGCTATTAGGCTTACAAGACAAACATACCAAATTCTAAAATCGCTCCACATAAAAAGTTTATTTTACTCCTTGTGCTTTGTGACCTGTAACTACCAAAAAAAACTTAAAATCCCAGACACATTATATATTCTGTAATTCAGAACAACTAAATGAATTTATTTTAAATTACTTTCCTTAACCTGCACTAATTATGTACACATTATTATTGCAAAAACTGTAAAAAAAACACACAAAAATTCATTTTTTTGCATATTTCTGTATTTTTTTTATAATAAATAAGCATTTATATATATATGTGTTACATCAAATTAAAGCCCTTTCTGTCCTTTAAAAAACGGTATATAATATGTGTCGGTGCAATAAATTAGTAAAATGCAAATTGCAGTTGAACGCAAATAGCAAAAAATGCAAAAAATGCCGTTGTCATTAAGTGAAAGACAAGCTTCTGAAGCTCTGTCCTTAAGGGGTTAACTTGCAAAAAAAAGCAATAAAGCATGTAAACACTGGGTGTTTTTAAACTCGGGACAAAATTTTGAATCTATTTAGCAGTTTTTTTCATTAGCTTTTGTAGATAAGTAAAAGATTTTTCAAGTAAAAGTCCAAAAACATGTATTTTTTTTACTTTTTCACCATATTTTATTATTTTTTTAAAATACAATATATGACATAATACAAATAATGGTATGTAAAGAAAGCCCTTCTTGTCTTGAAAAAAAACCAATATATAACTTGTATGGGAACCGTAAATGAGAGAGCGGAAAATTACAGCTAAACACAAATACCACAAAAGTGTTAAAACTGCTCTGGTCCTTAACGTACAAACATCGCAAAAACAGGCCGGTCCTTAAGGGGTTAAGGAGATGACAAAGAAGCATCAGAGTAAGAAAATTTGGGGTATAGCTTTTTATATATCCAAAAATCACCTCTTAGGGAGCATTTGTTAAAGGGACACTATAGTGCTAGTAATATAAAGTTGTATTCCTAGCACTATAGCTCCCTTGCACCCATACCCCCTTGTGCCCCCCGCACAGGGTACTGTACTAACCTGATTTCATGTATGTACGTAGTAGGGAATCGCGATGGAGCCTAGAACAAAATCTAACCCCATTAAACCCCCCAATAACGACAGACCACTTAGTATGGATGAAACAGGCCACAGCATTTATTATCACAACTAAATTACTGCATAACACATCCATAACTTTATTTATTAAATCTCTTCTTTTCTGTAACCAAAACATTAGACATAAATAAGCATAAATTAACATATATACATATATAACTCCACCCATAGTGTTATACAGTGACCCAACCGTCCTTGCCAATAAAAACATGGAGTGGTTCCTAATCACCACTCCCTCTCACCTCCCCCCTCGTCATAAAAAATCCTTCCAATGCCTGCCATCAGCCGACCTTATCCACGCTCGATGGGCACGAGACCTCAGGCAACCTAAAGTTTAACCTTTAGAGCAGGGGAGGTTTGAGACCTTAAAAAACTTGTTCATCTCATTCCATCTACTTAAACGTAACCTCAAACTCAATTGGCAAGGACATACCCCCGGCTAGCTGTGACAAAATATAGTATAGGGTGGGCGGGCGGGAGGGAAGCTGTTTGCTGGCCCGAATCCCAAGTGGCACTGAGGTAAGACCTCCCCCACACTAACTTACACAGAACATAATCACACCCACAGACTCTTTCCCAACCAATCCCATGCATCTATCCCCACACTCCTACATGTGCCCTTGTCCGCTTAGCTGCGCTATCTCCCCAGGGCCTGGATCGGTCCTCCACCTCTTCAACCTAACCCGATGGCAAAAAGCTCATCTACAACTGGATTAGAATAAAACATAGACCTTTCAAAGATACTTGACCTTTCCTTTCACATAAAAACGTACATTTCTTTCTACGGATTTTTTTTTTTTTTTTTTTATCTCCTACTTTACCTGTATGTTTTAAAAGCTTTTTGGAGAAAATAACCAAATCCTTTAAAATAGGTTTTGTTTTTCACATACATATAAGAAATATAGTGAGCGATCAACACCAGTAGGTAATCCCCTGTGTTATAAACATGCACTATTTAAAGTAGGGTGCTAGAATGGGTTAAAAACCTTGTTAGCATATCAAGATTATACACACAAGTAGAAGAAACCCACAGCAGACCATTTCAAGCAAAAATATTTATTCAAATAGATACGATATATCATGTCATAAGGGTACGATCAAAAGTGCAATAAAGGTAAAGTGTAAAGTATCTGGGATCAGAACAGTGGCCGGAACTTTGGGGTATTTTTGTCTCCAGCCCTAGGTCAGTATAGCGTTTCTGAAGGTAACCTTGTTGCACTTTATTTATGTGGATTAAGGTGTAGATACTTTGCACGTTATCTTTATTGCACTTTTGATTGTACACTTATGACATGATATATTGTATCTCATTGAATAAATATTTTTGCATGAAATGGTGTGCTGTGGGTTTCTTCTATTTGTTTTTCACATACATTGCAAACAGTAAAACATGTGATTTCAAAAATGCCATCATACCTGTAGAGTCTCTTAGGATTGCAACAAAAAAATTGCAACAAAAGTCACCTCTCTTCTACCAAGCCTAGACCTCTTTTGAGGTCTCATGATGTACATTTTATAAAGCAAGTATGTTTAAAATTCTCCGAATTATCTTGTGAGTCTATCCAAGGATTCTGTGTATGTCATGCTAAGAAGCCAAAACATGTAGTTTAGCAATGAGCCCAAAAGGAACATTTTTATATAGATTCTATATAGTGGAAAATGTATTCATACTTACCGTAATTTTCTTTTCCTGGCTATTATTCATGGCAGCATATACACATGGGTTAGCTCCTCCCCTACAGCCGATAGGACAGGAAAACCACCAAGGTTTTAAAAGGAGGCTCCATCCCTAAGGTCCTCAGTCAGTTTACAAGCTCTACAGTACATAAATAGAGACATTAATGGGTGGGAAGTATATGCTGCCATGAATAATAGCCAGGAAAAGAAAATTACGGTAAGTATGAATACATTTTCCACTTTCCTGGCTAATCATGGCAGCATATAGACATGGGGAATACCCAAGCTTACAAAGGGAGGGACTGAATAGCCAATCAAATAATCAGAATAATTCAACATAGATAGAAGAATGAACTGAGTTAAGTACTTGAGTACCAAATTGTGCATCATAGACTGTTTTAACGAACAGTATGAAATGCCAGACAAACGTGTCTAAAGAGGTTCAAATGCTAGCTTACAAAAAGTGTCAGCAGAAACCATTGCCATGGCAACCCATGATGCTGCAACAGCATGAGAGGAGAGTGCCCTGATACCCTCCAGCACAGGTAGAGAACGGACGTGACGTCCAAATTGTGCCTCATTAATTGCTTCAATGTCCAATATGTAATGCAGGACAAACTAGTTCAAAAAGGTCCATATGACAACTTTACAAAGTTTCAGCAGATACCATTGCCATGGAAGCCCACGAGACGCTGTAACAGCACTAGTGGAGAATGCCCCAAATCCTTTGGTATAGGTAGAGAATGGCATTGAAAGGCTCTCACTTTAGGCAGGATCTATGGTGCTACATGCTAGACAACCATATCCTGTTGAAATTCAGTGAATGGGGGTACACAGGATCAAGCCTGGAGTTCACACATTCACCTTGCTGAGGTACCAGTCACCAGCAACAGCAACGTCTGTGCCAACATCATGGAAGCTCCTGCTAGAGGTTCAGTCAGAGTCTGTGAGACCAGTGGTACGTCATATTGGTTTCAACAACCTCAGCGGAGGCTTGAGTTCAATTGTTGCTTCCATGAAGCAAAGCACCAGGAGCATCAACGCTCAATCGGTACCCTTCAGTACAGGTAGAGAATTACATAGATAAGCATTCACCATAGGCAGGATCTTCAGGTGCCAAATGCAAGACGACCATATCTGTTGAAAAGTAGTGGAAGGGGGTTCACAGGATCAAGCCTGGAGTTCACCCATTCCCCTTACTGGGGTACCAGCCACCAGCACTTTCTGTGCTACCACCATGGAAGCTCCTTCAAGAGGTTCGAATAATGGTTCAGTCAGGGCCTGTGAGACCAGTGGTACGTCACATATTGGCTTCACCTTCAATCAATGCCTATATGAAGCAAAGTGCAGGTAAGTGCTCCTCTAGAGTGTTATAACACAGAACCTTTCAAGGCCTGAACGAGGAGTAATTCCAACAGACAAAAGCATGTCAAGCTTAGTAAAGCCTGTATAGGATCTCAATGACCGTCTCAGGGATGCCTATACTAATATGGACTCCCGCATCAACACCAGAACTTGAGGATCCTGGTGTGTCATGGGGCCTTGTAATAGGTCTGGATGTACTGGAATTTCCCTTGGAAGTTCCAGAATCATCTTATTCATCATAGGAATTAGAGTCGACACGGTCTTCCACTGTCACCTTTTGCATTGCCTTTTTAGGAAAGTCGAAAACAGGAAAATATGTACATCAGACCAAAATTCTAAATTTGAGTCAGTGTATCCTGAACCTGAGCATTCTGGTCCTAGCATGTACAAAAATACTTCTGGACCTGGTAGTTCCAGGAAATGGCCATCAGATCTATGTAGGGTATCAGACAATCTGCGTCAACCCCGAGGATACGTCAGGCCATGGTTGCCAATCCACCTTGTCCACAGTTATTCGGCTCCAGCAAACAGTCATTGTATTCTGAGCCACTGTTTGTTCTTCTGTGCCCTGATCATTATGGGCTGGAATTCCAACAATATGTATCTGTGAGACCCATCTTGATAGATATAGGATACAGGTGCATTGATATTTGAGCAAATTTGGACCCACTCGTTCTTCAGCAAGCCTCTGAAGTGAAGAAGAGCCTTGAAAATGACTCTTAATTCCATACAAATGAATGGAAATATTGTGCAACATGGTCCAAACACTGTGCAACCAATCTTATAAAAACTGGAATTCGAGCTAATAATTGACCAATGAGGTTCTGTTCACTGGACACTCAGATCTAATCCCTCTTTCAGCTGCCAGGGTAAGATGTAACTCCACTGATGGGGACATAGTAAGTGGCTAGCTCCAATAATCTCTCTCTTGTTAGACCAAGATAGGAAGGATCTGTAAGCAGGGCCGGACTGAGCCCACCGGGATACCGGGAAATTTCCCGGTGGGCCGCGGCACCTGGGGGGCTGGAGGGAGCCCTGCTCCCTATATTTTAATAAAACCGCGGCCGCCGGCCGCATGTCGGTGCCGCCGGGTGGCCGGTCCGGCGGCACACTCTGAGGTGATTACTCACCTTGCGGCCGGCGGCCCCATCTCCTGTGCTGACAGCTGTCAGTATCAGTGAGTGTGCCGGGCGGCCGCCTAAGCGATCCAGCAGCACACTCACTGATACTGACAGCAGCATAGCTGTCAGCACAGGAGGACTGAGGGAGGGGGCGGAGCTAACTACCAAGCTCCCTCGCGGTTCCCATAATTCCCAGCTCAGTCACATCATAGAGTAATCCCTACTCTATGATGTAGTCACATCATAGAGTAATCCCTACTCTATGATGTGGCTGTGCTAGGAATTATGGGAACCGCGAGGGAGCTTGGTAGTTAGCTCCGCCCCCTCCCTCAGTCCTCCTGTAACAAGGTCAGCAGGCACACAGAAGGGGAAGGAGGGGGGCAAATAGAGGGGAAGGAGGGGGGCAAATAGAGGGGAAGGAGGGGGGCAAATAGAGGGGAAGGAGGGGGGCAAATAGAGGGGAAGGAGGGGGAGACAAATAGAGGGGAAGGAGGGGGAGACAAATAGAGTGGAAGGAGGGGGAGACAAATAGAGTGGAAGGAGGGGGAGACAAATAGAAGGGAGGGGGGGAGACAAATAGAGGGGAAGGGGGGGGCAAATAGAGGGGAAGGAGGGGGACAAATAAAGGGGAAGGGGGGAGACAAATAAAGGGGAAGGGGGGAGACAAATGGAGGGGAAGGGGGGGAGACAAATAAAGGGGAAGGGGGAGACAAATAGAGGGGAAGGAGGGGGACAAATAGAGGGGAAGGAGGGGGACAAATAGAGGGGAAGGGGGGAGACAAATAGAGGGGAAGGGGGGAGACAAATAGAGGGGAAGGGGGGAGACAAATAGAGGGGAAGGGGGGGAGACAAATAGAGGGGAAGGAGGGGCAAATAGAGGGGAAGGGGGGAGACAAATAGAGGGGAAGGGAGGAGACAAGTAGAGGGGAAGGGGGGACAAATAGAGGGGAAGGGGGGAGACAAAGGGAAGGGGGGAGACAAATAGAGGGGAAGGGGGAGACAAATAGAGGGGAAGGGGGGAGACAAATAGAGGGGAAAGGGGGGAGACAAATAGAGGGGAAAGGGGGGAGACAAATAGAGGGGAAAGGGGGGAGACAAATAGAGGGGAAAGGGGGGAGACAAATAGAGGGGAAGGGGGGAGACAAATAGAGGGGAAAGGGGGGCAAATAGAGGGGAAGGGGGGAGACAAATAGAGGGGAAGGGGGAGACAAATAGAGGGGAAGGGGGGAGACAAATAGAGGGGTCATAGAAACACAGGGGAAGGGGGGACACATAGACTGAGGGGTAATAGAAAGACACCAGGTTGGGGGGGGACAAAGAGGCAGAGGGGTAATAGAGAGACATAGGGCAAGGGGGGACACATAGACAGATTGGGTAATATAGAGACAGGGGATGGGGGGACAAAGAGAGGGGTAATAGAGAGACACCAGGGAAGGGGGGACAAAGAGACAGAGGGGTAATAAAGAGACATAGGGGTTGGGGGGACAAAGAGAGGGGTAATCGAGAGACACAGGAGAAGGGGGGACACATAGACAGATGGGGTAATAGAGAGACACAGGGGATGGGGGTACAAAGAGACAGAGGGGTAAGAGAGAGACACAGGGAGGAGATGGGGAAGAGAGACACACAGAAGGTTTTTTGGGGGGACAAAGAGACATACAGTAGGGAAGGGGAACAAAGTGACACAAGATTTGTGGGAGGCAACGCTGGGCTGGGGAAAAAGAGACAGAGTGGCTGGGAGAAGAGAAAGAGGCACACAGAGTCTGGAGTTAGAAAGAGACACACAGATGAGATTTGGAAGGGGAGAAAGAGACAAAGTGTCTGGGGCTAAGAACAACACAAAAGGAGCGGGGGGAAAGAGAAATACAGAGGCTGGAGAACGGTAAAAAGAAACACCCAGGGACTGGGATGAAGTAAAAGATGGGTCGCTGTAAGAGGAAAAAAAGGAGACAATTGGAGACAAGATACATTAAACGAGGTAAAGGTAATAGACGTAAATTTATCTGATCCCGACAGTAATACACACACACACACACACACACATATATATGCATGTATGTATTAGTAACATATAAATATGATTATTGATGTGTGTATTAGTAACATATAATTATGCCTATAATATTTACACATATAGTAATATACATTTATATATGCATAATACACACATAAATGTCATTTATATATATATATATATATATATATATATGTAATGAGCACGTATTGGCCCTGTCTTGTTGCTAGTTGCATACTCATGCACAATAACATATTCAAAGTGAAGAGCGCACCCATAGAACTTCAAAATTAACCAGATCACTTCATCTTTTTGGTTGTGCAACTGCAGACATTCAGCATTTCAGTACCATTACTAAAATTTCCTTAATAGGCCAAAGTAGTTGTACTGAAACATTGATTATATGCAAATGTACGTCTACTTAAAATAAAGGCGCTCTTTTGTTTATTTTGAAGCCCTATATGCGTTCCTTCGTTGGAGTAAGAGTTTTCAATTTCAAGTTATTTTTTCACCCTCTATATCAGCACACTATTCTGGCGCGACGCATTATTGGGCTGGTATAGAATTTTTTTCCAGGGCTGATTTTAGTTCCCAGTCCGGCCCTGTCTGTAAGGAATCCAGAGATGCCATTGGGCGCATCTGACAAGTCTGCTGGTGGAAGTCAGGATTCCTAGTAGTTGCATCAATTTTCTTGCTGCTACCAAGCAGAAATAAAGAAACTGGGAGAGAAAACCTTTACAATCTGTGGAACTGTTCCCGAGATAGGGAAAAGCAGAGCATAGAATTTTCCACTCGGGAATGTCAACCACTGAGCTGGTCTGAAACGGCTTTCTTGATATTCAAGCAGCCAAACTTTAGGAGTTATGAAAGAACTATATACCTCTGTGTGCCTGCCTTCTGAGGGTCTAAGGCTATCAGAAGTAGATCCTCCAGATAATGGAACCAGGTGGAGTTCTGGAGTCTCAATAACACTATAAGCACATATAAAGATTCTTGGGGCCGCATTGAGGTCAAATGGTAGGGCACTAACATGGAAGTTCTCTTCTGAGCTAATGCCGAAGATTTCTTCTGCAGATTGGACTGAAAATAAGCATCCCTGAGATATATAGAGGTAAGGAAATTATCCTTCCAGATTGCTTGAGATATGGATCTGATTGACTCCACCCCGAAGACCCTGACATTCAGCCTCTTGTTGGCTCCTCTTAGGTCCAGTGTAGGCTTTCATGTGCTTTTCCACTTAGCACCATAAGAGAGGTGAAACTTGTCCCTGGAACTGCTCTTGTTCTGGGACCTAAAAAAAAAATACCTCTTCGTCCAGAAGGGTTCTTCCTTCAGTGCTTTACCTTTGATTCATTGGTCTTCATACTCCTGTCGGTATGGAGACTCCTATGCCTGAAGAAAAAAACTCCAGTCTATATCAATCTGGACCATGGATACCACTCAAGCCTCCAGAGTATGACGAGCCCAGTTATGTGTGATCAGAAAAATGAGGCTCCTAGTACTGGAGGAAATATGTTCATTGCTGAAGAGCAAAACTGCTCTTATAGCGCCATTAGAACCTTGAAAGGCAGGTTTACCAACTGCCCTGAGTTACCTCTGGAGTATTCCCTGCAGGGCCAGTAGCTCCATGTAACTCAGAAATACTGGTCACTGGAGGTTCTCCGGTCAGGCTATGAGGAACTGGGATCCGTGGAACTTCCATCCTGAGGTACCAATATCTTGCAGCCCTCATTCGCCTTTTCAATGGAATTATCCAAAGTTTTCCCAAACAGCACCACCCCTTCAAATAGAATGGTGTAGAGGGCAGACTTGGAGGATGAGTCATCATCCCAGAAACAGAACCATAATGCTTTCTTAGCTGCTATAGATAAAGCCATTTGATCCAGAGAATATCCTAGTTACATCTAGGGAAGTTTCTGTGAAGAAGTCAGTTGTAACCTGAAGACTTCAGACTGCCTCTTCAATCTTGGCTTTTCATATCTCTCTCCATAGTAGCCTTTAGATCCTTAATCACATATTTCATGTTTGTAGAAACAGCAGCGGAAGTCACAGCTGGCTGGCCTCCTGCAATGGTAGGCGTAAAATTTTGGACAGGTCTGCGTCCACCTATGATCCATAAGTGTGCAACTTAGGTGGTGTAGTTCTGGGGTTGGAAATAACTTCCTCCACGGGGTAAAGCCTGGCCTTTTTTCTTACTCCTAAGGCCTCTGGAACTTACTTTGTAAGCCCTGCCCGCATGTCATGTGGCTGCACAGTGATAGGTCATGCTGAAGCGACAACCTTCTGGAGGAAGATGGTTGAGTAATATATATATATATATATATATATATATATATATATATATATATTTCTTTTTCTAATATATAATATTGGTCCTTTTAATTTAATAATACATTACGCATACTCACATTCAGTGTTTACATTGCTTCCTAGTGACACCTCTAGTGACAGTCACTCAGACAGTCACTAGAGGTGCTTCCTGTGTCAGTGCTGCACAGCGTGATTGCACAGTGTGCAGCAGCTTTGCAGCCAATCCTATGGCAGAGCATTGGATTGGCTCAGATCATCATGCTTGATGATCTCAGCCATAGAGGCAGGGCCAGTCGAGGGGAGACCAGCACGGCGTGGGGAGAAAAAAAAGGTGAGTAAAAACACTTTTTAAATACACACAGACACACAGATACACCATGACACAGACACACAATGACACAGACACACACAATGACACAGACACAGACACACAATACAGACACACACACACACGATACAGACACACACACACACACACACACACACACAATGACACAGACACACACACACAATGACACAGACACACACACACACACCATGACACAAACACACATACACACACACCATGACACAGACGCACAATGACACAGACACACACAATGACACAGACACACACACACGATACAGACACACACACACACACACACACGATACAGACACACACACACACGATACAGACACACACACACACACACAATGACACAGACACACACACACAATGACACAGACACACACACACACACCATGACACAAACACACATACACACACACCATGACACAGACACACACACACACCATGACACAGACACACACAATGACAGAGACACACACATAATGACACAGACACACACACCATGACACAGACACACACACACCATGACACAGACACACACAGACATAATGACACAGACACACACATAATGACACAGACACACACAATGACACAGACACACATAATGACACACACACATAATGACACAGACACACACATAATGACACACACACACAATGACACAGACACACACATAATGACACAGACACACACATAATGACACACACACACACACTGACACAGACACACACACAAATTGACACAGACACACACAATGACACAGACACACACAATGACACAGACACACACATAATGACACAGACACACACATAATGACACAGACACACACACAATGACACACACACACAATGACACAGACACACACACAATGACACAGACACACACACCATGACACAGACACACACACATATACACTCACACTGACACTGACAGAATTACATATTTTACCTGTTGGTGACCGGCTGGGTGGGCTAGTGGACGCAAGGGGAGGTCTTCTGCTGGCCGGTGGCCGCTGGCTGGGGAGGTCTGCTGGCCGGCGGCCGCTGCCTGGGGAGGTATGCTGGCCGGCGGCCGCTGGCTGGGGAGGTCTGCTGGCTGGCGGCCGCTGGCTGGGGAGGTCTGCTGGCGGCCGCAGGGGGAGCAGGCTCTTCTGTCTCTGCTCCCCCGCCCTTGCACGCTAGCAAGTATCTAATAGTAGACTAATATCAGAGTCCATAGGACAACAGTGTAAATGAACAATAATAAAAGATTACTGGTTATTATCTCCAGAATTAACAGTTTATGCAGTATACTGCCTAAACACTGTTTGATGTCCTTAGTTCATATCAGCAGTTCATAGAACATAACAGGATCACCTGCACTTATCTGCTAAATGTTTGTCCACATGGTTAAAAGAAAATGCTTAAAGGGAAACTGTCAACATTTAACTGGCCGTGTGCTCCCTCCGTTGCAATTTCCGAACAGAAGTTGTCATTACATTTCTGTTACACCCACCTCTGGTCCAACTTCACTCCTCCTCTGCTCTTCGCAGATTTACCCATACCTCCTTCATGACATCGACATGCTGGCTTCATTGTCAAGTTACTCTTTTACTACACTCCTAGTTCCTAGCCAGCACTAGCAGTGCCAGATATGGAGTTACCATGGTAAGCCACAGCGCATGCACTGGAGTTGCTATGGGGGTAGAGCAGATGGGCCAACTGAGGCTCTCCCTGTCTTTAATTCCTTTGCAATAAGTGTCGTTCAAGAAATAGAAATAGTGTTTTCTACAAATCTATAAATTTGCTAACAAAACTGCTAGCAAAATATAGAGATGGATTTTCAAGTTCTTTTAAAAGAGCTAAAGTAGTTTTAACCATTACAGCTTCCCTTTAACCCCTTAAGGACACATGACGTGTGTGACATGTCATGATTCCCTTTTATTCCAGAAGGTTGGTCCTTAAGGGGTTAACCCCTTAAGACCGCAGGATGTTCTATGCCGTCCTTAATTGGCCGGCTCTAAACGCCGCAGGACGGCATAGAACGTCCTGTGCGGTCTTACCCCCCATGTGGCCGGCGGCACATGGCCGCTGCAGATCGCGGTCGGGGGGGAGCCCCCCTGTGCCTGGGGACCGCGGTCTGCAGCTTCTGATCGCAGTGACAGGCTGTCACTGCGATCGGTATTTACCATGTGTCAGCCGATTTGAAATCGGCTGACACATGGAGCCGGCCGCATTCTCCTGCAGCAAATCGCGGTCGGGGGACATGCCTGGCCCCCCAGGCAGCCCCCCTGGGGTCAGTGACCGCGATCTGCACTGTCAGGCTGCAGTCTGATCACACTGACAGGCTGCCATAGCCTGTCAGTGCGATCAGTGTTACTATGTGTCAGCCTATTGGCTGACACATGTAACTTCAGCCATTAGCCCCCTACAGATCGCGGTGGGGGGCATGCCTGTACCTCCCAGGCATTCCCCCTGTGGCCAATTACCGCGATCTGTAGGAGGTGATCACAGTGACAGCCAGTCACTGTGATCACTGTTAGTATGTGTCAGCCAATAATCTCAGATCACTGGCTGACACATTGTCTCTGCCCCTCTCCTCACCTCACTTCGATCTGAGAGAGAGAGGCAGAGAGATCGTTGCATTTGCAGCTCCTGTGGAAAAATAAAGTTTTACATTTTTTTTAAAGTTTTAAAATTTACATTTTATTTAACCCTTTCAGTGCTGATCACAGCATATTACTGTGATCAACCTGATTAGGGTATTTTTTTGTATTTTTTTTGGATCAAAAAAAATTATTTCTAATTTTTTTTTACCCTTTGTGTCAGTCGCAGCAACCCAAATCTCCATTACCCTTTCCCCGCTGCCTTTTGATCACCATACTGTACAGTATATCTTCTGTACAGTACTGTATCAGTGATCACTGTGATCAGAGGGCTCTCTGATCAGACTGACCTTTTTTAGGGTTATTTTTACAGATCAAAAAATAACCCTTTCAGTTTTAAAAACTTTTTTGGGTCAAAAAAAATATTTCTAATTTTTTTTTACCCTTTGTGTCAGTCGCAGCAACCCAAATCTCCCTTAACCCTTTCCCCGCTCCCGTGATCACTATACTGTACAGTTTATCTGCTGTACAGTACTGTATCAGTGATCACTGTGATCAGAGGGCTCTCTGATCAGACTGACTTTTTTTTAGGGTTATTTTTATAGATCTAAAAATAACCCTTTCAGTGTACTGATTGCAGCTGCCTATACTGTGATCAGTACATTTATATTATTTTTTTGAGGGCGGGTAGTAGGTGTTAGGCAGGTAGATAATTAATTACCCACTTTAGTATATAAATTAATGAATTTGTCCCCCTAGAATGGCACGTCGCTACTCAGCCGAGGAGGCGTATGCCATTCTGTCAGGCAGTGATAGTGACACTCTGCAAGACAGTGACACTATCACTGCCTCTGACATTGAGCCTCTGAGTGAGACCTCAAGTGATGGTGCCCCACCACCACTCACAAGAGGACGCTCAGCAAGCCCAATGCCAGGTGGAGACTGAGTGCCTTCAAATTTGATGGCCCCAGAAATACCGCCGTTCACTGTTACACCCGGCATCACTGTAACAGTGGACGACTGCGAGCCAATTCGTTTTTTTTAGCTCTTTATGTCAGACGATATATTTGAGCTCATGGCTCAGCAAACGAATTTGTTTGCTATGCAGTATCTCTCTGCACATCTGGGGTCCCATCATGGTTGCAGGAATATGTGGAGACCCACGGATGTCGCAGAGATGAAGCGGTTTTACTTTGTGTTACTGTGCATAATTATTAGGCAACTTAACAAAAAACAAATATATACCCATTTCAATTATTTATTTTTACCAGTGAAACCAATATAACATCTCAACATTCACAAATACATTTCTGACATTCAAAAACAAAAC
Organism: Pelobates fuscus; assembly: GCF_036172605.1. Lineage (NCBI taxonomy): Eukaryota > Metazoa > Chordata > Amphibia > Anura > Pelobatidae > Pelobates > Pelobates fuscus. The sequence continues at coordinate 255,903,376 of NC_086322.1, forward strand.
AAAAACAAATCAGTGACCAATATAGCCACCTTTCTTTGCAAGGACACTCAAAAGCCTGCCATCCATGGATTCTGTCAGTGTTTTGATCTGTTCACCATCAACATTGCGTGCAGCAGCAACCACAGCCTCCCAGACACTGTTCAGAGAGGTGTACTGTTTTCCCTCCTTGTAAATCTCACATTTGATGATGGACCACAGGTTCTCAATGGGGTTCAGATCAGGTGAACAAGGAGGCCATGTCATTAGATTTTCTTCTTTTATACCCTTTCTTGCCAGCCACGCTGTGGAGTACTTGGACGCGTGTGATGGAGCATTGTCCTGCATGAAAATCATGTTTTTCTTGAAGGATGCAGACTTCTTCCTGTACCACTGCTTGAAGAAGGTGTCTTCCAGAAACTGGCAGTAGGACTGGGAGTTGAGCTTGACTCCATCCTCAACCCGAAAAGGCCCCACAAGCTCATCTTTGATGATACCAGCCCAAACCAGTACTCCACCTCCACCTTGCTGGCGTCTGAGTTGGACTGGAGCTCTCTGCCCTTTACCAATCCATCCATCTGGCCCATCAAGACTCACTCTCATTTCATCAGTCCATAAAACCTTAGAAAAATCAGTCTTGAGATATTTCTTGGCCCAGTCTTGACGTTTCAGCTTGTGTGTCTTGTTCAGTGGTGGTCGTCTTTCAGCCTTTCTTACCTTGGCCATGTCTCTGAGTATTGCACACCTTGTGCTTTTGGGCACTCCAGTGATGTTGCAGCTCTGAAATATGGCCAAACTGGTGGCAAGTGGCATCTTGGCAGCTGCACGCTTGACTTTTCTCAGTTCATGGGCAGTTATTTTGCGCCTTGGTTTCTCCACACGCTTCTTGCGACCCTGTTGACTATTTTGAATGAAACGCTTGATTGTTCGATGATCACGCTTCAGAAGCTTTGCAATTTTAAGAGTGCTGCATCCCTCTGCAAGATATCTCACTATTTTTGACTTTTCTGAGCCTGTCAAGTCCTTCTTTTGACCCATTTTGCCAAAGGAAAGGAAGTTGCCTAATAATTATGCACACCTGATATAGGGTGTTGATGTCATTAGACCACACCCCTTCTCATTACAGAGATGCACATCACCTAATATGCTTAATTGGTAGTAGGCTTTCGAGCCTATACAGCTTGGAGTAAGACAACATGCATAAAGAGGATGATGTGGTAAAAATACTCATTTGCCTAATAATTCTGCACTCCCTGTATGTGGGGTACTGTTCTATTCATGTGATATAATAAAAACCTGGAAACATGGTACATGTAGGTACTGTTATATTCAAAATACAGTGTTAAATCAAAATACTAAGTCTCTAGTGCACTAACTAATATCAGGATTATGACATTTCCAGTGAAAATGCTTGACCGGTGTATAGTCGCCATATGGGCAGTCGGATACCAGGACAACCCTCCCACATACCTTCCCCAATAACGCACTGACACTAGTGTATATGGGAAAAATTGTCCACAGCTTTATTAAACAATCTTGAATACTCATAATAATAATAATAACCATATTACTTATAACTTAATAATAATAACAATAATAATAATAATAATAATAATCACAGTAATAATAACTTAACAAATAAACCTGGGTCATTGCCCCCATGCTCCGCCCTCGCATCCGAATCCTTCTGTTAATATAACAAAGGCAATGACCCCTATATAATAACACATATATATAACATATACCAACATTATTCCAACATACCAACTTAAAGTGCCAAACACAATTTAACCATGGCAGGGGTATACCCGGATACCCCTACCCCACCATGTTCTGAGCCACCGACAGGACTCGAAACCTACCAACCACCAAGGACCACAGTTTTCCGCTTCTGTTCGTTCATCCTAGGGAGCCTATTCCTTCTCCTTCAGCTCCCTATCCCGCCGCTGTGAAAAAACGGGATAACCCCCACTAAGAACAACCTAAAGGGAGGGTGGGTGGGACAAACTCGGTCAGGTAAGAGATTAAAAGTGAATTAACACAAAATGGCTGCCTATTTAAATATCCCATCCCCTTTACCCATTACCCCATACTTCCTTTCATCCTCCTATGCCCGCCTCCTAACTCCTGTCAAGGCCCTTGTCCGCTTAGCTGCGCTTTGGCTACCTGGGGCTACATGACCGGTGTATAGTCGCCATATGGGCAGTCGGATACCAGGACAACCCTCCCACATACCTTCCCCAATAACGCACTGACACTAGTGTATATGGGAAAAATTGTCCACAGCTTTATTAAACAATCTTGAATAATCATAATAATAACCATATTACTTATAACTTAATAATAATAACAATAATAATAATAATCACAGTAATAATAACTTAACAAATAAACCTGGGTCATTGCCCCCATGCTCCGCCCTCGCATCCGAATCCTTCTGTTAATATAACAAAGGCAATGACCCCTATATAATAACACATATATATAACATATACCAACATTATTCCAACATACCATCTTAAAGTGCCAAACACAATTTAACCATGGCAGGGGTATACCCGGATACCCCTACCCCACCAGGTTCTGAGCCACCGACAGGACTCGAAACCTACCAACCACCAAGGACCACAGTTTTCCGCTTCTGTTCGTTCATCCTAGGGAGTCTATTCCTTCTCCTTCAGCTCCCTATCCCGCCACAAGCTCAGACCTTGACCCCTTAAGCTGTCTGAGCTCCGCCACCCCGCAGAAATAGCGCCTTCTGCATTTCAGTAGGTTCAGTAGGTCCCATCCTACTGCTGAAAGGTGAACACCGTCCGAGCGGTAGTACCCTGGCAGCGCACCCTCCAACTCACTGTGTCGCACTACCACTCACCCCAGCTTCCTCACAAAGCTTGCCATCAAGCTATTCACTTTCTTCCGGCACCTCTCGATGGCCACCGCGTCCCTAGCGTGCCTCCAACGCTGCCTCGGGATAATTTCAGACCACACTAACATCACCCCCGGAAGCAGGTCCCCCAGTTTGTTGAGGTCCTGCTTCATCCACTTTACCAACCGCCGTTGCGGCGTGAGGCCCAAATCATTGCCCCCCGCGTGGAGGACAAGCAGGTCGGGCCTTTGCCCGCCCGCCACTAACCGGAACAGTTTCTCGCAGACTTCCCCCCAGCGAAAACCCCTGTACCCAAACCATTTCACCGCCAACCGGTCCATTGCGAAGCCCAGCTGCTGGCCTTGAGCTCGAGCTGCGGCCCTCCTTTCGGCCCAGAAGACAAATGAATGGCCCACGATCCATGCCACACGGCCTGGGGAAGAAAGAGAAAACAGCATTTGAAAAAACACCCCCCACAAAAACCCCTTCGGGATCCCCAAGCGGCCCGCCCTAACAACCCAACAAACCCAGCCGCACATATGACCGGAACCTCTTAGACTCCCATCTCCCAATCCGCATTACCGTGTCGTCCCCCAGCCCCAACCGTGCGGCCTCCGTGGCCGCCCCAATGCGAAAGGAGTGTGTACCGAATCTATCCGCCCGGAGCCCCAACCGTTGCAGGCCGGACCGAAAGACCCTAGTGAACTGAAAATGGGAAAGGGATGACCCGTCAGCGTGCACCAGCATCGATCCCCCAACCGCCGGCCTCTTGGCCAAGTATTCCCCCACTGATGCCACCGGGCACAGAGGGGAGCCCGGCAGGGCCCGTAGCGTCACATCGCGGCCCGTCCCTAGGACGTCCGTTTTGGATTTGGCCAGGTGAACCACCAAGTGTCCCTTCCGAATCCGGACCCCCGAAGCCTGTAGGCCTCCGGACGACGCCCGATTGGCACTTACCAGCTCGCCAATCCTGAACGCCCCGAAGAAGGCCAGCAGAAACGCCGCCCGGAACAGGGACAACTCAAACCCGTCGAAGCAAATGTCCGGTAGCCCCCCCCAACAGGTCGCCCAACACCCGTACCGACACCGGGCGCCTCGTGTCCGGGACCCTACGCCCCTTCCGATAGCCCTTAAGTGCCTGCCGCACGACGAAGGTTTTAGTAAGGTCCTCCTTCCCGTGTAGCTTAAACCAGAAGGCCAGCGCCGCCATGGACCTGTCAACCAGTGATGGTGAAGCCCCTCTCGCCAGCAACTGACAGGTGTACCACAGGAACGCGTCCCGGAGCGCCTCCCCCTCCGGCACGCCGGTCAGCCCGGCCCACGCCCGCTCCCACGAACCGGTGCCAGGGAATCCTTCACAAGTCCCCCAAGCAGGACGCTCCCAGATGCCAAATCTCGTCCGGGCACTCCTGACCCGCCTCCAACGCCTCCGGTGCCACCGTCCGGAACCAGGACCACTGTAAACGAGAGAGAGCGCCAGCCACTTCGTTCAAGTACCTGGGCACATGGCGCGCGCGAAAGACTACATTCAGGGACATGCACATTAAGACAAAGCGCCACAGTAGCCTGACCACCGGTTTTGATGCCGCCGACTGATTATTCACCGCGTGTACTACAGCCATGTTGTCCGAGAAAAAGACCACCTTTCGGTTCCGCAGATCCTCACCCCACAGAGCTAACGCAACTACTAGCGGGAACAGCTCCAGGAAAGCCAGGTTCCGCATGTGGGCACTCGACCCCCACGCCTCCGGCCACCTTTCCGCGTACCATCTCCCACCGAAGTAGGCCCCGAAGCCCACACTGCCCGACGCGTCAGTGAACAGCTCCAGCTCATCCGCCGACACCCCTTCCTGCCTGAAGAACACTGTACCATTGAAATCCCGCAAAAAGGTATCCCATACGGCCAGGTAGGCCCTCATGGAGGACGACACCCGGATGAAATGGCGTGGGGAGCGCACCCCCGCCGTAGCCGCCGACAAGCTGCGGCTAAAGACCCTCCCCATGGGGATCACCCGGCAAGCGAAATTGAGCATCCCGATCAGGGACTGCAGTTGCCGCAGGGTGACTTTGTGCACCCGAGCCACTGCTGCCACCGCCCCTTTCAGACCCTGCAACTTCGCCGGCGGCAGCCGACACTCACCCTTCACCGAGTCTATCTCCAGTCCCAGGAAACTAAGGCACACCGCTGGGCCCTCAGTTTTATCCGCCGCCAGCGGGACCCCAAAGTGGCCCGCCACCCATTCGACAGTTCTCAGCAGGTGCAGGCAGGCCGGGGAGGCCGCCGGCCCCACGCAAAAGAAGTCGTCCAGATAGTGCACAACCGCACCGTTGCCAGCCTCTGTCCGCACCACCCATTCAAGAAAAGTACTGAACTTCTCAAAGTACGAGCAGGAGATGGAACAGCCCATCGGGAGGCACAAGTCCACAAAGTACGCCCCTTCAAAGAAGCACCCCAGCAGGTGATGACAAGCCGGATGGACTGGAAGCAGCCGAAAAGCTGCCTCGATATCCACTTTCGCCATCAACGCCCCGCGCCCGGCCCGTTTTACCAGCTCGACCGCCCGGTCAAATGATGCGTACGAGACCGAGCACAACTCCCTGTCGATGCCATCATTCACCGACGCCCCCTTGGGGTAGGAGAGGTGGTGAATGAGCCTAAACTTCCCAGGTTCCTTCTTTGGGACCACCCCGAGAGGGGAAACTCTAAGGCCTCTCAACGGTGGAGCTGAGAATGGGCCCGCCATCCTACCTAACGCCCTGCGACCCCCCCTCATCCCGGAAGGGGATAAAGAACCCTTGCCCAAAACCCGCCCGAAGTACCGCGGCATCCGCCCTGTTACCGTAGCGGCTTAGCCACGGCTCCATCGCGTCTAGCCTCACCGGGGTTAATCCCCGGGGCAGGGGAAGCCCCTCCCCCCCTCCGCTCGCGGCCGTACCTCCGGCAGCTCCTGACCTTCCTTTCTTGAAACATCGGTTAAGCCCGTGGGCGCCCCCGCAACCCGAGCACTCGTGCTTAAAGCGACAGGCGTTCCCCCATTTGCACTGGCCCTCGTTAAAGAGCCAGCAGAAGCCCTTTGCAGTGGCGGCCGACAAGGCGGACTGCCCCTTTGCGCCGGCCGTGTGCTGAAAGGGCTGTGCCTTCTGTGCCATCATCAATTTCATCCAGAGAGGTAAGTCCATCTGGTCCCACCTCATACCCGGATTGGCCGCCAGGCGTTGGCGGAATTGCTCGTCATACCGCCACCACGCCAGCCCTCCATAGGTGCGGTACGCCTCCCAAATTCCGTCCAAATAGCAGAACAGGGAGGAGCATAAGCCGGGAGATTTCTCCCCCAAGACGCTGGCCAGCACACAGAACGCCCGTAGCCAGTTGCCGAAAGACTTCGGTATCTTACGATACCGTTTCTTTTTCTCCTCCTCCTCTTTTTTCTCATCCTTCTTATCCTCCTCCTTGAGGTCAATAAATTCCTCTAAAGGGAGGAGGGAAAAGATTTCACAGAATTCGCCCTTCCATATCTTTTCCTTCACCTCTTGTTTGAGGTGTACTCCTAGGGGGCCCGCGAAGGACACATAGGCGTGCTGTCTGGCCTCATCAGGGACCCCCCCCAGCCAACTCCACCCGCTCGCTCGTCGCGTCCGCTAGGCTGCCTGCGGCACTGGGACCCGCACCCGGGCCCGGCTCCACGTCGACCGCCCTCCCCGACCTCCGACCCCCCGCTCGAGCCCGGCCCCGCTGAGACCGTACCCGAGACCCCTGTCCCCTGAGCCCACACCTGACCTACACCGTCCCCCTGTTGCCCCCCCGCTCCCAGTGAGTGGAGAAGTGCTTGTAGAGTGTGAACCAGTGTAGTGGATTGCAATGATGCACAGTACTCACCGGCCAAGCCCCCCGTCCGATTAACGCTCGGGGCAACATCCGTGAACGTCTCGCCAACCGTGGAGCCCACCCGGTGCCCAGCCAGTACAGAGGAAGAACGGCTCCGAGACCTGCAACGAGGAGAAGAAGTCCTGGGTAGGGTGCACCGACTATCCGCTACCCTCCTGTCCCATCCCAGGGAGCGCCTGCTATCCGACCAAGCCTCCCGCTCTGTGTCCCCCCCGCTCTGCGCTCCTGAGGCCCGGACGGCCCCGCCCCGGGGACTACGACGCCTACCATCCCGGTGTGAGTTCCGCCTCTGCCGACCACGCCTGGAGGCCCTGACCCCGTCCCCCTCTGAGCCGCCCGAGGTGGACCTGTCCCGCCTATGCCTACCCCCCGACCCCTCGGGCCTGCGCGCACTGACCGGGGAAGTACTGGTACCGCTGGACCCCGAACTGGACCTTCCCCGCCTACCACTGCGCCCCGACACCCGCTCACTAGAGTGAACAGCCCTCTCCCCGACCCCAGTACTGCCCCCCATACCTGCAGGACCAACCCTGGCCCGACCCCCCCTCCTGACCCCCGCCTGAGAAACAGACCCACCCGCCCCCAAGGACTCTAACTGCCCCATAGGCCCAGACCTACCCCCACTCCTAGCCGAGGACCCCCTATTCCCCCTAGCTAACCCCAGGGACCCTTCCGGAGACCCCAGCCCCTTCCTCCTAGCTGCACGCCCCCCTCCCGCCGACCCAGCACTAGCCTGAACCCCCCAGGGATCGCCTCCCCGTCCCCTGCCCTTCCATAGGTTCTGGCCTGCGCCCCCCCACCCCACTAACCCCACTACCACTGGGCAACGAGCATCCCTCACCTTGCACGCCAAGGGGTCCCCTGGCAGAGCCCCCTGCACTTGCCTGGTGGTCCAGCGGCCTCCGTGTTGGCCCCACGTCTCCAGCAGCAGCATTCCCGGACGGAGGGGGCGCCCTCCTGGGCCGCAACCCCACGCCGACCGTCACTCCGGAGGGACCGGCCGACGCCGCAACCCCCGCTCCAGGTGCGGCCCTCCCCGACCAGAGGGCCAGACCATCATGGTCCCGGGCAGCCGCCCGTCGTTCCGCACGGCCCTGCGGCCCAGGCAGCGCTGCGGAAGGAGGGGCCTCGACCGCACGGCCACCGGGCCTGTCGCGTCCTCCTGCTGCTGCCACGTGGCCACCGGCTCCATCCTCACCAGGCACCGCACCTGGGCTCAGCCTCCGAGGCGGCCTCCTGGCACGAACCGGACGGTCCCGTTCGCCCTCCTGGGCCGCCATCCACGCCAGGGCCGGGCTGAGTTGGGCCCGCAGCCATGCAGCTCCACGACCCTGCGCCGCCGACCGGATCCCCTCCAGCATCCTCTCCACCTCGTCCATGGCCCTGCAGAAAAGAGAAAAAGAGACCCTACCAGACCAAATAGGTGCCCACAGAAGTGCACACAAACTCGGTCAGGTAAGAGATTAAAAGTGAATTAACACAAAATGGCTGCCTATTTAAATATCCCATCCCCTTTACCCATAACCCCATACTTCCTTTCATCCTCCTATGCCCGCCTCCTTACTCCTGTCAAGGCCCTTGTCCGCTTAGCTGCGCTTTGGCTACCTGGGGCTACAATTTATCTGATTAAAAAGACAAAAATCAAAGTAGAAATCGCTACATGGGCCCAGCATTTCTGTTAAAATGGCTAGACCTAACATCTCAAATTATGCCATTTGTTATACTCTGGGGTGCCTACTTTTGAAAATGGTTTGCCATAACGGTGGGAATGTTATTACCCAGGCTGCCATACTCTCTGAAAAGCTACATAGGCCCAGAAAATAATATTGGCAAACTTACAAGCTGAAAGGGCATCTAATATATTTCGCCCTGTGACTTATCAGTAAAATCTGAAATAATAGTACGTGGGGGTACCGTTATATTCAGAAGACAGTGTTCAATCAAAATCCCAAGTCTCTAGTGCACTAACTAATATCTGTATTATGACATTTCCAGTGAAAATGCTATTTATCTGATTAAAAAGACAAAAATCAAAGTAGAAATCGCTACATGGGCCCAGCATTTCTGTTAAAATGGCTAGACCAAACATCTCAAATTATGCCATTTCTTATACTCTGGGTTGCCTTCTTTTGAAAATGGTATGCCATAATAGTGGAAATGTTATTACCCAGGCTGCCATGCTCTCTCAAAGGCGAGATAGACCCAGAAAATCACTTTGTCAAATTGCCAACTTTGAAAAGGACATCTAATATTTTTGTCCCCGTGACTTCCCCCCCAAAACAGAGAATCTAGTACATGGGGGTACTGTTACATTCAGGAGACAATGTTAAATACAAATAGTGAGGCTTTGTTGCAATAACTCATATCAGGAATATGAAATGTCCTGTGAAAATGGAGTTCATGTGCGTGAAAAAGAACAAATAAAGCTATAACCGCTATGTGGGCCCTTCATTTCTGATAAAGTGGTTAGACCAAACATCTTGCAATGCACCATTTCTTATACTCTGGGTTGCCTTTTTTTGAAAATGGTATGCCATAATAGTGGACATGTTATTACCCAGGCTGCCATGCTCTCTCAAAGGCGTGATAGACCCAGAAAATCACTTTGTCAAATTGCCAACTTTGAAAAGGACATCTAATATTTTTGTCCCCGTGACTTCCCCCCCAAAACAGAAAATCTAGTACATGGGGGTACTGTTACATTCAGGAGACAATGTTAAATACAAATAGTGAGGCTTTGTTGCAATAACTCATATCAGGAATATGAAATGTCCTGTGAAAATGTAGTTCATGTGTGTGAAAAAGCACAAATAAAGCTATAACCGCTATGTGGGCCCTTCATTTCTGATAAAGTGGTTAGACCAAACATCTTGCAATGCACCATTTCTTATACTCTGGGTTGCCTACTTTTGAAAATGGTATGCTATAATAGTGGAAATGTTATTACCCAGGCTGCCATGCTCTCTCAAATGTGATATAGGCCCAGAAAATCACTTTGCCAAATTTCAATGTAATAAAGCCTAAATGGATAAGCCGTATATATGACCGTGTAACTTTCCAAAACACCATAAAACCTATACATGGGGGGGTACCATGGCGCTCGTGAGACATCACTGAACAGAACTAGGAGTGTTTCAGGGCAGTAAACTATATACTAACAATAATATTATCAGTGAAAGTACAGATTTTATGTGAAAAATGCAAAAAAAAAACAAATACTAAATTTGGCTAGGGTTTGTGCCCAAGTGGCTACTACAAAAGACTGGGCATACCCCATTTTGAATACCCTGGGATATCTACTTTTTCAAATGGTATGCCATGATAGGGGTAATTTTCATTTCTTGGCTGCCATACGGTCTCAAAGGCAGCCTGGACACTGCAAACTAATCTGACAAATTTCAAGGTAAAAAAGCATAAATGGATAAGCTGTACATATGACCCTGAAACTTTCCAAAACCCCATAAAACCTATACATGGGGGGTACCATGGCGCTCATGAGACATCACTGAGCAGAACTAGGAGTGTTTCAGGGCAATAAACTATATATTAACAATAATATTATCAGTGAAAGTACAGATTTTATGTGAAAAATGCAAAAAAAAAACAAATACTAAATTTGGCTAGGGTTTGTGCCCAAGTGGCTACTACAAAAGACTGGGCATACCCCATTTTGAATACCCTGGGATGTCTACTTTTTCAAATGGTATGCCATGATGGGGGTAATTTTCATTTCTTGGCTGCCATACGGTCTCAAAGGCAGCCTGGACACTGCAAACTAATCTGACAAATTTCAAGGTGAAAAAGCATAAATGGATAAGCCGTATATATGACCATGAAACTTTCCAAAACTCCATAAAACCTATACATGGGGGGTACCATGGCACTCGTGAGACATCACTGAGCAGAACTAGGAGTGTTTCAGGGCAGTAAACGATATACTAACAATAATATTATCAGTGAAAGTACAGATTTTATGTAAAAAAAATAAATAAATACGCTAACTTTGGCTAGGGTTTGTGCCCAAGTGGCTACTACAAAAGACTGGCCATACCCCATTTTGAATACCCTTGGATGTCTAATTTTTCAAATGGTATGCCATGATGGGGGTAATTTTCATTTCTGGGCTGCCATACGGTCTCAAAGGCAACCTAGGTCACTCAAACCAGTCTGTCAAATTTCTACGCAGAAAATAAAATAATGGACAAGCCGTATATTTGACCCTGTAACTTTCCAAAACCCCATAAAACCTATACATGGGGGTACTGTTTTACTCGTCAGACATTTCTGAATACAAATATGTATATTTTATTGCAGGAAAACCGAACAGTATTCTGACATTAACAGTTAAATTGCCATGCTGAAATTGAAAAATAACAAGATTTCATAATTGTTTCAAGTTTTTTAGATTTTATTCATATAAAATGGAGTTCCATATATGAATGTTATATTCAATGAAAGCTCTGTTTCCCCTGAACAAAATGATATATAATAAGTGTGGGTGCACTTAGTATGAAAGAGGTAAATATAACAGACATATAGTAAAATTCTGTGGTTTGTTTAAATTTTTTTTTGGATCACAACTTGTACATTTGGCTGCAGTCTTAAGGGGTTAAAGCACCTGGGCAGCATACATACATATTAAATATTAACAACATACAGTGCTTAACGGGACACTATAGTCACCAAAACAACTTTAGCTTAATGAAGCAGTTTTGGTGTATAGATCATGCCCTTGCAGTCTCACTGCTCAGTTCTCTGCTATTTTAAAGATTTGTAGAAAAACCTATTTAAAAATATTTTTTTTTCTCCCAATTGTCTCTCAATTTCTCTACAGACTCTCATTGCCAAGGAATTGACAGACCAGGAAAGCAGAAAAGACCACCCACAGGAGGTCCCTCTGCTGGTCCCTCTGCTCTACACCCATAGCAACAACAGCACATGCGCTCTGATTAACCATGTTAACACCCTAGCTGACACTGCTAATACTGGCTAGGGAGTGTGGGACGTTACTCTGTTTAGACTCCGGTATGTTGGCAATGAGGCCAGCGTGTTGGTGTCATAGAGGAAGTATGCTCTGTTTGGACAAATCAGCAATGAGCAGAGGAGGAGTGCAGGCGGACTGGAGATGGATGTTACAAACACCAACCTCTGTTGGGAAATTGCAGTGGGCGAGCACAGCGCCAGTTAACTGGTGATAGTTTCACTTTAAGTGTCTTTTTAACCATGGGGAGAAAAGTGGAGTGCAGGTGATATAAACTAAGGACAATGAACATAGGCTGTATACTGCATGAACTGTTAACGCTGCAGATAGTAACCAATAATCTTTTATTATTGGTGAATTACACTGTTGTTCTATATACTCTGATATCAGTCTATGTAAGACAAGGAAATTCATTTGACTAATATTGAAATAAGTTCCTCATTTTACACATAGCTCTGATCTACTGTCCCAAATTATACACAAGTCTTCAATAGTATGCATTCTACAATGGATTAATATTTGAATGAATTAATGTTTTATTATGTATGTTGCAGTTTACATATTTACAAGAACTGATACCCTTTTATTTTTTATCGTTCTTTATCCCATCATGATGTAGTTTCCTGCATTAGCGTACTGACATTATTATATACAGCATTATGGGCATAGCGTGCGCAGCGGATGTGCCAGGTGCGCCTAGGCCCACTCTAATGCAGCCAGAGTGCCGACTACTGAACAAGCAGACAGAGAAATTAAAAGATCACCTTGAACAGCTCTGTAGTCCCCAGTCATAGGGATGGCTTTCTAGTTTTCCCACCAGCAGTGTGACGCCAGCGGGAGCTCCAGGACAAGTGCCAAGGGGCAGGAGACAGAACTTGGTTTATACTTCCGGGCCAAGTTCTCAGCTCCTTCTGCTGAGGGGGTAAGAAGCTGCTCCTGAAGTTAGAAGCTGTTTTGGGACTTAGAAACTGTTGTGGGGTTTTGAAGCTGTAGTGAGGGGTTAGGAGCAGTAGTGGTGATACCGGAGAAACTGACGGAAGCCAAGCACAGAGAGATGGACACAGGTTTCTTCAGGAAGGAAGAGATTCTTTATTGGATCACCGATCGGGACTCAGAGGGACTAATGTCACCAAAATACAGCAAGTTCTGAGCCCCGGACAATAGTGCAGGCTCCTTATATAGGCATATAACTCCTCCCATATTAAGCTCCACCCGCACATTCTCTTAACCAATCAACACAAATAAGAATTAACTTCCTGTTTGACCGCATGGCTTGTCCAGCACAATGGAGGAGGGGGAATACTATATCCTGTATTCTTGCACATGCTCCGTACACTACTGATCGTATCTTGCCTCGTGCAACCAACTGATCGATACGTCAGCATATGCACGTACACATGCCACGTGGTAATCTCGGCCTACTAAATTTATTTTTACCGAGATTCCACCACATTCCCCCCTTTGATGCCTCTTGATATTTTACAATTACTTGAGGCATCACTTAACCTTGGTTTGCATACACCGCAAGTTACCTTGAACCAGACCAGACTTATCTTATGATGTGAATCTTTTAACACTCATCTTCCTGTATTGGTTCTCTTTGATCTAGAGCCTTATACTTATATATCGCCATTATCTGTGCAGCAGCCTTCCTCTCTGCTATACTTCCTATCAGGCTTTGCACAGACCTAACTACTAAGGGTATAAGACACGGTAGGAGTAGACACAACAGTAAAATCAGTAGGACTCCATCTACCACTGCCTTAAGCCCTCCAAACCACTCATACCAGCTACCAAACCAACTACTTGGATTATACCCTTTCCATACCTGAGTAGGCACATGCGCTAGTTTAACCATATGGCTAGTAAGCTCAGCTATTGCTTGCCCTTCGTCGTCTATTTGAAGACAGCAATTGCTTAGGTTAAACTTCCCACATACACCTCCCTCTACTGCCAAAAGGTAATCCAAGGCTAATCTATTTTGGTAGACTGCTGTCCTCATCCTGGTGTTATGCTTCGCTAGAAGATTGAGCGCTTGTGATGTCTCATTTGTGATAATCTCAACCACCGCCTGTAATCTTATAATACGGTTGAGCATATAAATAGGGGTTCTATAACCAAAGGTACCATCCTCAGCCCACGTGGCTGGCCCATAATAGTCTATGATACGCTGGGGAGGCCATTCATTATCTTCCCAGGTGCCTATCTCTATGGGTCCCCTTTTCTTCCTATGATTCACATCATACACTTTAACACCTAAAGTCTCACCTGTTTCAATTGGTAACAAGAAGAAAGATGGTTTGAGCATACCCAACACACATGCCCCTTCCCAGTCCTGTGGCAGCTCCGAATAGGCTTTCTTACCACAGATCCAGTACAAATTTGCTGGGGCTCTCCAGGTAGATGTGATGGATAAATCAAACCACACGTCCTTTAAATTGGCGTATCTTGCAAACGGGTTAGATGGTTCTGAGACATTTGAAGCCGACCACCAAGTTGTATTCTTTGTATCATCATCATAAGCTTTTTGCCCTAGACAAGTTAATTCTCCTACAGAAGTATTATACATTATTCCTTTCCTTGCTATGCAAACATAACCTATGATGGAGGTCTTTAATCTCCACTCAGATTTACCTCTAACACTCATATGATAATCGGCTTGTGTAGATATTAATTGGTCAACTGCCTCAGAACCGGACATTACCTCCTTTGCTTCCCAAGGCCATTGGTCTCCCATGTTAGTACCTCCACACACATAGCAGTTGGTAACATTAAGACTACCGGCAATACTTTCAGCTAGGTCAATGAACAGGTTCTTAGCGTTATGGGGGATCTTATTATCTATACTCATCTCTTCATAAAAGGAATGGTATACTTGATGAGTCTGGGAGGATACCGTATCAGTCTCTATTCCTATAAACAATAATGTCCCAGGATCTAAACCCGTCCCGTATATCTGAAACCCAAATAAATTGCCATACTTATCTAAGAACTTGTCGGGGTTATTAATAAGTATATGGACTGGGTTACATTCCATAGACTTACAATATGGGCTAGTCGGCAACTTAGTCACTATCATGTCTTTATCTACTGTCTGTCCCCAAGTCGCCCACCCCACACAAGACCAATATGGGCAAAAGTTATAGTCTTTATTTGGGCATCTAGGACTTACATATTTATTTTTACTACTGGGACAAATATATTTATCATTAGACCCATACGTCCTCTCCCATCTAAGATCCCCACATACATTCCACGGTTTTCTTCCACTCGATATCGCTTTACACGCATCAAATAGCAGAACACCCGAAGAATGTACGGATTCTAACACCGTCTTATTAATTAGGGTCCCCTGAGGATCTCCATTCCTGAGAGTCAACCAAATTGTACGAGGTTGATACTCCGGACTGAAGCACTTAGGTTCTCCTACTCCTAAATGGCACACACTATAGTCTATATTTAAGTATCTACATCTCGATACATCTCCTTTACACTCGTATTGTAAATGCCAAATTAGGGTTTGGGAAATATGGTTACCTGTTCTCGTAGTCTTAATGCATACCTCACAGCTAGGAGTGTCGGTACCTCTACCTTCCTGAATATAAAAACACATGTAAATAAACACAATCAAAAGCACATCTTTCGCCGTCATCCTCAGTCTTCGTCCGTGCGATGGAACCTCAGCTTCCAGGATGTGAGGGCTGCAGGGAATGGAGTTCTGCTCGTCTTCACAGGTGTCCCTTCGAGACTTTCCTGGCTTATACACTATGTGTTGGTAAGCGGACAGGCTTTATTATGGCCTTCTCACTCACACCTGTAACAATAAAATTTGTAATCCACAATAATTCCTCGTTACTCCGACTGAGTAGTGCGTTTCAACCGGATCTTGCAGGGATTCTCTGGATCTGCTGTAACTTGCCAAGAATCGACTGCTGCTGGCTTAACCCTGGAGTGATGTATCCACGGAGTCACTTCGGCTACTTTTATCGCTGTAGGGGTAGACAAAAGAACAACATAAGGACCTCTCCACTTGGGCCCTAACGGTACATTATTCCACTCTTTAATCCACACTTGGTCTCCTGGATGATAACTATGAACAGGGGGATAAATATTCACAGGTAATCTATCTTGTACCCATTTCTGTACCTCCTCCATAGTCTTACCCAACTCTACAACCTGCTGCCGGGTAATTCCTTCTCCCAACTGACTCAAATCCCCCCTTAAGTTACCAAGTACGGGAGGTGGTCGCCCATACATAATTTCAAAAGGAGAGAGGCCCATCCTTCTGGTAGGGGTACTGCGGATTCGCAATAGAGCTATAGGTAAGAGAACGTTCCACTTAAGTTGGGTTTCCTGACACATTTTAGCCAACTGGTTCTTAATAGTTCTATTCATTCTCTCTACCTTACCAGAACTCTGGGGTCTATATGCAGTATGAAGCCTCCACTTTATACCAAGCATATGAGTCAGTTGTTGTAGGCACTGATGAACAAAAGCTGGACCATTGTCCGATCCTATAGAACAGGGTAGTCCATATCGGGGTATTATTTCTCGTAGCAGGAATCTCACAACTTCTCCTGCTTTCTCTGTACGAGTAGGACATGCTTCTACCCAGCCTGAATAGGTGCACACAATTACCAGCAGGTAACGATGTCCACCCGATTTAGGCATCACTGTAAAGTCTATTTGTAGATCGGACATGGGGAGTCCCCCCATAAACTGGACTCCTGGTGGCTTTACTGGTCCTTGTCTTGCATTATTCTTAGCACACGTTACACATCTTCGTACAATGGCCTGAGTCAAGTTGGACAATCTTGGTATGTAGAAATGTTTTCTGAGAGATTCTTCAGTACTGTCTCTCCCAGAATGTGTCCCGTTGTGATAATTTTGGACAATTTCTACCGCTAGTGATGCTGGTATGACTATTCTTCCATCTTCTAGCTGATACCACTTGTTCTCCAAATACTTTCCCGGTTCAGTCTTTAACCACTCCTCTTCTTGAGTTGTATAAACTGGAGTCCATTGAGACAGTGGGGTTGGTATTAGAGCAGCTATATGCCCCACATACTCCTGTCTTCCTGATTCAGCAGCACGCTTAGCTGCACTATCTGCCATCCGATTTCCTTTGGTTACATCACCATCCCCTCTCAGATGCGCTCGACAATGTATAATACCGACTTCTTTCGGCTCCCACACTGCTTCCAATAGTTGTAGGATTTCGGCTGCGTATTTGATTTCTTTGCCTTCTGAATTCAGTAGTCCTCTTTCTTTATACAAAGCTCCGTGGGCATGAGTGGTTAAAAACGCATACTTAGAGTCCGTATAGATATTCACTCTTAAACCTTCAGCCAATTGTAACGCTCGTGTTAGTGCTATTAATTCTGCCTTTTGTGCTGATGTTCCTTTCGCCAGTGGCCGAGCTTCTATCACCTTGTCTATTGTTGTTACTGCATATCCTGCATAGCGGATCCCTTCTTTCACATAACTACTGCCGTCGGTATAATATTGAACATCGGGGTTCTGGATGGGAAAATCACGAAGATCTGGTCTACTTGAAAATACTTCATCCATTACTTCCAAACAATCATGTTGACTTTCAGTAGGTTGCGGCAAAAGGGTAGCTGGATTTAAGGTGTTTACAGTCTCTAAATGCACTCTTGGGTTTTCACACAACATTGCTTGATACTTGGTCATACGGCTGTTACTAAACCAATGATTTCCTTTGTAATCCAACAACGTCTGTACTGCATGTGGGACTCGTACATAAAGTTCTTGACCCAGAGTGAGTTTATCGGCTTCAGCTACTAGCAGGGCGGCTGCAGCTACGGCTCTTAGACAAGGTGGAAGTCCGCTGGCCACTGCATCCAGTTGCTTAGACATGTAGGCAACAGGTCTTTGCCATGATCCCAAGTACTGTGTCAATACTCCCACAGCCATTCTTCTTTGCTCGTGTACATATAAGTAGAATGGTCGTGTGTGATCAGGTAGACCTAATGCTGGGGCACTCATCAAAGCCTTCTTCACATCTTCAAATGCCGTTTGCTGTTCTTGGGTCCATAAGAAGGGGTCGTGCTCTGTACCTTTGATGGCTGCGTACAGAGGTTTTGCCAGTATCGCATAGCTGGGAATCCATATCCTACAGAAGCCTGCTGCCCCCAAGAATTCTCGCACTTGTCTTCTATTCTTGGGTATTGGTATTTGGCAGACAGCTTCTTTTCTCTCTGGCCCCATAATTCTTTGACCTTCAGAGATATGGAATCCCAGATACTTGACAGTTGGCAAACACAACTGAGCCTTCTTTCTAGACACCTTGTATCCTGCCTTCCAGAGAATATGTAGTAGATCGTGCGTTGCTTGCTGACAGATTTCTTTTGTAACTGCTGCTATCAACAAGTCATCTACATATTGTAACAAGACACACTCTCCTGGGATGGACTCGAAATCCAATAGATCTTGACTTAGGGCTGAACCAAATAGGGTAGGTGAATTTTTAAACCCTTGGGGCAGTCTTGTCCAAGTCATTTGGCGTTTTGAGCCCGTTACAGCATTCTCCCATTGGAAAGCGAAAATACATTGACTTTCTGCGGCAATTCGGAGGCAAAAGAAGGCATCTTTGAGATCTAAGACTGTGAAGTAAGTAGCCCCGCCCGGAATTAAAGCAAGCAGGTTATATGGATTGGGTACAACTGGATGTATACTAACAACCGCATCATTGACTGCTCTCAAGTCCTGCACAGGTCGATACTCATCTGTACCGGGCTTTTGAACAGGCAGCAATGGGGTGTTCCAGGGGGAAGTACAGAATTTTAGGATACCATACCGTATGAACTTATCCAGATAGGATTGGATGTTCTTCTTAGCCTTCTGCGGGATGTGGTATTGTCTTAGGCTTACTGGATAAACCCCAAGTTTCAGTTCAATTTTTATAGGTGGAATATTACGGGCCAGTCCTGGTGGGTTGTTCTCTGCCCAAACTCCTGGTATGTTGAACAATGTCTCATCACTCCTAGGGTTTTGGCTAGTCAACACTGTATAAAGTCGCCACTCTTCTTCCTTTGGTACGGATAAAGTCATAATACCTGAAGGTCCATTAAACTTTAAAGATGTTGTTCCATTTGGTAGGAACGTAATCTGCGCTTGTAATTTTGATAGCATATCACGTCCCAGCAATTGGACTGGACATTCAGGCATATAAAGGAATTGGTGTTTTACTACGTGGCCTCCCAATGTACAGAGTCGACTTTTAAGAACCGGTTTTTCAGCACTTCTTCCAGTTGCTCCTATCACAGTAATAGTCCTTCCAGATGGAGGAGCAACTAGATTAGTCACCACTGAATGTTCAGCACCAGTGTCGATCATGAACGCACTCCTTTTTCCCCCTATTGATACATCGACCATAGGCTCCGCTCGACCAAGGGGGATGGAGCCCGGTCGGTATCAATAGTCCTCCATGACCGTGTCAGCCAATCCTACGAAGTCCCTACCTTCTCTATCGCGGGACCTTTGCGCTGCTGGAATATACCTGTCTTCCCTAACACTTCCTCTGTTCCCATTACTCCCTCTATACCCATTACTCCCTCCGGGGCCTCCTCTACCTCTCGCTCTGCCTCTAAAGTTTCCGTAGCCTGCCCTGGGTTGGTCTCTCTCGTACTGCTCTCTTTGCGGACATTCGTTCCTCCAATGCCCTTCTTCCTTGCAATACGCGCATTGATCCCTACTCAAAGGCTCCCTACTCCATCTATTATTGCCTCTATCTGGGCCCCGTTTATCTACGCCTGCGATCGCTACCGCTAGCATATCAGCCTTTTTACGCATCTTGCGCTCTTCCTCTTTCTTACTTTCTGTATCCCTGTTCATATAGACCTTATTTGCTACCTCCATTAGTTGGGTGATGGACATACCTGCAAACCCTTCTAACTTTTGTAGCTTGCGCTTAATATCTCCGTAAGCTTGGCTGACAAAGGCGGAGTTAACCATTCGGGAATTATCTGCGTCTTCCGGATTAAAGGGGGTATACAAGCGGTATGCCTCCAATAATCGGTCATAAAAGACACTGGGCGCTTCATCGCTTTTCTGAATCACCTCAACTGTCTTCGACATGTTAATGGCTTTCTTTCCTCCTGCTTTCATGCCAGCAATTATAGCGTCTCTATAGGCTCTGAGTTGAACCATATCAGCACCATTTACGTTCCAATCGGGATCAGTGTTGGGATAGTGTGTTGCGGCCCATGCTGCTGGATTAGCTTGGTTCAAAGCACGGGCTCTATCCTCTAGTGCTTTTATGGCTGCTTGATTTATTCTTGTCCTTTCCTCATTGTTAAATAAAGTCATTAGTAACTGCTGGCAATCAGCCCATGTCGGATTATGCGTCTGTACTATTGAGGTGAACAGATCAGTCATGGCTTGTGGTTTCTCAGTATACGAGGAATTATGGGTCTTCCAGTTTAAAAGGTCGGTAGTGGTAAATGGGACATATACGAAGACTGGGTCAGCGTGTGCCATTTGACCTGCGGCATCGATATAAGCTGACCCGGGATTTAGGCGAAGAGGCATCTGATAGTGCTTTAATTGTTGGGCACCAGTCAACTGTCGGGTTTGGATGGGGCTACGTAGAGAGGCGTCAGTCATGGGTTCCGGTCGGGGAGAGATAGGGTATGGGGATGTGGGAGGTTGGTTTTGGGAAAAGGTCGTAAATAAAACACTTCGAGCCGAGCTAGATGAAGCTTGACCGGAAGTCTGAAGTGGCGCCAAATCAGGATATTCGTTTCTGATGGGGGTGGGTTCTGGTTCCGGAAGGGGAGATTTAGTACGAGGGGGGGTGGATCCTGTACTGGAGGAGGAAGCGGAAGTGGATGGGGGTAATGAGGGGAGGGCTGCAGGATTTCCTGCGTTTGCGTCACTTCTTCTTAACGGAAAGTAAGGGGGCGGCAAAGGGATCTCGGACTCAGGGGGCGTGTCCAAAATGGGCCTAACACCAGTCCTAGTGGACGAACAAGTCCTAGCTACCATGAGGCGACACTGCTCCTCGTGGCATGTCTGGAGCCATTTTGGCGAGTCATTTACGGCCTGTCTCCAACAGTCAATATAAGGAAACTGGCCGTAAAGTTCAGGCCTACCTGATACAGCCACGTGTAAGCGCTGTACCAGAGTTAGATCCAAACTGCCACGTGGCGGCCATGCCGCAACCAAAGTAGGCCACTCCCTAGTGCACAAAGTAACTAAACGCACAGGAGACATCTTAACCCCAAAATCACAAGTTTTGAATCCCTTTTTAAAATTCTTCACCATACAACCTAAGGGATCCGGAATCGTTGACTGCGACGCACCCATACTTAACAATGGAACGTCGTCGACAACGAATACTATACACGCGTACTATTCAACAGTCACACCCGTTTCCTCTGGCAACAGCACCACGTGGTACGGTTACCAAGTGAAACGTACACAATAACACAATAAACACTCAGGGAATTCCCGTACACACACAGCTGTTACACCAGTCACTATATAATCAATATTATGCCCTTTGGCGTAACTATACAGTCACCCACGCTATAATTCTCTATATACGAATTACCCGTCTATAACACACCCCAGTAACATCGTCTTTTACAAATAGCGGTTACAGTACGGTTAGCATAGGTCAAAGCACAAGTTAAGGTCACAATACAATTATTAGTGGTTATGGTGTTAAAACATGCAATGGACGACAATGATTAGTACTTATATACAGTGTCAGTAAATATACAGGGTTATGGTACCGTGCACTATAATACAGCAACACACTATTAACACTCTCGCTAGACGGCTGAGCTCGCGCTATCTAACAAGATATACACTTTACTAAAACAATCGTTAACACATTTACAATTCCCAACTAAACTATTGGCCAGTACCTTGATGGACTACCTAAAACTATATACACCCGTTTTGGTTAGCCACACTGCCCAATCACCACATATATAGCGAGCTAGAGAACCGAATTTACACAGGCGCCTCTTAGTCGCACTATCAAAAGTCTAGTGGGTTCCAAATTTACACGCCTTCCCACTTAGCCCAGATAGGATGAGAACTAGCGAACCGAATTTACACAGGCGCCGCTTAGTCTCCCGGTCCCTCCGACCTAGCGAACGTAATATACACCCTAGAACGCTAGTCTAGACAAGACACCGGTGTCCGGCTAGGGCTATTTACACCAGGACCCCGCCTGACTAACCAAATCAAACGGTCTGACTAAAGAGCGTTCGATCGAGCGGTGCGCCTTCGCTCCTTCCCTCCGACAGAGGGGGCAGATACACAGATTCAAAACCCCTTTGGGCCTACCGCACAATCGGTATACCCCTAGTGGGTCCTGCCGTCTAAAACAGCAGTTGTCTTACCTCCTCGTTCCTGAACCTGAGTTCACACTCATCGACGGGGACACCCCAGCACTTCTCACGTAGAGGCCGATGATCTCCTGGACAACAGACCAGTGGCGCCGAGACGAAGGGAGGTCCACGCAGAAGTTCAGGGGTGCAGCCGTAGAGAACGTGGGCAAAGATAGACCGTCTCACGCCTCTGCCTCTCAGCTACCGTTGAACGATGAGCTTCCCGGCCAATGCACCAAATGATACCGGAGAAACTGACGGAAGCCAAGCACAGAGAGATGGACACAGGTTTCTTCAGGAAGGAAGAGATTCTTTATTGGATCACCGATCGGGACTCAGAGGGACTAATGTCACCAAAATACAGCAAGTTCTGAGCCCCGGACAATAGTGCAGGCTCCTTATATAGGCATATAACTCCTCCCATATTAAGCTCCACCCGCACATTCTCTTAACCAATCAACACAAATAAGAATTAACTTCCTGTTTGACCGCATGGCTTGTCCAGCACAATGGAGGAGGGGGAATACTATATCCTGTATTCTTGCACATGCTCCGTACACTACTGATCGTATCTTGCCTCGTGCAACCAACTGATCGATACGTCAGCATATGCACGTACACATGCCACGTGGTAATCTCGGCCTACTAAATTTATTTTTACCGAGATTCCACCACATTGGATGATTACCAGGGCCGGATTAAGAGCACAGTAGGCCTGGTGCTGACAATTATGATGGGCCTCATTACGGAATCTTATCCACCAAAAACACTAAAACAGTCATACCTCCCAAGCGTCATGTATCTGATGGAGATGGTGCTGGAGGGAAACTCAAAGAATGCAGCTATAAGAAAACACATAAAAAACACATGCTAATCTCTCTCTAATTTATGCTTTCATCTTTCAAGTAAATCCATAACCCCTAACAGCAGTGTCCAGTGAAGCAGGAAGTCACTGGGCGGGGTAAAAGGGTGGGCCATTGGTGCGAATCACGTGACCAGACCTGCCAAAAGGGGAAAACATGCCCAAAAAGGGGGCATGTCTGTCCAAAGAATTTGAAGGCCAGCCTGGCATGAATGCATGTCAGGCTGCCCGCCAATCATGCAGGCTGTCCAACTAAGGGCATACTATGCAGGCAGCACCCTGAGCTTGACATAAATGTGTCTAATGATGCACTCACTCCATGCTTTCTAAGGACTGTCCCCGAGCACTCACTGGTCCACTTGTCTCCTTACCTTCTTACTAGCAGGCAGAAGTTCCTGGTATATAGTCTGGGACAGAGAAAAGGTGCATGTAGTAAGTGTAAAAGAAAGGGGACATGCCACAGTGTTAGAGAGACCAACGTCTCCATTACCTAAACTAATTTTATTGTCAGCCAGTCCACACAAGTTTTGTTCCCATACATCCCTCTTAAGCTTCCAAACTTAAAGGGACACTATAGTCACCAGAACAACTACAGCTTATTGTATTTGTTCTGGTAAGTAGAATTATTCCATTCAGGCCTTTTGCAGTAAACACTGTCTTTTCAGAGAAAATAACTCCACTGGCCACTCCTTAGATGGCTGCTAGAGGTGCTTCCTGGGGCAGTACTGCCTATTGTGCAGCACTGCCATTCAGTGTCTCCACCCTCTGCATGCAGACACTGAACTTTCCTCATAGAGATGCATTGATTCAATTTATCTTTATGAGGAGATGCTGATTGGCCAGGGCTGTTGGGCTTGTGCTGGCTCTGCCCCTGATATGCCTAGTTGACAGTCTCAGCCAATCTTATGGGCAAGTATTTGTAATTTGCTCAGACAACCACTTCTGATGATGTCAGCAGACAGTCAGTTCAGAGACAGAGCCAGCAGCTGCAGACTTGAATACAAGTTATATTTTAGGTAGGCAAGAAGGGGCCAGGGTGGTGGTTTTAACCCAATAGGGTCAGAAATACATGATTGTGTTCCTGACCCTATAGTGCTCCTTTAAGCAAGAGTATGTGAAGAGTAGTTAGGGTTGCCACCTTTCTTCGGAAACAAATACCAGCCTTAATCATTTGTACAATCACAAGGAGTGACATCAGAGAAAATTCTGTAAAATCACCAGTGTCTCAGTCTCGCAAGTCACCCAGTGTCTCAGTGTCCTTATTTATCATAGTGTCAGTGTTTCCATGTCGCCCAGTACCCTAGTCTCTCAGTGTCTCAGTGTCCCCATTTCTCCCAGTGTCACAATGTCTCAGTGTGTCCCCATGTCACTAGGATACTGGGGACATAGTGAGACATGGGGACACTGAGAGACCTGGGGACATTGAGAGACCTGGGGACACTGTGAGACAAGGGGACACTGAGACATTTAGGGAACCTGGGAGAAATGGGGACACAGACACTAGGGACACAGACACTGTGAGACATGGGGACACTGAAACATTTGGGGACACTAAGACACTAGGGACACAGAAACATGGGAACACAGACACTGGGAGACTAGGGGACACTGGGAGACTAGGGGACACTGGGAGACCAGGGGACACTGGGAGACCAGGGGACAGACACTTGGGGACACTGGGAGACATGGAGACAGTTGTGGACATAGACATGGGGACACTGGGACATATAGGGACACTGGGAGACATGGGGACACTAGGCACACTGAGACACTAGGAACACAGACACTGGGAGACATGGGGATACTGAAACATTTGGGGACACTAAGACACTAGGGACACAGAGACATGGGAACACAGACACTGGGAGACTAGGGGACACTGGGAGACAGACACTTGGAGACATGGGGACAGTTGTGGACATAGACATGGGGACACTGGGACATATAGGGACACTGGGACACATGGGGACACTAGGCACACTGAGAGACATGGAACACAGA
Organism: Pelobates fuscus; assembly: GCF_036172605.1. Lineage (NCBI taxonomy): Eukaryota > Metazoa > Chordata > Amphibia > Anura > Pelobatidae > Pelobates > Pelobates fuscus. Next base: position 255,928,315 of record NC_086322.1, read on the forward strand.
CACTGGGAGACTCGGGGACACTGAGACACTAGGGACACTGGGAGAAATGTGGACATAGTGTCTCAGTGTCCCAATTTCTCAGTGTCTCCCAATGTCCCTATGTCTCACAGCGTCCCCATGTGTCTCAGCATCCCCATTTGTCCCAGTGTCCCCTAGTGTCTCAGTGTCCCCATGTTTTCCAGTGTCCCCAAGTGTCTCAGTTTTCCCAGGTCTCCCAGTGTCTGTGTCCCCATGTGTCCTAATGTCTCAGTGTCCCTATGTGTCCCTGCTGCCTTTCCCCCCATCCCTCACTTACCTGAGCTGAAGAGCTGCTGTCTGGACTCTGTGCTGTGTTGCTGTTTCCCATGGATCAGTGAGTAGTAGAGAGAGGCAGGGATATGCTGTAACTTCCTATCCCTGCCTCTCTCCACACACAATGAGCCGGTGCTGGTATTGCAGAGTAATCTCCATTTATTCTGAGAACAATACCTGCATTTGTATTGCCGGTATTACTGCAATACCGGCACGACTAGGCAGCCTCAAATACCGGCTGTGCCAGTAAAATATCAGTCAGGTGGCAAACCTAAGAGTAGTGTGTAAAAAAAAATATTTTTTTTTTTTTTTTAATGGGCCTATTCCATGGGCCTGGGCCTGGAGCTGCAGCTCCATCAGCCCCTATGTTAATCCGGCCCTGATGGTTACATGTATTAGTGGGGAATTAGAGGCTTAAGGGGGCGGTTAGAAGATGAAGTTTGGGGGGTAGAGTGTCACTTCAGCTTGTAATCCACTATAGCTATGCAAGGTATAGTATTCTGAACATTCACAAAGCGTTGACTTTAAAACAAAATTAATTGAGGGCTTAGTAGGTAATTTTTGACAGTTGCAGGAAAGGAGTCATGGGGGGTGGGGGATAAAAACCTACTAACAGTTTAATTGATATGCTTTCTTGAAGAAGTGAGTTTTCAATGATTTTTTTAATGAGTGGAGACTGGGTGAAAGTCTTACGGAGAAGGGAAGGGAGTTCCACAGAAGAGGTGCAGCCCTGGAGAAATCTTGGAGGCGAGCATTAGAGGTGGGCGTACGGACAGCGGACATACGTAGGTCTTTGGCAGAGCGTAGGGGCAGGGCCGGATTAACATAGGGGCTGATGGAGCTGCAGCTCCAGGCCCAGGCCCAGGCCCATGGAATAGGCCCATTGATTAAAAAAAATCAAACACTACTCCTAGGGCTGTTCACTTGGCTGGTATTTATTTGAGGTTGCCTGGCTGGTGCCGATATTGCAGTAATACTGGCAATACAAATGTCGGTATTTTTCTCAGTATAAACAGAGATTACTCTGCAATACCATTCCTGTCCAGTAGGGGTTGCTGTGTGTGTGGAAAGAGGCTGGGATAGGAAGTTACAGCATATACCTGCATCAATCTACTCACTGATCTGTGGGGGAGCATCTACACAGCACAGAGAGTCCAGACAGCAACTCCCAGCCTGCAGAGACAGCCTACAGCTCAGAGAAGTGAGGAATGGGGTAAAGGTTGCAGGAAGACATGGGGCACTGAGACACTATGAGACATGGGGACACATGGAGACCTCTGGGGATGCTGAGACACCTGGAGACACGAGGACACAGACACACATGGAAACACTGAGACATGGACACAAACACACATGGGGACACTGAAACAAAAGGGGACACTGAGACACTAGGGGACATGGGGACACAGACACACATGGGGACACAGAGACATGGGGAAACAGACACACATGGGGACACTGAGACACTTGGGGGCACTGGGAGACATGGGGACACAGACACTAGGGACACAATGTCCTCAAGTGTCTCAGTTTCCCCATGTCTCCCAGCCAGTGTCCCTGGTGTCTTAGTGTCCCCATGCCACCCAGTGTCTGTGTGCCCATGTCTCCCAGTGTCCCTAGTGTCTCAGTGTCCCTAGTCTCCCAGTATCGCTAGTGTGTCCGTGTCCCCATGTCTGCCAGTCTCTGTGTCAAGCTCAGGATGCTGTTGGCCAACATGCATGATTGGCAGGCAGTCTGACTTGTATTCATGCCAGGCTAGCCTTCCAATTCTTTGGGCAGACACGCCTCCTTGTTGGGCATGTTCGTCCCTTTCGGAAGTTCTGGTTACATGATCCGCGTCAGTAGCCCACCATTTTACACCGCCTATTGACTTCCTGCTTCACTGGACACTGCATGAAAGCATGAATTAGAGACAAATTATCATATTTTAAGAGAATCTGAGTTTTTCTTATAGCTGCATCCTTTGAGTTTCCCTCCGGCAACATCTCCACCAGATACATAATGCTTGAGAGGTATAACTGATTTTGTGTTTTTGGTCAATAAGATTTTGTTTTGTTTTGGCCCTGCGTAGGGGCCTCGACGGGACATACTTGTGTATTAGGGAGGATAGGTAGATTGGAGCAGCAATATGTATGCAAGCAACAGAATTTTAAATTGAGCCCTATCTCTAACTGGAAGCCAATGCAGGGACTGACAGAGCGGGTAGGCGTGGTAGGTGCGAGCGGACAGGAAAATTTGCCTTGCTGCCACATTCCTTATAGATTGCAGCGATGCAATCTGGGATCACGTAAGACCACTGAGAAGGGTATTGCAGTAGTCATGGCAAGAGAGAACAAGAGCATGGACCAGCACCTTAGCCGCATCCCGGGTTAAATAGGGGCGAATGCGCGCTATGTTTTTTAGATGGAAGCGACAGGATTTGGCGATTAATTGGACATGAGGGGTGAAGGAGAGTAGTAACACTTGAGGGAGGAAAGACCAGAAGTTCTGTTTTGGACAGATTAAGTTTAGGGAAGTGAGCAGCCATCCAGTTGGAAATCGAAGAGAGGTAGTCAGAGACACGAGTCAAGATGGGCGGAGAGAGATCAGGAGAGGACAGGTAGATTTGCGTGTCATCCGCATAGAAATGATAACGGAAGCCAAAGGAGCTGACGAGTTTACCAAGCGAGGCAGTATAGATAGAGAACAGTAGGGGACCAAGGACAGAAGCTTGGGTGACGCCAACAGAGAGTGGTTGGGGGGAAGAGGCAGAGTCAGAGAAAGAAACACTGAAAGAGTGCTGGGAGAGGTAGGAGGAGCACCAGGAGAGAGCAGTATCCCGTAGACCAAAATTACGCAGAATGCAAAGAAGCTGTTGATGATCAACAGTGTCAAAGGCAGCAGAAAGATCAAAGAGAATTAGGATAGAGTAATGGCCACTAGACTTAGCAGCAATTCAATCGTTGGATACTTTGGTCACAGCCGTTTCGACCGAATTACCAGCGCGGAATCCAGACTGAAGGGGGTCAAGCAGAGAGTTGGATTCGAGAAAGTAAGTCAGTCTGGTGTACACAACTCTCTCAAGGATCTTGGAGGCAAATGGCACAAGCGATAGTTGTAGTTGGATGGGGAGTTGGGGTCAAGGCTGGGCTTTTTCAGAATCGGGGGTACAATTGCATGTTTGAAGGGTGAGGGAAATGTGCCAGAGGAAAGAAAGAGATTGAACATTTTTGTGAGAGGAAGAGCAAGAGAGGGAGACAAAGTGCAGATGAGATATGAGGGAATAGGATCGAGGGAACAGGTGGTGGGGCGGGAGGACCGGAGCAGAGCAGAAACCTCTTCTGCTGTAGCAGGTGTGAATGAGTGTAGAATGGTGGAGGGAGTAGGGTTGGGTGTTGTGAAGAAAATTGACTTTTCTTTCACATTTTCTTCTCTATTAGTGTGTTTTCCCAATTCACTGCCTAAATATTGAAGATTGGTTCGGTAGTTTGAAACTACCGAACACCGACCACCCTCCTGGCTCATTAAGTTCAAAGAACCAACTATTAAGTGCTCCCTGGGCGGCCGCTGTTCGTTAGCCGAACGCCACGTGGAATAGAAAATGGCGGCCATCTTGTTCGCACGAGGGGAATCAGCGGGAATTAGTCATCGAGTGTCTGGAACTAAAATCGGACACTCGACCTCACGAGCCACCGCTGAAACTACCGAACGCCGGCTTCTCCTAATTACCGAACAGCCAGAAGACCGCCATTCGGTAGTTTTGTTCGTACAGACAAGGGGAGCAATCGCTCCTATGAGCCAGGAGGATCCATTCAGTACTTTGTTCATGTTTTACCTTTTTCTCAATTGACCGACCGCACATGCTGAATTTGTGGAACTGTTTTGGGCAGGAGCCTCGTGTGTGGTCGGTAAAACATGACTTCCATACTTTTTAAGAACCCCTGAACCGGCTATCAGGGTATATGTAATTTGTGGGGATACGTTGTGGGGAAAGGGGTGTTCCAACTTTTGGGAAAATTGTGTGCCCTCTGCCTGGAGATAATTGATTTATTCCTTAACTTATCTCAATATCTCCCAGGCAGAGGGAAGGCGTGTATTACTGTAAAACTGTATGATGATTGGCTAATGTCTTTGTTTGCTGTGGGAAGTCCTCTTGCAGGAGGATTTCTCATAAAAGCCAGTGTGTTTTCAATAAACCTCATTCCTCTTACACCCTTCATGAAGTCTAGGCTCATGTTTGGGGAATATTCTATATGCTGGGGAGAATCGTCTTGGAAGCTGCATTCATCTACACTATTCCTCTACTCCCTGCTGCAGCTATAATCACTTAAGCTCAGCTGTTGGGAAAGGAATAGAAGACCGCAGTACCATAACCACTGCAGGTCTTAACAGGTATTGTATTGGTAGGGGAAGGAGAGAAATTAGCGATCTCTTCTCTGATTGTAGAGATCTTCTCAGTGAAGTGAGATGCAAAGTTTGTGGAGGACAAGGTGGTAGAAGGAGGGGGAGTAAAAGGGCGAAGAAGAGCATCAAAAGTGTGAAATAGGTGTTTTGGTTGATGGGATAGTGTACTTATGAGGGTGTTAAACTAATATATATATATATTACACAAATAAATTTGATATGTGTATACTTCAATATGTGTACATTAAACAGAATGTTCTGGTAATCTCTAAAAAACAAATAATGCAAAACTTTGTATTAACAAATTCTTCTCAGCACACCACTGTATGAAAACAGCTATGTACCACTCAACCAATCCAGCTCCAGTAGGATCAGGCCCTGGAGATCTTAAGACACAGACCACAAAACTAAACAAACATCAAATATAAAATGCATTATTACATAGAGCAGCAGTCCTGGTATTGTCCACCCCCCCCCCCCCCCCACTCCCAATTGTCCTTTAGTGTCCCTTCTCCAGTTGGCTTGAGTTTCCCAAGACCCTACAGCCTAGACAACCACCATTTAAATAACATTTCCTCATCTCCACCCCCCCTCGCATAAGAAAGATCTACAACTTAATGTATAGTATTATGGAATATAGTTTTATCGCCCCATCTAGGCTCATTTTTTAATGTGCTGTCTGGCTAGCAAGCACTGACCTGTGGACACATGGTTAACCATTGTGCCGCTAAGGGTTTTTAGTTGTTTGCCCACTGGCTTCTATCGATTACAGAGAAGTTCATATAGTTTGGATATATGGAATTTTGGCCCTGATTTTAACAATCTGAAATCTCAGCAGTTGAGCACGGTCTGACTGAAAGGACCAAGCTTCATCTCTGGGAGTAACTTCAGGATCAAATTTGGGACATTTCATCTTAAAGTGACACCACCTGAACCAGTTTTTATACAAGATCTGGCAAATGCTTATGACCCTCAAAGATTTAATGATATTGGGGTATTTATGTCCTTTATTTTTACCACACATTCACTGATTGTGTTTGTATTTTCTAAGGATCTGTGGGTTTTGTACATGCGCTGTGGGTGTGGGTTTTATGTGATTGCACCCACTAGTGCAGTGATGGCGAACCTGTGGCACGCCATGCCCTCTCTGTGGGCACGCAGCCACAGGTCCGCCATCACTGCAGAGTAGGCACCTGCCTGCCCGAAACGGCAGGCGCCTACTCTGCTTCCGTGTCGGGAGGCAGGGGGAGGGATCTGTGATGCTGATCCCCTGTCCTCTCGCGCGATGCTGTGTGGAGCGTTGCCGAGCGTTACCATGGCAACGCTCCACACAGCATCGCGCGGGAGGACAGGGGAGCTGCTTCACAGATCCCTCCCCCTGCCTCCCAACACGGAAGCACTGCCTGCCACCACCGGACCACCAGGGATGACGGTACCACCACCGGACCACCAGGGATGGCTGTGTCCCCCCCCCACTTCATTAAAGGTAAGAAGGAGGGAGGGAGGGGGGGGATACTGACACACAGCACCCCTACCCCCCCCCAGAAGTACCCTTACCCCCCCAGCACCACCCCTATCTCCCCAGCACCACCCCTACCCTCCCCAGCACCACCCCACCCCCCCAGCAGCACCCTACCCCCCACAGCACCACCCCACCCCCCCAGCAGCACCCTACCCCCCACAGCACCACCCCACCCCCCAGCAGCACCCTACCCCCCACAGCACCACCCCACCCCCCCAGCAGCACCCTACCCCCCCAGCAGCACCCTACCCCCAGAACAGTACCCCTACCACCCCCAGCAGTACCCCTACCCCCCCAGCAGTACCACCCCTACCCCACAGTACCCCTACCACCCCCAGCAGTACCCCTACCACCCCCAGCAGTACCCCTACCACCCCCAGCAGTACCCCTACCCCCCAGCAGTACCCCTACCCCCGCAGTACCCCTACCCCCCCCCCCCGCAGTTCCCCTACCCCCCCCAGCAGTACCCCTACTCCCCCACAACAGTACCCCTACTCCCCCACAGCAGTACCCCTACCCCCCCAGCACCCCTACCATCCCCCCAGCACCCCTACCCCCCCTCAGCAGTACCCCTACCCCCCCACAGCACCCGTCTCACACACACACACACACAGCACCCCCCTCACACACACACAGCACCCCCCCACACACACAGCACCCCCCTCACACACACACAGCACCCCCTCACACACACACAGCACCCCCCTCACACACACACAGCACCCTCCCTCACACACACACACAGCACCCCCACCAAACACACACAGCACCCCCCCCCACACACACAGCACCCCCCCACACACACAGCACCCCCCCACACACACACAGCACCCCCCCACACACACACACAGCACCCCCCACACACACACAGCACCCCCCACACACACACACAGCACCCCCCACACACACAGCACCCCTCATACACACACACACAGCACCCCTTATACACACACACACACAGCACCCCTCATACACACATACAACACCCACACGCACCCCCTCACACACGCACCCCCCCACACACACGCACCCCCCCACACACACGCACCCCCTCCCCCACACACACACACACGCACCCCCCCCACCCCTCACACCCCCCCACCACACACACACGCACCCCCCACACACACACGCACCCCCCACACACACACACGCACGCAATTGCCAATTGCAGCACCAGATGGTTTTACCCCATTAGGTACAAGGCCATTCAGAGTTTAGTGAATTACCTTGATAGTGTATTCTCCCTTAGTTTGGACTATGAGATAGAATGGACTTGTAGGGTGTCTTAGTAATAATTATGTGTTGGAGGACTTGCTGTTGATGGTAACATTTTCTGTTCTCTATAGTCTCTACGGTCCTGGAGACGAAGTACCTTTCTGTCTTTCCTCACTTCAACTCTCTTGCTATGCAGCCATTTTGCCTTTGAGATCTTTATATGTGAGCCCTGTCCTGACAACTATGCTGCTGCTGTGCTAATACAAGTCTACTAAATTTAACCTTTATACCCAGAGTAGAAGCTACAAGGATGTTCACATACAGTTCATCTTTGCTGTTTTGCTGTGCTTGTTCTCACATATACAGATGGCCTGGTATAGAAGCTCAGAATGCATAATGAGCTTGTTAGAAAGGATCCCTGGGACACAGTAGAAGAGTCCCCACCGGCAGCTAATGCAGAAAGAATTCAGTGGGTGAAAAAGGACATAACACAAGAGCTGAGATCTCTACTTATGTGAATAACAGTGAGTGATATATGCCCCATTAAATTTTCCAAATAGTCAAGATGTTATGGGAAGGCTTAGAAGAATTGTATGGAAGTAACAATCTAAATAAAAGACTTTATCAAGAAACACTGTTCAGTTTGAAGTTATCTGAGAGAGAAGACCTAGACAAAAAAAAATTTGAATCAAATTCCAAAGTTAATTGATCATTTACATTCTATTGGAAAGAAATTTGATGAAAAAGACAATGTGATTCTGACTTTATCAGTTACAGTTAATTAATGAATGCACAAAAAATTAGAGGGAATTTCTCTGTAAAATATGCTTCAGCATGTCTTAAAGAAGAGTCAGTAAGGAGAGCTGAAAATGCAGGGAGTGGTGAAACTGGATACAGATGGAAATGTAATCCATTGCAAAGCTACACTAGTAGCGAGAGGATTTACTCAGAAGTATGGAAAAGGTGAGACCTTTGCATCTATAGTCAAGTTCAGCACAATTGAACAATTGAACTACTAACATCTAAACAATTTCATGCTTTCTTGAATAATAAAATAGATGAAGAACTTTATATGATGGAGCATGATGTGAAACAAATAAAGGACACTTTTCTAGAATGGCCAGCATTACGTTTTTCAGCAATTTGAACTATAGAAGCTTGTCTGTGTAATCAGTCCAGACGGGCTAGCCTGCCCTCCACACTCCCATCAATGGGCTTTGGGTGACCATGTGTGTGTGTGTATTTATGCCAGAGTGTGTGGCAGTGTATGTATATATGTCCATACTTCCCAGCATTCAAACACCAACACTATACACAAATACACCTGCATTCAAATGCCAACACTACACACAAAAGCACACCTGATTTAAAACACCAACACTACATAAAAACACACCATTGCATTCAAATGCCAACAGTACATACAAACGCACTTCAAATGGCAGATCCCCAGCTGCCAAAGCATTATTGGAGTTGCATGACAGTTCAGAGAGGATCTACCTTTTGGCCACCCTTACACTAGAGAAAGCCCGAAAACATTCTTGCACCTGTGTCCTCTTTATATTAGCTCCACCACTGCATAGTAGTCCTCATCTAACGTAACCAAACTTGAGCTGTCTTATTTGGATGTGAACTATAGGATTCAGATAGCCAAAGGGGGTAGAGAATGAATTCAAACACTTTGGATTATGTTGAGCTACACAGGAAAGTGGGGAAAACTGGCCTACCTTAAGTGAGATAAAATCATTAGCTTAAAATTCCCTTTGAAAATTATATAGAGGGGCCTGGTCAAGCATCAGATTCTCCTACGTTTCCAGACACAAAAGTAGAACAGGGAGATGGAAAGAGTAGATATCTGTCTTTAAACGTCTATCCTAAAATTGAACATAAAGTTCAGCCTGTAAAGCGGTTGTTTTAGGGGGTTGATCTCATCTTTTAGGGTGTTGGCTTTTTCCTCTACATGTGCTGTCGTTGTCCATCCTAAAATGTCTGCAATTTGCTTTCAGATGTCGGTGAGTCCAGATTAGAACTCTTGTTTAATTATAGCATGCATTTGTTAAAGGACGGCCGACTGATCCTCTGATATGGAGGGTATGTTGAAAGATTTCTTGGGAATGTGAAATGTATTTGGATCAGAGGAGGGGCAGTCTACAGAATCCTTTTTGGCCGCCCTTCACATGCCAAAAAAGCCTTTTGCTTTTTTTACTTTGCACTACAAGCCCAGGATAACGGTATGCTTTTAGGATGAGAAAGGAGCCGGGGAAAGTATTTATTTCAGCTTCAGGCTATAGATGAAATGTGGCAAAAATAAAGAAGAATGGAAAAAAGTAAAAAAAAAGACAATAAGGGTGCATATAAATACCTGTTGGACACCTTGCTTAGTCCTGGTAAAGAGCGCAGAATTATCACCTTCTTTTACATAGTTACAGAGGCTGAAAAGAGACATGTGTCCATCAAGTTCAGCCTTACTCACATTTGTTTTTTGCTGTAGATGCAAAAGAAGGCAAAACAAACAGTTTGAAGCACTTCCAATTTTTATTTATTTTTTATATACCCGGGTGGAGAATAATGAAATCCTCCACCCGGGTACCTATTTTAGCTCCACTGCACTCCTGTCACCCGGCCATGTGCGAGCTGTGTCGGCCACATGGTGTCCTGTGTGGTCGTACAGCTCGCACACCCCTAAGGCCGGCCCTGCTAGCACATATTGATACCTGTGTATACTGATGCTCTTCTGTTTGTTGATTTGTTTGTTTTGCCTTCTGTTTTGTATTTGTAATATGCTTATCCTCCATTAGTAGTCACACTACCTGTGTATACGTTTAGCTATGGATAATCCAACATATTAAGTGAAATTGGATTATTCTTTTTATCCAAAGTATTGGTCAAATATTTTGTTATACAATGATATATCCATTGCTACAAAAAGCTAATTTTCATGACATATTTCCTGATTAAATATTGTATCCCAAAATTTCTATAATATCCAGAACAAGACTCCATAGGTTCTAGGAAGGGTGCCAGTTTTATCCTGCTATACCTACTACAAAACTTTTCATACAATATGTAATATCAATGCATCCTGCTATATGTGTTCCCATCGATTTAAAGAAACACTATAGTATCGATCATATAAACATTTATCCCTTTTTAGATTCAGCTCCCCCTATTAAAAGGAAACTATCGTGCCAGGAACACAGAGTCGTGCCCCCCTCCCTCCCCGTGGAGCAGAAGGGATTAAAAACTCCTTCTGTCACTTGCCTCAGTCGAGCGCCGATGTCTTCCTTCCCTCCTTCCCTGGGGAGATCTAATGCGCATGTGCGGCGCGGCAATGGACCTATAGTGTCCCTTTAAGTTAAAAAAAAAAGGAAAAAAGGTTTAACTTACCTTTTTTCAGTATAGCCTTCTTTTCCTCCCCCACAGTGTCACCTGGCAAGCATTGTTTAATCCAATGCTTCCTAATGAGCAGCATTTGATGAGGTTGATGTTACATGATCAAGTCAAACTCAGTTACTGCAGTAGAAGCACCTCTAGTAGCCACTAGCTGTATCTACTAAACAGCAATATTTTACATTGCAGGGCTAAGATTAAAGGGCAACTACACTCAAGCTACTATATTTTGATAAAGTGGCCTGGGTGCCTTTAGTGATCTTTTAAGAGGTATCCCATGCATGAATACGTGCCAAAATAAAGCTTATTCACCAAAAATAAATTACAAACCAAATTGCAAAATGTATTTTTCAAAATTTGTCAAGTGAGGCCTACATTTTAGAACTGTGAACATATGTCACAATATAAGTTGGTTCATTCTCAAATTTGGGAATTGTGTTGAATCGCCAAGGCAACTGAAAATGTAGGTCCAAAAAAGCATGTATGGAATATATTTAAATTGAAAATGTGTTTCCCATTATACTATTTTGCCCAAAAATGTATTAATCTAAAATTTGCAGTTTAGTGAATAAACGCCTTTGTGCTCTATATGTTTTACCTGTTATATTCCAAGTGTGTGCTATATCTGTATGTATATTGGTGTTTTTGTACTATCTGCACCAGCTAAGGAAATGGTAATTGCTGACCATTCATCCCTTTGTCACCCACAGGCCAAAAAGTACCAGAATCTCGGAATGCTTAGAATTCCTAAACAAGATGTAGCACACAAAAATGTTAAAGATTGAAGAGTGAAAAGTAGTCTGAATGATTCAGTAGACCCATAGCACCGAGATGGTATGCCAGCGGGTGAGTTATTTAGAGATTAGGGTATGCATTGTTAGTGGATCAACCAGCTGAAACACAGTTTGCATTAATCCCTAAAGCACAAAAAAAATTCTGCATGTGTTTAAATATTTTCTTTAAAGAAATAGCAGTCCAGCAAATATTTAAAAAGACACTCCAATATCCTCCTCCTCCTCCCCCCAAAAATATATTTTACAATAGTTGCATCAGATTATTATGCATTTTATTTAGTATATTATTCGGCTGAAAATCTAATCCAATGGTAAGTATGTTTTTTTTTATTTGTTTGTTTGTTTTTACAAATGTTAGTGTTATTGGCCCCCACACAGTTACTAGCGTGAGAGGGCTAGGTATGGTCAATTTTATTAGAGGGGGAGTGGATAGGGGTTACCCAGTGGGTAGTGAAAACTAAATGACAATTTGGGGGTGACAATGCCATGTCCACCCCAATGCATTTTAATTAGAGCCCCCACCTAGGTATAACATTTGTAGCCCCCACCCAATACCCATCCCCTCTGGCTGCCCAGTCACTAGGATGATCTGAGGAAGAGTCATCACGCCGTGCGCAATCACGTTACACTGAGGATGTCACTAACTCTGCCCACCAGTACGAGCAAAAACATACAAACACATATTAACAAACACACATACACACACGCACACACAAACATACAGACACATACATACATAAAGACACATATACAGACACACAGACAGACAAACACACACATATATGCAAACACATACACACACAGAGAACATTCATACAGACACATAAACACACACATACAAACACACACACATATATACAGACACATAAACAAAATGCTTTAGTCACCCTCCTGTTTCCTACCTTTTAGATGCAGGAGGGTGACTTCGCTGGGGTCCAGTGGTGGCTCAGGCTGATGGGAGTCAGAGTTCCCACTCTGACTCCCTCCTCTCCTCTTCCTCCCGTGCTGCTCCCATTGGTTGCTCTGATGTCATCTCAGGGGGCCCGGTCGCGCTGTTAAAGCGCCGCAGCGCTGACCAGGCCCCCTGGAAATTCATTGCCATTGGGTGGCCCTAACAGCATGGGACACCCAATGGGCCCCTTTAATGCTGCCCTGGCGATTATACCACGCGGGCTGTGGCCGCAACACATGGCGGCGGGTACCCAGTCACAGGGGTCCACAGGGCCACCGGGCCCACTGGAGTGACGGGCCCAGTCGCAGCTGCGACCCCTGTGAATTTGAGACAAGAGGTAGCGGGGGAAATTTGGAGGTGAGTGCTAAAAGAGTTAACAGAGAGAAGCAGCTATTGGTAAAATATAAAGGGAATGAAGAGGTAATTGAGTAGAGCAGCATGCTATATATTTAGGGGGAACCTGGGTATTTACAGCTAGGAAGAGCATTGGAAAATAGGTGTGACAAACTGCCATTTGCCACTGGGCATTGGAGAGGACTGATTGCTAGCCTCCTGCCCTGCGACTATGGCCCTGGGATGTATTACCCTTTAAGAACTGTATTTGGGCATAATGGATTTTTATAATGCTGTTCCTGGCCCTTTAATTACTTTGGAGCAGTGTTGCAACTTTAAATTGGCACTTCGGATACCGTCGAAGTGCCGAAGTGGCCGCCATTCGACAAACGAATCCTTGGAGGAGAGGTCTTCCCCACACGGTCCTGGGTGCTGGAGGTTCATACAGGGTGGAAGGAAGACGGCGAGACTCCAGTTAAGCTATGGCGGTTGTGGAGTCTGCGGTGGTTGTGGTGTCTGTTGCAGTGCTTGGAGTCCTCAGGAAGCGCTAGGAGCATCCGTCAACGGAAGGTGTCCATTACAATAGGGTTAAAATTGTGGTATCCCTCTGTCAGTGACTGGCCAGATAATGACAAACCATGGTATGGGCTGACAGATGCAGTAAGGAAACTGAAACAGGAGATGGTCAGACAGGCTATTCAGAATTCACAACAACTGGATAGACTGATGGAAATGCCTGTGACAGTTCAAATGAGAAATAAGATCATAAATACTGCCCCTCCAGCATATAAGCAGGTGATAATGACACTGCTTATAAATCAACCGTAAACACATTGCAATTGGTTACTAAAGCCATTATGCAATTAGGAGAATTGAGAGACTGGGCACCCAGGCACCCAAGAACCCTGGTATGGAGGCTTCCCAAGACCAGGTTCATCAACATTCAGACCATCTGGAACATCATGGAAATACTGAAAACAGGTTAAGTGGAAAATAAACATTCCTGGCTCTCCTCAGAAAGGGGGTAAGTAAAGAGGATATTGATGGGAAAGATACTCCCACTCTCTAGAGATTATACAAGAAAATGGGATTTCATAAGAAAGGAGTCAAGGTAAATAATCTATGGACAGATGCTCCAACACCTTGGGGATGGCCAGATAGAGTACCATCCTTTCCCCAGGCGAAGGAACCACCAAAGCTACCTGCTTTGATTCCTACAGCACCTCTCTTGCCAGGAGGGGGAGAGGTAGTTAGCATGCCAGGGAAATGTGGGGAGGAATTGGAAAAGAACTTTAAAAAGCTTGGTGAAATTAGTCACCAAGACTTGTTGGAAAAGATGGAGGCAAGCGTGGAAAGGAAAGTACCCCAATTTAGAGGAATTCGCACACAAAGAATTGACTAACATGGGAGACCTGGATTTGACAGACCTAGGAGATAGGGATTGACTGGTGAATTGATTTTTCAGTAAAAGATCATAGACCCCATGTAAAAGTTGAAATTCACTGGAAGAATGTTGAATGGGTTACTGCCCTTGTAGACACTGGAGCTGAGGCCACTTTAATTTATGGAAACCTTATGAAATTTGTTGGATTACCCTATGTTATTACAGGTCTGGGAGGTAAGAGAACAGAAGCAGTCCAGACCTGGGTAGAACTGAAAATTGGACAGTTGCCAAAAAAGAAGTATTCCGTATTAATTGTCCCCATACCTGAATACATAATTGGAATTGATATCCTTAAAGGATTGACCTTACATTTGGGGGATGGCTGTTACAGTTTTGGAACTAAACCCTATATATCAGCCAGACCACTGGTGGTAGGAAAATTGTTAATGCCCCCTGTGCAACTACCACCAGCTACAAAAGTAGTACATATGAAGCAGTACAGGATCCCAGGAGGCCACAAAGAAATCATAATTTAATAAAAACTGGGGTCCTAAGAGGGTTCACTGCTGCTTGGAACAATCCTGTGTGGCCAATATGTAAGACAGACCGTACATGGAGAATGACAGTAGACTACAGAGAATTGAACAAACACACACCTCCACTGACAGCTGCTGTCTCAGACACAATCACTCTTATTGAAAATATACAGAAGCACCCAGGGATCTGGTATGCAGTCATAGATTTGGCTAATGCCTTCTTCACTATTCCAATAGCTGAAGAAAATCAAGAGCAGTTTGCTTTCACATGGTTAGGGAGGCAATACACATTCACAAGGTTGCCACAGGGATACTTGCATAGTGCCACGATCTGTCATCGGCTGGTGGCAGAACACCTTGATGGGGTAAAAATACCATCAGAGGTGAAAATATCCCATTATATAGATGACATTATGATTCTGGGAGAGAGTGAAGAACAGTGTCAACAGATTCTTGAAGAGATTATCAAGCATATGAAGAGTAAAGGGTGGGAGATAAATCCCAGTAAAACACAGGGACCCGCTCAGACAGTTAAATTCTTGGGAATACAGTGGAACAAAGGACACAGAGAAATCCTTACAAAAGCTAAGCAAAAAATGCTAGAGTTTCAAACTCCCAAAAGCAGAAAACAAGCTCAAAGCGTTATAGGTCTCATTGGTTTTTGGAGACAACACATACCACACCTGAGTCAGCTACTCTCCCCTTTGTACAAAGTAACCAGGAAAAAACATGAATTTGATTGGGGAGAAGAGCAACAGAATGCATGTGAGGGAGCTAAACAGGCTATCCAACAAGCCCTTGATCTGTGGCCTATACAAGATGAAGACATAGACTTAAATGTATCAGTAAATCAGCAATGGGCTAATTGGAGCCTTTGGCAGAAACAAGGAAGGACTAAGGTTCCTCTTGGTTTCTGGACAAGGAAGTTACCTGAGGCACGAGAGAGGTACACACCCTTTGAGAGACAGCTCTTGGCCTGTTATTGGGCCTTGGTGGATACTGAACAGATAAAGGTAGGACATACAGTGTTCTTACACCCATCCTATCATGCAATGGGTACTTAGTTCCCCTAAGACACATAGGATAGGTCATGCACAAGAGTCCAGTATCATAAAATGGAAGTCGTACATACAGGATAGAGCTGTACTACATGAGAAAATTGCAGATGCGCCAATACAAGAACCTGGTTATCTGCCAGAAGCAGACAAGCCAGGGGAATCTCCAGTAAAGTGGGGAAAGTATTTTGCGCTACTAACACAAGATCAAGCAAAACATGCTTGGTTTACTGATGGTTCAGCAAAATACATTGCTAATGAAAGACAATGGAAAGCAGTGTCTTACAATCCAGAAACCAAGAAAATCCTGACTACAACAAGAACAGGAAATTGTAGACAATATGCAGAATTATATGCAGTGTTTCAGGCTCTGAAACAAGAGATGCCTGGAGATTGTCATATATACACAGATTCCTGGTCTGTTGCCAATGGACTGGCTACATGGTTGCCTACATGGCAGTCACATCAGTTCATGATTCATACAAAGGAAGTCTGGGGAAAAGATTTGTGGGAGCAGATATAGGGGATGGTACATCAAAATGAGGTTGATGTTAATGATCACTGCAATACTGACTCATTGGATCGTCTGTTTAACTCTGATCTCATAGGCGTCCATTGAAGATTCTAACTCACTTTTGGGATGGGCTTATTGGGCCCATCAGAAAAGTGGACACTTGGGAGAGAAAGCCACTCACAGGTGGGCATAACAGCGAGGCATTTAAGTGCTGCTTGATTTAATTAAAAAAGTAATTCTGCAATGTCCAGTGTGTCAACAGGAGCAGAATAGACATGTACCATGGATGGAATGAGGTCAAATAAAAAGAGGAAAAGCACCAGGGCAAATATGGCAGGTAGATTACATAGGTTCACTTTGTATGCACAGCTGTGGATACATATTCAGGGTATTTATTGGTTCACCCTTGCAAGAGGGCTACCCAAATAAATACTATTAAACTGTTGGAAACCATGATACAGTACTATGGACAATGGAAGTCACTTTAAAGGACAATTGGTACATGACTTTTGTGATGAAAACAACGTCGAATGGATATTTCACATATATAATCCTCAAGCAGCTGGTCTGGTTGAAAGGATGAATGGGTTGTTGAAACAACAATTGAGAAAACTTGGTGAAGGGACAATGCACAAATGGAGAGATAACTTGCGTACAGCTGTGAGCATCTTAAACAATAGGCCACTCTCAGATCATTACAACCCCCTCACTAGAATGATTGCACCCAATATACAAGCTAAACCATATGTAGCAACTAACACCATCACATATTGGGAAACAGAGGAGGGAGCCTTGGCACCAGAGGCTGCAGGAATACACTTGCGAGCCAGAAAGGAAGAAAAACTTTAAACAGGGCAAGTTCAGATGTTCCCCACATATATAGGAATACAGATACCCCCGGGACACTTTGGACTAATTGCACCCAGGTCTAGCCTCACCCTAAAGGTATACTTGTAATGGTGGTGGGGGGGGGGGGCATGGATGCTGATTACCAATGAGAAATAAAGGTCCTCTTGTTAAATCAGGGACCACAAGACTTGCTAGTGCAAGAAGGGGACAGAATAGCCCAATTGGTTATCATCCCCACTTACCAGGGACAGGTACACAAAGAAACAGTCCCCATCTTACAAACAGTAAGAGGAGATAAGGGATGTGCCTCTACTAACCTAAATCCAGGAGCCAAAGTCTGGGTGAGACCAGAGAAATGTCCCCCAGAACCAGCAGACATTATTGCAACAGGCAATGACACGCGATAAATGGGAATATGTGCCTTCGGGTAAATGTTATTTGAGAGAGTAAAATGAGTTGTATCTTTACAAGCAAAGCTCATTGGTCTGGCTGTTATTGTGATGGCTGTGCTTACTCTACACCCTTTGGTCGGATTGGAGGTTGGGACCAGAGTGATTTTGTTACCGAGTAAACTAACAGAAGCCAAACACAGAGAAATGGATGCAGGTCTTCAGGAAGTAAGAAGTCTTTATTAACATACCGATCGGGCCTCAGATGAACTCCTGTTCCAAAAATATCTGAGAGACCAACACATGGTGTACATTACTTATATAGCACTATAACTCCTCCCATTAATAGCTACACCCAGATATACCTTTAACCAATCAATGAGCAGAATATAGACTTGTACATCTGGTCAGACCACATGGCTCATCCAAGACAAAGGAAATAAGTGCAATTTCAGTTCCTGCATTCCTGCACATGCTCAGTACATTGATGACAGTATCCTAGCTATGTGTAGCTAACTAACTGACACAACATACACATATGCCACGTTGACTAAATTTACATTCACTGAAATTCCACCACAATTTCACAGACATGAAATGGAAAGAGATCGAAATAAGAGTAACCTGCCCGACTGTTGACTGTCCAAACACGAGGGCGAGCCTGTGTGGAGAAGGCTATTTCAGCCTCAATGAAACTCAGACAATGACCGATTTGTTAACATTAGAATCTACAACGCCCTTTGGCTGCTGCATACTATATACACATGTAAACTCTAGTACTTCTTCAGAAAAACTTACCCAATATTAGGTAAGTTATGCAAACCTGCAGAGCAAAAAGCAAGCATACACTATTATAGAGGATAGTGGTGCAACCTACTGCTGCACTAACAGCACCCCTGACATCTTTAAAATAATAAAAGGAATTGTGTGGTGTGTTTTTATTATACTTTGTATTTATCTATGCTACAAAATTATTATTTTTTTGTCAATCTTTCTTTTATTGAGGCATATGGTTATGGTGGTACAGAATAAAGAGAGGGAGACTTGCAGGGGTTATACAGGTTAATATCGTCATAACAGTTTACATAATCTCCTAAAGATATCCGCCTCATTTTATATTTTTTAAAACAAGCTTAGAACATGGAATTATTCAAACAGGTGAGTGATAATATATGTCTTGGTTATCCAGCTTAGTTAATGTAACGTTATAACATCAATATATATTTTATGGAAAACATAGAGATATCAAGCTATATAACAGTAATAGAATGAACATGCTAAGCTGGGCAGATGTATAATTAGTCGAGTAGACTATTAGATATGCGTCAGGGTAACTGTCGCTTAACCGGGTTGGCGGTCCCACTGTGCATTTGTTGTGAGTAATATAATAGAGAACTGCGTTTTGTCGTGAAGACGGGATTTAAGGTCTCAGTTAATTATAGATTTCTGTATGCATAAATTTATCCACCAGGGGGGCAGCAGAGCGACAGGCTCAGAGATCGTAATTAGAATACGTAGTAAGACAGGGAACTTATAGTGTTTAACCCAACACTACGCAAAAAAGTACATTAATGCTTATAATGTTATTTGCCGAGCTCGTGTTAAACTTAATAGTGATAAGTAAGGATGACAAGCTTTGCACACAGTTTTTGGACTGAGGCTTGAGTCACAATATAAGAGTTTAAGCTGTAGGTACATTAGCTTGCTTATTAAGGAAATGTTAAATATAACATGCTGTGTGATCACGTCTAAAAGCAATAGTGATTAACTGTGACTTTGCAACATTCGATAAAATAGCATGTAATATACTAAGAGCTAGGTAGTCTATTAGTCGCGCATATTGTCATTACAGTATGCCACCTCGATACAAATGTCCCCTTTTACCCTATACCAGTGGTCGGCAGGCTGTTAGCATAGGTTTGAGAGCAGTCCGGGGCTTTCGACGTGGGGGTCATCTCTTGTGCCGCGGCTGTACAGTTTCGGCTGCGAGCAGTCTCATGAGCTGGTCCCCCAGCTTGTCTGCTAGCGTCGGGGCATTGCTGGGTGTGGGCAGTCGGTCGTCCGGGGACTTTCACTGCTGGATGTGGATTCTTAAGAGGGTGATTGCTGGTGCCTGAGGGGCGAGTCGTCGCTACTTGCTGCTTTGATTTCTGTCTTCGTCCCCTTCTGGGGGCTTGTTGTGGGTACTCACTCAGGTGCCGCCGGGTAGCTGGTCGGATCCATGCTGCCGCCTCTCGAACTGCTTGTTTGAAGGCCCGGACCCTGTAACAGAGTTTTGACCAGAGGTAAGAGCAGAGTCGGTCAAAGAACTCCCGGGTGTGCCTGGGTGGAGTGGCAAGGGTGTTGCTTGTTCCATGCTTTGCCTTCTTTAATTCCTTCGCTGTGTGCCTTTCTTTGCTGCATTGTGGCTGCATCAGGCCACATGTAGTGGCGCGCTTGTCCGCCATCTTGGGCACTGCTGCTTCCATTCTGCTTGGAGGTTCATCTGCCATGATGCCTCCGTGTATTGTGTCCCATGCTGGTGGGGACCGGGATATCCCCCACCGGTCCAGGGGGGGGGGGGGAGCGATGTGTGAGCATCCCCTCTTCAGCCCGAGAACCAGGAGAGCGGCCGTCTCTCCGCGGCTCCCACCCGTGCAGGCCGCGGATTGAAAAGCGGGCAACTTAGTGGCGGGTAGCCCCGAATCGGGTATCGCCGGACTCCGCATCACCTCCTGGGTGTGAGGGTAGTCGTCCGCTGCGGGCACGAAGCGGTGGTCGGGCGTAATGCCCAGAATCAGGGCCTCGGATGTGGGAGCTCCCACCATGTGCGTCTTGCTCGATCGGTTGGTCCTATGCTACAAAATTACAATTTGCTGCATTCAAAGAATTGCTAGAGTAAAAAATAAATACTAGTATAGAGCTAGAAGAGTTTAATTAGGATTGCTAAGTGGGAAGAGGTATGTCCAAAGGTTTATCCTGTTTAAAGTTGGCTAACTTAGGTGACCCTTGACTCGGAGAGCTTTATTGCTTGAATTGGTTACAGGTGTGAATGGAGCAATATAGGAATCAGTGGGTAAATGGACTTTCCCCCTGTTGATAACCTGAATGGTATGCGTAAATGTGTGAGGTTTTGCTCACTGAGTGATCAAGGGATGGAATGTGATAATAATATTCCATATTAATTAAGAATGATTGATTGATCACTATTGAGCAAATCAAACTTTTATAGATAGTTAAGATGGCACCGGTACACATCACTGAAAATGTTAATAAAACCACAAAACACAGCACCAGAATCACTCATGCATATGTTCATGAGAATATTATGAGAACAGAGCTAGCTTTTTAGATAAGAGATAAGTAACTGCACAGACCTGGCATGGCATTGTTGGTGGGCCTGACCAACCAGGCCAGCTGCCGGTCCAATCCAACGCTTTTGCAAGGTCTTGGCTGGGCTACACTGATAAGGAGACTTGGCACTCGCTTGGAGTACTACCCACCTGTAACACGGATGCGTAATGCTGGTTCTGCTGATTCCCAGTAAGAGAGGGTCCCCTTCAAGCCTGACTGCCAGAAGTTCCCCCAATCGAGTGCAGCAAGCTTCTCTTATGGTGATGTATACTTAAGCTGAATATTAAGCTGGTTCCGTAAGCTGAATGATTACTTATTAATTAAGTCTCTGTTAATCAATAAAGTCAGTGTCTTTCCCTTTCTCAAATACTCAATTCACTCATTCCAAATAGGGTTTTGGTGCCCACCAATATCTTTAAAAACCTTAGGGTAATTGATTATTGCTTTTTGATTTTGGCGCTTCATGAATTTAATGATTAGGCACAACACAGGGACTATTCTCCTCCACAGTTCAGGAATTAGCCTAAACTTTGCTTTATACTTTTTCCTCATTCGGTACTTTAAATTGCCAAACACCGACCACCCCCCTGTCTCATTAAGCACAAAGAAAACCACAAGAAGTGCTCTCTCTGTGTGGCTGCCGTTCGTATAACCGAACGACACGTGGTAGAGAAAACTGCGGCCATCTTCTCGCATGAAAGCAGGCAGCGGGACTTGGTCGTTGAGTGTCTGAAACTCTGAAGCAGACACTCGATGGCGCGAACACCGATAAAACTATGCGAACGTCTGATTCTGTTCACGGGAAAAGCCAGGACAGCGCTGTTCGGTGCTTTTGTTTGTACGGACCTCATGAAAAATCGCTACCACTGAGCCAGAGGAACAGTTCTCCCTTTCGTGTGTTTTGGAACTCCCGAACAGGACCGACCGCTACCTCTAAAACTGTGGAACTATTTTGGGCAGGAGCCCAGTGAGCGGTCGGTTAAAACTTCACCCTAGTGGCGATTTGGCTGTGTTCGTAGGATCTGAGCGCTGTTTGGACAGCTTGGGCGCTCAGATCCAGGCTATCTGGGGATGTATAGACTATATAGACTTTCCTTTATCGTTGTGTCCCTTTCTGTGTCCCCTGACACATTATGTTAAATATGTATTTTGGGGTGTTTTCTGTAAATTGTCATTTTTCCTTAGTCATGGTGACATGGCATTTTGGGGACATTTTGTGGGTGTGTTTATGGGAGTGTCAGGGGCGTGTTTTCTGTGTCCTTGTACTGTATATAAGCAGGCCATTGTGCCTGGATTAAACAGATTAGTTTTACCCTTCATGAAGTCTAGGCTCATGTTTGGGGACTTGGGAGCTATAATCACTACTGCACTTGGGACTTGGGAGATTCTGCACGGATATACTCAACTGGAGTATAAGGGATCCATTACAAAGCACTTTAAATAATTTATACACAATTGTGAATGAAGTTGCACTTTGAATTTGCAGTTTATTTGCACAAGTTATTGCCTGTTTTGCACAATATCAAATAAGCACAATTTAGAAAAAATAAAATACATTTTTATTGAGTTTTCACACACAAAACACAACTGTATCGCAGTGTGAGATAAATAGGGTGGTAAAGACAATAGTTCAGCAACTTCTTATTCCAGTCTATCCATATAGCATTACATATTTTTATTACAGCATTTTGGGGGGTGTTAGTGAAGATACCTGTGGAGGCTTGTGCCAAAGGCTAGTGTATGCATAAGCTGCGCCTGACTTGGCGTCTCCCTCTCTAATAGGTTGTACTACATGTTGGTTATATGTGGCTGAAACAAGTGGCCATCAGCGAATCAGATTTAAAACATAAACTATGTACAGAACATCTAATCATACACTGAAGATAGGTATTGGATCAGCGCTGAGTGATCTAATAGGACTGTGAACAAATCGAAAGCTGCAACCTATGGGTATGAGGTTCCCTCTAATAACCTCAAAGGAAAAATGGCAAAAACACAATAATAGGTCGCGCTAGATACAAATGGATGTGTAATAACAATGAAAAATAAATAAATAAAAATATAAAATATAACAAGATCAGAAAGACAAAATGAATAGGAATAAAATTATTAATATTAATATCACTTGCATACACTCTTACAGTAAGGAACGGAACAGTTATAATAAATAGTCCCAATACTTAGTAGTCTGCTTGTATATTCCAATAAATAAGTGGAAGGCTTGGTATGTAGGGATTTCCAATGAAGAGAATGAATCTTCTAATTCATGGGGTGTCTTGACTCCGTGGTATACATGGAAAGACAAAACAAAGAAACTCCAATAGTGCAAACTGAGGACCAATAAGAGCAGGATGAATATAGGGGAGGTATATTACTCACCTATTATTGAGCATAAACTAGCTCAAGTATAATAAGCATTCAGTGGCGTCTGCCCCCCACTGGCGGGATAAGGTGAAGGTAATTCCTCGGTATAAAAAAAGGGGAAAAAGAACAACCAAATATAGTGCTCACTGTAGATATGATAAAAATGAGTATGAACAGTAGAAATGCAGGTACTCACATTTGGATGAGCAGGATATACTGCTCAATCTATTCGTTTGGGTGGTATAGTCCCCACCTAGGATTCTTTAGCAGGTATCAGCTTCACAGTAGTATATGACCAGGTAAAATAAATAAATAAATAAATAAAGGATATATGGCAAAGTAATTCTAGGTTAAACCAATATTCCTTTAATAAGATAATAAATATATAAAAAACAGCCAAAACGCGTTTCGCCACACAGGGCTTTATCAACTGGCAATAGTAAAAATCAGCCTGGTACATAGATGCTTAAATAAGCTAAGAAAACAAATGCTTATTCAAATTTTAGCGCCAAAATGACGTCATCAATACACAGTATAAGATACAAAAACATATTAAAACAGAAAAAATACAAGTCCTTAATGATAATAATAAAAAAATATAAATAAAACCCTTAATATTAACTTAAAACGAGTGTTATTAAGTAAGAAGGATAATTAATGAAAAGGGAGTACTCAATCACGTGATCGCGGGTAGCCGCGATCACATGGAGTTCCCTAAAGGCTTTTGGGTAATGTAGTGCGCAGCAAGGGGCATGGGAGGACCGGATGAGTGGGAAGGACAAATAGACACGTGATCGCGATCGTCCGCGATCACGTGGTATACCGCAATGAGCATTGGGCAATGTAGTCAGATAGACACGTGATCGCGATCATCCGCGATCACGTGGTATACCGCAATGGGCATTGGGCAGTGTAGTCTAGACGGAGGTCGGCACAACAAAGCACACCTCCGTCTAGGTAAACGAGCAAGCAGCATAAAGAAATGGTAATAAGATGTACAGGGAAAAATAAAAACGAGCATAATGAAAATAAAAGGAAAAAAAAAAGGGGAGGGGAAAAAAAGCAAACTTTGGAATAGTAAAGAAAAGTGAAGAAAGAGAAATGTGTATATGTGGACAGAGTATGAATATGTAAATATGTAAAGTGAGTATGTGTGTAAGTGTAATGGATCTACAGGGATGACAAGAATATGTACAAACTGGATAGTTGCCTTATAAACAAACAGAGACAACTTCTGAGAAAGTAGTGAGAAATGAATATAGAATAAAATAAATATAAATAAAATAGTCATGGAAGAAGAAAAGTAAGAATAAGAAAAATTGTAACTTATACTGTAGCAACAGAATATAAGGAAATAATGTGAGAGAAAATATATATAGTATAAATAATAAAAATAAAATTAAATTAAATTAAAAATAAAAATAAAAATTAGATAAAAATAGAAAAAATAAAAATAAATATAGAGATAATAATAGGAAAATAATAATAATAAATAACGGGAAAATAAATAAGAAAATAAATAAATAAATATGGAAGAATATATATGAATATGAATATAGAGAGCAGAGAAAAGAGAAATAATGATATAGTATATTATAAAAAGTTAAAAAGATCAAATTCTGCATTAAGTCCTTGTGGGGCAAGGGTTCTGAGTTGAAAGACCCAATACATTTCTCTTTTGCCCAGGATATTGGTAATGTTACCTCCTCTCCATGGGAGGGTAACATGTTCTATCCCAGTGACTTTCAGAAGTGTCGGGTCTTTATTGTGTATCATAAAGTGCTTAGAGACTGAGTGGTTGTCATAGCCCCTTTTGATGTTACGGCAGTGTTCTGCCACTCTTACTTTGAGACATCGCTTAGTCATGCCCACGTACTGTAATCCACATGGGCATTCCAATAGGTATATCACCCCTTTAGTGTTACAGCCAATGAAGTCTTTAATAGGATAAGAGGTTTTTGTAATATTAGAAGAAAAATTAGTAATTTTAGAATTTGTGGTACCTTTTGTGGTTCTGCATACAATACAATTGTTACACTTAAAACAACCTTTAGGTTTAGATAAAAAATTCTTTTTTTGTTGTACACTTTTTTTTGTATAATTTTTGGTAAGCATTGTTTTGAAATTCGGCGCTCCTCTAAATATAACATTAGGTCTATCAGGGATGTAGTCTTTTAAAAGGTCGTCTTGTTTCAGAATGTGCCAGTGTTTGTTTATGATTTTCTTTAAGGTTTTATTCTTGTTGTTAAAATCTAAGATAATAGGCAATTGTGGGGGATCTGCTATTTTCACTTTATATGTTAGGAGCTCTTTTCTTTCTTTCTCTTTTACCGACTCCAGAGCTACATCTAATTTATTTACTTCATAGTTTTTTTCTAAAAACATATTTTTCAATGAGGTAGATTGGGCAATAAAATCAGCTGTAGATGAGCAATTACGGTGGAGGCGAAGAAATTGGCTTTTTGGGATGCCATCCAACCAGGGTTTATGGTGGCAACTCGTCTGATCTATTATTGTATTTGTACAAACTTCTTTAAAAAAAGTTTTTGTTTGGATGCATCCGTCTTGGATAAAGATATTTAAATCTAAAAAATTCACTGACGTATTACTGAATTCTGAAGTTAAAACAATACCTCTATCATTCACATTTAAATGATCTAAAAACAGTTTAAGAGACATTTCTGAGCCTTGCCAAATAAAAAATAAGTCATCAATATAACGGAAATAGGAAACCAGGTTTGCCCGCCAGCAATGATCACCCCAAATAGCTTCGGATTCCCAATCCGCCATGAAGAGGTTAGCATAGCTGGGGGCAAACCTGGTTCCCATAGCAGTACCCTTCTTTTGAATATAAAATGAATCTAAAAACCAAAAATAATTGTTGGTAAGAATTATATTGATACCTTGTATAATAAAATTGATTTGAGAATCTGGGATGGAGCTGTATTGTTTTAAAATCCTTTCTACTGCCTGGCATCCAATATTGTGTGGGATTATAGTGTATAATGATTGTACATCACAGGTTACCAGTATATAATTGTGACACCATTTAAAATCACTTAAAAAAGATAAAAGAGTCAAAGAGTCTTTCAGATATGATCTCGTTTGTTTAACCAAGGGTTGTAGTAAAATATCTATATATTCTGAAAGATTGGATAAAACTGATCCAATACCCGACACTATAGGTCTTCCAGGGGGTTCTTCAGCATTTTTGTGTATTTTTGGAAGAAAATAAATAACTGGAATTTTTGGGTAAAGGATATTAAGATAATCTAATTCATGTTTATTTAAAATTCCCATCTCTACTCCATCTTTTAAAAATTCACTTAGAATTTCTTTGATATTGGCGGTAGGGTCATAAGATAATTTGTTATATACCTCAACATCATTAAGTTGACGATTGGCTTCTTTTATGTACATGGACTTAGATAAAATAACTAAACCCCCACCTTTATCGGCGGGTTTTATGACGATTTCGACTGGTCTTAAAGGGCAGGGAAGTGTAACAAATGTGTGTCATTTAGTCATGTGCGGTTCTATGCTCCCCTGTCAGAGCGATCTCTGTGACAGTAATCGGTCAGCTAGCCTACCCGGAACCCCCTGGTATTTGTGGTCATGGGGTGGGCAGTGTAACGACCCTAGGTGCCCAGGTTGTGGGATTTCAGCGTTTTTTGTGCTGGGCTTGGCCCTGTTGTGTAATTAATTAGAGCCACCACCTACTTGGAGGCCTGGGGGGGGGGGGGTACACTGGGTCCTTCCCCCTGAATATTAATATTAGGGCCCCCACCCGCCACCAATTGGTGGTGTCCCAGGAAAGAAAGATTAGATTCTCCCCATTGAAAATTATATTACCATAAGGGCCCTCATATGCCCCTCTTATAGAAACATAGAATGTGACGGCAGATAAGAATCATTCGGCTCATCTAGTCTGCCCAATTTTCTAAATACTCTCATTAGTTCCTGGCCTTATCTTATAGCTAGGATAGCCTTATGCCTATCCTATGCATGCTTCAACTCCTTCACTGTGTTAACCTCTACCACTTCAGCTGGAAGGTGTAACCTATTCTTCCTCACCTTGCAGTCTCTGCACCCAGCGGCCGTACATCTGCATGACTGACACTAGCGGCATGTTAATGGATGCTGGACGCTGCGGATCCACGGCAAAATATACACCCACGTCCGCTCATGTGATTTACGACGCCGGTATGCACGTGACGTCACGCACGCGTCGCACGCGCACGTTTTGGAGGCAAAGAGCGATTTCAGCCAATCAGAATAGTAAAGCAGGTATTTAAGCCATATAATACCTTCCCTCATTGCCCTGTCGTGGTTTCCCTAGTGGTTGTCCGACAGCGCGTTCCTTATTCTGGTTATTTGACTTTGGCATTGATTTTGACTTCCCTGTTTTCTGGTATCCCTGACCTCTGACTTTCCTTTGTCGTTGTGTCCCTTTCTGTGTCCCCTGACTTTGGCTATTCCTGACTATTCCTTGGTACGTGAATCCGGCCATTCTAAGGCCCGGTATACATTACCTATTAGTCTCTTGTGTTACATAGTTCTACGTGCTGGATCATATTGTATTCCTAACAGAAGGCTATTCAATGCATCCACTACCCTCTCAGTAAAGTAATACTTCCTGATATTATTTTTAAACATTTGTCCCTTCTTATAAACCTTCTGTAATAATTGACAAAACCAATGAACCTATGAATGGCTTTCAACCCAGTGGGTAAAGGCCACTGTAGAACCGATTCCTGCTTTTTAGGATCCATCTGAAACCCAGAGATATTATATCCTAAAAACTGTACTTCAGATTGGTCAAAGATCCAAATACAGTCTAATAAAAAATATTAGTAAGCATAAAATGTACAGAAAATCCCCCAATAAACCTCTATAAAGAACTGTAAATAAGCAATAAATCACACAGCTACCCACTAAAAGCAGGAGGCAGTGGTACTCTGACCCAGGGGCGGGCTGGGCCGGAGGGCAGGGAGGCAATTGCCCCCCAGGCCGCCCGAAATTATTTTAGGACCGGCTGCGGCGGGCCGGCCCTTTAAATGCTGCAGCCGCCGAGTGCTCTGTAAAGAGCGCTCAGACGGCTGCAGCTGCTTTTCCCTCCCTCCCCTCCCCTGTAGGTGGCCGAGCTACACTCCGGTCCGCGGTCCCGGCTGGAGTGATGGGAAGGTGCACACTGAGTGTGCACTTCCTGTCAGTCCGGCCGGGTACAGGAAACAGAAACTCCTGTTCCGCGCGGAACAGGAGT
Organism: Pelobates fuscus; assembly: GCF_036172605.1. Taxonomy (NCBI): domain Eukaryota; kingdom Metazoa; phylum Chordata; class Amphibia; order Anura; family Pelobatidae; genus Pelobates; species Pelobates fuscus. The sequence continues at coordinate 255,956,885 of NC_086322.1, forward strand.
TTCTGTTTCCTGTACCCGGCCGGACTGACAGGAAGGTGCACACTGAGCACCTTCCTATCACTCCGGCCGGGACCGCGGACTGGAGTGCAGCTCGGCCACCTACAGGGGAGGGGGTAAGAAGAAGGGGGGGAGAGAGTAAGAAGAGGGGAAGGGGGGGGGGCGGGGGAGAGTAAAAAGAGGGGAAGGGGGGAGTAAGAAGAGGGGAAGGGGGGGAGTAAGAAGAGGGGAGGGGGGAGAGTAAGAAGAGGGGAGGGGGGAGAGTAAGAAGAGGGGGAGGGGGGGAGAGTAAGAAGAGGGGAGGGGGGAGAGTAAGAAGGGGGGGAGAGTAAGAAGAGGGGGGGAGAGTAAGAAGAGGGGAGGGGGGGAGAGTAAGAAGAGGGGAGGGGAGGGGGGGAGTGAGAAGAGGGGAGGGGGGAGAGTAAGAAGAGGGGAGGGGGGAGAGTAAGAAGAGGGGAGGGGGGAGAGTAAAAAGAGGGGAGGGGGGAGAGTAAAAAGAGGGGGGAGAGAGTAAGAAGAGGGGAGGGGGGAGAGTAAGAAGAGGGGAGGGGGGAGAGTAAGAAGAGGGGGGAGAGTAAAAAGAGGGGGGAGAGTAAAAAGAGGGGAGGGGGAGAGTAAGAAGAGGGGAGGGGGGAGAGTAAGAAGAGGGGGGAGAGTAAGAAGAGGGGGGGAGAGTAAGAAGAGGGGAGGGGGGAGAGTAAAAAGAGGGGAGGGGGGAGAGCAAAAAGAGGGGAGGGGGAGAGTAAAAAGAGGGGAGGGGGGAGAGTAAAAAGAGGGGAGGGGGAGAGTAAGAAGAGGGGAGGGGGGAGAGTAAGAAGAGGGGAGGGGGGAGAGTAAGAAGAGGGGAGTTGGGGAGAGTAAAAAGAGGGGAGGGGGGGAGAGTAAGAAGAGGGGAGGGGGGAGAGTAAGAAGAGAGGAGGGGGGAGAGTAAGAAGAGGGGGGAGAGTAAGAAGAGGGGAGGGGGAGAGTAAGAAGAGGGGAGGGGGAGAGTAAGAAGAGGGGAGGGGGGAGAGTAAGAAGAAGGGGGGAGTAAGAAGAGGGGAGGGGGGAGTAAGAAGAGGGGAGGGGGGAGTAAGAAGAGGGGGAGTAAGAACAAGAGTGGGGAGTAATTAGAAGAAGGGGTAAGAAGAAGAGGGGGGTAAAAAGAAGAAGGGGGAGTAAGAAGAAGAGGGGGGAGTAAGAAGAAGAAGGGGGTAAGAAGAAGAAGGAAGGGGTAAGAAGAAGAAGGAGGGGTAAGAAGAAGAAGAGGGGGTAAGAAGAAGTAGGATGGTTAAGAAGAAGAAGGGGGGTAAGAAGAAGGGCGGAGTAATAAGAAGAAGGGGGTGGAGTAAGAAGAACACAGGGAGGAGGGGGGTAAGCAGAACACAGGGGAGGTGAGAACACACAGAGGGAGGAGTGAGAAGAACACAGGGAGGGTGGAGGGGGGATGAGAAGAGCACAGGGAGGGTGGGTGAGTGTGAGAAGAGACCGCTAGGGGAGGGTGGGGGAGAGGAGAGACCACTAAGGGGCAGGGGAGAGCTCTAAGGGACAGAAGGGACAGCTCTATAGGACAGGGGGAAAGACAGGGAGCTCTTTAACACTACGCGCACACACACACACACACACAATGCATCCCTATACATACACAGAAACACACAATGCACCCCTATACATACACAGAAACACACAATGCATCCCTATACATACACAGAAACACACAATGCATCCCTATACATACACAGAAACTGAACATGCTTCCCTTACACACAGAGAAACACACAATGCATCCATCACACACACACACAATGCAACCCTTACACACAAAGACAATGCATCATTTGCACACATACACAGAAACATACAATGCAAACCCTTACACACACATGCAAACACACACACTGTTTTTCTTACATACACACAGAAACACAATGCATCTCTTACACTCAATGCACACACATACAGACACACACCTTGCATCCCTTATGCATGCAAACACAGATTCACACAATGCATCCCTCACACACAACCAGAAACACATAATACATCCCTTATACACAAATACACACTGCTTCCACTACACACAAACACACTGCATCACCTGCACAAACTGGTATCCCTATACACTACATACCATAAGCACACATATTAGATAACACATCCCCTACACACTCCACTCCCTGTGAGCGAGCTCATGGGTGGGTGGAACATATAAGTGGACTTATGAGTGTGCCTTATGGGCATACTCACCGTCAGGCACTGGGGCCCAGACCATGAGCTGTGTAAGAGGCCCCCAAAAAATGGAGCTGCTTCCAATTCTCCCAGAACGTTGAATTTTGTGACCACAGTTGCAAACAGCCTCCAGAGGTCCTGTTCTACACCAGACCAGTGGAGCCAAACTGCAGCCCATCATCATCCTCATCTAATTGTAAGTAGGCAATCTAGTATATTATTAGTGACACTAATCTATAATTTACCTCACATTAAAGGGACACTATAGCTTAATGAAGTGGTTCTGGGGTCTATAGCTGGTCCCTGCAGACTTTTTAATGTAAACACACACTGTGTGCAGCACTGGCGTTAGTTCATATGGCAGATCATATGGGTGGGGTATTGTGATGTCACATGGGGGGGGCGGCAAATTTATATTTTGTCTAGGGCGGCAAAAATCCTTGCACCGGCTCTGATCCTGGGCAGGTGCACCAGTCTACTGGTGACCCACAGGAGGGGAGTGCACTGATTGCACTGCACTCTCCTCCTGCCCAGACCCGTCTTGACCGCAGTGCAAGTGCCCTCTGCCCCTAATTTACAGTGACTCACACTCACAACAAGCAGTGCCTGGAGCCCTTTGCAGAGATGGAAACAAAGAGGTTCTGCGGCAGCTGGCCGTCCTGCAAGCATTACATTAAACAGCTGTTCCCCATGCAGCCACAGGTGGCGTTGTGCTGGGAGACTGTGATTACTCTTCACTTCCTCCCAGCCTACAGAGCAGCGCATGGGGGAGAGAGGAGGAGGCATGATTTAATCTTGAATAAATAGTCTAAGCAAACCTTTATAAATTTGGGGGGATCAGCTCTGTTTCCACAGTTTATTGGTGTTTACTCACATCTCTGTATTAATATTGAGGGATGTCTAAGTAGTAACATCAGTGTGTGTCAGCAGGGCCAGCCGTTGGGGTGGGCAAGCTGTGCGGTCACGCAGGGTGCCATGACAACAGAGGCGCCCGGCGGCCAACACAGCTCACAAGTTGGGTACACCAGCATATTTAATTTAAACGATTCGCTGGTGGTCCTCTGGTGCGCACCAGCAGTAGGTTCAGTCAGATCATATCCTCTCCCTCGTGGTTCCGGCGCTCAGTTAGTGAGTCAGAGCACAGGCTCAGAGATTCTCAGCCTGTGCTCTGACAACATTGAAAGTCAGAGCCGTGAAGGAGCGGGTATGGCAAAGAGCTACTGATTAGCATAACATCAATATCCGTTATAAAACCAGAAAAAGGTGGGCATGGATGGTGAACTGATTTGGTGGCGCAATGGGCCACTTGACTGGTTTTGCCCCCCAGGCCTAAGGCTGCCAGCCCTCCCCTGCTCTGACCTGTACTGATGCAGAGCAGCAAAGAAAGAGGAAATGATGTATGGGGAGGGGAGTTTTATAGTACCTAACTTTTTTCTGATTGGTTGTTTTTCTCTGTGCTGCTGTGAGGTTTTAGTAAAGAGAGACTTAAGCAAATATGAAGCCTCCTGTCATGTTATAAAATTATTTATCCTTCTTATTAAGATTTTCAACGTTATAAAAAAACTATCTTTAAAAACTATTTTTTCAAACATTAGATCGGGTATCAAATTGTTGAGCATCACTGAAGTTTAATACTCTAATACATTGTCCATTGGGAATAGTGTACAACCTAATCTATTTAACTATTAACGTCAACTTTTTGAAACAGGTTTTAGTCTTTATTGTCCCAGCCTCAATATACATTTCTAAGTCTAAAAAATTCACCATATAAGAACTATATTCACAAGTAAGAACTATGCCACTTTTGTTATTATTTAGTATATTTAGAAACTGCTGTAAAACATCCTTGTCGCCAACCCAAATAAAAAATATGTAATCGATATATCTGCAATATAAAAGCAAGTTCGCATGCCAGGAGCCATTCCTCCTGCAGAATCCAAAAGGACATAAACAGGTTGGTATAACTGGGTGCAAACTTGGTTCCCATCACAATCCCAAATAGCTGTAAGTAAAAATGTCAAATGAATCAGAAATAATTATTCTGTGAAATAAAGTTGATCCCTTCAACAATAAAATCCATTTGGATGTCTAAAACCTGGCTTTTCTTAAGAAAATATTTAACAACTTTGCAGCCTAATTCATGTGAAACAATTGTGTATTGTCAATTTCTTGAACGCCTGTGTCTTTTCACCGACCAGCCAAGAGAGCGCTATTTGATAGGTTTGTTTCCACGAACTAGGGGAACAAACGCCAGGGAAAATGTTTGTGGATTTGTTCGGTTTTTAGACCGACCGCAAAGCCTAATTTCATGGAACTCATTCTGGGCAGGAGCCTTGTGTGCGGTCGGCCATAAAAGTTGTGAGCTGCGGTCTGGGAATTTTTCCACGATAACGCTGGCCAATATACAAAAAGCCCGCAGCCAGTTCGCAAACGTTTTGGGGATCTTCCTATACGTTTCCCTACGTTATTTCTCTTCTTCCTCCTTCGGTAATCTCGCCGCCTAAGTCCGTTCTTTCACCCGACCCCCCTACCGACCCAGACGTAGCCAACCCGGGGTCACCACTCACCGCCCCGATTGCCTGTCCCACGGATCCGAGACCTGCCTCCGGAACATGCTGCACTTATTCTACTCTGAGATTATGTACTCTGTTCGCGGAGTTTGTGTTTCCTCTTTTTCCTGCCGATCCTTGATCACTCTGTTGTACCTAATCCACACGCAGTAGGTCAAAATAAAGAATTAAAAAAATAAAAAATAAGAAAAGGACATTTAAAGCATTTAAATCAGACAAATCAGAGGCATCAATATAAGATATAAGAATGCCAATAATGCTTGCAAAAAGGCAATTAAAGTGGCTAAACTAGAAAATGAGAATTTGATAGCCAATGAAAGCAAAACCAACCCCAAATTTATTTCAAGTACATCAATTCTAAATAAAAGTAAAAAAATGAAAGTATAGGTACACTGGAAACAGAGATGGGTCTGTTAGTTAATGAAAACCAGGAAAAAGCAGACATTTTAAATATGTATTTTTCATCAGTATATATTAATAAGGATCCAATGGCAAGAGATATACAAATGATTGCTGAAAAAAACATGCAGATAACTTGTGATTGGATGGCTCAAGACAAGGTGCTACAGTAGTTAATGAAAATTAATGTAAATAAAGCTCTGGGGGCCTGACGGCATTCACCCACAAGTACTTAAGGAGCTAACTGTGAAAATAAATGAACCTCTGTATTTAATCTTTCAAGATTCATTTCTTTCAGGAATTGTACCGGAGGATTGGAGGAAGGCAGATATCGTTCCTATATTTAAAAAGGGTTAAAAATCATTGCCTGGAAATTATAGACCTATGAGCTTAATGTCTGTGACTGGGAAAGAATTTAAAGGGCTATTAAGGGATAATATTAAGGAAATCATTGGAAAGAACTGTGTTATTAGCAATAATCAGCATGGTTTTATGAAACATAGGTCATGTCAAACTAACCTAATTGCATTCGGTGAAGAAGTAAGTAGAAGTATAAATCAGGGTGATAAAAGCTGGGAGTTTCAAAGAAGGTTAGTGGAAATACCAACCACTTGAAAAAATCCCTGAAGTGGAGCGCTAAATAATATACATACTTACCCCTAATCTTTAGGGGTATCACACAATTCAAAGTGGAGATCAACGTATGCAGAGAAAGAAAAAAAAGTGGGGGGGAGGGAAGAGAGAAAATAATTCAATGGTGGAGTATATAGAATCTGTAATGTGAATGATAAAGTATACAAAGGGATCAACTCACAAGTGGAGAGCCAAAAGGGAACTGGCTCAAATCATATTCACTTTGGTGTACATCAGGAGACACCTTCCTTCTTCCTTCAATTCTCATTGGAAAATATGTAGAGGCAAAAAAACTCTATCTAGTGTAGTATGTATAAGAATAAATATGGACACAAATATGGTGTTTGGCTGACCTTACTAAGAGACAATATGGTGTTTCTGGCTCTGGTTTGGATGGCTTGTTACCCACTTAGGGGGGTTCACCTTGTTTGTTGTGGAGGTAGAAAACAGCAGAATCTGGACTAAAATAATGATCCAACTGAAATTTTAAAAGTAATCACACAGATAAATTACAAAGTAATAAAATAATAGTCCTCTCTATCCTGGGATGGAAGTGATCTTCTCATCGCTACCTCCTCTCTTTTAAATTCAGGTTACCTTCCTGATTCGTCCTCCGAGTGTCCTCGTAATCCAATCCGATCCGTTGGATTCATAGGCGTTTGCTTCACAGCTGACCGTCGCTCTTGCATCGAATTACGTTACGCCTACCGTCACTTCCGGTATGGGTTTCGCCATCTCGCTTGCTGGCATTTACTTGTATTCTTGTCAGTTCTCAATGTTCATACGTAAGGGTATTTTTGCACATAAGTCCATACAAGTTCATATGTATATAAAAATTACAACAAAGAGAAAGTATATTAAAAGATCAGTTTTACATTCTGAATCATAGGGAGTTATCATACATTAAATGAATTAGAGAACAGAGGTATATATTACCCTCTTAACATTTATCAAATTTTAGAGTGCCATACCTCTCAAGTATCATAAAAAGCCTATAGTCAGGTATATTTTATAGCAATGATTTAAGTAAGTTGCACATAAAGTGGAAAGATTACTAAAATTATTATTTAAAAAAGTAGTAATACCTAATAAGATCTAAAAGCATCATAAAACGTAATCAGGGTGTTGCAGTGGATGTGATCTAGTTGGATTTTGCCAAGGCATTTGATACAGTTACTCTCAATAGGTTAGTTTTCAAACTAAAAGAAATTGGTCTAGATGAATATTCTTGTTCTTGGGTAGAACATTGGCTTAAGGATAGAGTACAACGAGTTGTCATTAATGGTACATGTTCAAACTGGACAAAAGTGGTAAGTGGTGTCCCTCAGGGTTCTATTCCGAGACCGCTTCTATTTAACATATTTATAAATTATCTTGCAATAGGCATTGAAAGCCATGTTTTAGTGGTTGCAGATGACACAAAAATTTGTAAAGTAATAAAATGTGAGCAGGATATTGCCTTGCTGCAGAGGGATTTGGATAGATTGGGGGACTGGGCACTAAAATGGCAGATGAAATTTAATGCAGAGAAATGCAATAATTATGCACTTCGGGGTCAAGAATGCACAAGCGACTTGTACCCTAAATGGTAGTGAATTAGGGATAGCAACACACAAGAAGGATTTGGGAATTGTTATAGACAACAAATTAGGCAGAAATATGCAATGTCAATCTTCAGTTGCTAAGGCCAGTAAGGTTTTCTCATGTATAAATAGAGGCATGAATTCTAGGGATGAAAATATAATTTTGCCTCTTTATAAATCGATAGTAAGACGACACCTTGAATATGCTGTGCAATTTTGGGCACCTGTTCTAAAGAAGGATATCATGGCACTAGAAAAAGTGCAGAGATAGGCTACACAATTGATAAAAGGAATGGAACATTTTAGTTATTAAGAAAGGTTAAAAAAATTTCAATCTCTTTAGTTTGGAAAAACGTCGCCTCAGAGGGGATATGATAACTTTATACAAATATATTGGGGGCCAGTACATACCATTATCTGGAAATCTATTCATAAACAGGGCTATACATATGACACAAGGTCACACATTTAGGCTGGAAGAAAGGAGATTTAATCTAAGGCAAAGAAAAGGTTTTTTTTCTAAAGTAAGAGCAATAAGGATATGGAATTCTCTGCCTGAAGAGGTGGTTTTATCAGAGTCCATACAGATGTTTAAGCAGTAATTGTATAAATACGTGCAATAAACATAACATACAGGGATATAATTTCTAATTAGTGGGGTAATAGCTGCTTGATCCAAGGAGACATCTGACTGCCATTTTGCAGTCAAGATGGATTTTTTTTCCTAGTTTGTTGCAAAATGCTAAGGATTTTTTGCCATTTTTTGGGTCAACAGCAAAATCATATGTGAAAAAGGCTGGACTTGATGGACACAAGTCTCTTTTCAGCTATGTAACCGTAATGTTTCTGAGCAAGGAAGCTGCTTTTAACCTCAACAATTATAACTGATGTTTTACAGTTTCCCGATAAGCAATTGCAAAAAGCATAGAAACTAGCACATTGTTATGTATTATTTTATAAAATACAAACTTCTTCATAACAACAAGTGAATATAGAATGTAAACTGTAAATAATTTTTCTCTATATGGACAATATCATTTTGTCATTAAAAGAGAAAAATAAGCTGGAAATCAGATAACACACAACACTTAATGACTCCAAAGCACTATTCATGAAATATACAAGGTCCGTAACTGCTTGAAACAATAGAAAACGAGAAGCTGGACTTCATTCGAAGAAGAATGCCTCAATCCACACAGATAGAAAATGTTACATAATTTCTGCTGAAGGGCCTTTGTTTGTTTCAGTCCATATTGGGATACACCAAGAAATAATGGAGATATCACATGTTCTACTCACTATCTGTGTCATTCTTCTTCGAGTGAAGTCTTGCTTCTCATTATCCAGTTTAAGTACGCCGACATTATTTGTAGAGTTGCCAAGGGATTGTCAGTCCCCTTGTTATTAATTTGTAAAACATAAAAATTAAAGTCTCTATATACACACAAACACAGATCTCCTCGTGTAATTTAATAAATGAGTTCAGAAGAGATTATAACTCCTATTAAATCATTAACCCCTTCAGGACGGAGTCAATAGTGCACGTTCTGATCAAAACAAAACGTAAACAAAAACTGGAATTTGCGCTATATGTCTGTTCACCCGTAGTTCCCCTCTTTCAAATTATATGCACCCACACTTATTGTATATCATTTTGTTCAGGAGAAACAGGGCTTTAATTTATCATTAACTATTCATATATGGAACATAATTCATTATGAATAAAAATTAAAAAAATGTGAGAAAATAAGATTTTTTTTTAAATTTGTATTTCCGTCTGACATTTTAGCTGTGAATGTCATAATACTGTTAGGTGGGGCGGAGCCAAGCAAGCAATCGAGATAGACGCACACAAATGAGCTCCCGGTGCAAATCGCCTAAAAAACCCGTTTTAACGCTCACACAAAGTGCAGCAAAGACACCCCACGGCTCCACGGAGGATATGGGGAGAAAGACGAAAAAACAGAAACCAGATAAACCAAAAACTGGCCCAGATATCGGAGATTTGTTCCGACAGGCGCAGAGAACGCATGGGCCCAAGATGGCCGCGGACTTTGCGGAATATACTGATTCCTCAGACGACACGGGCCTGGAGGAATACCCGGGCGGTATGTTTGCCCCGCTCACACAGCCGACCCCGAAAAAGGGGCCACCCAACCCGGTAACCACAGAGACACTGCGTACTATGTTGGGGGACCTGCAGAAAGTGCTACAAGCCGATATGGCCCAGCTTAGGACGGACCTAACTGGCATGGTGACCCGTATAGGAACACTAGAGGCCTCATCTGACCAACAGGCCCAAGCCATACTGGAGCTCCGGACGGAGGTACAGGCCCTTAAACAACAACAAGAGGCCACCAACCTACGTTTTACGGCCTTGGAAGACCTAAGGCGCCGCAACAATGTTAAAATAAGGGGAGTCCCTGACGATGTTCCGACTGAGGAACTCCCGCATCTGGTTCATAGGCTACTCGGAGTAATCCTGACACCGAAACAAGCCAAACTCACCTCAATTGAAGCGGTCTTCCGAGTCCCCAAGCCGCAAAGAGCTCCGGCATCTGCGACCCGGGATGTGGTGGTGAAGTTCCGCACGGGCGCAGACAAAACAGAGATACTCTCTAGCCTCAAAGGGAAAACACCATTCACATTCGAGAACGCGGTCCTTACCTTTTACACGGATCTATCCGGAGACACTCTTCAATGGCGGCGATCCCTCCAACCCTTCACGGCACTCCTGAGGCAAAGCGGCATAACGTACCAATGGCGCACGCCGAGAGCACTGCAGGTACAGGGAAATAACGAGACTTTCACAGTAACAGACCTCCGGGGTGCGGAGTCAATACTCACAACCCTCGGCTTGCCTGAGGACTCCCTGGCTACCCCAAGGCATCCTGTGACCTCCTCATCTACGGCTCCCCGCTGGGACCCAACGAAGATAACACCGTTTGAGCCACGGCGGAAAAAAACGGAGGCAGAAGCTGCGACCACCTCCTGATCACCAGAGACTTACAATCTCCCTTTTGCACAGCGACCACAAGGTACCGGCAATCCAGAACCCCAGGGGACTATACCAGACCCAACCTAAACGACTCTGGCTTCAAAGAACCCCGGCGGGCCTTGGCCTCTCCATAAGACCTCTGGGCATCTCAGGGATGACTGGACCAGAGGCACAACACCTGTGGTCCGCAACTGCTCATAGGGGAGAAATGAGAATCGGCACACCAGCCGCCTGTAGAAGGGACGCTACCCTGCCTCCCACGAGCAGTCAATGACCGTTACCGCTCTCTGTAACACCGTTCGAACTGTGTTTTCCTCCAATTTTCTCCATATGAAGCAGTCTGGTTTTTCATGTTTTACCTTTCGTACTGTTATGTCTATCTTGACTTAATTTCCTAGTTTAGCTGAAGCTAACTTCAATGTTTATCTTGACCTTATTTCCATGTTTATCTCGATTGCATTTTTATTTTTATTTCAATTGAACTCCTACCTATGATACCGTTCACACAGCTAGTTAATACACCCCCACATAATACCCTCGGAGGCTCCAGCCCACAGGGAAGACACATCGCTCCAGACAGATAACACCACCCACCCGATATGGGTTACTCCCAGGCACACAGCCCATGCACAGACAGCGAAGGGGGACCACACTTAGCCACGCTGGAATGACACAGCGCTCAACAGCCCCATAACCACATAAAGAACATATCCGAGAGCGGACCGGCCCGACCCGACTCCTTACTCGGGACACACACGTACGCATCGCTGACATGACAAGGTGGTGATACCTAATCAAACGGCCACCTAACCCAGGAACTCTGCTAGTTCACGCCGCACAGCCTAAACATAACAAAGCAAAACATATCACCGCAAATGCGCTGACAAACCACCCTAGCAATGTTGAACGAGAACAATCTCGCTGTATATGACTGTTGTCACTGTTTAGTTAACTCTGTTATAACTATTAATCTGACACCCCAGGTTTAAACATCCTTTCCAAGCTGGTGTACCATCCTAGCCCTAAATTCCTCTCTCTTTTACTTTTATCTTAATTTTGTGTCTAAGTTTAAGCATATTTGAGCCAGTGTACCAGATAACTACTACATCTCATGTCTAAGCTTGCTAGGGAAGCTTGCCCACCTATATTGGCTTGGCATTCACACAGCGAGGCTACTTGCCTGCGTAGTTTAGACATTAAGACATAAGATTATATTATACTGTTAGCAACCTATGACAGCCCTGTCTATTTCTCTCTTGTAAATTAATCTTATGCTATTGCCACTCGCAAGGTCTAATCTACAGAATTACTCAGCATTACTTTAACATATATAAAAATGTGCCGTTAATCCTAATGCACCAACTGTATTATCTGTGTATTAGCTCGAGGAATGCTGTTGGGGCACCACGAGCCTGCATGTTATTCATTCACAGCACAATAAAAATAAAGAATTTAAAAAAAAAAAAATAATACTGTTAGGTTTTACTGCACAAAAATGCACATATTTGTAATCAGCGATGTCTCACGAGTACAACAGTACCCCCCATTAACAGGTTTTATGGTGTTTTGGAAAGTTACAGGGTCAAATATAGAACGTTCCATTTTCAAATAAAAATTTGCCAGATTGGTAATGTTACCTTTGAGACGGTGTGGTAGCCCAGGAATGAAAATTACCCCCATAATGGCATACCATTTGAAAAAGTAGACAACCAAAGGTATTGAAAGTGGGGTATGTTTAGTCATTTTTAGTAGCCACTTAGGAACAAACACTGGCCAAAGTTAGCGTTCATATTTTTTTTTTGTTAAAAAAGCAGATAACGAATATTTGGCCAGTGTTTGTGACTAAGTGGCTACTAAGAAAGACTGGACATACCCCACTTGCAATACCTTGGGTTGTCTACTTTTGCAAATGGTATGCCATCATGGGGGTAATTCTCATTCCTGGGCTACCATATGGTCTCAAAGTCAACATAACCAATCTGGCAAATTTCAATGTCAAAAAAATGAAATGCAAGCCTTATATGTGACTCTCTAACTTTCCAAAACACCATGAAACCTGTACATGGGGGGTACTGTTATTCTCGGGAGACTTCACTAAACACAAATATTAGTGTTTTAAAACAGTAAAACATATTACAACAATAAAATAGTCCATAAAAATGCCGTTCGTTTGTAAAAAATGCAAAAAAAAATAGCTTTTACTTAAAATATCATCATTGTAATACAATTTACCAGTATGAAACACTAATATTTGAGTTCAGCGAAGTCTCCCGAGTAAAACAGTACAGGTTTTATGGTGTCTTGGAGAGTTACAGGGTCAAATATAGTGCTTGCGAATTAAATTCTCTGCACTTTCTCCCTGTGTTATCAGGTATGTCAATCACATTTTAATTAATCAAATCACCTAATTATGTTAAAAGATTACTTAAATATACACGTAGAACTTTAATATATATGCATTTATAGGTATTTAAATTCTATGTGTATACTAATGTAATCTTTTATGTAATTATATGTATTTATCTGTGTATATATATATATATTTGCGGTTATTTGCATTTTATATATAGATAGATATATATAGAATGTCATTCTAAGTGTATTTTGTTACCAATATATATATATTAATAACAAAATACAGTTAGAATGAAATTTTGTTTCAATATTTTATTTATTAATTTTATTATTTTATTTATTTATTATTGTAATTATACGCATTTATATATATAATATATGTGTATATATCTATCATATATATAATATATGTATATTATATATATGTAATGTCATTCTAAGTGTATTTTAATACTAATATATGTACTTATATTAGTATTAAAATACACTATGTATGACGTTAAATATATATAATATGTATATATATTATATATATAATTTCCTGGCCATATCCATGGCAGCACAACAATGGGTAGCTCCTCCCTATCCCTAATTAGACAGGAACAGAATTAAATCAGGGGTATAAATACCCCCTCCCACCAATGAACCCTTAGTCTTTTTTTCCTGTCCTATCCCTATAGGACTCCAGTCAGTATAGACTGTGAACTTACTTTTTCTTTTGGCTTACCTGAGGGTCTTTACCTTCGGCCTCAAGGGAGTTTCAGCCTCTCTTCCTTGGGAAGTCTCCAGTACGTGGCCCTGCGCAAAGGATAACCCCCTGGAGATGCTCCTTTAGTGACCGGGAGCCACTTGCATTGACCTTAGGGGTAGCAAGGAAAAAATTGGCAATAAGGAACTTTCCCTGCAGTAACCAAGTGATAGCAGGAAGTGGCAGAAGAACCTCATCTTCAGAAGATTCTTCTCACCTCTACCTGACAGGCACTGTAAGTTTAAATGCATTTTTTTTATGTATTGAATTACTAAGGGCTGTCAGGTTTCCCCCTTCCACCTCTTTGTAATGTGCCATTCATTCTCATTCAAAATAAGGATTTTGTATTTTTATTTTTTTTTTAGTTTTTCTCTTCCCCTTTAAAAGATTTTGAAAGTTTTACCGGCTTGCCGCCATCTTGGCGGCGTCCTCTTGGTGCTCTGCGCCTGCGCGGGCGCATGCGCGGTCCGTCGGCCACGTCATGCTTCTTCCGCGCATTCGCGGACCTGTGACTGCGTCTGTAGACATTTGCGCACATGCGCGGATCAGGGGCGCGTCATAGGGTTTTCCGCGCATGCGCGGTGTATTTGCGCATGCGCGGGGCGTTCTTCCGGGTTCGCGGTGACGTCATCTGTGACGTCATTCGCCGCCTTTAAAAAGGCGCCAAAATTGAATTTCTTTACCTGTTTCAGGTTGCCTGGACACCTGGGAGCTCTTGCAGCATCTTTTCTTCCAGTTTTGTTCATTATTTTCAAGCCTCCAGTTTTCTGTAACTCAGGTATGGTTTTATTTCTTAAAGGCACATCCTCTTTTTTTTCACATATTGAATTTTTATACTTTTTTGGGTATAAATATTTCAATTCTTTCCTATGTTATGACAGGGAAGATGGACAAGTCTTTCTCATCGGACTCTGAGGCATCCGTCCATAAACTAAGGTCACAATCTAAAGGTTATAGGTAAGCCATCATTATTTTTTTCTCTCTCTCTCTCTTTATCTATGCCAAACAAAAGAGTGCCTGGTTTAATTGTATTTCCCTATTATGACAGCTCTACGGGAATTAAAGCATCCAGAACTTCCAAAGGCAAGTCGCCTATGAAGAAGAGATGCGAAGCCTGCAGCAACAAACCACTAGAAGGCAAACGTCTCTGCACAGAATGCCTGCCTACAGCTGCTGGCACTTCTACTACTGCCCCTACTCCAGATATGATGGAATTTATCAAGCAGGCGGTCTCCAAGGGCATCAGAGAAGCGGGGAAATCCCACAAGAGCCCCAAATCTCTGAATCCTTCGGGTTTTCTCCAGAGGAATCCTCAGATGAGTCCATGGACTCCTACAGGGACGGGCTGTCTTCTTCAGAGGAAGAATCTTATGCCCCAGAATTCATGGAGCCTGCTCAAGTTGATTATTTAATATCCAGAGTTCGCAAATCCTTGTGTCTCAAGGAAATATCCTCAGAGCAACCTTCTACTTCCAGTAGATTTTTCGCTGATCTGAAGAAAAAGAGAGCCACATTTCCAGCTCATGAGACAATCAAGGAGCTGATTCAAGACGAATGGTCTAATACTCGCAGAAAACTGACATCTCAAGGCAGAGTTGCTCGTTTTTACCCATTTGAGAGGAAAGACTCCAGCTGTTGGGATTCGGCTCCTAAGGTAGATGCGGCCGTAGTAAGACTGGCCAAACACACTACTCTACCGGTTGATGACGCAGGCTCATTTAGAGACCCTATGGACAGAAAAATTGATCTGAACCTCGCCAAGGCTTACGTGGCTGCTGGCACAGGCCTCCATCCAGCAGTCGCTCTCACTTCAGTTTCCCGAGCTTTAAAGATCTGGATGGAGAATCTAGAAGCAGACATCCAAAGAGGCAGGAGCAGATCCAGTCTTCTGGACAGTCTAAACGATATAAAGCTTGCAGTAGACTTTACCTCTGATGCTTCGGTGGATCTGGTTAAGGCCTTTGCCAGAAATATGGCCCTCTCCGTTTCAGCCAGAAGGGCTTTATGGTTAAGATCCGGGATAGAGGATACCTTTTCGAAATCTAGTTTATGTGCCTTACCTTTCCACGGCGACATGTTGTTTGGGAAAAACTTGGATGACTGTATTAAGAGAGCTGCCGAAGGCAAAAGAGCTTTTCTTCCGCAGGATCGTAAACCCAGAGGTTCCTTTCGATCCAAACGATACCCAGACTATTTCTCCTTTCGAGATGCCAGATCTTACAAGCCAGGAAGAGAGCATGGAAGACCCCAGCCTTGGAGAGGTGGACAGTCTTCTACCAGAGGCGGTAAGTCTAGAGGTGCCTCGTTCCACAAGAACCCCAGATCCTTATGACTGGTCCCCCCCCCCCCCAGTCTATAGGTGTGGGGGCACGTCTGTTACTCTTCCAAGACGCATGGGAACTATCCACTACAGACAAATGGGTGTTGGATATCATAAGAAGAGGATATCGTTTAGAATTTTTCAGACCCCCTCCAGCTTACTCCTTTCAAACGACCAAGTGGCCAGGAGACGCAGAAAAAAGACAGGCCTTAAAAGATTTCATCTCGACACTCCAGGAAGGAAATGTCATCATTCCAGTTCCCCAGCAACAGCAAGGTCAAGGGTTTTACTCTCACCTGTTTCTCACCAGAAAAGCTTCAGGTGGTTGGAGACCTATCTTAGACCTAAGCAGACTAAATCAGCATCTCCTCATCCGGAAGTTCAAGATGGAGTCTATTCAATCCATCATAAAGGTCGTTTTTCCACACCAATGGATGATTTCTATAGACTTGGCAGACGCTTATTTCCACATCCCCATTGCTCCAGAACATCAGAAATTCCTTCGGTTTGCGGTGGAACAAGGGCATTTTCAATTCCGAGCCCTGCCGTTCGGTCTCAGCACGGCTCCAAGAACATTCTCCAAGGTCTTGGTTGTTTTAATAGCGGAGCTCAGGAAAATGGGCATAGCCATTTACCATTACTTAGACGACATCCTCATCCTGGCAGAAGACTCAAGTACCCTTCAGACCCATGGGCAGGTTTGTCTACGTTTCCTACGCCATCATGGTTGGAAGATAAACGAGAAGAAGAGCCAATTGCAGCCGGCTCAGGAGATGAAATATTTGGGGGCCATATTCAACACACGGTCAGGCACAGTGCGACTGTCTCCAGAAAGAGGTACAAAGTTGATGAACAAGGTCAAAGACATGTTGGCATCCAATGTGACCTCAGCAGAAAGATGCATGAGCCTGTTAGGAACGATGTCCTCCACCATCGGACTGACAAGATGGGCCCAATGGAGGATGAGGGTTTTCCAGAAGAATTTCATCCTACAATTCAGAACGAGAAATCCACTTCAGCCTATCAAGATTCCCCCTCACGTCCATCAATCTCTGATTTGGTAGTTACAGAAGAAATCCCTGTTCCGAGGGTTTCCATTGGGGAACATCACATGGACAGTTATTACCACAGACGCAAGCCAGTGGGGATGGGGTGCTCACCTACAACATCAGTTTATCCAAGGGAAATGGTCCTTTCCAGTAACAGAGACTCCCTCCAACCAATTAGAACTCTTGGCAGTTCTAAAAGCTCTAGAGGTTCTTCTGCCCCTCATTTGCCTCAGGTGGATCAAGATCAGATCAGACAATTCCACTGTAGTGGCCTACTTAAACCATCAAGGGGGAACAAGGAGTCAAAAACTGATGTCCATTATGAGGCCGCTAATGTCCTTCTCCCAGAAGCATCTAGCAGGCCTATCAGTGATGCATCTTCCGGGAGCCCAGAATTCCATAGCAGATTACCTGAGCAGAGTGGAATTAGATCCAGGGGAATGGAGTCTGTCAAACAAGGTGTTCGAAGACATCTCTCAAGTATGGGGCGTGCCACAAGTCGACCTAATGGCAACACACAAGAACAGGAAGGTGAGGCGCTTCTTTTCAAAAAACTTCGATCCCCAAGCATCAGGAAGGGATGCTCTTTCAATCGATTGGGAATTTCACCTAGGTTACGCATTCCCTCCTACACCCCTCATCTTTCCCCTTCTGAGACGATTAAGGCAGGAGAAGGTATCCATCATCCTCATAGCCCCCTTTTGGCCTCGCATGCCATGGTTTCCTCTGCTGTTGAGCCTTTGCAGTGCAGA
This sequence comes from Pelobates fuscus, assembly GCF_036172605.1. Lineage (NCBI taxonomy): Eukaryota > Metazoa > Chordata > Amphibia > Anura > Pelobatidae > Pelobates > Pelobates fuscus. The sequence goes on from NC_086322.1 coordinate 255,974,497, forward strand.
CCCCTGGCAGCTTCCGAATATTCCTTCCCTTCTACATCAGGGTCCTGTCCTCCACCCAGACCCTGCCTCCCTCAAGCTGATGGCATGGAAATTGAAAGGGAAAGATTGATCTGCAAGGGATTTTCTCATGCTGTCATTGATACTCTACTACAAGCAAGGAAACGCTCTACATCTTCCACTTACTACAGAATCTGGGACGTTTTTTCCTCCTGGGCTGCATCCAACCACAGGAATATTCAGTCTATCTCCTCCAAGGAGATTCTTGAATTTCTACAATCTGGTCTTGATAAGGGATTAAGCTACAATACCCTGAAGGTACATATTTCGGCTCTTTCGGCCCTTACGGATCAAAGATGGGCCTTGAACACTGACGTGATCAGATTTATGGCTGCAGTTTTAAAAATCAAGCCTCCTATCAAGCCCTTCGCCCCACCATGGGATCTTCCCTTGGTGTTAAAAGCTCTGAGCAATTCTCCATTTGAGCCTCTTGAATACGTCTCTCCTCAGTTACTCACCATTAAGACGGTTCTATTGGTGGCCTTGGCCTCTGGTAGACGAGTGTCTGAACTCCATGCCTTATCAACTAAAGAGCCCTTTACAGTTTTTCATAAGGACAGAGTTATTTTACGGACTGTTCCCGAATTTCGTCCTAAGGTGGTGTCAGCTTTTCACATTAATGAAGAAATAGTACTCCCGGCTCTTCATTCGGAGTCTTCTACTGAGGATGCTGAACCTCTGCCTTCTCCGTTAGATCTTGTTCGATGTCTGTCTGTCTATCTGCAAAGATCTTCAGCCTGGCGGATCTCTCAAAGGCTTTTCATCATCCCCAACGGTCCCAGAAGTGGGCTTCAGGCTTCTAAGATGGCCATCAGTAAATCGATTCTTGCCGCCATCATTCAGGCTTACCAGGCTTCAAAGATGAAAATTCCTGAGGGGCTCAAGGCCCACTCCACGAGGTCCCTTTCCTCATCTTGGGCAGCAGCAGCTAATTTGTCACCTGAACTGATTTGCAAAGCAGCCACTTGGTCTTCTCCGAACACGTTTATAAGGCATTACCAGATTGACGTTAAAGCCAGCCACTCAGACTCTTTTGGCAAATCAGTCTTATCCGCAGTCAACTCTACTTGATTAATTTCTATTGCACGTATGTTTTCTAATACACCAGCATTTAAAAAAATTTTGAGTCTGTGTTTTTCTTTATTCCCTCCCTGGGTTATTGCTTGGGTATTACCCATTGTTGTGCTGCCATGGATATGGCCAGGAAAGATGAAAATGTATCCATACTTACCGTAATTTTCCTTTCCTGGTCATAGGCCATGGCAGCACTTAGATCCCGCCCTGGGATATTGCTGTTAACAAAGACCAAGGGTTCATTGGTGGGAGGGGGTATTTATACCCCTGATTTAATTCTGTTCCTGTCTAATTAGGGATAGGGAGGAGCTACCCATTGTTGTGCTGCCATGGCCTATGACCAGGAAAGGAAAATTACGGTAAGTATGGATACATTTTCATCTTTCCTGGCCATATCCATGGCAGCACAACAATGGGTAATAACCCAAGCAATAACCCAGGGAGGGAATAAAGAAAAACACAGACTCAAAACTTTTTTTTAAATGCTGGTGTATTAGAAAACATACGTGCAATAGAAATTAATCAAGTAGAGTTGACTGCGGTAAGTATGGATACATTTTCATCTATATACAGGGAGTGCAGAATTATTAGGCAAATTAGTATTTTGACCACATCATCCTCTTTATGCATGTTGTCTTACTCCAAGCTGTATAGGCTCGAAAGCCTACTACCAATTAAGCATATTAGGTGATGTGCATCTCTGTAATGAGAAGGGGTGTGGTCTAATGACATCAACACCCTATATCAGGTGTGCATAATTATTAGGCAACTTCCTTTCCTTTGGCAAAATGGGTCAAAAGAAGGACTTGTCAGGCTCAGAAAAGTCAAAAATAGTGAGATATCTTGCAGAGGGATGCAGCACTCTTAAAATTGCAAAGCTTCTGAAGCGTGATCATCGAACAATCAAGCGTTTCATTCAAAATAGTCAACAGGGTCGCAAGAAGCGTGTGGAAAAACCAAGGCGCAAAATAACTGCCCATGAACTGAGAAAAGTCAAGCGTGCAGCTGCCAAGATGCCACTTGCCACCAGTTTGGCCATATTTCAGAGCTGCAACATCACTGGAGTGCCCAAAAGCACAAGGTGTGCAATACTCAGAGACATGGCCAAGGTACTGAACAAGACACACAAGCTGAAACGTCAAGACTGGGCCAAGAAATATCTCAAGACTGATTTTTCTAAGGTTTTATGGACTGATGAAATGAGAGTGAGTCTTGATGGGCCAGATGGATGGGCCCGTGGCTGGATTGGTAAAGGGCAGAGAGCTCCAGTCCGACTCAGACGCCAGCAAGGTGGAGGTGGAGTACTGGTTTGGGCTGGTATCATCAAAGATGAGCTTGTGGGGCCTTTTCGGGTTGAGGATGGAGTCAAGCTCAACTCCCAGTCCTACTGCCAGTTTCTGGAAGACACCTTCTTCAAGCAGTGGTACAGGAAGAAGTCTGCATCCTTCAAGAAAAACATGATTTTCATGCAGGACAATGCTCCATCACACGCGTCCAAGTACTCCACAGCGTGGCTGGCAAGAAAGGGTATAAAAAAAGAAAATCTAATGACATGGCCTCCTTGTTCACCTGATCTGAACCCCATTGAGAACCTGTGGTCCATCATCAAATGTGAGATTTACAAGGAGGGAAAACAGTACACCTCTCTGAACAGTGTCTGGGAGGCTGTGGTTGCTTCTGCACACAATGTTGATGGTGAACAGATCAAAACACTGACAGAATCCATGGATGGCAGGCTTTTCAGTGACCAAAGGTGGCTATATTGGTCACTGATTTGTTTTTGTTTTGTTTTTGAATGTCAGAAATGTATATTTGTGAATGTTGAGATGTTATATTGGTTTCACTGGTAAAAATAAATAATTGAAATGGGTATATATTTGTTTTTTGTTAAGTTGCCTAATAATTATGCACAGCAATAGTCACCTGCACACACAGATATCCCCATAAAATAGCTAAAACTAAAAACAAACTAAAAACTACTTTCAAAAATATTCAGCTTTGATATTAATTAGTTTTTTGGGTTCATTGAGAACATGGTTGTTGTTCAATAATAAAATTAATCCTCAAAAATACAACTTGCCTAATAATTCTGCACTCCCTGTATACATATATTATATATATATAAATATATTTATTTTAATTTTACACATGTCTAATATTTTTTTTTTACAGATCCCACCAGCAGGGGGACTGTCTGACATTTCAGACAGTCCCCCTGCTGGCAGATCCACAGCCAGCTATAGGGGGCCATTTGATCGCTCTTTGAGAGCGATCACATGGCCCCCGGGGGCTTCTTTTGCCGTGGGGGGGGGGCTGCCTGGGCTGTGAGGCAGTCCTCCCGAAGCGGAGCGCTGGGAAGGTGAGTATACCGGGCGCTCCAGGGCTCAAAGCCGTTACGACGTTCTATGCCGTTGCAACGGCTTTAAAGCCCACTTAAAGCGGGACAGGTTCACTGTAAAACAAACATTAGGCCTTGGCAAACAAACATAATTACACAATATACATTATTATAGACATCATCATAAAACTAACAGGTGCACAAATTATCTAAAAATGAAAAACGTGATTGTCTTGAGAAATGATTAAAAAAAAAGTTGTATACACACACATGGCGTGTGTGTGTCAGTGTGAGTGTATGCACAGAGGTGCTCTATCTAGACTTTGTGAGACCGTAAACAAAGATGAAATATGTGCCTCATTATTCCATCATTACCTTAGCACACTTTTTCCCATAAACTCAAGCACATTCTTTCAGTCATATAGGCCCCTGTATGATTGTCCTTATTACAATTACCCCTTCCACAGTCCCTTTATTCTGATTACTATAATAACTTAATCTCACCCTATAATCATCTACATTCCATACACATAGTCTCCTTGCTAATCTCCGGAGACTTAAAACCAGGTATATTGGAAGTGGGGGGAAAATTCCCACATGATGCTCTGCTGCCGACTGTGGATTGGGTTGGAGGGCTCAGAATAAAAAAAAGGGGGTGGGGGGGTGAGGAGTGGGTAATGACCAGTGAATAGTGAGGCTCTATTGTTTTTTGAGTCATCGTTATCAAAGCTTTATTCTTCATTAAAGGGGGGGGGGGAGGTTCCTCGTATTCCATATATTATATATATATCCATATATTACTATGGTTACTTGTTCGATGGAAAAGTAGGGGTTCATTGAACCTGGTAGTGTGTTTAGGTGTGCTACCGTGTTGTATCACAAACAAAATAGGTGGAGCAAAAAAAACGATATACTTTCCTCTCTTCTTACTGTATTGCTGTAAAGATAGAGATGTATATAATAGTGCAGATATCTTTAAAACATATGTAACAAGTCAGTTTTACCAAAACACACTCACAAGGATAGAGCCATATACTAGACCTGGCTCTGGTGTGGATAACCTTAGGATCTCTTTTGGTGATCCAAATCCCCCTGCTGGTAATCCTGAAATCTGGAAACGTTCCAGTTTTCTCCCAGGAATTAATAGCAGAAATCAGATAGGTTCCAAAAAATGTATTTATTAAAACACTGGATAAAATAAATGGAAATAGGGGGCGTGGCCTGGCAGCCGACTAAAATGGCAGCCTAACGAGCGAGCTCCCGCGCATCCACGCTCAATCCAGCACCAGCAATCAGCATCGTAGCCAGCACCTACCCTGTACATGTCCCACACGGGTACCGGAGCCGCTTCACGCCGGAAGAAACGCGAGGAACCGCTGAATCTCTCCCCCACAGTGGCCGACATGTTCGCGGCCTCGCGACCTGCACAGGCCGCACAGGCCACACAAGATGGCCTCCGGACGGGCGCACGGGGCTCCCAATCCCCATCCACAACACCGGAGGGGGGGCAGATGGATCCAGGTGGCGGCAGCACAGCACAAATCCTGCAGAAACTGGCAGAAGTAAAGGCATACCTGGCGGGTGAGATCACACGCAGCACGCAGGACATAAAAGCCGAAATCCAGGCCCTGGGCATCCGCACTTCAGAGCTGGAGCAGAGAATGGAGGTACTGGTACAGGGCCATAATGAAGTGGTACAGCATTCCACCTCCCTAGACCACCACCTTATTGACCTGGAAATGCAGGTAGAAGACCTGTCTAACCGCACCAGGCGAAATAACCTCCACATCAGAGGGTGGCCTGAAACACCTAATGAAGGCCCTCTCACAGCACTAGTGGAGGCATACTTTAGCAGCCTACTCCCAGACATCCCAAAAGCCCAGTGGGCAATGGACCGGGCGGACACAGACACCCCAAGAGATATCATAATCTGCTTTCATCACTATACCACCAAGGAGGCTCTTCTGAGGTACAACAGAAATCACGAGTTAACATACAAAGGCAAGCCCATCTCTCTCTATCAAGATCTAGCACCAAGCACACTCCAAAGACGGAGGGAATGGAGACCGCTGACGGATCTTCTGCGACAACACGAAATCCGCTTAATACAGATAATGCGCCCATCAAAGGGCATGAACAAGGGTTAGCACACGTGACAGAATGGCGGGAGAGGGGAGGAGGGAGTGGGGTTAGTAGGAGGGGGTCGGCACGTAGCCACTAAGCCTAAATGGAGGGGAAGACTCCCACGCAGAAGATAGGGAGGGCAAAATTAGTTAACAGCGGGAGGGAAACACTAAGTTACCCAAGGAGGGACAAAGGCAAGACCACCTCTCTTTAACTGGGACAAACCAGACTGTAAGTTATGCAGCAGCTGGTTGTGTACTACATCACAGTGGAAGGGGGCTGGGAGATCACCAACCCCGAGAGGTGCACTTTCTCACATCACTCGGGAGGGATGAGCACCCCCACCCTAATCTGGCACAGGTTAAGACCAGATTATTACCTTATATTTATTTTACATGTGTATTTGTATGTACATTGAAATTGTTACTTGTTACTCATTTTCTTTATTTCTCACTCTCTCTAATGACAAGTACTGATCTCCAACTCCGTTACGCCGCCTGGATGCCGCCCGCGTCACCGAGGGTAAACCCCGCACCAGACCCCACACACTGTGCGCACAACAATCCCCGGATACCCAGAGCACTGGTAACACCAGCAATACCGCCAACACCTCCTCATGGCTCTTAAGGTACTATCGTTTAACGTCAAAGGCCTAAATTCCCCCAAACAAACGGAGATTACCGTATATACTCGAGTATAAGCCGAGTTTTTCAGCACATTTTTTGTGCTGAAAAACCGGAACTCGGCTTATACTCGAGTCAATAGTCTGTGCAGCTCCCTCGGTCAGCTCCCAGTGTAAGTCTCGCGAGAGCCGCGGCTCTCGCGAGACTTACAGTGTGAGCTGACAGAGGGAGCTGCACAGACCGCGCGGAGGAGGAGGAAGCTGACAGGAGCTGCAGGACAGGTAAATTACAGCTCTGACAGCCCCCTCTCCCCCCCACTGAACTGCCAATGCCACTAGACCACCAGGGAAGGAGCCCCCCTCCCTGGCCAGCTAGCAAGCAGGGAGGGGGGACGAAAATAATAATACAGATATTAATAATAATAATACAAATTTAATAAAAGTATTAATAATAATAATAATAATGAAAACATATTAGTATTAATAATAATATTAGTATTAATAATAAAAAAATAATAATTAAAAAAAATAATATAACAAAAAAAAACAATTAGTATTAAAATAATAATAAAAAAAAAAAATGCCCACCCCCACCAAGGCTCTGCATCACACACTCAAACACTGCATTCATACACACTGCACTAATACACACACACCCATACTGCATTCATACACACTGCACTAATACACACACACCCATACTGCATTCATACACACACTGCATCACACACACACTGCACTCATATACACACACCACATTCATACACACACACTGCACTCATATACACACTGCACTCATATACACACACCACATTCATACACACACACACCACATTCATACACACACACACACTGCATTCATACACACACTGCATTCATACACACACACACACACTGCATTCATACACACACTGCACTCATACACACACACTGCACTCATGCACACACACACTGCACTCATACACACACACACTGCACTCATACACACACACACTGCACTCATACACACACACACACTGCACTCATACACACACACACACACACTGCACTCATACACACACACACACACTGCACTCATACACACACACACACACTGCACTCATACACACACACACACTGCACTCATACACACACACACACTGCACTCATACACACACACACTGCATTCATACACACACACACTGCATTCATACACACACACACTGCATTCATACACACACTGCAAATAAATATTCAATTAATACAATTTTTTTAGGATCTAATTTTATTAAGAGATTTACCAGTAGCTGCTGCATTTCCCACCCTAGTCTTATACTCGAGTCAATAAGTTTTCCCAGTTTTTTGGGGTAAAATTAGGGGCCTCGGCTTATATTCGGGTCGGCTTATACTCGAGTATATACGGTACTAGCGAGAGACTTAAAGACCAAGAAAATAGATATAGCACTGATACAGGAGACGCACCTCCCCAGGTCGGCACCCACCAGACTGACTGACAGGACCTACTCGACAGTACATGAGGCACGCTCCCTACGTAAGCGAACGGGGGTGGCGATCCTCATCCATAAAAACTGCCCGCTACAAATAACTACCACCCAAACTGACCCGGAGGGGAGATTTATATATATAGGAGGCACCCTCTACACCACCAGAATACATATAATCAATGTCTACGCACCTAACGAGGCGGACCAGCAATTCTGGGAGGGCCTAGAAGTGCTGGTGGCCGGAGCCAGGGGGGGGTCTTACTGGTGGGGGGCGACTTCAACGCCGTGCCAAGCCCAGCATCGGACAGAAGCTCAAAACCTGGCACTGTGAGATCTCAGGACAGAGGGGGACAAGACAAGCTGCTATATATTGCATGTTGGGTCAACCAACCTGACCGGACGCCATTTGCCTCAGCTCCTGGATGGCCGGCTAGAATCCAGCTAGTATCACCCCACACAGGGACCATCGGCCCAAACAAATTAGTTACCCGGCATCACGACGACGGGGCGAACGAATTGATGCAGTTTTTTCAAGCCGCCAAGCAAACCCGGCAACGGCGCAAGTCCGCGGCCTACCGCACCACACCAGCCCTCAACCTCGAAGGCGCTTTTCGGCGGACCGCAAGAGGGTCGAGACTACCCAGCATACTCCCCGCCGGACACACCAACCATGGGCCGCTGCACTCCTAAGGCTACCGCAGGCGACAGCACCCAAGGTAGGGACATTGGGGAAATGCTGCTGAGAACAGCCCATACCACACTAACACATGTGGACCACCCGCCAAAAATGGCCCCTGTCCCAGAAATAGAGGGAAGAACAACCCCAGACACTCAGCAACCCCAGAGGGGGCTCTTGAATCCCCAGTCCTCGCCAGAGGACTCAGCTCCCACCACTAAAGGGGATCTAAAAAAGCTCCTGGCAGACATACAGAAGCTACTGGCTGCTGACATGGCCCTGATCAAAAAAGATATGCAAACAGTCACAGACCGAGTCACAACTGCTGAAACAGACATAGCAGGAATGCACAACAATATAACCACCATGAAAGACTCACTCCAACAACTGCAATAGGAACAACAAGTATTAGCAGCCCAAATAATGTCCCTCGAAGATAGACAAAGACGGACACACATAAAAATCCGCGGCATACCTAACACCATCACCACTGAAGAACTACCGCACTACGCGAGACGCCTCCTGGCAACGATCCTGTCACACTCAACAGCAAAGAAAATCACTCTAGATGGCATTTATCGTGTCACAAGCTCTGTCCGCATCACACCAGATACCCCCAGAGACGTCATCTTACGCTGTGTCACCATACATGACAAAATTCAAATAATGACTGCTCTGAAGGGCAAAACGCCACTAGAATTCGAGAACGCAAAACTTCTATTTTTTCAAGACCTCACCAGAGCCACACTGCTCAGACGCAAAACCTTTGGCGCTGTGACGACCACTTTACGTAAAGCAAATGTACCTTACAGATGGGGCAACACTGGCTCTTTACTCGTCCACCAGGAGGGGACCACTCACAACCTCACCACCCCGATGGGAGCTCCGGCCTTCCTGACTGCACTGGGACTCCAACCGGGGCCACACTGCACTACAGGGGACGACTGCAACGCAATCGGGGACCAATCCACTAGCACCTCCACAGGACCAGTGCTGAAAAACCTGCTACCCCCAAATACCTAAACCAAGATGGGAACTGAGTTAATCCTACCTAGGTTCAGCCCCATGGCGACCTAGATACCATACCCGAACTGTCTATCGGGACTTTTATTCTGACCAACGAAGAGTCCACAGATTCATATTCTGTTACAAAATGTTATTCTCCCCTTTGTCTCCCCTCCCCCTCTTATCTACTTATTTCAATCTGTTTCTACACACATGACATGCACCCTCCCTTCCCCCCTGCCGAGCAAACAACTAGCCGCAAACCACCAGGCTCTCCAGAGACGAATGGCGTCTGTAATACCCCCCCCACCACACCCTAGGCCAGGGGTACACTTGGGCATGTCAGACCACCAACTGAACAAACTTGTCTATTGCATTGCACATAAGGCCCACAAGATGTATACACCCTGGCACCACTACCACACAACAACCAACCTGATAATATGCACGTACAAGCTCCAATGCAATACTGCATCCTCCTGAACCTACAGGAGCACACCTTTAACCTCTAGCTTGTAGTATCCCAGGAGCGCAACAAGCACGAACACAAAACATGCCAACATGCTACAAACCCTGGGCATGTCACCTAACCTGACCACCCAAAAACAAATGTACCCGCCAAACACATTTCTAAGCACTCCCTGTTAACTACCTCCAATGATGTTAGAATATATGTTAGAATGACATGCATGACAGTTGAAAGTTTGCAATTACGCTGAAATGTCAAATGTCATCTTTTTGTACCACAGAGTACCAGAGTACACAGAGAATTAAAAAAAAAAAAAAGACAAGCTGCTATACACATTTCTGGCACACACGGGCCTGCTGGATGTCTGGCGACTACAGCACCCGACCACATCTGACTACACGTTTTATTCCGCACCGCACAACACATATTCTAGAATAGATAACATCTTCCTTAACGAGGCGGGGATGGATAAGGCCCTACACACAGACATCAGTAGCATCACATGGTCAGATCACGCTGACGTAATGCTCACCCTAAGCAACCTACGATACCAGTCCAACTGGTCGTGGAAACTAAATACTAGTCTTCTCAGAGACAACGAAACACTAGAAACAACCCGACAGGCTATCACAGAATATTTTGAGCTAAACACAACACCCGACGCCAACCTCACCATGGTTTGGGCAGCACACAAGGCAGTCCTGCGAGGGCACTTTATAAAAATTGCAACACACAAAAAGCAAGCTAAAACAAAAAGGCTACTCGAACTACAGTCAGCCCTACGTAAGGCAGAGCAGCAACACAAAACCAACCCGACTGAATCCAAACTTAGGGAACTAAACTCCCTCAGTCACTCTATTAGGGACATATCCCTGGAGGCGGTGCCACGCTCCATACAATGGTCCAAAAGACTCTTCTACGAGAAAGCGAATAAAACAGACACACTTTTAGCCAGGGTGCTCCGCCCGAGACCACAGGGCAAAACCATCACGAAAATCCGCACGGTCGCCAACACGCTAGTGGAGACCCCCAAAGCTATTAACGAGGTATTCACCTCCTACTTCTCCGACCTCTACAATCACTCCCCCAGCCTTCAAGCCAATAGCGCCGCCTACGTAGCGGACATACAGCAATTTCTCTCAGAACTTACAATACACAAAGTGAGCGAGGCAGAAGCAGGCTTCCTAAGTGAACCGATCACCCAAATCGAGGTAGAATCAGCCATAGCATCTCTTAAGGGAAACAAGGCCCCAGTCCCAGACTGATACGATGTTAATTACTACAAACAATTCAAGGAGATACTGGCCCCTCCCCTTACAGCCCTTAGTAATCACTTTATGCAAGGCGGGGTGCCCGACGGGGACATGGCGACAGCAAATGTAGTACTACTGCCAAAACCAGATAAGGATGACACACTAGCCTCTAGCTACAGACAAATATCACTCATCAATACAGACCTCCTATTAAACTCCTATTAAATCATTAAACCAAGGTTCACTGTAAAACAAACATTAGGCCTTGGCAAACAAACATAATTACACAATAGACATTATTATAGACATCATCATAAAACTAACAGGTGCAAAAATGATCTAAAAATGAAAAACGTGATTGTCTTGAGAAATGATTAAAAAAAAGTTGTATACACACACATAGCGTGTGTGTGTGTCAGTGTGAGTGTATGCACAGAGGTACTCTATCTAGACTTTGTGAGACCATAAGCAAAGATGGAATATGTGCCTCATGATTCCATCATTACCATAGCACACTTTTTCCCATAGACTCAAGCACATTCTTTCAGCCATATAGGCCCCTGTATGATTGTCCTTATTACAGTTACCCCTTCCACAGACCCTTTACCCTGATTACTATAATAACTTAATCTCACCCTATAACCATCTACATTCCATACACATAATCTCCTCGCTAATCTCCATAGTCCTACAGGATTTGTTCCTCATCAAGCCTTTGACTTAAAATCAGGTATATTGGAAGGGGGGGGGGGGCAGGGGGAGAATTCCCAGAAGATGCACTGCTGCCGACTGTGGATTGGGTTGGAGGGATTAGAACTAAAAAAATAAAATAAAAAGAGGGGGTGAGGAGTGGGTAATGTCCAGTGAATAGTGAGGTTCTATTGTTTTTTGTGTCATCATTATTGAAGCTTTATTCTTCAGAAAGGTTTAATGGGGGGGAGAGGTTCCTCACCATGTATTACTGTATTCATTGAGCCTGGTAGTGTGTTACTTTGTTGTCTCTCCCTACCACCCCCTTTGTGTATCCCTTTTCCCTTCTCCAGTGTCACAGTTTTCATCATGACATCCAGACATGGTTTCTCCAGGAGTGCCCAACAGAGGATTTGGACTCTTTCTGCATTAGGCCTGCTGTCTTGCCTCTGGGCCAAACTTCAGTTATTGTTTCTGCCTATGTTTATCCTCACCTTCAGTGATGCCCCAAACGGTTCGCTGGCGAATAGTTCCTGGCGAACATAGCTTGTTCACGTTCGCCACGGACATATGCGATGTTCGGTCTGCCCCCTATTTGTCATCATTGAGTAAACTCAAGATTTTTGCTAAAATACTAGCATCCAGACTCACCTCCCTACTCCCGCGCCTGATCCACCCGGACCAGGTGGGCTTCATGCCAGGACGCCAACTATACGAGAATACCAGACGGGGGGTGGACATCCTTTGGTACATGGTGGAGTCCAAAGCGCCTTCTCTAGAACTCTCTTTAGATGCGGAGAAGGCGTTTGACAGGGTGCTGTGGCCTTACCTCTCTGAGCTACTCCGGTTCCAGGGGTTCCCGGAAGCATTTGTGAACGCTATACAAGCACTCTATACCGACCTGAGGGCACAAACACATATAACAGGGGCGCACAAAAAGCCATTCACCCTAAGCAATGGCACCAGACAGGGATGTCCATTGTCCCCTCTGCTCTTCGCCCTAACCCTAGAGCCACTCTTACAGGCTATCAGGCAACACCCACACATTCAGGGAATAGAGATAGGCGGCGCACCATTCACAGTATCGGCATACGCCAGTATCGGCTCCGAGACCCACTGGACTCCCTGCACCACCTGACACAATTACTAGAAAAAATTGGGAACATCGCAGGCTATAAAATAAACTACTCCAAGTCAGTAGCAATGCCCTTCCATATACAGCCCCAAGACATAGCGCACATACGCAACCAATATCGCTTAAAAATAAACACAGAGGAATTCATGTACCTGGGGGTCTGCCTAACAGCGAACACATCGTCGCTCTATGCCCGCAATTACAAACCACTGCTCCGGACCCTGATTACGGAAATGGAGCAGTGGACACATAGGCCCATATCCTGACTGGGACGCGTCAACACAATAAAAATGAATGTGATGCCGAGGCTCCTGTTCCTCTTTCAGGCACTCCCGGTGCAAATTTCCCGGGGGGATCTGACGGGCATACAGCGTGCAATCGACTCATTCGTTTGGCACAACAAACGCCCGAGAATGGCACGCACCCTCATGTACAGACTGAAGCCCAGGGGGGGACTGAGACTACCTAATGTATATAACTATTACTTAGCAGCACAGCTAGCTCAGATTATACAATGGCACACACCCCCTGATACAAGACGATGGGTCGACATGGAGTCTCTCATGACGGGACAGGACCTCCCACAATTCTTCATATGGGCACCGGAAACACAAAGGGCCATGTTGAGAACCACAAATCCGGCCATACTAAACTCCATAAGGATATGGGACCAAACTAAAACAAAATACTCACTAAGCTCCCCCCTGACACCGGTCTTTCAGAATAGGGCGTTCCCACTGGGAATGAGTGCCCAGGAGTTCAAGGGGATAGAGGCCACAGGGCTCCAAAGATACGTCCACCTATTCATAAATCAGGAAATAGTCACATACGCACACCTGAACACCAAATCCACACTACAAACTAGAGACTATTTCAGGTACCTGCAAATCCGAGACTTTGCACAGAGACCTGACGTAAAGAAGGCAGCCCTGACACCAAAATCAATAAATAGGTGCACAATATGGAGTCTACAGAATTCCAAGTGAAGCTCAAACACCTTAAGTGGTATCCCCTAAACCACCTCTACAAAATACAAAAAAACATACATACATAAGGTGGAGCTTCTTGTACAAGTTGTTCAATATGTATCTGTAATAATATAAATACAAAACACAAATAGTGCAATATTGCAGTAATAGAATGATCTATAAAGAGACGTATATAATGTCACTCACAAGTCAGGAGTCATAAACCACATATGACTCGGATGGTAAGCGCTTGTGGACTCTTTAAGGATGTCCAATCCTTTCTTGTGTTGACTTTGCTGGAAACCTGGTTCCTTTTGCTTTTTGAAGTGGTGATGGTTGTTCAATATCCCCAGTATTTGGTATGTGTATATAGGATGCCACAGCAAAGTTTTCAAAAACAATTTGCTTTTATTGGTGATCCACAATAAATATACACTAAAAATGCAATGTTAAAAAACTTAATGCAAGTAAAATAAATATAAATACCGGATACAAATGTCTCTGGATGACTAAATAGTCCAAATGAATGTCCAAAACGCGTTTCGCCCTTAAATGGGCTTCCTCAGTTGGCTGTATGTCTTCTCCTTGTCTTCTGTTCTTTAAATAAGTCACTCGCTTTTTAGTTCCGGGTTCCGGAATTTCCGTTTCCGGTATTTGCTCACTTCCGGGTTTTGACAGTGTGAACTGTTGGAACGCAAACGTGCGTTCCACCATCAAGCGTTTGTACTCTTCCGCTTCCGGTTTGCGTTCCAACCATATGGAATAGGATAGCTTTATTGGTTAGTGTAAAAACACACATCATGTCTTATAAAATCGCTTCAATATACATCCATATGTCTACCAGTAAGAGGTTGTCATTTATTCACAGACTGTGTGATTTACTTACTTATTCCCATTTATTCTCAGACTGTGATTTATTTATTTGTTCAATCAATACAAAAGATATAAAAAAACGAAACGAAAGCTCTGCTATTTGCAATATTTTAAAGAAACAGTGATATGTTTTATTTTTATTAATTAGCTCTCAGGAATTATATCAATTGTATTAATTGGATGTTAAAAAAAAATATAAGATGTTGAACACATACATATTATATTTGGTTCTGCCGTAGTAATAATCTTTAAAAGTGCATAAGTGCAAATAACAGAAATAGAAGCATGCAAGTTGCATTAACTTGAAAAAACTTCAAAAACCAATTTTTGGGCATTTCACCAAAAAAAAGGACACATGTGTCCTAAAGTGCAATAAATTAAGTTTAAAAGTATATTGGTGGTTTCTATTTGGATAATTCTAAAATATAATGGATAAACTTAATAAAAGATATAAGGCTGTATATATTCTGCCTATTAAAAGGGAGTCAGGAATGTTTACTTAGAAGGTATATCCGAAAGATGATTTAAGAAGGGGAAATTAGTATAAATTGATTAAAATCATACCAAATATGGTATCAGTTAATAAAATGGCACAACTCGAAATCTTGGTTTAAACCGTGGGGGACCAATGTATTAAAATTGAATATACACTTCATCTCTTCCATTCCAATTTTTTTGGTGTAATTCCTTCCTCTCCAATCCTTTTTAACAAGCTTGATTGCACAAAAAAAGAGTCCCTCTGGATTCTGATCATGGGCTGATTTGTAATGCTTGGAGACACTGTGTGACTCCAATCCTTTTCTGATGTTCCTCACATGTTCTGCTATTCTTGAATGAAGACAGCGGATTGTTCTTCCTATGTATAGGAGATTACAGGGGCATTTAAGTAAATATATCACTCCCTTAGTGTGGCATGATAAGTGGTCCTTGATTTCAAATTTTTTGTTGGTGTAGGGTTCTAGATCTAGTATGTGACTTTTTCTACTTTTTGTCCCTCTACATGCCAAACAGGTTCCGCAGCCAAAGAAGCCTTTACTTTGGTTTAGAAAACGATTAAAATGGGTTATATTCCTTAAACTACTCTGTGTAAGAGTTCTCTTTAGATTGCACGCTCCCCGATAAATTATTTTCGGTTTTATTGGTAAAATTGCTTTCAGGATTGGGTCATCTTGTAAGATGTGCCAATATTTTGCTATAATTTTGTGTACTTTCCTGTTGTTACCATTGAAACTACAAATAAAAGGGATGTCATTTTTGTTCCATTTTTCCTTCTTATTCTGGTGGTAGGTAAGAAGATTCCCTCTGGGGATAGAGAGGACTTCTTCCAAGACGGACTGTAGCTTTCCTTCTTCATATCCCTTCTCCAAAAAATTGGTCTTTATTCGGTTTGCTTGATTGAGGTAGTCTTGATCATCTGAACAGTTCCGTCTAATGCGCAGAAATTGTCCTCTGGGGGCATTGTTCAGCCACGGTTTGTGGTGGCAGCTCTCTTTCTTAATATACCCATTGGCATCCACCTCCTTAAAGTGATTTCTAGTGCCAATGCGTGATTCTTTACCATAGATCTCTAAATCAAGGAAATTAATTTCCTCTAAACTTTTTTGTGCGGATAAAACAATATTCCATTCGTTGCTGTTAAGGTAGTTTAAAAAAAGGTCCAAATCTTGCTCTGTCCCTGTCCAAATAAAAAATATGTCATCGATAAAGCGGCGGTAGGACACCAAGTTCGCTCCCCATGGGTGTCCCTGAAAAACACACAATTCTTCCCAGTATGCCATAAACAGATTGGCATAGCTCGGAGCGAACTTGGTGCCCATCGCCGTGCCTCTAATCTGCAAATAAAATGTGTTTTGGAACCAAAAAAAGTTGTTCGTTAAAATCAGATGAATTCCTTCTAAGATATACTCAATTTGCTCACTTTTAAAATTTGATTTCGTTAAAAAATGTCGGACTGCTTTCAACCCAATTTCATGGGGGATAATACTATAAAGTGATGTCACATCACAAGTGACTAGAAAATTACCCTCCGTCCATACAATGTCTCCTAAAAGTCTTAAAATATGTATGGTATCTTTTAGGTAAGCCGGGTTACGTATTACCACTGGTTGCAATAGATTGTCTAAGTATTCAGACACTTTAGCTGAGATCGAGTCTATGCCTGAAATAATCGGCCTTCCCGGTGGATTTTCTTTATCTTTATGTATCTTGGGGAGATGGTAATATACCGGTGTCCTTGGGTGCGGGGTGGATAAGTATTTGTCTTCTTTTTCTGTTAAAATTTCTTTTTTAAAACCTTTATTAATATATTCTTCAAATTTCTTTTTTATACCTTCAATCGGATTCGAATCTAATTTCAGGTATGTCAGTTGGTCTGAGAGTATCCTCTCAGCTTCTTGTATATAATTATCCCTTTGTAGGACTACTACTCCTCCCCCTTTGTCCGCCGGTTTAATGATAACTTCTTTATTTTCTTTTATTTCTTTTACCGCTTTTTTCTCCCTAAGTGACATATTGTTTCCTCCCTAAGTGACATATTGTTGATGTTTATTAAGAGTTTTAATTCTTTTTATGTCTTTCATCACCATCATCTCGAATGTTTTAATTTCATCTGAGATGAGATGTTTAGGAAAGAAATTGGATTTTAGTTTTAAATCTGTATGAGTGAATTGTGATTCTTGTTCTTCACTTGTAGCGTCCTCTCTATTATGAAAAAATTTCTTTAAGCAAAGATGCCTAATAAATTTATTAATATCTATAAAAAAAATCAAAATCAGCCCTGACACCACTTACCTTTTTCGAGAGACTATGCTACACAGAGACTACCCAATCCAAGCTAATTACATTACTGTACAACCACCTCAACACGACCCCAGACACGAAGAACGCACTACGATACGCTGACCAGTGGGAAGCCGACCTGGGGGAGGTCCTGGAGGGAACGGAGTGGCAAGATATTTGGGAAGCATGCACCAAAACCACTATATGCGTAACACTCCAAGAACAATCTTATAAAACACTATTCCGCTGGTACATGATTCCAGTGAAACAAAAACACATGCGATTGAGCCCTACAGATGATTGCTGGCACTTATGCGGGGGGAAAGGCACATACATACAGGGCCGGTGCAAGGATTTTTGGGTACATAGGCGAAGATGCATTTTTCCGCCCCCCCCCCTCTAAAATGAACATCTTCACCTATGTGCCTCCTAACCAGCCCCTCCCTCTTCCCTGTCCCTTAGTGTTCCTCTCCCCTCCCCTCTCCTTTCCCTGTCCCTTGATTTTTCTCTCCCCTCCCCTCTCTGTCCCTTGGTGCACCCCCACCCTCTTAGCGGTCACACTCCCCTTCCTGGTGTGCCTCCTACCTGTCTTGTAGCGTTGCGGAGCAGACCCTCTACAGGAGCTTCAGTTTTCTGTACCTGGCTGGACTGACAGGAAGTGCTCTCTCAGTGAGCACCTCCTCTCAGTCTGGCCGGGTACAGGAAACAGAAGCTCCTGCACTGCGCTCCGCTCCGCCACGCTACACTCAGTGGTGTATACACACTAACAGCCACACACACACTCAATGACAAACACACAGACGTCACTGACAGACACAGACTCACTGATCTGACACACACTCATTCATTGACAGACACACACTCGATCACAAACATACTCTCACTGATTTGACAGACACTCACAAACATACACTCATACACTGACAGACACACACATTCATACAATCATTCACAGACACACACACACATACACACAGAAACAGACAAACACATACACAGACAAACACATACACAGACACACACATACAAACACATACACACTCACACATACACAGACACACTCACAGGCAAACACATACAGACACACACTCACAGACAAACACATACACACACAAAGACAAACACATACACACACACACACACACACTGACAAACACATACACACACACTGACAGACACATACACACACACTCACAGACACACACTCACAGACAAACACACACACACTCACAGACACACACACTCACAGACAAACACACACTCACACATTCACAGACACACACTCACAGACACATACACAGACACACACACTCAGACAAACACACACTCACACATAGACTTTCAGACACACACACTTTCAGACACACACACTCACACATACACTTTCAGACACACACACTCACAGACACACACACACACACACTCACACATACACTTTCAGACACAGACACTCACACATACACTTTCAGACACACACAATTAAATATTAATATCCACCCAGCCTCCCTACCTGGAGAGCTGGTGTGGATGTGTCCCTGGGGTCCAGTGGGGCTTCCGTGCGGCGGGCGGCAGCATTCTAATGAGAGGCGGCGAGGGAGCTCTAACCTGTCTGCTCTGCTCCCTCGCGGGCTGTCTGCTGATGCCGGGAGCCAGAATATGACGTCATATTCCGGCTCCGCAGAATCAGCACAGGGCACGCGAGGGAGCAGAGCAGACAGGTTAGAGCTCCCTCGCCGCCTCTCATTAGAACGCTGCCGCCCGCCGGGGATCCAGAAGGTGACCTGGCAGGAGGGAGCGCTTCCCTCCTGCCGGTCACCGAAATCTTGCGCCCCCAGTGCCGGTGCGCCCTAAGGCGGCCGCCTGTGCCGCCTTATGGACGCGCCGGCCCTGCATACATACACATGTGGTGGGAATGCCCAATGGTTGCGACATGCTGGCGCAGCATAGTAGACTTCAGCTCCCATATCTTACAAAAACGGATGACACTAGACCCATGGGCGTGCCTTTTGTCTAGACCCACAGAGGGCCTCCCAAGACACGAACAAAAACTCCTCAACATGATTTACCTAGCGGCCCGCAGGGCCATAGCACAACACTGGTCATGCCCGGACCTCCCGCAGATATCTCTGGTCAGGACAAAACTACGTGACAATTATCTGATGGATAAACTCACAGCCCAAGTGCGGAACACATTGACCACATTCCACAAGGTGTGGGATCCATTGGAGCAATACGACACATAGAATAATGACTCGGGGCGTGGGGCGGCATCCGCGCGGTACACTTCAGTGGCGACAACTGGGAATCACCCAACGGTAGCCATCATACCGTAACCCGGACGGGTGGAAGCGGCTCCACCGCAGAACGGGTAACCGGTTAAAGCCGGAACACGGGACACAGCCCACTGAGGCGGGCGGCACCGGGTTCACGGCCCCCAGGAGATCACTTCATCTCCGTACTTCAATACATTACTAATTCTACTTGTCTCTACATATCTATCCCTTCCTTGTATGTTTTTATATATTGCAAGCACACCAGACCTGTAAACAAAGAGGAGGAGAAAAAGGCTCAGACACTATCTTACTCTGCCTGATTACGCACATAGCGGAATGACAGCACTCAGAGGGTGGCATGGACAGAGCAGGCAGGAAGGGCACAATGCCTGACCTAACCAGGCAAGCTCAGAATACACCACGCATACGCTTGGGCCACAACAGCACAACATACTCATCAAAGCCAACCTGAGAGTTCTTGACACAGCACACTCCTCAACAACACTACCACTGTAAATAGTTATATGTTGCTTGCCAACACAAAAGAAAAACTCTGGCGGCCACGCACACAAAGTGCACAGTATGTGAATGATGCCTGTACTAACAATACTACTCTGCATTCTGTACTACATGCAAACAAAAACTTGTACGGTTATTTACATGCCTATGTCTGCACTATTGTAACAATGCTTGACTGTTGGAACGAAAAATAAAGAATTTAAAAAAAATAAAAAAATGGAAATAAAAGTTCTACTAGTGTCCAATATGATACCGAGACGCGTTTCTTTAATTTTCGCAGTCTTTTTCAGTGGAACGCCTCCTGCATTTCACCATTTACTTTCGGGTTCCTCGTGTCATGCCTAATCACGTGTGTTGAGTCCGGTCACGTGTATCATGGAATCGGCATGAGTGGAACGCACTTTGCGTTCCAATTGTTGATGAGCATTCTGAATACAGGAGAAGTCTCTGTCTTGTCTTGTAATGTTACCGTGTTGATCTATCAACCCTTTTTGTGTCTCTTTTCCCCTTCCCCAGTGTCACATTTCTCATCTTCAGATTTTGGGATCAAGATGGAATTTTTTCCTAGTTTGTTTCAAAATTTGAAGCACATCAGACTGGGTTTTTTTCCTTTTTTTTGGATCAACAGCAAAATCATATGTGAGAAATGCTGGGCTTGATGGACGCAAGTCTTTTTTCAGCTACGTAACCGTAATGTTTCTAAGCAAGGAAGCTGCCTGTAACCTAGTAATTATAACTGGTGTTTTACAGTTTCCCAATAAGCAATTGCAAAAAGCATAGAAACTAGCACATTGTTATGTATTATTTTATAAAATACAAACTTCTTCATGACAACAAGTGAATATAGAATGTAAACAGTCAATAATGTTTCTCTATATGGATAATCTCATTTTGTCACTAAAAGAGAAAGATAAGCTGGAAATCAGATAACACACAACACATAATGACTCCAAAACACGATTCATGAGATATACATGTTCCGTAACTGCTTGAAACAATGGAAAACGAGAAGCTGGACTTCATTCGATGAAGAATGCCTCAATCCACACAGATAGAAAATGTTACATGATTTCTGCGGAAGGGCCTTTGTTTGTTTATAACTCCTATTAAATCATTAAACCAAGGTTCACTGTAAAACAAACATTAGGCCTTGGCAAACAAACATAATTACACAATAGACATTATTATAGACATCATCATAAAACTAACAGGTGCAAAAATGATCTAAAAATGAAAAACGTGATTGTCTTGAGAAATGATAAAAAAAAAGTTCTATACACACACATAGCGTGTGTGTGTGTCAGTGTGAGTGTATGCACAGAGGTACTCTATCTAGACTTTGTGAGAACATAAGCAAAGATGAAATATGTGCCTCATGATTCTAGCACACTTTTTCCCATAGACTCAAGCACATTCTTTCAGCCATATAGGCCCCTGTATGATTGTCCTTATTACAGTTACCCCTTCCACAGACCCTTTACCCTGATTACTATAATAACTTAATCTCACACTATAACCATCTACATTCCATACACATAATCTCCTCGCTAATCTCCATAGTCCTACAGGATTTGTTCCTCATCAAGCCTTTGACTTAAAATCAGGTATATTGGAAGGGGGGGGGGGGGAATTCCCACAAGATGCACTGCTGCCGACTGTGGATTGGGTTGGAGGGATTAGAACTAAAAAAATAAAATAAAAAGAGGGGGTGAGGAGTGGGTAATGTCAAGTGAATAGTGAGGTTCTATTGTTTTTTGTGTCATCATTATTGAAGCTTTATTCTTCAGAAAGGTTTAATGGGGGGGGGGGGAGAGAGGTTCCTCACCATGTATTACTGTATTCATTGAGCCTGGTAGTGTGTTACTTTGTTGTCTCTCCCTCCACCCCCTTTGTGTATCCCTTTTCCAGTGTCACAGTTTTCATCATGACATCCAGACATGGTTTCTCCAGGAGTGCCCAACAGAGGATTTGAACTCTGGACTCTTTCTGCATTAGGCCTGCTGTCTTGCCTCTGGGCCAAACTTCAGTTATTGTTTCTGCCTATGAAAAAAGAAAGAAGGAAACCGCGCCCTTATTTTGATACGAACATACGTACTCAAATCCTTATGGTCGTATAATGGTATACTCAAATCTTTATGGTCGTATAATAATATATAGTGATGTACCGAACTGTCCGCTGGCGAACAGTTCCCGGCGAAATTAACGTGTTCGCGTTTGCCGCGGCGGGCGGACACATGCGCAGTTCGATCCGCCCCTTATTCGTCATCATTGGGCAAACTTTGACCCTGTGCCTCTCGGTCAGCAGACACATTACAGCCAATCAGCAGCACTCCCTCCCTTCCACACCCTCCAACCTCCCTCCCAGCATCCATTTTCGATTCATTCGGAAGATGCATGCTTAGTGAGAGGAGGGAAAGTTTAGCTGCTGCTGATTACATAGGGAAATTGATAGCTAGACTAGGGTATTCAGTGTCCACTACAATCCTGAAGGACTCATCTGATCTCTGCTGTAAGGACAGCACCCCAAAAAGCCCTTTTTAGGGCTATAACATCAGGCTGCTTTTTTTTTTTTTTTTCCCTGTGTAATGTAATTGCAGGTGCCTGCCTGCCAGCTTCTGTGTGAGGTTCACATTGGATACTGTGCCTATTTGCCCAGTGCCACCACTCATATCTGTTTTAACAATAGGTTAAGCTTTACATTTAAAATAAATATTTTTTTTTCACTGTAATAGAAGAGCAGTTGCCTGCCTGCCAGCTTCTGTGTGAGGTTCACATTGGATACTGTGCCTATTTGCCCAGTGCCACCACTCATATCTGATTTAACAATAGGTTAACCTTTACATTTAAAATAAATATTTTTTTTTCACTGTAATAGAAGAGCAGTTGCCTGCCTGCCAGCTTCTGTGTGAGGTTCACATTGGATACTGTGCCTATTTGCCCAGTGCCACTACTCATATCTGTTTTAACAATAGGTTAAGCTTTACATTTAAAATAAATATTTTTTTTTCACTGTAATAGAAGAGCAGTTGCCTGCCTGCCAGCTTCTGTGTGAGGTTCACATTGGATACTGTGCCTATTTGCCCAGTGCCACCACTCATATCTGTTTTAACAATAGGTTAAGCTTTACATTTAAAATAAATATTTTTTTTTCACTGTAATAGAAGAGCAGTTGCCTGCCTGCCAGCTTCTGTGTGAGGTTCACATTGGATACTGTGCCTATTTGCCCAGTGCCACCACTCATATCTGTTTTAACAATAGGTTAAGCTTTACATTTAAAATAAATATTTTTTTTTCACTGTAATAGAAGAGCAGTTAGTTGTCTGCAAGCGTCTGTGTTTCAGGCCTACTTCAGCGTGTGCTCTGCAGACCTGTGCCAGCGTGCTTTGACAGTTGCCAATCATATCTGGTGTCTCTATAGCGTGCTTTTACAACCAAAATTTTGTTTCCACTGTAATAGAAGAGCAGTTGCCTGCCTGCCAGCTTCTGTGTGAGGTTCACATTGGATACTGTGCCTATTTGCCCAGTGCCACCACTCATATCTGTTTTAACAATTGGTTAAGCTTTCGATTTAAAAGAAATAATTTTTTTTCACTGTAATAGAAGAGCAGTTAGTTGTCTGCAAGCGTCTGTGTTTCAGGCCTACTTCAGCGTGTGCTCTGCAGACCTGTGCCAGCGTGCTTTGACAGTTGCCAATCATATCTGGTGTCTCTTTAGCGTGCTTTTACAACCAAAATTTTGTTTCCACTGTAATAGAAGAGCAGTTGCCTGCCTGCCAGCTTCTGTGTGAGGTTCACATTGGATACTGTGCCTATTTGCCCAGTGCCACCACTCATATCTGTTTTAACAATAGGTTAAGCTTTACATTTAAAATAAATATTTTTTTTTCACTGTAATAGAAGAGCAGTTGCCTGCCTGCCAGCTTCTGTGTGAGGTTCACATTGGATACTGTGCCTATTTGCCCAGTGCCACCACTCATATCTGTTTTAACAACAGGTTAAGCTTTACATTTAAAATAAAAAAAAAATTTTCACTGTAATAGAAGAGCAGTTAGTTGTCTGCAAGCATCTGTGTTTCAGGCCTACTTCAGCGTGTGCTCTGCAGACCTGTGCCAGCGTGCTTTGACAGTTGCCAATCATATCTGGTGTCTCTTTAGCGTGCTTTTACAACCAAAATTTTGTTTCCACTGTAATAGAAGAGCAGTTGCCTGCCTGCCAGCTTCTGTGTGAGGTTCACATTGGATACTGTGCCTATTTGCCCAGTGCCACCACTCATATCTGTTTTAACAATTGGTTAAGCTTTCGATTTAAAAGAAATAATTTATTTTCACTGTAATAGAAGAGCAGTTAGTTGTCTGCAAGCGTCTGTGTTTCAGGCCTACTTCAGCGTGTGCTCTGCAGACCTGTGCCAGCGTGCTTTGACAGTTGCCAATCATATCTGGTGTCTCTTTAGCGTGCTTTTACAACCAAAATTTTGTTTCCACTGTAATAGAAGAGCAGTTGCCTGCCTGCCAGCTTCTGTGTGAGGTTCACATTGGATACTGTGCCTATTTGCCCAGTGCCACCACTCATATCTGTTTTAACAATTGGTTAAGCTTTAGATTTAAAAGAAATATTTTTTTTTCACTGTAATAGAAGAGCAGTTAGTTGTCTGCAAGCGTCTGTGTTTCAGGCCTACTTCAGCGTGTGCTCTGCAGACCTGTGCCAGCGTGCTTTGACAGTTGCCACTCATATCTTGTGTCTCTATAGCGTGCTTTTACAACCAAAATTTGTTTTTCACTGTTATAGATTGAATAGCAGTTACTTGTCTTCAAGCGGCTCTGTCAGTCCTTCCTTCAGCGTGTGCTCTGCAGAACTGTTCCAGTGCACATTGCCAATCATATCTGGTCTCACAGTAGCTTGCACGCATAGTACCACTAATCCCCAAAAAAATGACAGGCAGAGGCAGGCCACCGTGGTCGTGGTGCTGTGATTCCCTTTTGCCCTAGAATAATGCCCAGTTTTCAGAAGCCACGTACCCTGAACTTGAAAAGTTCTGAGGACTTAGTTGACTGGCTAACACAGGACACCCAATCTTGTACAGCCTCCGCTCGGAACCTTGACGCACCATCCTCCTCCAGCTTAGCTTCAGGCACCTCTCAAGATAGCACTCACCCGCCTGCCGCCACCACCAAAACTAGCACCACAGCCGCTTTACTTGGTATGTCAGAGGAGTTATTCACACACCCGTTTGAAGAAATGAGTGATGCGCAACCATTATTGCTAGAGGATGTAGATAACAGGGATATGTCTCAGGCAGGCAGCATTAAACACATGGAGGTACGGTGTGATGATGATGATGTTGTACCCGCTGCTGCTTCCTTTTCTGAGTTGTCAGATACAAGCGAAGCGGTTGATGATTACGATGCGTCCATGGATGTCACGTGGGTGCCCGCTAGAAGAGAAGAAGAACAGGGCGAAAGTTCAGATGGGGAGACAGAGAGGAGGAGGAGGAGACCAGTTGGAAGCAGGGGGGGGGGTCGTCGCAAGGAGCTAGTGGCACAGTCAGACAGCATGCATCGGCACCCGGGGTCAGCTCGACAGCACGCCAATCAACGCATGCTGTATCCACCACCAGAATGCCGTCATTGCAGAGGTCAGCAGTGTGGCATTTTTTTTGTGTGTCTGCCTCTGACAACAGCGATGCCATTTGCAACCTGTGCCAAAGGAAACTGAGTCGTGGGAGGTCCAACACCCACCTAGGTACAACTGCTTTGCGTAGGCACATGATCTCACATCACAAACGCCTATGGGATCAACACATGAGTACAAGCAGCACGCCTACTCTAGGCCGCCATCCTCCTCCTGGTCCAGCATCTTCAGCCACATCAACCACTGCTGTCCTTCTTGTCCCCTCTCAACCATCCGCCACTCCGTCTCCCGCCTTGAGCAGTTCCCGCTCATCTGCCCACAGTCATGTGTTTCTGTCAAGGACATGTTTGAGCGTAAGAAGCCAATGTCACCAAGTCACCCCCTTGCCCAGCGTCTGACAGCTGGCTTGTCCGAACTATTAGCCCGCCAGCTTTTACCATACAATCTGGTTGAGTCTGAGGCGTTCAAAAAATTTGTAGCTATTGGGACACCGCAGTGGAAGGTACCCGGCCGGAATTTCTTTTCACAAAAGGCAATCCCCAACTTGTACTCGATTGTGCAAAAGGAAGTCATGGCATGTCTGGCACACAGTGTTGGGGCAAGGGTCCATCTGACCACTGATACCTGGTCTGCAAAGCATGGTCAGGGCAGGTATATCACCTACACTGCGCATTGGGTAAACCTGCTGACGGCTGACAAGCAAGGAATGCGTGGCATTGCAGAGGAGTTGGTGACACCGCCACGAATTGCAGGCAGTCCTGCTGCCACCTCCTCTACTCCTCCTACTCCATCCTCTTCCATAACCTCCTCGGCTGAGTCCTCTTGTGCCGCTGCTTCTTGCTCCACATCAACGGCACCCCCCCAGCTCCCCAAGTACTATTCCACATCCCGGATACGGCAGTGTCACGCCGTCTTGGGTTTGACTTGCTTGAAAGCAGAGAGTCACAAGCACTCCTGTCCGCCCTGAACGCACAGGTGGAAAAGTGGCTGACTCCGCAGCAACTGGATATCGGCAAAGTGGTGTGTGACAACGGAAAAAATTTGATAGCGGCATTGAAGTTGGGCAAGTTGACACATGTGCCGTGCATGGCACATGTGTGTAATCTGATCATACAACGCTTTGTGCATAAGTACACAGGCTTACAGGACGTCCTGAAGCAGGCCAGGAAGGTGTGTGGCCATTTCAGGCGTTCCTACACGGCCATGGCTCACTTTGCCGATATCCAGCGGCGAAACAACATGCCAGTGAGGCGCTTGATTTGCGACAGCCCTACACGTTGGAATTCAACACTCCTAATGTTCGACCGCCTGCTCCAACAAGAAAAAGCTGTTAATGATAATGAATATTTGTATGACCGGGGTGCTAGGACAGCCTCTGGGGAGCTGGGAATTTTTTTGCCACGTTACTGGACGCTCATGCGCAATGTCTGTAGGCTCATGCGTCCTTTTGAGGAGGTGACAAACCTAGTCAGTCGCAGTTGTGTGTGTGCGTGTGTATGGCTGTCTGCCTGTGTGTGTGTGTGTGACAGGGTGAAGATTTCTTGCACATGGGTGTGACAGGGTGAAGATTTCTTGCACAGGGCGCCCAAAGGCCTAAGGCTGGCCCTGCGCATGGGTCAGTGGCTCTGCACCAGACTTCCCTCCAATTGATCAAAGTTAAAGGATTTCAAGTGGACTGATTACAATTACAGGGCCTCTAAAGAGTCCTGTATTGTTATTTGTCGTCACTACCTTCCCGCGTCGGGAGTGGGTCATTTGCGCCCCTGCTGCCTTCCTTGCATGTGGTAGCTGTTTGTCAGGGATTTGTCAATCCATATCTGCCAAGTGACCCTATGACAGGGTGAAGATTTCTTGCACATGGGTGTGACAGGGTGAAGATTTCTTGCACAGGGCGCCCAAAGGCCTAAGGCTGGCCCTGCGCATGGGTCAGTGGCTCTGCACCAGACTTCCCTCCAATTGATCAAAGTTAAAGGATTTCAAGTGGACTGATTACAATTACAGGGCCTCTAAAGAGTCCTGTATTGTTATTTGTCGTCACTACCTTCCCGCGTCGGGAGTGGGTCATTTGCGCCCCTGCTGCCTTCCTTGCATGTGGTAGCTGTTTGTCAGGGATTTGTCAATCCATATCTGCCAAGTGACCCAATGTAGGGGGAACAGTCTCTATTCTGCTCTGTGTCAGTGTGTATCAGGGATCATTAGGATAGGTGTCAATCCATATCTGCCAAGTGACCCTATGTAGGGGGAACAGTCTCTATTCTGCTCTGTGTCAGTGTGTATCAGGGATCATTAGGATAGGTGTCAATCCATATCTGCCAAGTGACCTTATGTAGGAGGAACAGTCCCTATTCTGCTCTGTGTCACTGTGTATCAGGGATCATTAGGATAGGTGTCAATCCATATCTGCCAAGTGACCCTATGTAGGAGGAACAGTCCCTATTCTGCTCTGTGTCACTGTGTATCAGGGATCATTAGGATAGGTGTCAATCCATATCTGCCAAGTGACCCTATGTAGGGGGAACAGTCTCTATTCTGCTCTGTGTCAGTGTGTATCAGGGATCATTAGGATAGGTGTCAATCCATATCTGCCAAGTGACCCTATGTAGGAGGAACAGTCCCTATTCTGCTCTGTGTCACTGTGTATCAGGGATCATTAGGATAGGTGTTAATCCATATCTGCCAAGTGACCCTATGTAGGAGGAACAGTCCCTATTCTGCTCTGTGTCACTGTGTATCAGGGATCATTAGGATAGGTGTCAATCCATATCTGCCAAGTGACCCTATGTAGGGGGAACAGTCCCTATTCTGCTCTGTGTCAGTGTGTATCAGGGGTTTTGAGGACAGGTGTCAATCCATATCTGCCAAGTGACCCTATGTAGGGGGAACAGTCTCTATTCTGCTCTGTGTCAGTGTGTATCAGGGATCATTAGGATAGGTGTCAATCCATATCTGCCAAGTGACCCTATGTAGGGGGAACAGTCCCTATTCTGCTCTGTGTCAGTGTGTATCAGGGGTTTTGAGGACAGGTGTCAATCCATATCTGCCAAGTGACCCTATGTAGGGGGAACAGTCCCTATTCTGCTCTGTGTCAGTGTGTATCAGGGGTTTTGAGGACAGGTGTCAATCCATATCTGCCAAGTGACCCTATGTAGGGGGAACAGTCTCTATTCTGCTCTGTGTCAGTGTGTTTCAGGGCTGGGCTTTGAGGACAGGTGTCAATGTTAGGTGATTTCTGCCCTTTATGGATTAAAAGCAGACTCTGCATCAACTGTGCAATTTCCCATGGGAGTTTTGCCATGGATCCCCCTCTGGTATGCCACAGTCCAGGTGTTAGTCCCCTTGAAACAACTTTTCCATCACTATTGTGGCCAGAAAGAGTCCCTGTTGTTTTTAAAATTCGCCTGCCCATTGAAGTCAATGGCGGTTCGCGCGGTTCGCGAACATTTGCGGAAGTTCGCGTTCGCCGTTCGCGAACCGAAAATTCCGGGTTCGCGACAACACTAATAATATACCTCAAAAAAAAGAGAGAAATATACAAAATAATAGTGTAACCCTGTAAATATTTAGAAAGCAATAGAGAAAATATAAGGTAGTACACTCACATACATATAGCAGAGCTAAATACAGAGCTCTGCTGTTTTAGCGCGTAGACGGAATGATCCCCGTCCTAGGATAAATATGAGGTAGTCCACGTCTTGATGGTCTGAAACAGAGAAAACAGACAGGAAGATCCACATAGTGTAGTAGATACTAATATAAATATGGGTGATAAATGAATAGAAAATATCGTACTCACATTTACTAGAGCGTACCTCGCTCTAGTTAATAGCGCATAGGTGGTATAATCCCCACCAAGGAATAAAGATGTAAAACAGGAGCAAAATATAGTGGAAATCTCAGAGTAATAAAAAGTTAAAATTATAACTATTTATTATACATATAAATCAGTAAAAAAACAATATATATAAAATACTCAATGAGAAAGTCCATAAAAAATCCACTTTACGCGTTTCACCTATAGAGGCTTCTTCAGAAGTGTGGATAGAGTCCTGGTAATGTCCAAATATATATGCAATGCAATAAGGATAATTAACTTCATGTGGTAAAGAAATTCATTCACTTACTGTATCCTGGTTTCGCGCGCGCTGCCAAACCGGAAGTGACGCGGCGCCATATTATCCAATAGTAGGCTTGAGGAAGTATTTTATGGACTTTCTCATTGAGTATTTTATATATATTGTTTTTTACTGATTTATATGTATAATAAATAGTTATAATTTTAACTTTTTATTACTCTGAGATTTCCACTATATTTTGCTCCTGGTTAACATCTTTATTCCTTGGTGGGGATTATACCACCTATGCGCTATTAACTAGAGCGAGGTACGCTCTAGTAAATGTGAGTACGATATTTTCTATTCATTTATCACCCATATTTATATTAGTATCTACTACACTATGTGGATCTTCCTGTCTGTTTTAGACCATCAAGACGTGGACTACCTCATATTTATCCTAGGACGGGGATCATTCCGTCTACGCGCTAAAACAGCAGAGCTCTGTATTTAGCTCTGCTATATGTGAGTGTACTACCTTATATTTTCTCTATTGCTTTCTAAATATTTACAGGGTTACACTATTATTTTGTATATTTCTCTCTTTTTTTTGAGGTATATTATTATACGACCATAAGGATTTGAGTATACCATTATACGACCATAAGGATTTGAGTACGTATGTTCGTATCAAAATAAGGGCGCGGTTTCCTTCTTTCTTTTTTCACTATTGTTTATCATAAGGTGGGGAATCCTTGTGTTGGTCACTGCTGCCCATTCTACATCACTTATACCACTATAGCGAGCGCCTATACTCTGTTTGTATTGTTTCTGCCTATGTTTATCCTCACCTCTAGTGATGTCCCGAACGGTTCGCTGGCGAATAGTTCCTGGCGAATAGTTCCTGGCGAACATAGCTTGTTCACGTTCGCCACGGACATATGCGATGTTCGGTCTGCCCCCAATTTGTCATCATTGAGTAAACTTTGACCCTGTACCTCACAGTCAGCAGACACATTCCAGCCAATCAGCAGCAGACCCTCCCTCCCAGACCCTCCCACCTCCTAGACAGCATACAATTTAGATTAAGTCTGAAGCTGCATTTTTTTTTTGTGTTTATTATACATTTTCCCCCATAGCCAGTAACCTGTGTTTTATTATACATTATCCCCCATAGCCAGTAACCTGTGTTTATTATACATTATCCTCCCATAGCCAGTAACCTGTGTTTATTATACATTATCCTCCCATAGCCAGAAACCTGTGTTTATTATACATTATCCTCCCATAGCAAGTAACCTGTGTTTATTATACATTATCCTCCCATAGCCAGTAACCTGTGTTTATTATATATTATCCTCCCATAGCCAGTAACCTGTGTTTATTATACATTATCCCCCTCATAGCCAGTAACCTGTGTTTATTATACATTATCCTCCCATAGCCAGTAACCTGTGTTTATTATACATTATCCCCCCATAGCCAGTAACCTGTGCTTATTATACATTATCCTCCCATAGCCAGTAACCTGTGTTTATTATACATTATCCCTCCCATAGCCAGTAACCTGTGTTTATTATATATTATCCCCCCCATAGCCAGTAACCTGTGTTTATTATACATTATCCCCCATAGTCATTTATTGTTGGACCTAGGCAGCATGATGTCTTAGGCCGGCCCAGAGAGTGAGTGAGTGAGTGAATGAATAATATAATATATATGTTCAGAAACATATTAGTAATATATGTAAATCGGGTTCATGAAAAGAGGGTGAAAAGGTATTAAAGAAAAACACACTTATTGCATCAAATTTACAAAGCCAAACTTTTAAAAGCTTTCCTCATTTCTTTCTCGGGATGAGGAATATATCGGTTGTAGACTGAGGATTTCCATCTGCCCAATCTTTTAATAATATGCACTGGAGTGTCAGTGTTGAAGGAGACCAAAACTGCCCCTATTCTAAATGAAAGACCAGAGACATGGATACAACCCAATCTTAGGAGTAGTGTTCTGATGTAGAAGATGAATTTAGCTGTAGTCATAGGGATTCAGTGAGAGTAGTGGTGAAATGTGTGTGGCATGACTGAGTGTGGGTAAGTAAGAGTCAAGTATTTTAACTGGGCACTAGTTCTAGGTGGGATAAAGTGGTATAGCGGATGGATGAGTAGTTTGGTTCGTTTTAGAGGTTTGTAGAGAAAGTATATAGTGATCATGATTTTTAGCGATATCCAATATTTTTAAGGTGGTCTCAAACAAACATAAAATGCTATATAAAATTTGTGGGAATATCGAATAGTCGTGTACAGTAAATCAGAGAGGGCTCAGAATATCGAACCATCGATCGGTAACCTGGATGAAGTAGGGGGTCTATCTGTTTTATTAAATACGCGGTAATATGCTTTTAATGGGATAGGACGTTAGGAAAGGTGTGGCATTAGGATAAGTGGTTGTGGCTGTATTTACCTTATCCTGGGACCGACCTGGCTCCTAAGCTTGAGCCGCGTGTGGCTGGATCACTACTGCCTCCACACGAGCCGCATGCGGCTTGATCTCCTCTTCTAACTTAGCCGCGTGCACTGACCGCAGTGATCGGTCACGTGGCCCGCCTGGCACTAGGAGCACGGCTCGAGTCACGGACTCGCTCTTTTAAAGGGGCAGTGGGAGCCAAAAGTTGATTCAGGCTCCCATTGGCCCACGTCATTCCAGCACCCCCACACACGAACGTTTTGGGGGCGTAGGCATGACGTGGGCCAATCAAATGTTAAAGGATATTTAAACTTCCCTAGCCCTATCCACTTTGCCCTATCGTGGTTTCTGTGTCAGTACCCTTTGGTGCGTTCCTTGATCTATTTTGTTTATTTTGGTATTGACCATGGCTTTGTTCTCGACTCTGAATTTATCTTTAACCCTTTCCTGTCTTGTTTGCCCGTGTGACTGATTACCATCTACCTGACTCTGGCTTGTTCTCGTTTTCGTAGTCTCTCTGTTACCATGACCTCGTCTCGTTTCTGATTACGCTTTATCTCTGTCTGACGTTTAGTCTGGCCATTCTAAGTCCAGGTAATAAGTTATATCCTAGTCTTGTCCCTTGCTATCCTAAACTCTGCGTGTTGGGGTATTACATCATGACATTATGATAGGACCATGGGCCCTGCAGGCAAGATTTTAAGAACAGGATCACCGTATGGACTAGATTGCCCAGGCCCATCAGACACTTTTGTCCAGAAATGCTTATTTGGCCCCTGAGACACTGGTATGCGTACCATCTCAACCCATACCTCCCATTCCAGAGGCATCTATCCTGACTAGAGATGTCCCGAATAGTTCGCTGGCGAATAGTTCCTGGCGAACATAGCTTGTTCGCGTTCGCCACGGACGCCGACCGTATGCGATGTTCGGTTCGCCCCCTATTCGTCATCATTGAGTAAACTTTGACCCTGTACCTCACAGTCAGCAGACACATTCCAGCCAATCAGCATCAGACCCTCCCTCCCAGACCCTCCCACCTCCTGAACAGCATCCATTTTAGATTCATTCGGAATCTAGTTTTATTTATTTATTTTTTGTATTTTTATTTTTTTTAGACAGAAGTGTGTTATATTTGAGCATGCCAGGCTGAACGTGTGTATATCATGGCTAGTTGCACTGAGGGTATGAGTATATAGCAGTACATTGTTGTGAAAGATGGCTGTCATGTTTAGGGTGTAGCTTGCACGTTATCAACTGTGTATTTATATCAGCAGCTCCACCACTAGTTATAAATCAAGTGTGAGTCGCCCCATGAGATGAGACTAGTGAATAACATAATACATGAACGGTTAAGGTAAAGGCATGTAAGGAACTACGACAATAAACTCTTTAGGAGGTGAAATAATGACATGTTTAAACGCTTGCTACTTTACAATTAGTTAATGTGCAGAGAGCAGTTCATGTGATCAAAGGCATGGTGTGGAGGATCGGCTATAGTGGGACACGCTTGGCAGGCTGCTGTTTACTGCTTGTGCTCATCCGATCCCTTCTGGGCGCCAGGTGCAGACCCTGAGAGTCCCTGATACCTGGAACAACAAAGGCAAGTCTCTGGCTGAGTGCCGGGTTCGCGGCTTGAGGTGGTGGAAGCTTGTTTTGTCGGGTGGTCGGATCTGTCCCGGTGGTGCTTCACGTCCGGTGCAGGATTGTGGTGGCTTAAGGTGGAGGCGAGTGCTTGACGTGGGGCAGGCTCTGCATTTCTGTTTGTGCCTCCAGTCCTGTCTTCGATGCCTTTTGCGTTGGTGGATTTTAATGGGGACTGCTTCGCTTAGCTGTGGTGGAGCTTGTTGGGGCTGTTGTGGAGCTTGTTGGGGCTTCCTGCTTGTTATTTGCTTCCAAAATTGATTAAAGAGTCTGTCCAGCTTAGACTCAATATCCTGCCATGCTTTGCTGGTACCAGGAGGACACGCGGCTGCCACCATATTGGAAGAGTCGCAGATGAGTATGTCAGCCTGGGCGGCTGTGCTCTGTGCGTCCATTAGCTCCAGACAGCCTCTCAGGGGTGGACCAGGATAACCCCCACCGGTCTGAGGGGGGGGGGGGGGGTAACGGAGCTCCTGCCCGGAAGTAGCTGCTCCTGGGCATCCCAGGATCGGGAGATCGGCCGCCTCTCCCGCCCGGTGAGCAGCAGGCCACACTTGCCACGCGGAGGTAAGTAAGGTAGGAGCAACATTGCTGGGTCATCCCCTTCTGGGTGAAATTCGCTTGTTGATAGCTGCTTAAAGTGATATATTGAGGGAGCTCACACAAAGTACGTCTTTCCTCCATGACAGCTAGGCCCCGCCCCCCGGAAGCTGCATTCTTAGTGAGAGGAGGGACAGTGTAGCTGCTGCTGATTTAATAGGGAAATCGATAGCTAGGCTAGTGTATTCAGTGTACACTGCAGTCCTGAAGGACTCATCTGATCTCTGCTGTAAGGACAGCACCCCAAAAAGCCCTTTTTAGGGCTAGAACATCAGTCTGCTTTTTTTTTTTTCTGTGTAATCTAATTGCAGTTGCCTGCCTGCCAGCGTGTGTGTCAGGCTCACAGCGTATACTGTGCCCACTTGCCCAGTGCCACCACTCATATCTGGTGTCACAATAGCTTGCATTTAAAAAATAACTAAACTTTTTTGACTGTAATATAATAGCCGTCAGTTTCCTTCACACGTGTGCGTTTCAGGGCCTGCCAGGGCACAGTGTCACACCAGTGCAACTCATATCTGGTGTAACAGTAGTGTACATAAAAAAAAACTCGAAATTTGACTGTGAAATAATAGCAGTCAGTTTCCTTCACACGTGTGCCTTTCAGGGCCTGCCAGGGCACAGTGTCACACCAGTGCAAATCATATCTGGTGTAACAGTAGTGTACATTTAAAAATACAGGGGGCTTGTTGTCACCGTTCGGGGACCCTTGGTGTTGTACGTGGCTGGGTGGAGGAAGAGACCTTCAATGACACAGTGAGGACAAGGAACGGGACATGGCTAGCTTGGTATCCAACCTTGTGCAAATGGGGAGTTCGCGGTTGTGCAAATGGACTGTTTGCGGTTGTTTGCGGTGCATTAAACGGGGAGTTTGGTCTGTCACTGTGAAGCGGGTGTAACCCTTACACTACCTGATCAATACAACATCATATCTGATGTTTTAAAGCACGTTATTCCAAGCAATTTAGGAATGTTAGGTGATTTATGCCCTTTCTGGATTAAAACCAGACTCTGCATCAACTATGTAATTTTCCATGGGAGTTTTGCCATGGATTCCCCTCTGGCATGCCACAGTCCAGGTGTTAGTCCCCTTGAAACAACTTTTCCATCACTACTGTGGCCAGAAAGAGTCCCTGTGGGTTTTAAAATTCGCCTGCCTATTGAAGTCTATGGCGGTTCGCCCGGTTCGCGAACATTTGCGGAAGTTCGCGTTCACGAATGGAAAATTTTATGTTTGCGACATCACTACTCACCTTGTCTCCAGCACTGGGGACTGAACTTTTCCTGTGGCTGCTCCTGTCTATATAAGCCCACGTGAAGCAAATCATTATTACCTGTGTATATAAGCACAGCCTTGCCCTGGGAACTTTGTCAGTTAGTTGTTTCATGTTTTCTGTTCCTGCTGCTTATAGACTGACTTGGCTTGTGACCCCTGCTTAAGGATCCTCGTTATTGCCTGTTCACTGTCTGCCCTGACCTTTGGAACCGTGTCTGACAACTCTTCGGGATTTGCCCTTGTCTGTACTGCAAATTGGAACACCTTTCATGCACAGCCACCGTGCACAGATTCACAGTCCTGGTGGTTTCTAACCTTATCACCTTGGACTGTGTATATCTGCAAGGGTGAGCACAAATCTCTGCCTACCGGACTCCTAACTAAGGCAAGCCCTAACATAACGAACTGACCATCATGGAGTCCTACAGAGATGTGCAAACTGTTTACCCAGCAAGTGTCCAGCCTAGCCCAAACTGTTTCGGAGCTGCAGCAAGAAGTTCGATCTCTTAAAGGAACAGTACGCCCTGGAACCTGCATATTCTGAGCTGTTTGTTGTTATGCCAGAGAGATTCGACGGTAGCCATGCATCCTTCCAGTGCTTTAAGGTGGATTGTGAAATTTTATTTTCCTTAAAGCCTCGGATATATGCCAGGGACTTTATCATGGTCCGTGCGGCTATCAACCTGTTGTCTGGATGGATCAAGACATGGGCACACCAGATGATGCTGGCTAAGAGTCCTGTCCTCGAAAGCTGGGGTCCGTCATGACTGCAATGGACTCGCAGTGCAAGACCACTGTGACAAAGCCTGCTCCACGTCCCAGAAGATCCCAGGTTCCCATAAACAGGGAGACCCTGTACCAACGCCACGCCTCCTTGTTGCCTCTTTATGATCCGGTTCCGAGGAAGACTACAATGGACAAAGAGGAACCTATGGAGATCGGTATCATCCGCACCAGGTTATCTTCCGAGGAAAGAAACCGTAGGAGTATCCATTGCCTGTGTTTTTTATTGTGGAGAAAGAGGGCTCATCATCTCTCTCTGCCTATCTCATCCACCTAGGCCAAAAGCTCTTCTATTAGGTACCTTACGGACCCGTCCTGTCATCCCGGCAACACAGCCTGGAAACTACCAAGGTTGCTGTATAACCTGTCCACGTTCCGTGACACAAAAGGGAACCCAGACTACAACATTTGATGTTACCAGTGTCCCTCAAGAACCCGCAACTAGTACCCCTGAGAAATCACCTCCAAACATTCGTACTTCGTCCTGAAGACATTGCTATTACAGCAAGCACCATCACCATTTCCTGCCTTGCCAATAAAGTTCTGTCACCTGACTGCACTTTTTGCCTCTAATGGCACAGTTGTACGTAATCAGGATCTTGAAGTATTTGAAAAAGCATTGCAAGCTGCGAATGCCTCCCCTGTGAGAACTACTAGAGCAAAGGCTACGGTAGGTGCTGTGTTTCCCATTAATCTGGAAGAAGGCCGTACATATGGCATGGGTGCCTATGGGGTAATATCTGCAAGGATGAGCACAAATCTCTGCCTACCGGACTCCCAACTAAGGTAAGCCCTGACAGCCAGCCCCTTTGTGTTTCTTATTTCTCTTTCCTCTTTGTCTCTTTCTCCCCACCCAGCCCCTTTTGTGTCTCTTCCCTCCCTAGCCACTATTGTGTGTCTCTTATCCACAGCCCCTTTGTGTGTCTCTTTAGCCCTTCCCACCCCTTTTGTGTGCCTCTTTTTTCCTTCTTCATCTCTTTTTGAGAGTCTCTTCACCCCAGCACCTTGTCTCTCCCCCTCCCTCTCCCCCTCTCTCTTTTTCACATTCCTTAGCCCATTTTGTGTGTCTAATTATCTCCACCCCTCCACTGTCCCTTTGTTTACTCACTTTTGTTTTACAAATAATGGGTTTTAGAAGAATACAAAGGTGAGATCTAGAGAAACTGTAAAAAGGAGGAGTGAGGAGTCAGAGATAGGAGAGACAAGAGAGGAGATCTGAAAAAGACAAAGAGAAAAATAATAAACTTAAAAGGACAATGACAAGTGTATGAAGTGAAGTGCCGTGACATCATATTTAATGAATGTTTTAACAAACGGGACATTAGGTGCTTTTGAATTGTCTTTTTGTGACAAACTTGCAGGACTGTCTGGAGGTACAGGTGAAGTCAAAACGATAACCTTAGGATACTAGCTGAAGTGTCAGCTCTATACAAACCTTGTGAGAGCAAAATAATTTCTGAAGTCAAGTAGTTGGAGCTATTACAGATGTATGAAGTTTAGAAATTCTGACACGTTACTACCTCCAAAATGCCAGCTGCAGTGTCAAACATTTGTACAATTATGTTTACTAATGTGACATGGTCACTTGAAAACTTTAAATTAGCTGCTGTTGCATTAATTCTCCAGTATGTGATGCATACCCCTGACATCAGTGTCCTACTTCATGGCAGAGTGCTGGGCAAGGTGGGCATCGATGACATAGATCGCCGAGGCAGACCCAACCAGAAAGGGAGTGGATTCACCTGTAGAATTGGCAGGTCAGCCTCGTGTGAATGCACACTAGGCTTTCTGCCAATTAATCAGGCTGACTCGCCAATCAATCAGGCCGACTCACCAGGTTTCAGCGCTCTAGTGTCCTCAACATTGTACGTCTAATCAAGAGCTAATGCTCTGCTTTTTCCAGTTGCTTCTTCTGCCAGGAGCCCACGTCATGGCTGTATTCTTACATATACAAGGTTTATGGAGGTTCAGTATTAAGTCAGCAGCAGCCTGCATAGGTATAATCTAGCGATTAAATAAACAATGTCTTATTCTCTGCTAGCAACGTCAGGGTAAAGTGACAAAACTTGACATGCGCACAGTCGATTATTCGGCAGGTGCGCTGTTTACCCCAAACCCCCCAATAACTTACAGACACCGTATTTCTGTTGGAATAAAAAAGTCCACAGCTTTATTTATTATTATAAACAAGGTAACAAATTGGGGTCATTGCCACAAAAGTAAATATACCTCCACCCCCCACCGTACATAAATTACCCCCGGCAATGACCCCGCCAATAACAATAAATAACATTATAAATAACCAATAACACATAACATATGGCCTACCAAAGAGGCCCCATATCCATAACTTTTTAAACTGTAGGGGTGTACCGAGACCCCCCTACACCACCTGGTTCGGAGCCACCGATGAGCTCGAACCCACAAACCATTTCACACTCCAGTTTAATCCAGCCTAACCAATTTATACTCCTCCTACCTTCCAATTACCCAAGCCCTATCCCGCCGCTGTGACCAAACGGGAACTCCAAAACAACAGGGAGGGTGGGAGGGACAATTACCAGGTAAGTGTCAGTTTAGTTAAAATGTCCCTTAGTCATAAAATGGCCGCTTAATATACTCCTATAGTCCAACCCCCATTTACCAATAACCACACCCCTTTAACTGGTTACTCCCCTGCCTACTCCTGGCTCTGTCAAGGCCCACTCCCCTGACTGCGCTGTTCCATGGGCTACATGACATGCGCACAGTCGATTATTCGGCAGGTGCGCTGTTTACCCCAAACCCCCCAATAACTTACAGACACCGTATTTCTGTTGGAATAAAAAAGTCCACAGCTTTATTTATTATTATAAACAAGGTAACAAATTGGGGTCATTGCCACAAAAGTAAATATACCTCCACCCCCCACCGTACATAAATTACCCCCGGCAATGACCCCGCCAATAACAATAAATAACATTATAAATAACCAATAACACATAACATATGGCCTACCAAAGAGGCCCCATATCCATAACTTTTTAAACTGTAGGGGTGTACCGAGACCCCCCTACACCACCTGGTTCGGAGCCACCGATGAGCTCGAACCCACAAACCATTTCACACTCCAGTTTAATCCAGCCTAACCAATTTATACTCCTCCTACCTTCCAATTACCCAAGCCCTATCCCGCCATAGCAAGAGACTTGACCCCTTAATGTCTCGAGCGACCCCCACCACACATAAATAGGGCTTTGGAAATACCCTCCTGGAATCCTAAGTTTAGCAGATCACACCCCACATCCGACAGGTGCACACCATCCCGCCTAAAATAACCGGGCAACCCGCCCTCCAATTCAAAGTGCCTCACTGGGACCCCCCCTAGTCTCCTAATAAAGACAGACATGGCCTTATTTACTTTACCACGGCAACGTGCCACAGCCGCCGGGTCCCTGGCATGCCTCCAGTTCAACCGCGGCACCATTTCAGACCAAACTATTGTAACTCCTGGGACCAGAGCCCTCACCCTGTCCAGGTCCCTCTTCATTCTCCTGACCAACACCTTCTGGGGGACCAAACCTAAATCATTGCCCCCACCGTGAATCAACAGTATATCCGGGGCAAACCCCTTGGACAACATCCCAAAAATTTCACCACTTATACTCTGCCAGCTGAAACCCCTAAAACCAAACCACCGAAGGTCCACTGTGTCCAGAAGAAAACCCAGTTGTGTGCCTTGTCTCCGAACTGCGGCCCTCTTCTCCGCCCAGTAGACAAACGAGTGACCCACCAGCCAAGCGACCAAGCCTGAAAGGAAACAAATTCAGTTAACCGGCAGAGCACCCTTTTCCCACATCCACAACATTCCATTCACACCAACCTTTCCGGCCTTACATATGCACGGAACCTGATGGATTCCCATCTCCCAATCTGCTTTATCCGCTCCTCCCCCAGCCCGAGCCGCGCCGCCTCAGTCGCAGCCCCGATACGGAAGGAGTGCGTACCAAATTGTCCGGGCTGCAAGCCCAATCTCGTCAACCCCATGCGGAAGACTCGCAAGAACTGAAAGCGCGACAGCGCCTTCCCATCCTCGTGAATCAGGAAGCAACCACCAACCTGCGGGCGAACCCGCAAAAACACGTCCCCACACGCAACCGGGCACACCGGGGACCCTGGTAGTGAGGACAGGACAACATTCTTACCTTTTCCGAAGACATCCGTCTTCGAGCGCCGGAGCCAAATCACGACCTTGTCCTGTTCTATAGCCACATCCTCATACTGGAGGCCCGATGCCCCCGACCTATTGGCGCTCACCAATTCGCTAATACGAAAAGCCCCAAAGAAAGCCCACACGAAAGCCACAGAGAACACAGTTACTTCAAATGCCGAACTACACACTTCGTTCAACAACCCCACCAACCCTTGAAGGGTGGCAAAGGACACAGGCCTCCTCGTATCCACAGACCTCCTGCCCTTCTTGAAACCCTTCAAAGTTTGCTTTACCAAGAAATGTTTGGTCAGGTCTTCCCACCCGTTAAACTTGAACAGGAAGGCTAACGCAGACATGTAGCGCTCCACCCTAGAAGGGGATGACCCACCTGCCACCAACCTGCAAAGAAGCCACAACAGCGTGTCCAACCTACCAGCTGCAGAATCGCCTGCTCCCGCCTGGGACAACATTTCCTCCCATTCACACCAAACCTTAGTATAAGCGGTCCAAGTCCCCGGCGCCAGTGAGCTCCTTATGTATCGCCCAAGCACAACGTCCCGAGCCGCCACATCTCCTCCGGGCATGCCTGCCCTGTCGCTTGTGCGTCCGGCGCTGCTTCCCGGAACCGCACCCACTGTGAACGAGACAGAGCGTCAGCGACCACATTCAGCAGGCCCGGCACGTGCCGTGCCCGAAAGACAATGTTCCAAGACATACACAAGAGCACTAGCTGCCGCAACAACCTAACCACTGGCAGGGACGAAGCCGATAGACTGTTAATTACCTGTACCACTGCCATATTATCAGAGTGGAAGATAACTTTCTTGTCCCTGAGCTCCTCGCCCCATAGTGACACCGCTACCACAACTGGAAAAAGCTCCAAAAAGGCGAGGTTCCGAATCAAGGGGCTCTCGGACCAAGCCTCAGGCCAAACCTCGGCACACCACCTGCCCCCAAGGTAAGCCCCAAAGCCAACGCTCCCCGAGGCGTCCGTAAACAGCCCGGCTTCGCCAGATGCCTTCATCACATCCCTGAAAAACACCCGACCGTTAAACTCAGTGAGGAAGCGGTCCCATATGTCCAAGTCCTCTCTCATACCCACCGACACCCTGATGTAATGACTCGGCAGACGGACCCCACAGGTAGCCCTAGCCAGCAATCTACAAAAAACTCTTCCCATAGGGATCACCTTACAAGCGAAATTAAGGCTGCCGAGCAAGGACTGCAGTCCCCGCAGCGTAACTTTCCTAGCGCCCTTTATCGCGTGCACCTGCTGGCGGAGCACCCTCAACTTCTCCTCCGGCAGCCTACATTCCCCCGCGACCGAGTCGATTTCCAGCCCCAAAAAACTCAGACACTCGGTCGGGCCCACTGTCTTGTCCTCGGCCAGAGGAATCCCAAACTGTTGGGCTAACCTCTGGAACACCCGCAGTATTTGGGCACATCTGTCGGACCCAGCCGGGCCCACACACAGAAAGTCGTCCAAGTAATGGACCACCGTACCCCCGCCCGATTCCCTGCGCACTACCCACTCCAGGAACGTGCTAAACTTTTCAAAATACGCACATGAAATGGAGCAACCCATGGGTAGGCACAGGTCCACGAAAAACTTACCCTCAAAAAGGCACCCTAACAAATGGTGACAGTCTGGGTGGATAGGAAGGAGCCGGAATGCTGCCTCCACATCCACCTTCGCCATCAAAGCCCCTCGCCCTGCTCTCCGAACCAACTCGACAGCATGGTCGAATGATGCATACGATACGGAGCACAGGGCCTCATCGATATCATCATTTACTGACGCCCCTTTCGGGAATGATAAATGATGAATCAACCTAAACTTACCCGCCTCCTTCTTGGGGACTACCCCCAGCGGGGATACCCTCAAGTCAGGCAGCGGCGGAGCCTCAAACGGCCCAGCCATCCTACCCAGTTGCACCTCCTTCAGCAACTTGTCCCTCACAACTCCCGGGTGTTCACCCACCGACTTGAGGTTACTGCATAACCTCCCCACATCCCTACTCTGAAACGGTATTGAAAAACCCTCCGTAAAGCCGTGCCATAAGAATTCCGCGTCCTGACGGTTACCGTACTGTTTTAGCCACGGCAGCATCTCGCCTACTTTCACCGGGGTTGCCCCCCGCGGCAGCGGAGGGGGCCGACGCTCCAACGGCTCCCGCTCCTGGTGCAGACTTACCTCGCTTAAAACACCGGCTGGCTCCGTGTGCACCCCCACAACCTGAGCACTCGTGCTTAAACCGGCACGACGCACCCCACTTACATTGGCCCTCGTTAAAGAGCCAACAGAAGCCTTTCTTTTGCCCGGCCGATGCAGGTCCCCCAGGTGCCGCACCGGCCGTCCCTTGAAAGGGCGCAGCCTTTTGCGCCATCATGAGCCGCATCCAGAGGGGAAGGTCCATTTGATCCCACCGCATGCTGGGATTCGCCGCTAACCTCTGGCGAAACTGCTCATCGTACCGCCACCAGGCGACCCCGCCATAGGTCCGGTACGCTTCCCCAATCCCATCTAGGTAGCAAAACAATTGGGAGCATTTATCCGGCGACTTTTCCCCTATCACGCTGGCCAGGATACAGAAGGCCCGCAGCCAGTTCCCAAACGTTTTAGGAATCTTCCGATACCTACGCTTTTTCTCCTCCTCCTCCTTCTTTGCGTCCTTCTTGTCCTCCTCCTTCATGTCTAAAAACTCCTCCAGCGGGAGCAAGGAAAAAACCTCCACAAACTCACCCTTCCAAATTTTCTCCTTGATGTCCATTTTCAGATGACAACCTAATGGGCCCGAAAAAGACACGTGCACGTTTTGCCGCGCAGCGTCGGTAATTTCGCCTCCAATACCTACCTTGTCCCCCGACTCCTTACTAGTTTCAGACACAGATAACCCCACTTCGCTATCCAGCGTTGGGCCCACGGCCCTACCTTGTAACCCCTGGCCTTTCTCACACGTCCACACTCTCCCAAACTGAGGTGAAGCCATTTCCCCACCCGCCCATGAATCTAAGAAAGATTTTAAGCAAGTCAATAGTGTTCCTGCGTGTGGTGTAACAGTTGACTCACCGCCTGAGCCCGAAGCCGCAGAAGGCTGTGGGTTCGTTTCCCGTCCGTCCGCCATGCTTGGCTCCGGAGCATCCAATTGGCGCCGACTCCCGTCAGCCTGGCCCTGCCTCAGGACCGCGGGTGTAGTGCTGCGAGACCTGCAAGGAGAACGACACCTGGGTAGTGTGTCCACATGATCACATACCCGCCCAACCTCCTTATGTTCCTGCCTGTAGTTCCGCACCATATCCCGTCTCCCTGCCTGGCCCTCCCGGCCGTAAGCACTGCGCCGCTGACCTGGCGAGCTCCTGCCTG
Organism: Pelobates fuscus; assembly: GCF_036172605.1. Lineage (NCBI taxonomy): Eukaryota > Metazoa > Chordata > Amphibia > Anura > Pelobatidae > Pelobates > Pelobates fuscus. The sequence goes on from NC_086322.1 coordinate 256,018,839, forward strand.
ATGACCCAGACGCACTGCGCCGCTGCCTCCACCTCCGGTCCCTTGAGGCCGATCTCCTTCTGCTAAACCTGCTTGCAGACCTGCTCCTCTCTCTACCCCTCCACCCGTCAGCCTGCCTCCTGTCATGCCTGGCACTGACGCCGTGCTGCTCCCTGCTGCGATGCGGCCTAGGGCTCCGCGAGAGACCCCTCGGTCCCCGGGAGCCGCCCCTGCGGCCCTCCCGCTCTCTCCCAGCCCGTCCTGCTTCCATGCCCTGAGCTGAGTCCTGGGAGCTATCCCGACTTGCTGAACCTGGCCCCTTTTGGGCCGCCTTGCGAACTGGGGGTTCCGCCTGTCTATCCTGGCGTTTCCTGTCTGCTAAAGCCGCGGGCCCTGCCGGCCCCAATGTACCTGGCTGAGCGGACCCGCCGTCTGCGTCCCTTGTGCTGAACCTGGCCCCACTAGAGGCCGCCCCCGATGTGTCCCCTTGCCCAGGGGCTCCCCCTGCCATCAGGGGGACCGCCTGATCACTAGAGGCCTCCGCTCTGCCCCCCGCCCGCTGCCCAGCCCCAGCGCCATTCCCTGACTCACCGGGCTGCAACCGCTCACTGCTTCCACCATCCGATCTGCTCTGGGTCCTGGCTCCAGCCGCAACCGACCTGCCTGCCGCCTCCCGGCGGGGCGCACACCGCGTGGTAGGCCTCGGCCTAGCTGCTGCCCGCGCCCGGCCAGCACCGCGTCGGACCGACGGTGCCGGCCGCGGTACATCCACTCCGCTGGGGCCCGCTACCTCATCCAGGGCCCCAACAGACTCCGCTGACGGGCTCCTCCGTCTGCCGACTTCAGGCTCCATGCCCGGGCTCAGCCGCTGGGGCGGTCTCGCCCTCCTCATGGAACGCCGTGCAGCCGCCGCAGGGGTTGTAGGGGGGGGACCCTGAGCCCCCAGTTGCTCGTGAAGCCAGGCCAGTCCTCTATCCCGCACAGCAGCTCTCACTCCCTCCAGGATTTCTTCCATTGATGCCATGATCTGCAAGACAAAAGAAAAAACCAACACAGACCTGCCAAAAACAATTACCAGGTAAGTGTCAGTTTAGTTAAAATGTCCCTTAGTCATAAAATGGCCGCTTAATATACTCCTATAGTCCAACCCCCATTTACCAATAACCACACCCCTTTAACTGGTTACTCCCCTGCCTACTCCTGGCTCTGTCAAGGCCCACTCCCCTGACTGCGCTGTTCCATGGGCTACATGATGAAGGTAGCTCTGCCTTTTGTCAAGTTTTCTCAAACCGAGTTAAAATAGAAAAGGCAAATAAGTCCCTACTTTCGAAAAAGATAGAAAAAGATGAAGTGAAGAAGAGAAGAGAAATCTACTGAAGCAAGGTAATTGCAGAGTGACAGAGACACTTTACAATATTCTGCAGTAATACACTGATTAATAACTGATCATCAAAATATACAACATTTTGGTAACCAAACAAGCTTTGAGATCAATATGTAATATCATGGATTTACATTGTAAAATTAACCAGTGTGTTTTTTAACCAGTGTTTTTTTTTCTCTATATTCAAAATGTAATGTTTATGCAGGGAGATTAAAATAATCTGATTTATTTTTGTTTTTATTGTTTTAGAAGTTATTATTCTGAGATTATAAGGGCAACGTGACAACCTAAATCTAAAATATTATTCATACAATTAATCTTAATAATTATATTAACTTACTAAGTATTATTAATAATTAAATAATATTGATCAAGTATAATTTATGATTCCTGGATTTATAAGGTAGGATTCCCATTTTAGAATTTCCCACGTTTAGTTATCTAATCTACCTTCTGTTATCTTTTCTCCAGCTTCAAGAAGGCACAGAGTCCGACCAGGCTTATAGGTCCATGAACCTTTTACCTGATCTTAAGAAAAACTGTGAACAGCAGGGAGATTTCATCAACAGAATGTCTCACCAGAGGGAAGTCCTTGTGGTAGTAAATATGGTTACATGATTACATAACTAAATGGATACACTTCATTGGCTGTAGGTTTTTGCAGTTTTGGTGTATAGATCATGTCCCTGCAGTCTCACTGATCAGTTCTCTGCCATTTAGGAGTTAAATCACTTTGTTCATGCAATCTTAGACACACCTCTATAGATGTTACTCGCACAGCCTTCCTAAACTCTTCCTATATAGAGATATCTAATGTTTAAACTTCCTTAATTGCACAATCTGTTTAATTTTTCATATCAGCTGTGTGAGTAACAGTCAGGGATAATGTGGCTTGGGCAAATGGTAGAAAATTGAACAGTGAGACTGCAGAGTTATGCTTTCTAAGAACACTTCCTGTCAGTCCGGCCGGTTATAGGAAACAGAAGCTCCTGTATCGCGGTCCGCTCCTCTGGTCACGCTACACTGAGTGACTGTTAGGATGAAGCGCAGTGCACTTCCCTCCTGCTAGACCCCCTTAAATCTTGTGCCCCCATAGCAGGTGCAACCTAATGGACGCATTGACCCTGTCTGTGCCGCCTGAAGCTCCGACGGCTGCAGCACGAGGGGCATCACGATGGCAGAGCAGGGCGCCCCCTTCTAAGCTGCGCCCTAGGCGACTGCCTAAGTTGCCTATAGGAAGCGCTAGCCCTGACTATATGCACCAACAGTTCTGCTATCGGGGGTGAGAACCATGATGGTCCAGGTCCCACATTCCCCAGTGCAGCTGCTCCCGGGACCCGCACGCTGATGGGGCTATCTGGTGCAGTTGACGAAATTGTTCGTCGTAGCGTCACCAACCCAGGCCACCCTAAGTCCGACAAGCATTCCAAATGGTGTCCTGATAGCAAAACAGCGCCGAGCAATGCTGTGGAGCCTTCTCCCCAATCACGCTCGCCAAGATGGAGAACGCAAGAACCCAGTTCACGAAAGTCTTAGGAATCTTCCTATAGCGAAACTTTTCCTTATACTTGTCCGACTCCTTCCCATCCTTGTCCCCCAGAGGAGGGGCGTCCTCCAAGGGCAAAAGGGAAAATATCTCTACAAATTCCCCTTTCCAGATCTTTTCCCTAATTTCGTGCTTAAGATGCAAGCCCAAGGGGCCCGACCAGCACATATATTCCGCCCCTTTCGCCACATCAGCGACTCCCGCCGTACCCTCTAGAACCCCTTGGTCGCTTCTTCCCCCCCCAGACACCGCCAATTAAGACGCCAACTCACCACTAACCGCCGTGCCAGAAACCGAGCTTGCCTCCCCCCCACCTGCCATGGGGACAGGAGGGGACCACACCAAATGCAGCTGACCATCCAGCCCCTGGGACCCCTGTGCCAGTGCAACCCGCTCCCACTGGGAAAAGAGATCCCGCAAACCTGACAAAAACCCACCTAGCGCGGACGCCTCAGCCAGCAAAGAAAAAGGGGACTCATCTGACCGTGCCCCGGGACCAGCCGGCGGAAGCAGGGTGGAAGCAGAAACCTGGGAATTGGATTCCAGAGCTTGCACTTCAGTTTCCATCAGAGGAGCTCCAGACGCCACCTGCTGGACAGAACTGGCAACTGCACCCAAAGCCTGAGGAAGCAGTGGAGAGACGGTGAGCCCACGCCCCAGACCAGGAGGATGTCGAGACAGGTAAGGAGAGGAGGGAGGAGGAGATCCCGGGGGCAGGGCAGGCCAGTTTAGCTGGGCAGGAGAAGGAGAGAAAATGGCAGGGTTGGGGACGTCAGCAGGAAGGAGGGAGGCAGAATATATAGGGGGGCAGAGGGATTTTGACAGAGAGAGGCAACAGAGACCCCAGAGTGGGACAGAGCCAAAATGGAGGGGAGAGAGGGAACAGCAAGGGGAAGAGGAGAAGCCACCCGACCCATGGACCCCCCTGATAAAGGAAGGGGTAGAGGAGAAGAAGGGGACCTGTGAGGAGGGGAGCCCAGAGGCCCAGAAGCAGGGGAAGATACCCCCCACACCTAATGGCAGTGGGAGAGACCCACGACGCTGCCGGCCATGAGGGGGGGACCCCGGGTGGCATCCCACGCGCCACCCAGGTCGGTCACCGGGATGACAGCCTGCTACTGGACCCAGGGAGAGAGTGGCCCGTCTGTGATGCTGCTGCCCGGACACCAGGGGCAGCAGGAGAATCCTCAGAAGATGCAGAAGGTGTTGTTGCCTCGGGCCCGGGCTGCGACTCCTATACCGGGCCTGAGGAGATGAGCTGGGGCTCAGCCGAGCTGGGGGGCGGGTGCGCCAACCCGCGTTAGCACGGCCAGCCAGGGAGGGTGCCACGGGAGGGGGAACAAAGGAAGCCATACTGCTGAGAGGGGAGACCGGACCGCCAGACGGCTGGGGCTGGAGTAGGCAAGCAAATTGCTCACGGAGCTGCTAGCCACTGTCCACTGCTGCACCAGCCCTGAGAGATGACAGGATAGAGTCAATATCCATAGCCACAGGCTGAAATCACCAACAGGCCCAGAAACAGGAAGATTTCACAGAAACTGTTTCTGGCCCGCCTCCTAAGTGGCACTGGGATCAGTCTGATCTGTCACCACCCACTTCCTCACATACCACACATAACATATAGCCAATCATGCTTCATCCATTACCACACTCATACATGTGCCCTTGTCTGCTAAACTGTGCACTCTCCCTCGGGCTTTGCCCCCTTCCCCACCCCGTCTTGGTAAGCATAAAACAGTTTATCTTCTCCCAAGATATTTTTGCACAATGAACACAGTACTTTCAGAAAGTCCTTATCACTGTTCAAAAGTCCAGTGCTCATCTTTGAAAAACAGGCATTTCATATCTTTGTAAAACAGCAAATAATCTTTTTGATGAACTGGAGAATAACTGAAACAAGATGGACAACAGGCTTTTTTTTTTTTTTTGCAGTGCATATGAGGATAACATACAGGCTTGTGGTACCCCAAAGGCATTCCACTTGCGTAGTTCAAAATATAGATAAAAATGGGGTATAAAGGAACATTGCACAATTTTATATTTTTTAAAGACAAGAGAATCCAGTTTGGAGCATGCTAGTTAGGTAAGTATAAAGGTCGCGAGTGTATATATAGTGAACACGTTGATCAAACTAGTCAGACTAAGAGCAGCTAGCTATGCCATAAAGTGATATAAAACAGTGAGGCGGCAGCGGCAGCACCGCCCAAGGTGTAAAATACATGAATGATAGTCGCCCATTACAGGCTTAAGTTGTATTATACTATGTGTGGGCTCTATAAAATATATAAGCTGGTGGCCCTGCGGTCTAAATTACATGCTGTGGGAGCATCTCCAGACTCTGTTTGCAGTGTCGAGTGTCATCCCATGAGTAGCTAGACTAGAGTGCTATTTCACTGAGAAGGGGTTGTCTAAAACAATGTTAAGCAGTCGCGTTAAAGGGCCATTCCGGGTGAACTAATGCTACAAGAATTGGGAGCATCAAACATATTTACATAAGGGTATCCACCCCACCCCAGACCCACTTTGTGTCAGCAAGATGAAAGTCCTTGGCTGTGTATCTAGTTAAGTGGCAGAATGATGGCAGGGTGACAGAGTAGTAGTGTCCCTGTAATGTACCAGCGATGTGCCTGCCTCAGGTGGGGAGAGATCTCCGCAGCCATGTTATTTTCCCTGTGTGTTGTCGCTGTCGGCTTCTGCACGGCTGTCGGAGAGGGTCTGCTTACATGAGGTCGTCGCCAAGTTGCACATGTCTAGTTAAGACTAATTTTTGTGGCTCTCTCCTGAACAACCACTAGAGGCACTTCCTCGATTCACTCAGAGTTTAACTCCATAAAACAATGCTGGACCATTGTCCAGTGTCTTGAAAAACTCGATAGGAGAGCATTGATTTCCTATGGGGAATGCCTAATGCGTGTGTGGCACTCATTGCACATTAGGTTTCTGAATCGCTGTGACGTCAGTGGAGGAAGAGCCAGCTAATCAGGTAAGTGAATAAAATGGGGGTTTTAAAACCTTTATATGCCTGTAAGGGGGCATGGGATACTATAGTGTTTTTGTATTCATAATACAATAGTGTTCCTTTAAGGAGAACTTCCAAACCGAGTGTAACGGATCGCCTGGCACCCCGACTGGGTACCTCCGTTAAAGGATGCTCCTAGCGTTTCCTGAGGACTCCAAGCACTCTGGCAGACACCACAATCACCGAATCTGAGAAGCATATAAATCCTCTCAAGCCTCTGAATGCTGTAGACAGTTGAATAGGAACCATACGAATAGGTTTTCAATCCTAGCAGTCAAACTGGAACAGCATACAATAAATTCTCCCCCAATAATGAGACGACACTTCACTTTGAGGGTAAAACAGGAACTCTGGACTGGCTCATCCAGCCTGGCTTTTATTACAAGTGTACACATACGGGCCACACCCAGGGGAGGCATAAAATAACCAATAGTATCACGGGTGCAACCCACACATCCCCTCCCCTTAGTGTGACACATAATCCCATTATTCATTCAGTTTAAACATAACTTTTACACAATATCTATAACTTTTAAAATATACATGTCACAAACATAAAACATGCATTTTCTTACTCAGCATACTTCAATTAGTAATACTCTCAAAAATCATCCCAATCCCTCCAGTAGATCAATAGTTAGCTGGAGGTCCCTTTATGACCGACCGCAAGCACATTTTCCTGCCCAAAACAGTTCCATGGATTTGGGCTGTGCGGTCGGTCAATTACTGGCATAAAACCGGCTAAGTCCCATTCGAAGTTTGGCCGGTACTTCGACTTAAGTCGAAGGTCGGTCACCGGGATGACAGCCTGCTATTGGACCCAGGGAGAGAGTGGCCCGTCTGTGATGCTGCTGCCCGGACACCAGGGGCAGCAGGAGAATCCTCAGAAGATGCAGAAGGTGTTGTTGCCTCGGGCCCGGGCTGCGACTCCTATACCGGGCCTGAGGAGATGAGCTGTGGCTCAGCCGAGCTGGGGGGCGGGTGCGCCAACCCGCGCTAGCACGGCCAGCCAGGGAGGGTGCCATGGGAGGGGGAACAAAGGAAGCCCTACTGCTGAGAGGGGAGACCGGACCGCCAGACGGCTGGGGCTGGAGTAGGCAAGCAAATTGCTCACGGAGCTGCTAGCCACTGTCCACTGCTGCACCAGCCCTGAGAGATGACAGGATAGAGTCAATATCCATAGCCACAGGCTGAAATCACCAACAGGCCCAGAAACAGGAGGATTTCACAGAAACTGTTGCTGGCCCGCCTCCTAAGTGGCACTGGGATCAGTCTGATCTGTCACCACCCACTTCCTCACATACCACACATAACATATAGCCAATCATGCTTCATCCATTACCACACTCATACATGTGCCCTTGTCTGCTAAACTGTGCACTCTCCCTCGGGCTTTGCCCCCTTCCCCACCCCGTCTTGGTAAGCATAAAACAGTTTATCTTCTCCCAAGATATTTTTGCACAATGAACACAGTACTTTCAGAAAGTCCTTATCACTGTTCAAAAGTCCAGTGCTCATCTTTGAAAAACAGGCATTTCATATCTTTGTAAAACAGCAAATAATCTTTTTGATGAACTGGAGAATAACTGAAACAAGATGGACAACAGGCTTTTTTTTTTTTTTTTACATTTTTTTTTTTTGCAGTGCATATGAGGATAACATACAGGCTTGTGGTACCCCAAAGGCATTCCACTTGCGTAGTTCAAAACATAGATAACAATGGGGTATAAAGGAACATTGCACAATTTTATATTTTTTAAAGACAAGAGAATCCAGTTTGGAGCATGCTAGTTAGGTAAGTATAAAGGTCGCGAGTGTATATATAGTGAACACGTTGATCAAACTAGTCAGACTAAGAGCAGCTAGCTATGCCATAAAGTGATATAAAACAGTGAGGCGTCAGCGTCAGCGTCAGCACCGCCCAAGGTGTAAAATACATGAATGATAGTCGCCCATTACAGGCTTAAGTTGTATTATACTATGTGTGGGCTCTATAAAATATATAAGCTGGTGGCCCTGCGGTCTAAATTACATGCTGTGGGAGCATCTCCAGACTCTGTTGGCAGTGTCGAGTGTCATCCCATGAGTAGCTAGACTAGAGTGCTATTTCACTGAGAAGGGGTTGTCTAAAACAATGTTAAGCAGTCGCGTTAAAGGGCCATTCCGGGTGAACTAATGCTACAAGAATTGGGAGCATCAAACATATTTACATAAGGGTATCCACCCCAGACCCACTTTGTGTCAGCAAGATGAAAGTCCTTGGCTGTGTATCTAGTTAAGTGGCAGAATGATGGCAGGGTGACAGAGTAGTAGTGTCCCTGTAATGTACCAGCGATGTGCCTGCCTCAGGTGGGGAGAGATCTCCGCAGCCATGTTATTTTCCCTGTGTGTTGTCGCTGTCGGCTTCTGCACGGCTGTCGGAGAGGGTCTACTAACATGAGGTCGTCGCCAAGGCTACATCTCCCTCGGTGTATCTGGTCCCTGGGTGGATCTTAGCAGGTACTTGCCGGTTTCTCTGCCTCTCATGCCATTCCACCGACAGTGCGCGGCTGACGTGTCCGCTTTCTTTCCGGCTTGGGTGGCTCACCATGCGGTCTCCGCCATTTTGATTGCGGCCTCTGCATTTCAGGGTAGCTCGGTCGCAGCCAGGTGTGCTGGTTTTTCTGCGTGTTGGCAGGCCCGGGGTGGGGACCGGGATCACCCCCGCCGGCCCAGAGGGGGGAACAGGGCCGGGCCCCCGGAATCCCACGCTTCTCTCCCACCTCTGGCCGGGCAGGATAGCTGGGCAGCGGCCGTCTGACCCGCTCACCGCCCGAGTGGTCTCCATCTTAGGTGACAGATATTCCCCCCCCCGAGGGACTAGAACTTTTCAGCAAGCCTCTCCTCGGAACCAGGGTGGGTGCTTGCACTGGGTCGCCGCCGTCGGTTGTTGTCAGGTAAAGATAAAGTCGGATTTTTATAATAAAACTGAGACAGTTTGCAGGAGCTGCACCATCGTGCGACCGCTCATCATGGTGGCCCGGCCCCGCCCCCGGAAAACAGGCTTTTAAGCACCATGTCCTACAGACTCCAGCTACATGATCACAGTCCTCCCTTTGATGCTTAAATTGCTAGCAACGTTTAAGACGCACTAAGCCTTTCTCGTAGGGAATCTCAAGTGATGGAGCAACAAACTTGGAGCACAGTTTTCCAATCTCCTTAGAGCTAAGCCTGTCCAGTTCCAGATCAGTAGAAAGTCTTCATACAGTAATATTGGTGGAGGAGGAAGGGGAGCATAGCCATATGGCCATACGACTTCCATCAGGAAGGGAAACTGGGAAGCAGCTCCTTTTGGGTGTCCTCGGACTCGTATGGTGGTGAGTCAATATGGAAAATATGAAGCCAGAATATAGTGTAGTATATTCTATAGGTGGTGAGGTAAAAAAAGAAAAATGCCACTTATAATGTTCTGGAGCTTTTGTTCAGCTCCAGATATATACGTATGTGCAGTATAATCCCCACCTGTGGATATGCCTATACCTAGTTGCAGCCAGAGAGCAGAGACCAGCTGCCATACCCACATCTAACAAGCGCTAGGAAGCTCACCATTGCATGTTTTCATGACTGGAGGAAACTGCAAACTTAACCTATTTTTCTATTTAGCATGCAGAATTCGGGACTAGCCTAACAAAGGCAGGGATCTAAAAGAACAGTAGTGTATTATTAATCTTAAGAGGTGGCCAGGCTTAATGTAGTGCCTAGGTAGGTAGGAAGAACAGCTTAAAGTGCCACTGTCACCATTTGTTGAATTTACAAAATCCCCTACGGTGACATCGCTGCTCGAAGGTCCCTAATTTGCCTCGGAATATCTCTGAGTTGGAAGTTCAGTGAAATTCCCACACAGTCAAAATGAGTATTTCATAAAGAATAAGAGAGATAGTCGGTAAACAAGCCAAGATCAATGGATAAAGATTAGTACATTAGTACATTATCAGGAAAACAAACCAGAGAAGAGTGCATCTGCACCGGGGCCCATCAGGTGGCCCAAGCATTTAGGGCCACCCGATGAGCCCTATATCTTCAGGTGCCCGGTCAGCACTGAAATACCGCGACTGGGCCACTTTAAATAAAATTGCAACTGTACCGCAAGTGTTTTTGGGAGGAAGAGACGGCCGGTCACTTCCTCCCAGCTTACTCCGCGCGGGAAGGAGAAGAGACAACCTGAAGGCTGCGAGAAGAGGAGAGGTGAGGCAAGGCAGCTGACTCCCATCATCCCCAGCCACCCTCCTGCAACAAAAAGGTAAGGAAGAGGAGGGTGGCTGATAAATGAGGTGTGTATGTGAGTATGTATCTGTATGTGTCTGTCTGTATGTATGTATGCCAGTATGTATGTAATGTATGTCAGTATGTGTGTCTGTGTGTGTATGTATGCCTGTATGTATGTATCTCTGTTTGTCAGTATGTATGTGTGTATCTATGTATGTATGTGTGTATGTATATATATCAGTATGTATGTAAGCTGGGAGGAAGTGACCGGCTGTCTCTTCCTCCCAGAAACACTATGTATGTAATGCATGTATGTATGTAAGTATGTATGTGTGTCTGTGTGTGTGTATGCCTGTATGTGTATGTCTGTTTGTCAGTATGTATGTGTGTATCTATCTATGTATGCATGTGTGTATGTATATATGTCAGTATGCATGTATGTCTGTGTATGTATGTATGTATCTATCTGTATGTCAGTATGTGTGTGTGTGTGTGTATGTCAGTATGTATGTGTACAGTAAAATAAGGGGGGAGGACCTAATGTCCTCCCCCCTGGCCCGCACCCCTGAGCGGCGGGCGGGGGCCCTAAATTGGAATAAGGGGGGGGACCTAATGTCCTCCCCCCTGGCCCCCACCCCTGAGCGGCAGGTGGGGGCCCTAAATACCAATAGGGGGGACCTATTGTCCTCCACCCCCAGAGCGGCGGGTGGGGGCCCTAAATACTAATAAAGGGGGGGACCTAATGTCCTCCCCCCTGGCCCCCACCCCTGAGCGGCGACCATTGTCCAGTGTCTTGAAAAACTCGATAGGAGAGCATTGATTTCCTATGGGGAATGCCTAATGCGTGTGTGGCACTCATTGCACATTAGGTTTCTGAATCGCTGTGACGTCAGTGGAGGAAGAGCCAGCTAATCAGGTAAGTGAATAAAATGGGGGTTTTAAAACCTTTATATGCCTGTAAGGGGGCATGGGATACTATAGTGTTTTTGTATTCATAATACAATAGTGTTCCTTTAAGGAGAACTTCCAAACCGAGTGTAACGGATCGCCTGGCACCCCGACTGGGTACCTCTGTTAAAGGATGCTCCTAGCGTTTCCTGAGGACTCCAAGTACTCTGGCAGACACCACAATCACCGAATCTGAGAAGCATATAAATCCTCTCAAGCCTCTGAATGCGGTAGACAGTTGAATAGGAACCATACGAATAGGTTTTCAATCCTAGCAGTCAAACTGGAACAGCATACAATAAATCCTCCCCCAATAATGAGACGACACTTCACTTTGAGGGTAAAACAGGAACTCTGGATTGGCTCATCCAGCCTGGCTTTTATTACAAGTGTACACATAAAGGCCACACCCAGGGGAGGCATAAAATAACCAATAGTATCACGGGTGCAACCCACACATCCCCTCCCCTTAGTGTGACACATAATCCCATTATTCATACAGTTTAAACATAACTTTTACACAATATCTATAACTTCTAAAATATACATGTCACAAACATAAAACATACATTTTCTTACTCAGCATACTTCAATTAGTAATACTCTCAAAAATCATCCCAATCCCTCCAGTAGATCAATAGTTAACTGGAGGTCCCTTTATGACCGACCGCAAGCACATTTTCCTGCCCAAAACAGTTCCATGGATTTGGGCTGTGCGGTCGGTCAATTACTGGCATGAAACCGGCTAAGTCCCATTCGAAGTTTGGCCGGTACTTCGACTTAAGTCGAAGTGTCGAAGTGGAGTTGATGTTAAGGGTCGGCGGTGTTCGAAGTTAAAATGGCCGCCGCCACGTGGTCCTTTGTCCGATACCGGCCACTTCGACGACTTCGACAACTTCGGTAACTTCGGCACTTCGACAGCTTCGACAACTTCGACAGCTTCGACAGCTTCGACTGTGTCCGAAGTGCCATATACAAAAGTACCAATCTTTCCCCAAAGTATTTAAAGGGCTAGGGACAGTCTTCTACAATCCACATGCCCAAAAGTAGTTCTTAAAGGGTCAGTACATTATGGTAGCAGTCCATAAGCCCCAATTCAGTCCCTTAAAGGGCAATATCTCCCAGGGACCATAATCACTGGGCAGGAGGCTAGCAACCAGGCTTCTCCAGTTCTCAGTGGCGAGGTTGGTTCCGCCACATTTCTCCCCTTTACCAACTAGACTAACAGGGCATCTGACCTCCTGCCGGTCAGTGCCCTGGTTAGTCCAGCAACCCACCCACAAAACAGAAACAGCAGTACAGCTCACCCACAATAACTGGTTACTACACCTGAGTAGAGGAGAACTTTGTCCATGCCCAGGTGCCTCACCATGGCTGTGCTGGGGTCTGGTAGACTGCCTTGGTGGGTTGCTGAGTGGGCAGCGACCAGCGGTACTCTGCCCGGATGCCAGCACTACCACGGGAGTAGTCGGGTTGAAGCCTGGTTGCTGGAGACCGACTGTCTCCCCTTTAGATGCACCGCTCTGCTGCTGGAGACCGACTGTCTCCCCTTTGGCTAAACAGCCCTGTCGTGGGGGGGCAGGACCGACCATCCCTACCCCCTGTGCTGGAAGTGTAGAGACCACGGTCCCATCTGCACAGGTGTGGGGCTTGCAGTCTCCCCCTGGTACATGAAGCTGCCGCTGGGGAGAGGTGGTAAGCAGCTCCTCTCCCATTAGAACACTCTGCCGCTGGGGAATGGAGACTGGGCTCTCTATTCCCTGTACATTAATAATCTGCCGCTGGGGAGAGGTGGTAACAATCTCCTCTCCCATACATACTTCCAGTCTCTGCGGAGGGAGACCGACTGTCTCTCCTCCCAACACAGAGTCCTGCTGTTGGGGAAAGGAGGCTGGGCTCTCTATTCCCTGCTGGATACTCTGCCGCTGGGGAATGGAGACTGGGCTCCCAATTCCCAACAAATCACACTGCCGCTGGGGAGGGGGGACGGCCCCTTCAGCTCCCTGTAACTTGGGCGCAGAGACCACGGTCCCATCTGCGCTGGTGTGGGGCTTACTGTCTCCCCTTGGTGTGCTAAGCTGCCGCTGGGGAGAGGGGATAACAGGCTCTTCTCCCTGAACCGTAGACTGCCGCTGGGGAGCAAGGACGGCCCCTTCAGCTCCCTGTACCTTGGCCGCAGAGACCACGGTCCCATCTGCGCTGGTGAGGGGCTTACTGTCTCCCCTTGGTGAGCTGCGCTGCCACTGGGAAGAGGGAATAACAAACTCCTCTCCCTTACACACCTTCAGCCGCTGGGGAGAGGAGATAACCGGCTCCTCTCCCTGAACCGTAGACTGCCGCTGGGGAGCAAGAACGGCACCTTCAGCTCCCTGTAACGCACACTGCTGCTGGGGATCTGGGCCGACTGCCCAGCATCCCTGTAGGGCCGGTAGAGAGACCGCAGTCCCATCTCCACCTGCCATCTGTGGGTCTTCCCAGGACCAATCCGTGAGGCCCCTCAACATTTGTGAGTAAGGGCCACCTGCTTCCCCACCTGGCAACTCTGGCTGCTGCTGGGGATCTGGGCCGGCTGCCCAGCATCCCGGTGGGCCCGGTGGAGAGACCTTGGTCCCATCTCTACCTGCCTGTTGTGGTTCCTCACAGGACCAGTCTATGAGGACCCCCACTTCGGGTTCCTCCCGCCGCCTCAGGGAAAGACGGCTAACCTCCTCGGATGCAGCCTCTACTCGGCTGTTGTCACGCTCCTGCTGCTGAGCATACTTCCTCTCTTTCGCCAGCGGGAATTCTCGGTCCAGCCTTGTGTTTCGCTCGGCCATGACCTGGTTCCAGATCACCAGGCGTGTCTCCATGGGTATATCATCCCCATACTCGGCCACTCGCTGCCTCACCTCGGCCAGCCAATCATCGCCAGAGCCAGAACCTTCCATACTTGTCTGCTCCCAAGGGCGCTGCACGACTGCTAGCGTTGCCCTCAATTTGTAAATCCAAACAGTGTCTCTGAGCTGCTTTACCTCGCACTAGGACGCCATCCCACCGCTGCCACCAATGTAACGGATCGCCTGGCACCCCGACTGGGTACCTCCGTTAAAGGATGCTCCTAGCATTTCCTGAGGACTCCAAGCACTCTGGCAGACACCACAATCACCGAATCTGAGAAGCATATAAATCCTCTCAAGCCTCTGAATGCTGTAGACAGTTGAATAGGAACCATACGAATAGGTTTTCAATCCTAGCAGTCAAACTGGAACAGCATACAATAAATCCTCCCCCAATAATGAGACGGCACTTCACTTTGAGGGTAAAACAGGAACTCTGGACTGGCTCATCCAGCCTGGCTTTTATTACAAGTGTACACATACAGGCCACACCCAGGGGGAGGCATAAAATAACCAATAGTATCACGGGTGCAACCCACACATCCCCTCCCCTTAGTGTGACACATAATCCCATTATTCATACAGTTTAAACACAACTTTTACACAATATCTATAACTTCTAAAATATACATGTCACAAACATAAAACTTACTTACTCAGCATACTTCAATTAGTAATACTCTCAAAAATCATCCCAATCCCTCCAGTAGATCAATAGTTAGCTGGAGGTCCCTTTATGACCGACCGCAAGCACATTTTCCTGCCCAAAACAGTTCCATGGATTTGGGCTGTGCGGTCGGTCAATTACTGGCATAAAACCGGCTAAGTCCCATTCGAAGTTTGGCCGGTACTTCGACTTAAGTCGAAGTGTCGAAGTGGAGTTGATGTTAAGGGTCGGCGGTGTTCGAAGTTAAAATGGCCGCCGCCACGTGGTCCTTTGTCCGATACCGGCCACTTCGACGACTTCGACAACTTCGACAGCTTCGACTGTGTCCGAAGTGCCATATACAAAAGTACCAATCTTTCCCCAAAGTATTTAAAGGGCTAGGGACAGTCTTCTACAATCCACATGCCCAAAAGTAGTTCTTAAAGGGTCAGTACATTATGGTAGCAGTCCATAAGCCCCAATTCAGTCCCTTAAAGGGCAATATCTCCCAGGGACCATAATCACTGGGCAGGAGGCTAGCAACCAGGCTTCTCCAGTTCTCAGTGGCGAGGTTGGTTCCGCCACACCGAGTTTCTAAACAAACAAGTTAAGTAGTTTCACTGATTTTATATGTGTCAGCTGAAAATGAGTGGTAGCAAGATTATAGATCTGACTCATTGCACAGTCTGCTGCATGAATGCATGCCTGGAAGAATGTATGAATGCCTAGATAAAATACCTTGGTGGCGAGTGACTTCTGAAATCTAAAATTAGAGATCTGGAGAAGCAAATTGAATCATTCAGGCAGATTGACAATAGCATCTAGTCGGTGGGGAAGATAAGACAAATGAGGAACAGGCAGGTATCTGGGTGATATATATATATATTTGTAGTCGGGGACAATAAGCCGAGTAATAGTATTGTTGGAATAATTAGGATTTGGTACAAGTCGGTTGAGGTGTGCCGGGACCGATGTCCGGGCAGGCCTGTAAATAAAGAGTGCCCACCAAATGAATGGCTTGTATAAGTGGAGTGGTGGGCAGGGCTGCCATCAGAAATTTTAGGGCCCCTGACACAGCTTAAGATCTGGACCCCCGGGGCCAGCCCCGAGTCCGCCCACAAGGATGAAGTGTGTGTGTGTGTAGTGGATGCAGTGTGTATAGTGGATGTAGAATGTGTATAGTGGATGCGGTATGTGTGTCATGGATACAGTGTGTATAGTGGATGCAGTATGTGTGTCATGGATGCAGTGTGTATAGTGGATGCAGATTGTACGTTTTGTGTAATGTATGTAATGTTTGTATGCATGCATTAGATGCAGAGTGTGTGTGTAGTGAATGTAGGTGTGTGTATAGTGAATGCAGAGTGTGTGTTTTTGTAGTGGATGTAGTGTGTATAGTGAATGTAGTGTGTTTGTAGTGAATGTAGTGTGTTTGTAGTGAGTGAAACGTGTGTATAGTGAATGTAGTGTGTGTGTGTGTGTAGTGCAAAGTGTGTTTAGTGAATGTAGTGTGTGTGTAGTACAAAGTGTGTTTAGTGAATGTAGTGCGTGTGTAGTGCAGAGTGTGTTTAGTGAATGTAGTGTTTATAGTGAGTGCAGAGAGTGTATAGTGAATGTAGTGGAGAGTGTGTTTAGTGAATGTAGTGTGTGTGTGTGTAGTGCAAAATGTGTATAGTGAATGTAGTATGTGTAGAGCAAAATGTGTATAGTGAATGTAGTGTGTGTGTGTAGTGCAGAGTGTGTTTAGTGAATGTAGTGTGTGTGTAGTGCAGAGTGTTTAGTAAATGTAGTGTTTGTAGTGAGTGCAGAGTGTGTTTAGTGAATGTAGTGTATGTGTAGTGCAGAGTGTGTTTAGTGAATGTAGTGTATGTGTAGTGAAGAGTGTGTTTAGTGAATGTAGTGCAGAGTGTGTTAGTGAATGTAGTGTGTGTGTAGTGCAGAGTGTGTTTAGTGAATGTAGTGTGTGTGTAGTGCAGAGTGTGTTGAGTGAATGTAGTGTGTGTGTAGTGCAGAGTGTGCTTGTAAGGATTCAGTGTGTGTGTAAAATAGGGGGAAGGGGAGTATGATTTTATTTATTTATTTGTGTATATTTCAATTTTATTCCCCCCCTCCCTGGTTCTTACTGTGCCAGGGAGAGGGGAGATCGCATTTCCTGTTGATCCAGTGGCATGGTGAAGGGAGCCAGCCGCGGTACATTGAAGAGGGTGCCCAGCAGCACACATTGTCTTCCTTTCCAGCTCCTCTCTGACTAAATCTCACGAGACAGGCCTGCGTGCTGTGCGGAGCGTTGCCATAGTAACCCGTGGCAACGCTCTGGCAGCCACAGGGTGCAGGAAAGTTAGACAGAGAGCAGCTGGAAAGGAGGACAGAGTGTGCTGCTGGGCCCCCTCTTCATCGTACAGGTAGCAGGGGGCCCTCTGTGCACATATATATAGCGAAAATCGCTATATATATATATATATATATATATATATATATATGTGCTTCTCTATGACAAGCGTTCAGCGTCGACATGCAGAGCATGGAGATGTTGAATGTCAGTGCTGCACATTTTGCAACACTGACACAGGCAGCGCCTAGGTGTTCCTAGGCAGCAATGTAAACACTGCATTTTCTCTGATTTTGTCTTTGCAGCAAAAACCCTGCAGTGGTAGACTATACTCACCAGAACAACTACATTAAGCTGTATAATATAAATTAAGCTGTAGTTGTTCTGGTAACTATAGTGTCCCTTTATGTTTGTGCGTGCAAAGGGGTAATGAATGCAGAGGGTGCCGAAAGGAAGGGGCTGTAAAGGGTGTGAGTGGAAGGGGCTGCAGAGGGTACAGGGGGGAATAGAGGCTGTAGTGGGTGCAAAGGAAGGACAGGATGTAGTGGGTGCAAAGGGTAATAGGAGCTGCAGTGGGAGCAGTTGGGTAGCCCACTAGCCACTACCAGAAGCGAAACCCTACCATTGCGCACAGTGCAGGGGGCAGGAGCTGCAGTGGGAGCAGGGGGGTAGGGGATGCAGTGGGAGCAGGGGGGTAGGGGATGCAGTGGGAGCAGGGGGGTAGGGGATGCAGTGGGAGCATGGGGGTAGGGGTGATAGGGGATGCAGTGGGAGTAGGGGGTGCAGTGGGAGCAGGGGAGTAGGGGGATGCAGTGGGAGCAAGGGGGTAGGGGATGCAGTGGGAGCAAGGGGGTAGGGGATGCAGTGGGAGCAAGGGGGGTAGGGGATGCAGGGGGGTAGGGGATGCAGTGGGAGCATGGGGGTAGGGGATGCAGTGAGAGCAGGGGGGTAGGAGATGCAGGGGGGTAGGGGGGATAGGGGATGCAGTGGAAGCAGGGGGGTAGGGGATGCAGTGGGAGCAGGGGGGTAGGGGATGCAGTGGGAGCAAGGGGGTAGGGGATGCAGTGGGAGCAAGGGGGGTAGAGGATGCAGTGGGAGAAAGTGGGTAGGAGATGCAGTGGGAGCAGGGGGTAGGGGGGATAGGGGATGCAGTGGGAGCAGGGGGGGTAGGGGTTGCAGTGGGAGCAGGGGGGTAGGGGATGCAGTGGGAGCAAGGAGGGGTAGGGGATGCAGTGGATGCAGGGGAGGTAGGGGATGCAGTGGGAGCAGGGGGGTAGGGGATGCAGTGGGAGCATGGGGGTAGGGGATGCAGTGGGAGCATGGGGGTAGGGGTGATAGGGGATGCAGTGGGAGTAGGGGGAGCAGTGGGAGCAGGGGAGTAGGGGGATGCAGTGGGAGCAAGGGGGTAGGGGATGCAGTGGGAGCAAGGGGGGGTAGGGGATGCAGGGGGTAGGGGATGCAGTGGGAGCATGGGGGTAGGGGATGCAGTGAGAGCAGGGGGGTAGGAGATGCAGGGGGTAGGGGGGGTAGGGGATGCAGTGGAAGCAGGGGGGTAGGGGATGCAGTGGAAGCAGGGGGGTAGGGGATGCAGTGGGAGCAGGGGGGTAGGAGATGCAGTGGGAGCAAGGGGGTAGGGGATGCAGTGGGAGCAAGGGGGGTAGGAGATGCAGTGGGAGCAGGGGGGTAGGGGGGATAGGGGATGCAGTGGGAGCAGGGGGGTAGGGGTTGCAGTGGGAGCAGGGGGTAGGGGATGCAGTGGGAGCAAGGAGGGGTAGGGGATGCAGTGGGAGCAGGGGAGGTAGGGGATGCAGTGGGAGCAGGGGGGTAGGGGATGCAGTGGGAGCAGGGGGGGTAGGGGATGCAGTGGGAGCAGGGGTGGTAGGGGATGCAGTGGGAGCAGGGGGGTAGGGGATGCAGAGGGAGCAAGGGGGGCTAGGGGCTCCCAAAACCCTCCCAAACCTTACCTCTCTGGTGGTCCTCTTCTGAAGGAACCTCACAATGCTGACACGCTGCCTGTAAGTCTGCTCAGGGCAGCTCCGCACAGCTCACTCTGCACTGTGACTGGTGATGTCACTTCCTGCAGAACCAGCCGCAGGGAGCTGCCCTGAGCAGTTACAGGCAGCTCAGTGAGGCTGTGTTTGGAGACAGGCACACTGAGGGGCAGCCTAGTGGGGTCTTTGGGAGGGCCCTATAGCTGTCCCTCAGTGTGCCCTGCACAGAGGACATGATTAGTAGCAGCAGGGGCCCGCGGACGGCTATGCGGGCCCCTTGCTGAGTGCAGGCTGGCTGGGGAGATTGTTTAACTCCCCAGCTCAGCCATTACTTACTGCAGCAGTATGTGGGGCTCGGGGCCCCCCAGGACCGCCGGGCCCATGACAACTGTTATGGTTGTCATGCCCTGATGGCGGCCCTGGTGGTGGGTGGGATGAACCCAGGGTTAACAGTCCAGTGAGAGAGGTGGCCCGTGGTTTTATAGCCGGGTAACCCCTCCCACAATTACAGGCTACGCCTTTCTATTTGTAGTCGGGGACAATAAGCCGAGTAATAGTATTGTTGGAATAATTAGGATTTGGTACAAGTCGGTTGAGGTGTGCCGGGACCGACGTCTGGGCAGGCCTGTAAATAAAGAGGGCAAAAAGTTGTATGGATAGACACATGAATACGTGTTGATGATACATAACTAAATACCTTAAACGTCTTCCACAAATCTCTCTCTTATTGAGAGATGTTATAGCGGATTCTTATATCCCAGTGCTCGGTTATGTGTACTGGGGTGTTACTAAAGGCTGGAAAGTAGTTCCCTACTATGAGATTGACTTATAAAATGCTGAAGAGTGGTGTACGAGTTACGGAAAAGTCTTGACGTATGCAATTTTAAGTTGTGAATGTATTTCGTGTGGTCTTAAGACAGGCATATAGTCCTGTGAGTGTCGGACAGTTGGTCTAGTATGTAGACCTGAAACCATACTGATTGGCATGAGGTTATCTCTTGTAGGAGGTATGTGATATGTTGTGATATTTATGAGCTCATTTTAAGGATGAGGTGGCAAAAAGATATGAACACTACCAAGGAATGATAGAATACGTGATGAAAAGATGATAGGTCAAAGTGCCCCATGTCGGTAGTGGCCAGAGCTCTGTACTATGAAGGGCAAATATTGGCAGAGAGTCAGGTGTGCCACCAATGGAACAAGGCCGTAATATAACCTAATGTAGTATGATTCTAATGTTTTGGAGTACTGTAGGTCGTTTGGTAGCGTATGGTGTGCTTAGTATCATGTCAGCAAGTGGGATAGAGCCAATTCAACAGCTAGTGTGCGGATAAGATAAGATAAGTGTGCGGATAAGATAGAGTTGCTGTGTTTGCAAGTCAGTGAACTTCGAAAGTAACCGTGTGACTGAGTAGGGAGAACAGACCCTGATGAACTTCACAACCTGATGTGTTGTCTGGGTAGTGACAAATACTTACTCCATAGAGACCCTTGGCAACAGTGACTATGTTGTATACTTACCAAGAGCCCAAAGTATACTAAAGAGCAGGTGGTGCTACAAGTCACAGACCCGGTGACCTGAAATGGCAGTAGATCTCATGCGCCAGCTGTGTCTGCAATACATCGGGGGAATCAACAGACTGTGGAAAATGGACATGGCATCCTGTTCCTATAAGAAAGAAAAATTTTTGACCCCCTGGACAGGTCTGTTAGAACAGGCGTAACGAGCATTACAGGGTTAATGTAGGCGGATGACCAGGGAGTTGGCGGAGTATTTTGATAATGTAGTTGTGACCTCACAATATGGCACGCACGACAAGGTTCAGAGAACCCAGGAAGATGAGGATACCTATGATAACAGGCATTCGCCAGGGACTGACTTCTAGCTGCCTGATACACAGGACCCTGCCTATGGTTTGGCAGTACTTTAACCAATTGAGTTCAGTTATGACTGCAAATTAGATTTCTGGAGGAGGCTTCAGAAAGCTAGGGATATTTAGACCCCTCAGGGGAGAAAGTAGGGCCATGTGTCCTTGTGTGCTACATGGCAAAAGTAAATGGTCCTTTGAACTAAGTATCAGTCGACTAGTGAAAGGGGAGGGTGAGTAATAGAGGTAAAGGCCAGTTGTCGAAGTTAACATCTAAATGTCATGCCAGTGAAAAGGAGGATAGAGCCCATAGTTTGGTGTAGCGGAGAAACAGGGATCGGATGTGGTGTAACCCATAAGCAATATTACAATACCATCATGTATTGTGAGAGTTGTATGCCTAACCCTGGAACAAGATAGGTCTTGTGACAGAGGTCCATATGTCCCTACAGACATTTAGGACGTAGGAGATGACGTATTTATATAGACCAAAAGGTCAGAACTAGTGATGTACTGAACTGTTCGCTGGCGAATAGTTCCCGGCGAACATAGCATGTTCGCGTCCGCCACCGCGGGCGAACACATGCGGTGTTCGGTCTGCCCCCTATTCGTCATCATTGAGTAAACTTTGACCCTGTATCTCACAGTCAGCAGACACATTACAGCAAATCAGCAGCACACCCTCCCTAGCAGACCCTCCCACCTACTGGACAGCATCCATTTTAGATTAAGATTTAGATTGTTACAAGCAGGTACTCCCCCCAGACACTCTGTATTACTGCAGATACTCCCTCCAGACACCCTGTGTTACTGCAGATACTCCCTCCAGACACCCTGTGTTACTGCAGATACTCCCTCCAGACACTGACACAGAGCAGAATAGGGACTGTTCCCCCTACATAGGGTCACTTGGCAGATATGGATTGACACCTATCCTAAGGATCCCTGATAAACACTGACACGGAGTCCTCCATGGGTGAAGATGGATTAATTTTTTTTTGCGCTCTGGTTTTTTATTTTATTTTTAAGTTCGACGGGTATGATGGCTTTTTATTTGCCCTTTTTTGGGGCTGAAAAATGAAGATTTTAGAAAAAAGAAGACGTTGAATAGTAAGTTGAATTTTACTTTACAGGGTAGTAATTTTATTCCCCCCTCACTATTTTTTAGGGTGAGGGGGGTAGGTAGGGGCTTTTTTATTTGGTTGTGTGACTAGAGGCTTGGGGACCCCTAGTCACCTTTGATGGGGGAGGGGGGATTTTCATTTAGGGCCCCCACCCGCCGCTCTACACACACTATACACACACTATACACACTCTACAGACACTGCATACACTCTACACACACTGCATACACACTGCACACACTATACACACACCGCACACACTGTGCACACACTGCACACGCTATACACACACTGCACACACTATACACACACTGCACACACACTGCATACACTATACACACTCTACACACACTGCACACACTGCATACACACTATATACACACTATACACACTGCACACACTATACACACACTGCATACACACTATACACACACTGCATACACACTACACACACTGCATACACACTATATACACACTATACACACTGCACACACTATACACACACTGCATACACACTATACACACACTGCACACACTATACACACACTACACACAATATACACACACTATACACACAATATACACACACTGTACACACTATACACACACTGTACACACTATGCACACACTACATACACTATGCACACACTATACACACACACTACACACACTGCATACACACTGCACACAATATACACACACTGTACACACTATACACACACTGCATAAACATACATTTAAAAAAAATTGCAGCTGTTTTTTACATTTCAGTTGGGGAGGGGGGTGCCAAATAAAGGATCTGCCCCGGGTGCCAAATGCTCCAGGTACGCCCCTGTATAGAGGGGAGCCATGTTACCCTGTATATAGAGAGGAGCCATGTTTACATTGTATATAGAGGGGAGCCATGTTACTCTGTATATAGAGGGAGCCATGTTATTCTGTATAAAGAGGGAGCCATGTTAACACTGTATATAGAGGAAGCCATGTTATTCTGTATATAGAGGGAGCCATGTTCCTCTGTATATAGAGGGAGCCATGTTACTCTGTATATAGAGGGAGCCATATTACTCTGTATATAGAGGGAGCCATGTTTACACGGTATATAGAGGGAAGCCATGTTACTCTGTATATAGAGGGAGCCATGTTTACACGGTATATAGAGGGAGCCATGTTACTCTGTATATAGAAGGAGCCATGTTTACTCTGTATATAGAGGGAGCCATGTTACTATCTGAGGTGGTTAACTATGATTGGCCCTGGCATGTTTGTTAGTCTGGCCTGCATGGTTGTCTGGCATGAATAAAAGTAGCATGTTTCAACTATATTAGTAGTTAGACTAGTTTGCACTAAAACATGTGCAAATGGGGAGTTTGCGGTTGTGTAAATGGACTGTTTGCGGTGCGTTAAACGGGGAGTTTGGTCTGTCACTGTGAAGCGGGCGTATTCCTTACACTTCCTGATTGATACAACATCATACCTGATGTTTTAAAGCACGTTATTCCAAACAATTTAGGAATGTTAGGTGATTTCTGCCCTTTATGGATTAAAACCAGACTCTGCATCAACTGTGTAATTTTCCATGGGAGTTTTGCCATGGATCCCCCTCCAGCATGCCACAGTCAAGGTGTTAGTCCCCTTGAAACAACTTTTCCATCACTTTTGTGGCCAGAAACAGTCCCTGTGGGTTTTAAAATTTGCCTGCCCATTGAAGTCAATGGCGGTTCGCCCGGTTCGCGAACGTTTGCGAAAGTTCCCGTTCGCCGTTCGCGAACCAAAAATTTCGGGTTCGCGACATCACTAGTCAGAACAAATTTGGGCATGTAAGGAAGTATGGTCTATGGCCTCTTGTACAAACTACATGCTAGATTCTGGGAGATTTGACTTCGTTAGTTTAACGTGAATCATCTAAAGGGGTGAACAGATGTCAGATTTCACAATGTGCAATTGCTATGCTGTCTGCGGATTTCTGGGTTGGTAATCATGAACCCTGCTCCTGAGTTGACAGGGAATAATATCTTATGAGCATCAGCAATTGGACTGATCCAGGATCGCAAGAGACTGGCCTCGCCGAATCCTATTTCTATGTTGAGTGAATGATCTGCCAGGGGTGGATGGTTTGTTGCGGGACTCAGGGTGAATCCTGCTTTCACCTAGTTACGAGACATATGAGGTAATAAATAACGTGTAATTAAACAGCCGTGCTAAGAGAGTGTAACCCTACATCAACTGGCGTCTAGCTTAGTGCCAAATGGCGAAGAAATGAGCTAACCAGGGATAGGTGAGGCCCTACTAATTGCCAAGTGGCTTTGAGAGGCTCTAGATATGAACTTGGCCGAGGGACTGAGGCCACTGAACGGAGTGGCAGGAATGTTGGCCTCTTGGTGACACTTAAAAGCTTCAATACGAGTGGCCATGACAGGTGAGGCCCTATCTAATAACCTATAGAGGTTGAAGCAAGGCTCTAACTATGAGTTGGGCCGATGGGCAATTACCTCCGTT
Organism: Pelobates fuscus; assembly: GCF_036172605.1. NCBI lineage: Eukaryota > Metazoa > Chordata > Amphibia > Anura > Pelobatidae > Pelobates > Pelobates fuscus. Next base: position 256,043,293 of record NC_086322.1, read on the forward strand.
AGAGGTTGGGAGTTGGCCTCGCGGGACAGGATAACCTTTCAACTAGATTAAGGCCAGCGCCACTACCCTTCACAGCCAGTTGATCTATCTCTAAGGAATGTAGGGGAATGGGAGCGTAACGAATTTAAGGAAGATATATAAAACGTACATACTTGGCCCAACTAGTGTGGTTGAGCATGAGAATGGATTCTATAGAGCGGAACATAATGACATTATGGGAACGTTAATGGGAATGCGTCCAGTATAGTGTAAGTGTTAATGGAGATAAGGTCACAACATACCTGTGTTGTGTTAAGAACTAAGACATCAACAACGGGGTGACTTGTATCGATGGTAGAATCGAGGATAATAAGAGATCAAAATATGTATGGCCTTAGTCCCATCAACATGTGGATAGGGAAGATAATGAACGTGTTGTATCTATGTGTAATTTCCCGCTGTGTGTCCTTCCGTAAGAAGGACCAATATTATTTGTGAGAGTATGTTGTACATATATTTTACTAGCAGGAACCGAACTTTCGAGATCCAGCAAGTGTCTGGGGCTGGGGTAATGTATGCTGACAGAGGTTGGTGTAGGAGGAAAATGAGTGGCTTGACGAGGCCATTATTGTACGTAATTGCTCCAATGAGAGGTTGAAAATGGAGTTGTAGTGGAATGCCCGTGGTGGGCCGTATGTAACGTATGAGTGACGGCCTAGTGAGGGCCGTATGTGGAGACGTTGTTGTGGCAGGCTGTATGCCAAATGAAACTTATGCTAGATGAAAATCGTATGCCGTATGCGAGTGCCCAATTGAGGGGTTGACAAAATCACGACGTGCTGCATAGCTCATGGAGGGCCGAGGTATGATAGGGTTGTAGAACACCCTAGTAAGCTGTAAATGACGTAAGAGCTGGGTAGCAGGGTAATGGCTATATGCAGGGCCGTCTATAATATGATTAGGACCCTGGGCAATGCATTTTCTTGGGCCCCCTGGGCCTTGCCCCTCCCACCGCCTCACCCCCCAATTACGCCCAACCCGCAATCACACTGACAGACGTACTGGCACATACACACACAGACAGACATTAAAACATTCACAGATACATACTGACACACACATACACTGACACACAAATATATCCTGGCAGACATACTGGCACACACACACAGACACATACACTGACATACATACTGACACACACACATGCCTACTGACACACACATACACACACACACAGACATACTTACAAACACACACATACAGACATACTGACACACAGACATGCTGACAAACACACACAGACATACTGACATACACTCTGACATACACACAGACAGACGTACTGGCACATACACACAGACATACATTAAAACATTCACAGATACATACTGACACACACATACACTGAAACACAAATATATACTGGCAGACATACTGACACACACACACAGACATACATACACACACACACAGACACATACACTGACAGACATACTGACACACACGCAGGGCTACTGACACACACACACACACTTACATACACACACACAGACATACTGACACACACACACAGACGTACTGACATACACACTGACATACGTACTGGCACATACACACAGACAGACATTAAAACATTCACAGATACATACTGACACACACATACACTGACACACAAATATATCCTGGCAGACATACTGACACACACACACAGACACATACACTGACAGACATACTGACACACACACAGGCCTACTGACACACACATACAGAGACATACTGACACACACACACACAGACATACTGACACACACACACACATACATACTGACATACACACAGACATGCACACAAACACACAGACATACTGACACAAAGACATACTGACACACACACACACACAGACATACTCACATAAACACACACAGAGACATACTGACATACACACACAAACATACTGACATACACACACACAAACATACTGACACACACACAGACATACTGACATACACAGACACAAACATACATACTTACATACACACACAAACATACTGACACACACACACAGACCTACTGACATACATTAAGCCACCCTCCAGGTTCTTACCTTTTCCTGGAGGGTGGTTTCCCTGGTTCAGTGGCAGGCTGAGGCAGATGGGAGTTCTCCTCTGGAACTCCTCTCCTCCCTGCCTTCCTCCTCCCGCGCGGCTAGTCACTTCCTCCCAGCCGGCTGAAGAACAGGAAGGGGCCCGGTCGCGCTGTTTAAGCGCCACAGCGCCCGACCGGGCCCCTGCTGACACATGCTCCCCGGGTCAGGTGGCCCTTAGTGCATGGGCCACCCGGGGAGCCTCCTCAGTGTGCGGGAACCGCACCGCCCGGTCCATAGCGGCTGCGCAAATTGCGGGGCCCACGGGGCAGCTGCTCTGGGCCCCCCAGGAGCAACTGGGCCTGGGGCAGCTGCCCGGTTTGCCCCGCGTTAAAGACGGCCCTGGCTATATGAGAAGTAATAATTGTACATAGCACAATGTAGGTGGAATGGTTACACTGGACTATTGACATTACGCTGAACCGGAATAGCCTGATAAGAGATGTAAGGATTACAAACATAATGAGGGATACTGTAACCTCCTGAGAGTATAGCCAGGTGTATGCCACTTAGGAAGGATTGTGAGTAGTTTAGCAGAGTGCTCATATGTGGGCAGTATAAGGAATAGCAGAAGTGTAAAATGATAAGACTCTGTTGATGAAAGGTTGTAATTTTTTGGAATATCTGAACATATGCCCACACCTGTACCTGGATGGTATCAGACGTAATGCCAAGACGAGGGGTTGGAAGTGGACATGGTAGCGTATGAAGTGTGTTGTAGTGGCCTAGGGAGGGCTTAGCGTAGGGAATATACTAAAAATGCTGAGAGAAGGCCCAATTTGAGTCGTGAGGTACAGGGTAAAGATAAAACGCTGAGATATACACATGGGGGGGGATGGGGGAGGAGTTGCAATACGTAGATTGGTTGAGAGGTTACCGGTTGTTTAGGGAGAAACAATAAACTGGGTATGATCGATATTAGACAGTAGCATACCCGGTGGTGTAACTAATGATAACTGAAAGCTGGCATGGTAAACATAGGGATTGAAAACACCTTATCTTGATAAAATACGTACCTGCTGAGTCAAATGACATGATGACAGGTACATAACTTGGTACCAGGAGTCTAGTCTGAGACCTCTAGAATGCTCAAGTATCAGTACTGACGTGAAACCGTAATGGCCATTAACCATGCTTGTAGCTGACACAGTATTGGGCTTGAACATGATGGAGAGAAAATGCCATACACTTGACGTAGGAAGAGACAAGATTAAAACATATGCTGATGGTTGAAAAACATTTAGGTCTACATAATTAGCATGTAAGAATAGTGTGAAGAAATGACTCTGTTATTCGGTATTTCTGCATGTTTCTTGCTATTTCTGTATGTTTTCAATCGACAGATGGAACTGTGCGGCCAGAGTTCGTACTGCCGAACGCCACGTGGCAGAGAAAACCGCGGCCATCTTTTTTCAGTCAAACAAAGGCAGCGGGACTTGGTCATCGAGTGTCTGGAACTAAAATCGGACACTCGACTTCCCGAACACCGGTCTCAAACGTACGAACGCTGGAACTATATGTACCGACAAGCTAGAAGAGCACTATTCGGTACATTTGTGTATACGAATGAGGGGAACAATCGCTGCTAAGAGCCAGGGGAATTCGGTTAGTATTTATATTAGCTTTTCTCCTTTTTCTAAAGTGACCGGCAAAACCCCACAAACTTATGGAACTATTTTGGGCAGCCCACCCACGGTGAACCGGTCATAAAGGACTTCCATGGTTTTTGCGAACCCCTGAACCGATATGGGTGAAATTTGAATATGTTGGATCACCCAGATCGGGGCTATCAGGGGACATAGGATTTGTGGGAATACCCCATGTATAAAGGGGTGTTCCAGAAATTGGGGAAAACAGTGATTTATCAACCTGGAGATAATTAGGTTGTTACTGTATCAGACCTGATTATCTCCAGGGCTAGGGGAGGGAACTATATGTTTGTGTTTGGGTGTGTTTTATATTTTTACTGTACAGGATTGGATAAATGTTACTCCTCCCTGTGGGATGTACCCTTGCATGGGGACCTGCATAAAAAGCCATGTATGTGAATAAAGCTTAGTTCTACTTGTATCCTGATCCTGGACTCTGGCTGTTATTTGGAATTCGTATGCTTTATTAAGGGAATTATCTTGTGAAGCTATTTGTATTTCGTATGGATTTCGTTCCTTGGAACTACCGAACGGAGGTCTATCTACACTAGACTCTGGCGCTTCGGGAGGAAACTACCGAAAGAGGTTTGGCTATACGTGGTTTCCTTACAACTGGTGGCAAGCGGAGGGATTCGAATCCCGAACGGACATTTCAAACCAAGCAAGGGAATGAATGGCTCAGCAGTACCAGCTACTTAAAAGAACCACACTAAAGGATTTACTGGAAGCTCGAGGCGTAGTGGCAAGTAACATGACAAAAGCCACGTTAATTGCAGAATTAATACAGAGCGACAGTACCAGTAATAAAGAGATGGATCAAGAGAAAGAAACCGTGATGCAAAAGGACATCCGATGGATGATCAGTCTATTGGGACCCAACCCAGCTACAGAGGCGGTTCTGCAGGTCATGGCACAAGCCAGACAATCGCAAAAAGAGCGAGAGGACCGGGACAGACCGCCACAGGGAGATTTACTACACTCCCCGGGAAGTACTAGTGACCTACCAAAGAAGGTAAATTATGCAGCATTTAAATCTTTTAATGACAATGAGATGGAAATTGACAGTTACTTACAAGACTTTGAACGTCAATGTGCACTGGAGGGATTAGACTCCACAAAATGGGCTGCAGTAATTAGCAGTAAATTGTCAGGTAGAGCAGCCGAGGCGCTGCGAGCAGTACCTGAGGGGGACATACATGATTATGAAAAGATAAAAGACATTTTGTTGGCCAGATATGCTGTAACCCCGAAGGCATACCGGAAAAAGTTTAGAGATCTGCGGAAGACGGGGAGAGATTCCCATACGGAATGGGCTTTTCGGCTACACAGGGCTGCCCGTAATTGGATGAAGGGCTGCCAAGCAACTACCCTGGAGGATGCTTTGCAACTAATGTTATTGGAGCAATTTTTTAATCACACTGCAGAGGACATAAAAGACTGGGTTAAAGATAGAAAACCTAAAACTGTGGAGGAAGCCGCCAGGTTATCGGATGAATATCAGGATAACAGGAGGAAGGAACAAGGGGCGAGCAGACCACCTTTTAAGCCTAACTACACGGCTCCAGCAACCCCTACCCCTCCTAGACCCTCCATGAGTAACCCCTCGCCGAGCCCAGCAATAACATCCCGACCCCCTGCAGTGTGCCATTGTTGCAAGCAACCTGGACATTATAAAAATCAGTGCCCTCGCTTGAACCGGGGAAGCTGGGAAAAGGCAACCCCCACAACAACCCAGGGCAGCCGCTCATTGTGTGCAGCAAGAAAGCACAACCTATGTCCCTAACCAGGAAGAACAGTGGAGCGTATTACACGAGGTCAACCCAGTGCAAGCTGGGGGTGACAACCGGGACCACCACCGCCAATGGATTACCGTAGATGGCGTGGGGGCTCGGGCGCTGAGAGACTCTGGGGCTACTTTGACTGTGGTGCAACCTCACACGATCAGGACTCAAGCCCGCACCGGATGCACAGTCACTGTGAGGGTGGCTGGGGGCGCTATCCACAAACTGCCCACCGCCAATATCCTTGTCGATTGGGGTTCGGGGTCCAAACAGCTGGAGGTCGGGATTATGCAAGAACTACCAGCCAAGGTTTTGTTGGGGAATGATGTTGGATGCTTAACCTCTCAACTAGCCCGAGAGACCCCTGCAGAGGCATACCCGGTTACTACCCGAGCTCAAGCCAGACTGGAAGCACCGCTGCACTCTGAGGAAAACCAGGTAGGAGTCGAAATACCCCCCTTACCTGATCCCCCTTCCCCTTTTTGGGATACACGCCAGGGGTTTGAACAAGAACAGCGTACCGACCCCACATTAGAGGGATATAGGAAGGCAGTGACCGTTACCCAAGGAAACAACCCGCACGAAAAGTTTGAATGGTATAAGGGATTGCTGTATAGAGTGACCGGGGGGGTGGGACAGGGGGCCACCCAGGTCATCAAAAGACAGTTAATTGTACCCCGTAAATTTCGGGCTGAGTTATTAAAAGTCAGTCATGACATTCCCCTAGCAGGACATCTAGGGGTCAAAAAGACAAGGGACAGGTTAACCCAAACGTTCTTCTGGCCTAGGGTCACACAGGACCTCAAGTATTATTGCAGGACATGCAACGTATGTCAAAGGATAGGGAAAAGAGGGGACCTTCAGAAGGCCAAACTCCACCCATTGCCCATTATAGAGCAGCCCTTTCATCGAGTAGAGGTGGACTTAATAGGACCCCTCAGCCGACCCAGCCAGTCGGGCAAAAAGTTCATCCTAACGGTAGTAGACTACGCCACTAGATACCCAGAGGCAGTCGCCCTCACAAACATAGAGGCAGAGACCGTGGCAGAAGCCCTCATTAAGATATTCACCCGGGTAGGTTTCCCCCAGGAGATCCTATCCGATCGGGGAACTCAGTTCACGGCAACCCTGACACAACAATTGTGGCAGAGCTGTGGAGTGAAAACCCTGTTCAGCGTCCCCTATCATCCCCAGACTAACGGGCTCTGTGAACGTTTCAATGGCACTCTAAAACAGATGCTAAAAACCTTTGCAGAGTCCCACAAGAATTTGAAAAAAAACCTCCCCCACCTTCTGTTTGCCTACCGTGAGGTGCCCCAGGCATCCACTGGGTTTTCCTCCTTCGAACTCCTGTTTGGGAGAAAAGTTCGGGAACACTGGGAGGGCAAAGCAGATGAGGGGGGAGTCCCTATCGTCCAGTATGTTCTGGAGTTCCGGGCTCTCACCGAATCTGTTCGGGAGAACCTGCAGACGGCCCAGGAGGGCCAGAGGAAGTGTTACGATAGGGGAGCCCGAGATAGAGTACTGGACATAGGGCAGAAGGTATTAGCTTTGAGGCCAGTTAAGAAAGACAAGCTGCAAGCAGCCTGGCAGGGACCGTTTAAGGTAGTAGAACGAATTAGCGAGACTACCTACATTGTGAGCAAATGCTCAGATGAAAGGCTGACCAAAGCTTTCCATGTGAACATGCTCAAACCATATTTTGAGAGAACAGAAGATGTGAGCGCCGTGTGTGCCCCCGCCACGGAGGATAGTGAAGGACTACCCCTTCCTGATTTATTAGACACCTCCCCCTGTACTATTGACCAAGTAAGCTTGGGTCAAAATTTAAACTCCATAGAGAAGGGTGAGGCCACTCAACTGCTGCAGGGATACCGAGAGATGTTTTCAGCCACCCCAGGCTATACCTCCGCTGCGGTACACCGCGTGGAAACCCAGGGAGAAACACCGTTACGGCAACAACCATATCGGATCCCTGAGGCAGTGCGTGAGAGTATGCTCACCGAGTTAAGGGATATGTTACAGCTAGGGGTTATAGAACCCTCCCAAAGTCCTTGGGCCTCCCCGGTAGTACTAGTACCGAAGCGCGACAGCACCACGCGCTTCTGTGTAGACTATCGGAGGCTTAATGATCGTACCATAACGGACGCCTACCCCATGCCCAGAATAGATGAGCTCTTAGACTGTATGGCGGGGGGGAACTACTTGACTACCCTGGACCTGTGCAAAGGTTATTGGCAGATCCCCTTGGAGCCTGCGGCCATTCCCAAGTCGGCATTTGTCACCCCATTTGGGCTATACCAATTCAAGGTTATGCCCTTTGGGATGAAGAATGCCCCGGCTACGTTTCAGAGGATGGCCGATAGGCTCCTGGAGGGGTTTCAGGACTTCGCATGCGCGTGTCTAGATGATATTGCCATCTACAGCCGCACATGGGGAGACCATCTGGGCCACGTGTCCCAGGTACTCAAACGAATTCATCTCCAGAAACTTCAGCCCTATCTATACGGACGGGCATTTACCCTTATGACCGACTACAACCCTCTTGTGGCTTAACCGGGTAGCTGGTGACAACCCCAGGCTATTACGATGAAGCCTAGCCCTCCAACCCTACAATTTTATCATGCAGTCCGGGCAAACAAAACGGTAATGCGGATGGCCTGTCACGCCAGACCGAACTGGACTCCTAAAAACATACTTTTTCTCGGACATCCCCAAGCCAACCCGACAGGGTCTAGGCGGGTATGCCGACCTATGGACTTATAGGGGAGCAGTGTGAAGAAATTACTCTGTTATTCTGTATTTCTGCATGTTTCTTGCTATTTCTGTATGTTTTCAATCGGCAGATGGAACTGCCGAACAAAGACCACCCCTGGCTCACTTAACTTCAAAGCCGGCATCACTTTCACCTTCTAAGTGTGCGGCCAGCGTTCGTACTGCCGAAGGCCACGTGGCAGAGAAAACCGCGGCCATCTTTTTTCAGTCAAACAAAGGCAGCGGGACTTGGTCGTCGAGTGTCTGGAACTAAAATCGGACACTCGACTTCCCGAACACCGGTCTCAAACGTACGAACGCTGGAACTATATGTACCGACTAGCTAGAAGAGCGCTATTCGGTACATTTGTGTATACGAATGAGGGGAACAATCGCTGTATGTGAATAAAGCTTAGTTCTACTTGTATCCTGATCCTGGACTCTGGCTGTTATTTGGAATTCGTATGCTTTATTAAGGGAATTATCTTTTGAAGCTATTTGTATTTTGTATGGATTTCGTTCCTTGGAACTACCGAATGGAGGTCTATCTATACTAAACTCTGGCGCTTTGGGAGGAAACTACCGAAAGAGGTTTGGCTATACGTGGTTTCCTTACAAATAGTATTGAACTTATGGGCGTAGGGATTTTTAGGAGTTTAGAGTTTATGACATGGAATGGATCAGCATGACTAATTTGTGCGAGGAATTTGTCCATGCGTACCCAGGGTATGGGGAGAATGACATGACAGTTTAGTAGTTAAGCGAATTGTCAGTACAGTGAGGGGGAACAATATGAGCTGTAATTTTCACCAACGTGAAAACAACTGCACATATAAACATACATATGTAGTTAACATACACATACGAGCTGTCAGCCCAGAATAGTACACAACGTATAGGTGATGGTAATAATAATATGCGTGGTATGTTTGGGGGAAGATAACTAAGTAGGAAGTATGCCCCAGGCAACATATACATAGTGATTACTAATTATTGTAACCTAACGGCAGATTTGGGGGCAGAATAAACTAAGTAAGTGGAAGTGAATCTGTTCACATAAGCTGAAACATAGAATAGTATAGAATAATGGTGTAAACATGAATATCACCGCTAGAGGGCAGAGTGGTCTAATGTAGGGAATGGTGATTGGTACGGAACAATTTAGCCGAACGGTCGGCTTCTGATCACTATGTGAAGCGCTGAACGAAGAGGTAAGTATGAATGAAAGGTATGAATGAGTGTGTTCGTTTTAACGAACGTCGTGTGCCAGGCGAATACGGTGTGTAGGAGTCCCATTCGGAAAAAACTCACGGTTCGTGACCCCGGAAGCGGAACCCGGGAAGCAGAGTGGAGGTAGGAGTTTGTGCGGCAAGGAGTCAGGGCAAGCCTGGGGCACCTAAAGCCAGGCACGGTCAGCGGGAGGAGAAACCCCAACGTGGGTAAGGTATGGAGGACTGCCGCGGTGGGGATCTGTGAACTGGAGCAGGGAGAACTTGGCCTGCAGCAAGACCACGTGGGAGCGATGTCCTGGTGAGTTGACCCGGAAGTCCAAGGTTCTGGATGAACCCAGCGTTAACAGTCAGTCCAGTGAGAGAAGTGGCCCATGGTTTTATAGCCGGGTAACCCCTCCGACAATTACAGGCTACGCCTTTCTATATATTGTTGATTGGATTTGTTGTATTAGTCCAGTAGACAAGATGCCAAAATACCAGAGTATTGCAGTAGGCAATGATACCTTTTTTTATTGGACTAACATAATATTTCAAAGACAAGCTTTCAAGGGTTTTCCTCTCTTCCTCAGGTCTGAAGCTCAGGATCAGTACTGCTTCAGACCTGAGGAAGAGAGGAAATATTACTATTATTAAGTATTAAATATTAGGTATTATAATATATATATATATATATATATATATATATTAATACTAAAAAGTAAATGGACTGGACAGCTGGGAAGAAGTCAACGATCATAGTTTGACTATTTGATTACAGAACTGTGTAGAAGGTTCACATTTGTAAAAGATGTAATCGCCAATGAAATTTTCTCCCCTAGAGGCACATAAAACAATGCTGGACCAGCATCCTCTACTCCACTTTTCCGATCACAAAACTTTATTAAATCTCCCACAATGTTTATGTTTCAATGCTGCAATGTGTGATCTAGTTGAACTAGATTGCAATGTAATTTCTTAAATCTTTTAAATACATTTAAAAAAAAAGCCCACAAACTAAGCATCACAAAAAAAAAAACAGTTAACACAAGTTAAATGTGACTTGAAAAGTATTTAATGGTGTAATTTTCAGAGAAGTGACTGTTCCCCTTAAAAATTCTACACTATACGTTATTTAAACTGAAAATAGTTTCTTTAAATAGTGGTCTATAGTTTAGTGTGATGTAGTTTCTTCGTATCTGCGTCTAGTGCCTACCAAAGCTACGCTAGACTTAATTGTTTTAAAGCTTTGTGCTTTTTCTTTTTGAAGAATAACTTATGTCCTTATTCTACTATAATACTCATGTAATCTTCTGATGGCACAAACACTGGTCACATCCATCTTCTATGATGTAATTATTAGCAGGTGGAACTAGAGTAGCCCATTTAAGTACTGTCTGTGTTTGAACAAATCCATGAGGTTCCAGACAAGGTCATAGAGGTAATGACCCCTCCAACCTCTTGTTCCAAAGGACAGATGGCAAAAGGCACAATACAAAGGAACCTGAGACCTACTGCCACTTAACCTAATTAGTGCCTCAAGTCAGGTGTGAGCTAACAGGGCAGGGGAGGGCATGCCACCTGGAGATGGGAAAAGTGCCATTATTCACAGGACACATCGGGTTGTCATTCTGGATGCTATGAGTAGTTTAGGCTCATAGGTCATGCAAAGTGACGTTCCTCTGTAATAAATATACAAAAAAAAAAAAAAACAGGCAAGAGATATCAGGTGACAATGGAGTACAAACAGATGACAATATGAGCTTCATCCGACCATGACTAAAGAAACTTACAATGCACGGTCCAATCAAAACCGCATTTACTATGGTCTCACGTTATCTGGAAATTTTTGCAGTGACGCACGGACCACGTAACCCTCACACGAATACCACAGTAACCCTTTCACTGCCACGGAATAAAACAATCTCTGCATTGCTCACCACCAACATAAAGAAGCATGCAATAACAACCTCCAAGGAAAATTAGTTAAATGAGGAACAACTAAAAGTGCAGGGTGCAACAAATATACTTATTATGCAAATGTAATGTTCTATGGATTTCTGGGGGAGAGGCAATGGTCAATGGCATTGAATGCTTTTTTTTCGTGCTCTTTTATGACGCTCTGTTCTAAGAGTTACTAAAGTCTGGTTAATAATACATATCCATATCCCCCATCCATAGAAGACAGGAAGATTCTAAAGTGGGCATTGGATGGAAGGGTTACTGAGCTGAATATCCACAATTGTGCATGTATGCCATGTGACTTAAAGGGACACTGTAGGCACCTAGTACACTTCAGCTCATTGAAGTGGTTTGGGTGCAATGTCCAATGTCCCTTAATCCCTACAGTGGTAGTTATTACAGTTTTTGAGAAACTGCAATAATTACCTCTGAGGATTAACTCCTCCTCTAATGGTTGTCTACCAGACAGCCACTAGAGGGACTTCCGGAATCCAAACAGACCTTTGGTCCGCTATCTGACGCTGGACGTCCTCAAGCTCTGCATGACTACCTCCTATGGGGAGATATTAATGCAAGCACATTAGATCTCCCCTGCCGGCAGTGGGTGAGCGTAGGTGGAGCCTGACCCAGCACCGAGGGACATCGGTGCTGGATTCAGGTAAGTGACTGAAGGGGTTTTAACCCCTCCAGCTGCGCCAGAGGGGGGGACCTGTAGGATTCTACAGTGCCAGGAAAACAGCTTTGTTTTCCTGGCACTATAGACTCCCTTTAATCCACAATTGTATTATAAAGTTCATTAAGATCAGTAGCCTAACTTCCGAACCAAAATAAAACCTAGAAAGCGTGATGTGTATTTCACCGTAATTTAAGGGGTTCTCACTAAGTGCACCTATGTCTTTAGCATTTGCATTGTATCTTATTGTAGATTTTATTTGCTGGTCCCGGAGGAAGTTTTCGCTAGAGAATGAAAACGCGTAGGACTGATTTCAGCATTTGTTATTTTTTAAACTTTATACATGCTATTAAAGCAGTTTTGTAACTTTGGACAAATCTTCAGATATTTAAACAACTGCGGTTCCTGAGCCAGGTTTCCAGAGCACAAGTTTCCAGAGCACAAGTTTCCACATCAATAGCCAGGAGGGAGCTACACCCCTTCCCACCTCTGAAGAAGCATTTCAAGGCTATATTGTCACATGGAATTTGTGAGTGCGACCAAAAGTGTCTTATTTATATGTTTTGAAAATATCCGCTGCATCCCAATTTTTTGCACTATTTAGTAAAATATGAGAATTGTCATAAAAAGTCTTATTTTCACTGGATTTTGTCCATTTACATAAAATCGAATGTTAAGTAAATAACTCCATGAATGTAACCACTCATAGCTTTCTTCCCACTGACATCTACAAATAAAAGACTATAAAATGCTGCCTCTTTCTAGGTGTTAAAGGGACACTATAGGAACCCAGACCATTTCAGGGAAATTGCAATGTTTACATTGCAGCACTAAATCTGCCTCCAGTGGCTGTCTCCCACATTGATCGCAACAGACCTTTGGTCCGGTATCTGATGCTGGACGTCCTCACAAATAAAGGTTTTTTTTTTTTTTTAGCCCTTTAACGCAGAGGAAATGGAAGTGTTATCGTCAGGATTACAGCTTTGTACAGCGGTAGGATCCATTTAAATAATTTCACACTTGTCAACTTTAAAGGAGCACTATAGTGCCAGAAAAACAAACTAGTTTTCCTGGCACTATAGGGTTATTAGGTGTGTGTCCCACGCTGGGCTGAAGAGGTTAAAACCTTCAGCCACTTACCTTAATCCAGCGCCAGGCTCCCTCGGCGCTGGTGACTGCTCTTCCCCCTGCCGATGTCACCTCCGAATGCGCAGCCAGAGCCCTGTGCACACATTCAAACCACCCATAGGAAAGCGTTACTCAATGCTTTCCTATGGACGTCCAGCATGTCCTCAATGGATTGTCATTGTCAGGCAGACAGCCACTAGAGGCTGGATTAACCCTCAATGTATATTTACAGATGCAGAGATAAAACTAGGGGGAACTGGCACCCAGACCACTTGATTGAGCTGAAGTGATCTGGATGCCTACAGTGGTCCTTTAAATATAGTTTATTTACCTCCCTCCTATGGTGCATGTCTCTTTTTTTTCATTCCAAACATTTTTCCTTGGCTGCCATCAATACTAAATCCAGCTTTTTAAGCTTCTTACCACCCACTTTGTGGTATGCCATTTAGCAACAAATTTTAAAAGCCACTATCTATTCACAACTAGCCAGATGCTTAGAGAATAGGTGTAATAGTTTATTAAATGCACTTAGTAGATCTGCATCCACATGCAGGCTAGTAATAAAGCAGTCAAAAACTACATCAACCCTCACTGTAACTGGCAGGAATAAAATTTAAAGGATAGTCCAGACCAAAAAAAACTTTAGTGGAGCTATTCTTGGTGAAGAGACCTGGCTATCACTGCTCATTTCACTTTATTTAGGAGTCAATACACTTTGGGTTTTTACAGCCCTAGAAACAATGCCCTTGTTTGTGACCATTGTAAGATGGAATGTTTATTTCAAAAGATGTCCTGGAGCCAGTTTAGCTTTGATCACTCTCGAAGCTCTAGCTGGTATGTAGCTAAACATAAGGTAAGCACTCAGGACTTTTGTTCAGACTAGGAATAACGTCCTCGAGCCATCTGTAGAACTATAGCAAGCTGAAAAAAAATAAGCCAAAAAACCCAATGTACAACTGGTGGACTAACTTTGGAAACTAATTCTGTAGCCACTTACTGGATTGTCTTGTACTCTGCCATTTCCTCAGAGCAGCTGTTTTCAGCTACATGTTAAAATGATGGGGAGGCATTGAATGGTCTTTGTGCTTATCAGTATCCCTTTAAGTGATTTAGTACGTAGATGCTGTCCCTTATATTTTAAATATCCGATATCTTAAAAACTTTAAAGAAAGTTGATTTTGGCAAATACACCTCAAGAGCAGCAGTTTTACAACTCAAGGTACGCATATCCCAAGGGGTACAATTCAGTGCTCCTAGGGGGCATGCAAAAAAGTGGGTAATTGTGTCGGTGCACTTTTGGCCACCAGATACAAATGTGCCTTCAGGGGTCCGCTCACACACTGCAGCGGATTAATAGAGTGACTGGACCGCTGCATTACCTGCATCCAGAGCTTGGAGTAAGTAAAATCTTGTAACCACTTCCTCCCAGCTCTCACACAGTGCATGCCGCAAGGAAGAGGGGGCTTGTGAGGCATAGTGAACCAGGAGAGCAGCAGGACGCCAACTCCCACCAGACCCAGTCAGCCAAAATTTGTGTATCTATTCCAGTGTACGTGTATCTCAGGGCTCAAATCCTGGGTGCCAGGTCACTATGGCGACTAGGAACTGTGTCCTGTACCTGGAATATTTCAGCCAGGAGCAGCGTGGGAGAGCAGAGGTGTATATGCATACAAGTCTATGTATGTGAGTGCGCGTCAGTGTATGTATCCTTAAGTGTGTTAGTGCCTATATCTGCGTCAGTGTTTGTATCGGGGCAGGGAAGCAGTTAGAGCCTGGGGCAGAAAAATAATGGGAGATTGAACAGAGAAAAAATGTATAAATTTGAAATAAATGCAACTGTATTAATTACATCATTTTGCTAATGTGAAGGGTACAATTTATGGAAATGGGCTGCCGAGGGGTATTTAAGTGAAAAGAGTTTGGAGACCACTGCTCTAGAGGCTTTCAATTGGACAATTCTTATACCCTTACAGGGACACTAGTTATCACAACTTTAGCTTAAAAGATACACTATGGGGTTTGGAACACAACCATGTATTCCTGACCCTAGTGCTAAACACCCACCATTAAAGGGACACTCCAGGCACCCAGACCACTTCTGCTCATTGGAGTGATCTGGGTGCCAACTCCCACTACTCCTAACCCTGCAAGTGTAATTATTGCAGTTTTTTTTATAAACTGCAATAATTACCTTGCAGGGTTAACTCCACCTCTAGTGGCTGTCTATTAGACAGCCACTAGAGGGAACTTCCTGCTTCATAGCACAGGAAACCTGTGCTAGAGAGTTGCTGGACGTCTTCACACTGTGTGAGGACCTCCAGCGTCGCTGAAATCCCCAACGGAAAGCATTGAAATTCGTTTTCATTGCTTTCCTATGGGGAGATGTAATGCGCATGCGCATTAGGTCTCCTCAGCCGGTATCAGTCTCGCCCACCGGAACAGGGAGGAGCGTTGGAGGAGGAGACAGCAGCGAGGGACATCGCCACTGCCTCAGGTAAGTGACTGAAGGGATTGGTGGGAGGGAGGGACCCTCCATTGCCAGGAAAACTGAGTTTTCCTGGCACTGGAGTTTCCCTTTAAGTTGGCTTGCCCCCACCCCACCCTTAAAAGCAATTCAAACCTCTACCCTGTGTTGCCATCAGAACTGCAGATTTTGAGCCAATCCAATATGTGCAGGGCAAAACACTGTTTTGGCCAATCAGCACCTCCTCAGAGATGCATCTGAGGAAAATTCAGCATTCCCATGTAGAGTGTGGAGACACTGAATGGCAGTGCTGCATACTGTGCAGCACTGAGCCAGAAAGCTGCTCCAGTAGCCATCTGATGAGTGGCCGCTCTGAGGTGTCCCTAGGGACAATGTAAGTCACATGCAGGGAGATGTGACTAGGGCTGCATAAACAATAAACAAGTGATTCAATGCCTAAGTGGCAGGGAATGGAGCAAAAACTGCATCTATACACCAAAATTGTATTTTTAAGCTAAAGTTGTTTTGGCAACTAGTGACCCTTGCAATTTTCCAAACCTTTCACATTTAGCAACATAGTGACAGAAGTGTTGGCTGCATTCTTGAAGAACTGGAGTCAATGCTTTGCTTTTAGAAGCACTGATCAGTGCTGCTGCAATTGCACCATGTGTCCTCAAAAGTCATAATTCATATTGCTAGAAAAGGAGTGGCTGCTGTGAGTAGTCTGTCCCAGTAAAGAGAGAGTAGGTTTACAGGCAATTCTAATTCAAGATTTAAAAAAAAAAAAAACAGTAATCTAAACATAAAATGAACATACGTCTAGTCACTGAAATCCGATATAGTTTTGAAAGTTTCATATAGCTCAAAGACCCAACATGATTTGATATGGATTTCTTATGTGCCAGTAAACAGATCATCTCAAAATCAAGAGATGGCATTCTGCCTTATCCAGCTATATCAGCCCACTGCCTGGTTTAGTGAACAGCAATCTCCTTTCCTGGTGATCAATGTCCTTCAAACCTGTCACGTGCTCTTTTAGATCCTGTATCTCATGTCAAGCTGGCAGCTTGCTCTGCACAGATACTAGCCCCTGGCACAGTGGCTGAGGGAGTATTTGACAAGCTGTGCACAATTTAAATACCAGCACTCGTGCCACTTACTACACACTAGAGGCTATTTTTACCACCCAAAGCTTCTTGATATGAATTTCTTGAGAATATGAGACAGATAAGACTGGTGGATAAAAAGTAAGTTTTTTTCTAAAAATAAAGTTTATTTTTGTAATATTTAAAAAAAGATTTATTTGAAATTAGCTTGGAATTCAGTGTTTCCATGGCACACTTCGTGCAGAGAAGTTAAAGGACCTGCAAAAAAAAAAAAAATATGATAAATACAAAAACAAAAGCCCCAAAAAAATCCAAAAACACAGGAGAAATTAAACAATGTCCGTTTACAAAGTTTGCCCCCAGCTTAGCCTTGTGTAAAACAGCATATCTTTTCTTGGAGTTATTGAAAAATCTTGGCACAGGGGTGAAGGGAGACACGTTATAAGTGAGATTTTATTGAATGGTCTAAGTTTCAGAGAAGGGAATAGTTCACCTTTAAATGAACACTAAGCTCCATAGCTGTTACAGTCTGCAAGTTGTCAAACCATTCTAAAAATAATTTAACTACATTGGGAGGGTGCCACAGGCACTATACTACAGTGGGCTGCATTGGAATGTTCCTTAAAGTTAGTTTGGTACCAAAATAATATCGAATATGGTGGGGAGAAGATATAAAGCCTCAGTAAAACAAGATGTCCCTCATAGTTGAGTTTTCAGACAGGGATAACAAGACATCATTGGCTTTTTGGGGGGGAAGGGGGTTAGAGTATTTACCAACAGGTTACACTTACCTGGTTATTGTTGTTGCAAGTAGCTCATCTGCCTCCCATAAATAGAAGATCATAGACCTTTTTAACAAAAAAAAAAATTAAGAATTAAGATACAGACTGCAACATTTTTGGAAGACAACATCCCAGTTTTAGACATGCAACTCTCAGAGCAGGAAACATCGTCAGTTATCGCATCAGACGGCACTTCCTATTTCCTGACTCTCATCATGTGAGTGCATGACATTTGCAGCATGCTAAAATCAAAACCAAACTGCACTCATGTTTACAATCGTCCAAAACAGATCAGAAACATAGGTAATCCTCTATCAGTTTAAAGGAAACCATAGCATTTGGAATACAGATATCGTTGAGTTGAAGTGGTCTGGGTGCTTATGGTGTCCTTTTAAATTCAACATGGCTTACAACTGAACACCAGTAAATATATCACAGCATGAAATAGAGACTAGTAGCATCAAGGAAATGCAGGCCACAAAGTTTAAAGCCGTTGTCACTTGACCCGGGCAAAAAAAAAAAAATATAGAAAGCCCTTAACCTGGATAGAGTCTTTGAAATGCAAATACAAGCAAATCACAAACAAGTAAAATCCACACTATATCCTTTATATTACAAGTTTACGTGCTACCTAGCCAAGCACCCTATAAGCTTCACTAGCTAGATCTCAGCTCAACGGCAGGGCCCTTTTGTATTTGTCTGTGCGTGTTGTACCTTCTCCCTCAATTGTACAGCGCTGCCGAATATACTGGCATTTTATAAAGTCCAGTAATAAAAAATAGCAGTGGGAGTTTTTGGCAGATGAAGCCACCAAGACAAAACCAACATGTAAGCACTGAGGTGGGAGAAAATTAAACCCACAAAAACCCTCACTGTATGCTGCACTTGTTTAAGCCAGATTGGAAAACTGATGTTTTGTCTCCCTCTAGTGGACACTTTAATATAAGCTTACTACAAGAGTGTTACAATTCACACAGGACAATAGTTAGAAATTATGTTAACTGTAGTCTATAATTCTCACTTGGCATTTTGCGCACCATGCCTTAGTCAAATTTTAAAGTGTGGAATGCCACTTTTACAGACCTCAATATACCATACCACAGTCTTAACTCATTTGCTGACAATTCCAGTTTTTGTTCAGGTTAATCTCACCATGCAACATAGTACCATACTCCGAAACAGCCTTTAACAGGGACAGCCAAGGGTAGATCCTAAGCTCATACAGAACTACAACTTCCATGATGCTTTGCTGTAGAAGGGTAAGTGGTCAACAAAAGCACCTGTGCTCTCATTAAAAAGCAAAGTTTAATGAATCAATGCCCAATAGACACTGCATGCATATGGTAAGCACCTCTAGTGCTTTCTTCCAAACAAACCAACATAAACAAGTGACAGGAAGATGGTACTCAATACAGTGTCACCAAGTGGTAGGCTCAGGACTGACCAAGTAAATATATACACAGAGCAAAGCTTTGCACTGCAGACTATAGTGCGCCCAACATATGCTTGCAAAGAAAGATATTGTTTAAATATAGTGCCAGCGTTAGTCATTTCTCCAATACCGACATCACTGGTGTAACAGCCTGCATAATTAACTGAATAAAAAAAAGTCACCTTTTATCCATCAGATGGCTCCTTGATGTAAAATGCATATTCAGTATTTAAGGAAGCTAGAAAAGACAAATGTTATATTAAATAAAAGATACAGTATAAGCACTTTAATATTAGAGATTTAAGTTCTTGATGCACTTAAAAAAGTTTATCGGAATTTCTACACTAACAATTTGTTTTATTGTTATTTATTGGTATTAGAGGATACCACTTTAGACAGCTTATTAAACAGAACATCCCATGCATGTTTTTAATAAACATGCAAGCGCCACAATCACTGATTTGGGGAGCACTCAGACAAACCCTTCTCACCACCTGCAGTCTGCCGGTAATTCCAGCTATTTTCAGGTTAAATCATCACTGTGCATATTCTGTAAACTGAGGATGAAGATTGGAACGTCAGTAGCTAGACTGGAGGAGTATCACCCACTTCAACAGGGTTATTTACTAAAGCCAGAATTAGTGGGAATTTACATTTAAGGTCAAAATGAGCATAACTGAAAAATCCCTCAAGACAGCTTTGACTACATTAGCCTTAAATTGAGATCAACTTTGAATGCCCAACAATAACTACATAAAAAGTGTAAACTTCAATACAGAGAAACTTACCATATTCTTATACAGCCATTGAAGAAACAGAATGTGACGGCAGATAAGAACCATTTGGCCCATCTAGTCTGCCCAAAAAGACCTATATGGAAAGGAGAAAAAATAAAAAAAATAAATTAAGATATAGTCTGCAACACGTTTGAAAGACAACATCCCCGTTTTAGACATGCAACTGTCAGAGCAGGAAACAGTTAAAAAAAAAAAAAAAAAAAAAAGTCCAAAATAAAGACCGCTAAATGTAAATTACTTGCAATGCACTCAGACAAACCCTTCTCACCACCTACAGTCTGCCGGTAATTCCAGCTATTTTCAGGTTTAATCATCACTGTGCCTTTACTGTGCCCTCCAACCAGCTAATAAAGTGTTAAAACCCCTTCAACTCACTATACCTACTCCAATGGGGAGACAATGCACATGCGCAGCAGGCAGTCCAAGGAAAGCACTGAATCAATAAATTCCTATGGAGAGATTTCACGACCACTGGATGTTCTCACGTTTGACGTCCAGCAAAATCCCAGAATCTCAAAAACTGCAGTGTTTCACTAAGCAGGACTATTAGCGACAAGTAAACTGCACCTAGACTATTTAAATGCGTGGAAGTGGTCTGGGTGCCTATAGTGTCCCTTGAAAAATACGCCAAGACACCTTTGCTACTAGTCTGGCTACATGAACCTTAAACTGAAATTAAGTTTGAATTCCCAACAGTAACCATATACAAAATATAAACTCCAATACAGACAGACTTACCATATTCTTATACAGCCACAGAAAGCCTATTTAGGGGAAAAAAGGAAAAATTGTTGTAAAAAAATAAAATGAAAATTAAAGTGTCCAACATAAAGGAAATCCAATGTCAATAACTTGCAGAGCACTCAGACAAACCGTTCTCACCACCTGCAGTCTGCCGGTAATTCCAGCTATTTTCAGGTTAAATCATCACTGTGCATATTCTGTAAACTGACAGGGGATGAAGCTTACAAACATAAGGCCAGGGACTAATAAAAGTTGGGACTAAATGGGTAGAATGGTTCTTATCTGCTGTCATTCTAAGCATCTAGTAGCTAGACAGGATGAGTAAGGGCACCAACTTTAACAGAGTATTTCACTAAAGTAAGAATTACTGGGAATTTTAGATGAATTCACAATTAAGGCCAAGAGTGCCTAACCGCAAAAAATCCTCCAAGACAGCTCTGCTTCTTTAGCCTTACATTGAAATTAACTTTAAACTCCAGACAATTATGACCACATACAAAGTATAAACAGCTCCAATACAGAGATAAACTTACCATATTCTTATACATCCACTGAAAACCTATATATTAAAAAAAATAAAGAAATAAGTATTAAGAAAAGTGTCTGATCTAAAGACAGCTAAATGTCAATGACATGCAGTGCACTCAGACAAACCCTTCTCACCACCTGCAGTCTGCCGGTAATTCCAGCTATTTTCAGGTTAAATCATCACTGCACACTGTAGTCTCCCAACCCACCAAAGAGTTGACTGATATTTGAATCTTACAAATAAAAAATTACTTTTAAGAGTCAGTCTACATAACATCCCTAGTACAGTAGAGACATAAGGCAGATTAGGTGGGTTAGTGTTCAAGGGAATAGCCTGGATTTTGTCAAGGTGCTCGAAAACCATTAGACAAAAACCAAGGATTTCACCCAGAACCTCACTGCCCCAGCAGGAAGTTTGACATAGTGCTTGGGGTCACTAATTTAACCAATATTTTATCCAGCACATCCATACTCATCTGCTATAACTTCACTTTATCCAACGGAATTGCAATAGCTAATGCAGAAACACTTAGCTAGCATTACACAAGTGCCTTATGAGGTAGACCCATACAAACACATTTAACTTTTTTTGTTTGAAGTCCTATCCTACTAGCCAGGCTTTAGAAGTTACTCCCCATTGCAAGTCAGAATCCTCATGTGGAGTGAAATTTGTACTGGCCAAGGCCAAGTTTTCATTTGCGAATGGCTAGTGGAAATTGTGAGTGCAGTTTTCAAAATAAAATTTATGTCATATGCAGTCAGCACTAAGCAACATAACCACTGCTTGTTGTCGTGCATTATACCAGAGCTTTATGTCAAACCATTATTGCTAGAAAACCCCAAAACTGCACTTGGGAGATATCCCTTTCTCAGATGCACTGATGGTAGAATTAAAGGGGCAGTCCAAGAACCACAGCAGCATGATGCAGAAGCAATTATTGCAGTAGTGGTGCAATTTCACAGTAACTTGGGATCCCTCTGATCCAGCTTTCTCTACTTGTTACTTCTGCACTAGTAACCAACCCCTCTGTGCTTGGAATTCACTGGCTGAAAATGAAATTACCAATATAAAGGAGATTTTCTGCTTTAGATATATCTAAAGCAGAGGCCGGTCTGGAGATCTGTGGGATTCTGTAAAATTGACAATTTTACTAGAGAGAATCTTATGTCACCAGGGAAATAGAACCATAACCACATAATACTGTGGGGGATATGGTGCCTAAACTGACCCTTTAATGTAGTACAAGCAATACAAATATTTGGAGTAGGAAATGGTTTCATCCTTCAGTCAGGAATTAAAAGGGGAAGGCTTGAAGCAGCAATAATGTTTGCAATTCATTGCCATCACAAGCCATGTTCAGGGAAAAATAAAAATACTATATTGGGTATGGACACGTACCTCATGTGGTAGTTATATCAGACATTTCAGTCAACTCCAGTTTCAATCTGCAGAGTCCTGTAGAAAATAAAAAGCAAAATGAATTCACATTCAACAAAATCCAATCAGTAAATGCTCCTACCTCCATTCCAAAGCCTCAGATTTTACAGAGTCTTTCATTATTAGTTCAGACAGGGATAACAAAATCATCATAGGCTTTTTAGCTCATATTTGACTAATGCATTAACAATAAGGTACCTTTCATGTTAAAGGGGGAAAATATAAAATTTTCAATTTGAAAACCCCCTCTTCCTCCACCTCTTGTGAGACTAGGATAGATTACCTTTGGAAGCATTGGAGAAACCCAGCACATCAGCCAATAATGGCATTAATTCAGCCCTGGTCTATGAGAAACATTAGCAGTAGAGGATGTACCTGTAGCAGTGGTAAGTCTGCCTGACAGGCAAACTGCAATATTTCTATCGGGCACATATTGGCCAAAACATAGCAGGAAAAATAACCACTACAGCCCACTGGAGTTGCTATGGTGACAGCAGGGCATTGGTACCCTGCTTCCAGATGATCCTTTAAAGAGTTTGGTCAGCCTTATAGAGCCGAGCATGGTTGCCATCACGGGGTGAGTGAATAATCCAAATGTCAGCCAATAAGCATGGCCCGATATCAGACCTGGTTAGCTCTGTGAAGACCTCTACCAAGCAAAGAGGAGCCAGGTGTGTTATCACCATTTAAAGGAACACTATAGTCACCTAAATTAGGTTAGCTAAATAAAAGCAGTTTTAGTGTATAGATCATTCCCCTGCAATTTCACTGCTCAATTCACTTAGCCATTTAGGAGTTAAAATCACTTTGTTTCTGTTTATGCAGCCCTAGCCACACCTCCCCTGGCTATGGTTGACAGAGCCTGCATGAAAAAAAAAAAACTGGTTTCACTTTCAAACAGATGTAATTTACCTTAAATAATTGTATCTCAATCTCCAAATTGAACTTGAATCACATACAGGAGGCTCTTGCAGGGTCTAGCAAGCTATTAACATAGCAGTGGATAAGAAGATCTTAATTAAACAGAACTTGCAATAAAGAAAGCCTAAATAGGGCTCTCTTTACAGGAAGTGTTTATGGAAGGCTGTGCAGGTCACATGCAGGGAGGTGTGACTAGGGTTCATAAACAAAGGGATTTAACTCCTAAATGGCAGAGGATTGAGCAGTGAGGCTGCAGGGGCATGTTCTATACACCAAAACTGCTTCATTAAGCTAAAGTTGTTCAGGTGACTATAGTGTCCCTTTAAGCATGGCTTGACAAGTTACTTTGGAAGGGTACAAGGGAACAACCTGGACCATAACTACAACAGCAGGCTGTAGTGACAATGAAGCATGTTCTTTTAATAATAAAAAAAATTATATATAATATATTGCTCTATGTTCCCTCAAATACAAAACATAAGGATACACAGACATACAAACAATTGTTGTTTAACTAGTCAACTAAACTAGTCTTTAAAGTTTAATTCTTACCGGTAATATTTCCTGGATGCAAGCATGCATGGGTCTGGGATCACAGGGGTCCACATACTGTCTGAAAGAAGAAACATTAAGCTGTGTAAAACAGATTAGAATAAAAGCATTGCACACAATAATAGATGTAATTTAAGGGGACAGTTTAGGGGCACTCCTATCTTCAGGGGTTAAAGTGATCTCAGAGTGGTTTACCCACAAAGATGCCTCCAGCACCAATCTGTAGGTCGCCGCAGTAGCATCCAGCTCCTGAATGAGTTTCAGGAAGCACTAAGCAGTCACTGATGCACTCAGCCAATCAGTGACTCCACATTTGTAAAACCGACTTGGAAAATGTGCGTTTCTTTTCAAGCCAGTTTCATGACTTGAGTCACTGGTTGGAGGAGTGTATCAGCTGACCACTCTCAGCCAATCAGCAACACTGCAGCAATCAGGACTTCCAGACACCCATTCAGAAGCCAGATGCTGCATCTTTGGGATTAAACTATTCAAAAAGTGTAACCTCTGATTAAGAGTCCACCCAGAGTCCTCCCGGCAGCATATCTTGATTTAGAAGAACCTTTCCTCTCAGAATATGGATATATAGACTTTATTTATAGTTAAAGAATACACTTCCCCAGTTTTTGTTTTGTTAACGCTCCAGGCCTACTCAATCCAGCAGACTAGTAATCCCCTGATATTACAATTTCCCGGGACAGCCCAAGCCTCATGGAGTGTTTTTTTTTTTTTTTAACTTTACCATAAAAACTGTTGGGCTAAACAGAATACAGAGTATTGTATGGAGGGGTGGTAGGGACATGTGGCATATATATATTAAAGGTTTTAAGATTATATATTCAATACCACACATACCGAAATCAGTCGATTGTAGCCCTTTCAATACATCACTAATTCAAAACATTGTCAGCCAGCTTTTTTTTTTTTAAATATTTAATTAAATAGTTTCAAAATGTAATGGAGTACAAGCTTAACGTATTTGTTAAGATTAAATTCAGTTACCCAATATAAAGAAAAAAGTTGACTAAGGTCATGTAAATTCAAGCACGTTGTAGGCCAGAGATTTTTTTAGATATTGCTTAAAAACACCAATAGTGAAAACCAAATAAAGAGCCCGGACTAGAACAGTGGGGTGTGATCTACATTATATAATACATCCCCAACCATCAAAATGCAGGAAAGGTTTATACTGAAAAGAATCCCCACTGTTAATAAATAGAACCTGTGGAATGTTCACTCCATTCTATCTAAACATACAGATACATTATAAATACAATGCTCTGACACTTCACTGAAGTCCCTGCTAGAACATGGAACCATCAGAGAGACAGAATAACCGTCTTTGAAGACGGATGCCAATGGAGCACATTCAGTCACTCACCTCTCTGCAACTGCCATGACAGCACGGAAAGAGCGTCTAGCACTGCGACTACAGTATATAACGTTGTCAAATCTCGCGATGCTCGAAAAGCATGCCGGGAAACGTAGTCCCCAGAGGAGGAGACCTATAGGCATGCGATTAAACATAGCATTGTGATTGGACATAGCATTGTGATTGGCTGTAAATGTAAATCATGGTCGGTCTGCTGGATGGAAGTTCGTAAAAAAAAAAAATGTGGAAGGCATTACTTTAAAAACTATTCTCTCAATGAGCGATGCCATTCATAAGTAAGCTTGAAAAATAGATATGATCCTTTATAATTGTAGATTTCGGACAACCCATAAAAACCTTTAAAAGCATATTCATGAAGACATATCAATTAAACTGTTAAAACGATTACTCCAACCACCATGACCACTTGTGCTTTTTGAAGTGGTCATGTGGTAGGAGCCTGAAACACTCCAGAGCCTGCAAAAATATGCAATCAATGGCTTTTTTCCATCACGTCCACTTCGGGTTCCATCACGTCCACTTCGCTCTTCAGTGGATTAAAGGGACACTAAATAAACACCAAAACAACTTTAGCTTAATGAAGCCATTTTGATGTATAGATCATGTCTCTGAAGTTTCACTGCTAAATTCTCTGCCATTTATTTAGGAGTTTAATCATTTTGTTTCTGTCCATGCAGCCCCAGCCACATCTCCCCTGGCTGAGACTGACACAGCCTGCATAAAAAAAAAAAAAAAAATGGTTTCATTTTCAATTAGATGTTAACTTACTTTAAAAGTTATCTTCTGCTCTGTAAATTTAACTTTAATCACATACAGGAGGCTACTGCAGGATCTAGCAAGCTATTAACAGAGCAGAAGATAAGACATTTTCAATTAAACAGAATTTGCAATAAAGGAAGTGTAAAAATTAGTTCACTCTTTACAGGAAGTGTTTAGGAAGGCTGTGTAAGTCACATGCAGGGAGGTGTGACTAGGGCTGCATAAACAAAGCGATTTAACTCCTCAATGGCAGAGAATTGAGCAGTGAGAGTGTAGGGGCATGATCTATACGCCAAAACTGCTTCATTGAATTAAAGTTGTTTGGGGTGAATGTAGTGTCTCTTTAAGGTAAGTAAACTTTACTTTAAAACGCTCTCTGAATCTTTTTCTGGGGAGGGGGCGAGGTATGTATTTATTAAATCGGCACTGTCCCACTGAACTTACCTTTTTACCAATCGCTTCCTCTTCTGTTCCTCTCTCAGAATCTGTTCTTCTTTTCTTTATTTCTGATTTAGTTTTCTTTAAAACATAACATAAAGTAGGGACTACTTTGTACTATCTATTTTTCCAATGCTTGACTTTTTTTAACACAAGGAAGAGCTTAAAGGCACACTCCACTGTCTAAATACAAAATGAATACAAATCACTGCTTACTTGATATACCCCAAATTACAACATGCATGCATTTAATTATGCAGTTTTTTCATTGGGGTATATCTAAAAAACCTCTTGCAAAACATTTTACTTCTCTGTAGCCTTGGCAAGCCCTCCCCTACTAACCCCACCCAGACTTTCTGTGACTGTCCAATCACAGAATTCCCAATGCAGCTCAATGAGAAGTCTTTGCAAGGCAGGTGCTCTGGGCAGTTGCAGCTTATGAGTTTAGCTGACTGAGCTAACCAAACTAGCAAGTAACATGGCCTGTTGTCTGTTTGAATGCCAAGTGGGTGTAACCAGGTTAATTTGTAAAAGTGTCAATTTCTATTGAAATCTGCACTCTTTGCAAAATGAAAAAAGAGGACACAATCTTCACACATAAAGCTTTTAGCAATCTAAATTGTTTTAGGGGTCTGGAGTTCCCCTTTAAGTAAAGTGCACTTCCTGTGTTAAAGAAAGTTTCCTACATCCCTCCTCCGTGTTCTCGCTTTGCTTCCATTCGCCAACATGTAGACTAGGGTGCTGACGAATTGACAGAATTTCGTCCAAACTAAAAGTCGACAGTGTGTCCATTCATGTTCGGATGAAATTGGCTCATTATTTTCGGTTCAGAATTTCATTCAGAAGAATGAAATTCAAAAATGGGCCTCATCTTGCAGCCATATGGTAGATAGCTCCCTAATTCCCATCGTATTAGGGAGCTAGCTACCAAAAATGCTTGAAGACTAGAACTGGTCTTTCAGCTAACTTTACTAAAACTAAATAAAAAACCTAGAATTAGTGAATAAGGGAGGTTAAATTCTCCCTCCTGCCCAAACTCTCTATTCCAGTGGTTCCCAAACTGGCCATGGGGTGCCGCAACGGGCACACAGGGGCGCTGAAAAATATTTTCCCGCTGCTCTGATGATAGCATCGGGAACCGTGCCTCCCTCTCCCCTGCCGGCAGGGTAGGGAGAGAGGACCCGGGGGAGCTTTAACCTGCACCACGGCAACGCTCCGAATCTCGCAAGAGTGAACTCTAGCAGCTCCTAAGGCTGCTGGAGTTCACTCTCACCACTTGGATCACCAAGGCTTCTCCACCGGGCCACCAGGGATTGCCTTGTACTGTCCCCCCTCCCAGGCAAAGTTAAGCAAGAAGGGGGCATATAAAAATAATATCTTTTTTTTTGTTTTAATTAAAAAAAAAAGGATATATTTATCTGCCCTCCTACCCCCACAAGCCCACAATAACTCCCCCTATACACACAATTACCCACCATACACATACACACTGCCCCTCCATACACACACATTACCCCCCATACTCACACACTGACCCCCCATACACACACACTGTACCCCTCACCAGGGCGGGTGCTTGGATTTTTAGGTTCCGCCCCCCCCCCCCCCCCAAAAAAAAAATCACCTATGTGCCTCTTAACCAGCCCCTCTCCCCTCCCCGTCCCTTCCCTGTCCCTTAGTGTTCTTCTCCCCTCCCCCCTCTTTTCCCTGTCTCTTGGTGTTTCTCTCCCATTCCCTCCCTGTCCCTTGGTGCACCCCACACCCCTTTAGTGGTCACACTCCCCTTCCTGGTGTGCCTCCTACCTCTACTGTTGCATTGCCGAGCGGAGCAGATCCCTAAAGGAGCTTCAGTTTTCTGTACCCGGCCGGACTGACAGGGAGTGCTCTCTCTGTGAGCACCTCCTGTCAGTCTGGCCAGGTACAGGAAACAGAAGCTCCTGTACCGCGCTCCGCTCCGCTACACTCTGTACATACTGACAGTCACACACTCAATGACAAACACACAGACGTCACTGACAGACACAGACTCATTGATCTGACACACACTCATTCATTGACACCGACAGACCCACACTGATTGACACTCATTGACAGACACACTGATAGTCACACACAGACTCAATGACAAACATACTCTCACTGATTTGACAGACACACTCATCATACACTGACAGAAACACTCATACACTCACATGCACAAACACTCATACAATCACTCACAGACACACACACAGACGCACTCATTCACACACACTGTCACTCACAGACACACACGCTGTCACTCACAGACGCACACGCTGTCACTCACAGATGCACACGCTGTCACTCACAGACACAGACGCTGTCACTCACAGACACAGACGCTGTCACTCACAGACACAGACGCTGTCACTCACAGACACACGCTGTCACTCACAGACACACACGCTGTCACTCACAGACACACACACTGTCACTCACAGACATACACACTGTCACTCACAGACACATGTTGTCACTCACAGACACACACACTGTCACTCACAGACATAGACACTCACACACAGACACATCACATACATTCACACAGAGACTCAATGACAAACATACTCTCACTGATTTGACAGACACACTCATCATACACTGACAGAAACACTCATACACTCACATGAACAAACACTCATACAATCACTCACAGACACACACACAGACGCACTCACTCACACACACTGTCACTCACAGACACACGCTGTCACTCACAGACACACACGCTGTCACTCACAGACGCACACGCTGTCACTCACAGACACAGACGCTGTCACTCACAGACACACTCTGTCACTCACAGACACACGCTGTCTCTCACAGACACACACGCTGTCACTCACAGACACACACACTGTCGCTCACAGACACATGCTGTCGCTCACAGACACACACACTGTCACTCACAGACACACACACTGTCACTCACAGACACATGCTGTCACTCACAGACACACATACTGTCACTCACAGACATAGACACTCACACACAGACACATCACATACATTCACTAAGTATTTTAGAAATACACATTTTCCACCCAGCCTCCCTACCTGGAGAGCTGGTGTGGATGATGAATCATTCACTGGGGGCTGGGGTCCAGTGGGGCGGCTGGGCGTCGTGTGGCAGTGCTGTGATCAGGCGCGGCGAGGGAGCTCTAATCTCCAAGCTCTGCTTCCTTGCGGGCTGTCTGCTGATGCCGCGGGAGCCGGATAATGACGTCATATTCAAAATGGGGGCCGGCAGGAGGGAGAGCTTCCTCCTGCCGGTCACTGAAATATTGCGCCCCCAGAGCTCGTGCGCCGTAAGGCGGCCGCCTGTGCCGCCTTATGGACGCGCCAGCCCTGCCCCTCACACAGTAACCCCCCCACACACTGTACCCCTCACATAACCTGCCCCCCACACACTGTACTCCTCACACACACTGTACCACAAACACATACACTGTACCCCTCACGCACAAATTGCCCCACATACACACACACACTGCATCCTTCACACACACACTACATCCTTCACAAACACAATGCACCCCCATACACTCACTGCACCCCACACATGCGCACACACACTGCACCCTTCACACACGCACACTGCACCCCTTGCACACACACATCACCACTCACACACATATAGCACCCCTTACACACTACTGCCCCTACCAGTGGCGTACACACAACCCATGGGGCTCCGGTGCGAAAACTGATCCGTGGCCCCCCCCCGCGCGCGCGCTTACTCTGCGCGGGCTGGATCCGCAACACATGGCGGCGGGCACCTGGTCGCAGGGCTGCGACCTCTGCGACCACGGTATGTACGCCAGTGCATGCATAAACACATACACTTAAAGGACCACTACAGACACCCAGATCACATCAGCTCAATGAAGTGGTCTGGGTGCCAGGTCTCTCTAGTTTTAACCCTGCAGCTGAAAACAGCAGTTTCAGAGAAACTGCTATGTTTCACTGAGGGTTAATCCAGCCTCTAGAGGCTGCCTCATTGACAGCCGCTAGAGGATTTTCTGCGATTCTCACTGTGAAAATCACAGTGAGAAGACGCTGAACGTCCATAGGAAATGCTTTCCTATGGGCGGTTTGAATGCGCGCGTGGCTCTTGCCACGAATGCGCATTCGGAGCTGAGTGGCGGATCGGGGCGGAGAGATCCCCAGCGCCAAGGGAGCCCAGCGCTGGAGAAAGGTAAGTGCTTAAGACACACACGCACACATTAACTGACAGACACACACTCAGTGACAAACATACATACACACTCACTAACAGACGCACACAGACACACACTCTAACACGCACACTCTAACACACACACACTCTAACACACACACACACAGTAACACACACACACTAACACACACGCACTCACTAACACACACACACACTCACATACACTAACACACTCATACACTCACACTAAGATACACTCACACTAAAACACACTCACTAACATACACTCACACTAACACACACTCACACTAACACACTCTCACACTAAGATACACTCACACTAAGATATACTCACACTAACATACACTCACACTAACATACACTCACACTAACATACACTCACTAACATACACTCACACACACACACATGTTTATTTTTTTGTTGTTTTTTTTATTTAATCCCCCCAGCCTCCTTACCTGTGGGAGAGCTGAGGGGATTCCCTGGGGTCCAGTGGTGTCACCCGGCTGGCTTGTCCTGCTGGCGCGCGAGGGAGCACTTTCCCCTGGGTGCTCCCTCTTCAGCTCCCTCGCGCGCCGCGTACTGATGCCGGAGCCAGAAGATGACGTCATCTTCCGGCTCCGGTTTCAGTGCGGTGCGCGAGGGAGCTGAAGAGGGAGCACCCAGGGGAAAGTGCTCCCTCACGCGCCCGCCAGCCTGGTGATAGCAGGGCCAGCCTCGGGGGGCCCTGAGGTGGCCGGCTCTTGGGCCCCCCCAGGAGAAGAGGCTGGCCCTGTGGGTACATACCTGGGTCGCAGGACGGCCGGGCCCCCTGGTGGGCCGGGCCCGGTCGCAGCCGCGACCCCTGCGACCCCGGTATGTACGCCACTGGCCCCTACCCCTATTACAGCCCATATGCCAGCAGATGCCAGGTAAGTTGTCAAACTTCACCAGCCGGATGCCCCTGACGAAGTCTAAGGACGAAACGCGTAGGGCGGCAGGAATACTTTACATAACGGACTTTTAATTTTGTATTTTAAAGTTTTATTTTGTTCGTGCTTCTTCCATCTGGGTTCCTGTATTTCCACCTTGGGATCCATTGAGAAGTTGGCAACGATATTTGATGGGCTTTTAACCTTCTGGCATTTTGTAAGTGCAGACAATAAAGTGTTTCCTATATCCTTAAAGTGGTACACTATGTTCTTTTATTTTTCCCTTTAAGTGAATCCTTGGGAGAAAGAAAATTCTATTGATCCTCCTGTCTACATTCAAAGAGATTATATTGGGAGATTTTTTATTATACAAGTTGTCAAACTGTTCTTAAACAGTTTGACTACATTCTCTGGGAGGGCACCACGGCACTACTGGCACCATAACCACTACAACGTTCTATGGTGGTTATTATGCCTGGATTGTTTCTTTAAATAATCTACCAGTGCGCTTGAATGGCAAGCATTTCTGCCGAACAGGGGCCCAGTATATGCCTCTGCGCTGTACATATATACAACCTAAGAAATAGATTTAACTTCGGGCGCCTTGGAAAAATATTGAAATATTAAGGGTGCCTTGAACCTAAAACATTTGGGAACCACTGCTCTATTCCGTGAGTGGGGGCATGTCTGCTAAACAGTGAGCAGACAGTGTCTCTGGACCCCCACAGTTTAGTAGACATGTCTCTGTAAATACAATTTACAGAGCAGGGAATTTCATAGCGCGAGCTTGTGTCCGATGACATGTTCCGCAGAGCCTTCTTCTGGAAACACTAAGATGGCGGCGTCTAGGAGATCTGGAGAAGAAATAAAGAGATAAAAAAGGTGAATTGGGAGACCTAGAGAGCATAGTTGCAGAGTGTGTAGTAGATACAGTCTGTTTAGTGGATGCAGAGTGTGCATATTCAATGGATGCAGTGTGTGTGTGCAATGGATGCAGTGTGTGTGTGTGCAATGGATGCAATGTGTGTGTGTGTAGTGGATGCAGAGTGTGTGTGTGCAATGGATGCAGTGTGTGTGTGTGTGTGTGTAGTGGATGCAGTGTGTGTGTGCAATGGATGCAGTGTGTGTGTAGTGGATGCAGAGTGCGTGTGTGCAATGGATGCAGTGTGTGTGTGTAGTGGATACAGAGGGTATGTGTTTAGTGGATGCCGTGTGTGTGTAGTGGATGCAGAGGGTGTGTGCTTAGTGGATGCAGTGTGTGTGTGTAGTTGGTGCAATGTGAGTAGTAAATGCAGTGTGTGTGTGTGTTTGTGTAGTGGATGCAGTGTTTGTGTAGTGGATGAGGTGTGTGTAAGCGCTACGGAATCTGTTGGCGCTATATAAATGGCAACAATAATAATAATAATTATAGTGAATGCAGTGTTTGTGTATTGGATGCAGTGTGTATAGTGAATGCAGTGTTTGTGTAGTGGATGCAGTGTTTGTGTATTGTTTGCAGTGTGTGTACTGAATGCAGTGTGTGTGTGTGTGTGTGTGTGTGTGTGTGTGTGTGTGTGTGTGTGTGTGTGTGTGTAAATATTTAGGGTAGGATAGCCTAGGGTCTGCAAAAAATAAATTCAAAAAAATATTCCCCCCTCCTTGCTTCTGACCTGTGGCCAGGAAGGGGGACATTACACTCCCTGGTGGCCAAGTGACATTGTGCAGGCTGCATATATAGAGAGAATATGGGGCCCAGCACATGCGACCTTCAGCTTCAGGCAGCTCCTCTCTTCCTCTCTCTTCAGTCCGCCCTGCGTGCTGCGCGGTGGCTTACACCCAAGTCTCATGAGTGTTGGAGAGAGGAGCAGCCTGAACCAGAGCACAGGGTGCTGTCAGAGACTTTGTTTTTGCCACCAGTGGTGGTGGATTACAAGTTCAGAGGTTGTCATTGTCATGCTTGTTACGCCCTGATGGCGCCCCCGATGGTGTCCATTATAATCACCCCTATACTTCCATCTTTATCTGGAACCACATCTCTGAGTCAGGGACCCTGCCCTGGAGAAGAGGTTACAAGTGTTAATAGCATATCAATTAAACTGTTAATAGCTCCCAACTGATTCCTCTTCTGCAACTGTCACTAGTCTAATACTATCCTTACCTTTTGTGTCATTTTACCCCACTCCCTCTAGCATGTAAGCTCATTGAGCAGGGCCCTCAACCCCTTTGTTCCTGTGTGTCCAACTTGTCTGGTTACAACTACATGTCTGTTCGTCCACCCATTGTAAAGCGCTGCGGAATTTGACGGCGCTCTATAAATATCATAATAATAATAGTATTAATAGTGATTGCCACCAGGCCTCTATTTGTGGATTAGCTATTCTTGATACCTTCTGTTTGTTTATGGATACTTGCTGTTGGATTCAGGTTTATTGAGATTCATTGTATACTATATGTGGATTGCTTTATAGATTACGGTTTTGCCCTAGACGTTGTGCCTATGCATTTATTGTTATTGTACTTGGACTGAAGTCTATAATTGTTTTTTTAACTCACTTCATTAAACTTGGACATTTTAATACAATTCTGATGATTGCAATATAGTATCTGTCACCTATTGACCTATTGTCTGTGTTTGTTTACTTTTATTATTGTATTTAGGCATACCCCTCCATTTATGCTGTTTTATTTAATAACTATACTTATATTGCATGTACAAGTTTAAAATCTGCAGACAAAAAATATATATTTTTTTAAATCAGATATCATTATCTCTTTGTTTTGATGTTAAAAGAATGGGAGGTTTTAAATTATGGAAGGCATTGGATACATGGTGTAGCTAGGGAGAGTGTAGTTATTATTATTATTATTGCCATTTATATAGTGCCAACAGATTCTGTAGCGCTAGTTAGGCGAGGATGTTTTATATAAAACATCTAAAGGTCCTGATCATGATGGAGGGAGAGACACAAGGATGTGAGAGACAGCGAAGGAACAAGTTTATAGGAGGATATAGGGAGAAACCCAAAGAAAAAGCATAGATGT
The DNA here is from genome assembly GCF_036172605.1 of Pelobates fuscus. Classification (NCBI taxonomy): domain Eukaryota; kingdom Metazoa; phylum Chordata; class Amphibia; order Anura; family Pelobatidae; genus Pelobates; species Pelobates fuscus. Next base: position 256,078,076 of record NC_086322.1, read on the forward strand.
GGAAATACTAAAACTTTACTTTTATTTCATACTAAATAAATATGTGGGAAACCATAATATTGAATTTTAGTCATACTGACATAATATTAAAATCACCTGCTTGCTATAGTCATGCAGAATAATTCCTATTTTTTTTAAGTATTTTTGACAAAGTAAGAGGAAGATGGAAGGTCCTAAAGAATGATTTCAGGGAATTAGGTAGCAAACTCAAGAAAAGGACCTCCAAGGTGGTATTCTCTGAGATATTACCTGTGCCACGTGCTACAGTGGAAAGGCAGCGGGAGATTAGAGAGGTTAATGCGTGGCTGAAGTCTTGGTGCAGGAAGGAGGGTTTGGGGTTTTTAGAGCACTGGGCCGACTTTGCGATTGGGTACAACCTATATAGTAGTGATGGATTGCACCTAAACGGAAGGGGGTCTGCAGTGCTGGGGGATAGGATGGCTAGAAGGTTGGAGGAGATTTTAAACTAGTAGTAGGGGGGGAGGGTCATAGCAATCTACAAAATGGAGATAGGACAGAAAGGAGATGGGCTTTAGAACAGTATAAGGAGGGTGGAGACGGGGGGAGGGGCAAGCTCAGAACAGAGAAGCTATGTAATGTTGGTAATTCACAAAATAAACAAGAGACGCATGATATTAAATGTATGCTTACTAATGCAAGGAGCCTAAATAACAAAATGGGGGAACTAGAGGCATTAGCATACACTAAACAATATGATATAATAGGCATAACTGAAACATGGTGGGATGAGACACATGACTGGGCAGTTAACGTAAATGGGTACACATTATTTAGGAAGGATAGGAAAAACAAGAAGGGTGGCGGGGTATGTTTGTATGTCAACCATGATTTAAAGCCAAATCTTAAGCAAATTGAATGCGATGAGGAAAATGTGGAAGCTTTATGGGTAAATATCTGCTTGGGGGAAAAGAAGGGAAACCAACTATTGGTTGGGATATGTTATAAACCACCTAATGTTAATATTGACGAGGAACAACAGCTGTTTGAGCAAATTGAGAAAGCTGCAAATCTTGGTAACACTTTAATTATTGGAGATTTTAATTACCCAGACATAAATTGGGACATAAGGACTAGTAGCTCAGCAAAGGGAATTAGGTTTTTAAACTTGTTAAATGACAACTTCATGTCACAACTTGTACAAGCACCAACTAGAATGGACGCTTGTCTGGACCTGGTTTTAACAAACAACGTTGATCTTTTGACCAACATTCAAGTAGGTGAGCACTTGGGAAATAGTGATCACAATATAGTGTCCTTTGAAATAAACTCAAAAAAACAAAAGCACATGGGGTATACTAAAACATATAATTTTAAAAAGGCCAATTTCAATAAGATAAGGGAAGCTTTACAATATATTGACTGGCATAAACTCTTTAGTGAAAAGAACACTGAGGATAAATGGATCATCTTCCAACAAATATTAGAAAGGTACATTTCTCAGTATGTACCATTGGGAAATAAGTATAAAAGAAACAAATTAAAACCAATGTGGCTTAGTAGAGAAGTAAAACAAGAGATTAAAAATAAGAAAAGGGCATTTAAAGCATTTAAATCAGACAAATCAGATGCATCTTATAAAAGATATAAGAAAGCAAATAATGCGTGCAAAAAGGCAATTAAACTTGCTAAACTTCAAAATGAAAAAATGATAGCTAAAGAGAGCAAAACCAACCCCAAAGCATTTTTTAAGTACATAAATTCCAAAAAACCCAAAAATGAAAGTATAGGTACACTTAAAACTGAAACGGGGGTGTTAGTTAATGAAGACCAAGAAAAGGCAGGAATTCTAAATAACTATTTCTCCTCCGTATATATTAAAGAAGAACCCATGGCAATAGATGTGCAAATGATTGCTACTAAAAACTTGCAGAAGGGGCGTGGTTACGGCTCTGACCAAGATGGCCGCATAGAGAGATAGCTCCGCTCCACCAGACCCTGACAAGCTGCCCTCTAAGCATTTAAATAAGCCAAATGGGTCGCACTAAGCGCCCGGAGCAACCTCAGACCCCTAGGAACCTCCAACAGGGCCCCCTGGACGGGTACCTGCATCCGCAGCCGGGGGCCAGCGGAGAAACGGGAAGCCCCAAAATGGCGCCGACCACCCCGCCGGGGTCGGGCGGCACCGCCCTTGAGAGGATTGAGGATAGGCTGGAGAGTCTGACCGCATCTATGGCCACAAAGGAAGACCTAAAGTCACTTACCTCCGCCATCCAAGACACCCTCAGGGCTGAAATAGCGGGGATCCGCTCAGAAGTCACGTCCCATGCAGGCCGTATCACACGATCGGAGGAGGCAATTGAGGCCCTCACGGCACGCCAGACGTCTGCCGACACGGCAATTGCCCGCCAAGGCTCTATGCTCCTATCAGCGAGGAGGCACCTCGAGGACCTGGACAACAGAGGACGGAGGTGTAATATCCGCATCCGGGGGGTGCCTGAGGCTGAGGGCACGGACGAGAATGTGGTGGACATACTCACTGAGCTTTTCCACACTATCCTGCAACCAACATCGCCGGAGCATATAGAGTTCGAAAGGGCACACAGAATTGCGAGACCCAGATCCCTGGAAGAGGGTCCGAGGGATCTCATATGCTGCCTACATTCCTTCCCCATTAAAGATAACATTATGAAGAAGGCCAGGGATAGACCGACGTGGCCCTATAGAGGGGAGCAGGTTGCTCTATACAACGACTTGTCCCCACTCACGCTAGAGGCCCGGCGGGCCCTCCGCCCGGTGACAGCTGCACTAAGAGAAAACAACATACCCTACAAATGGGGGTTCCCCTTCGCTTTGCTGACCAGACACCACAACCACTGGATATCTATCCGCTGGCCTGAAGACGTCCCGAGGTTCATGGAAGACCTGGGCCTTCCAACTCCCATCGTTCCCAACTGGATCCTGGGACCAACGACCCCTATGTCGAGACCGCAGAGAACATCCCGGCGGAGAGAAGCCCGCTCCCCCTCCGCTCGGCCTGCAATACGGCGTAGGAACCCGGCGTCCCCTGAGGAATGAACATCGTCCCACCGACCTGCCCCCCGGACCTCACCTGAAACTGTTGCCATCTGCCCCCACAGTTCGTTTGGGCCTTGACGGGACGGCGCACGCTTACAGGTATGGTGAGCCGCATTTGGGCGGGGAACGGGGGGGTCTGTGGACTCGGGGCATGGCCCTGCGGGCCTCATCGGGTGACTCTCTCTGCGGCTGCCCTGCCACCCTTCTTACATGGGGGGAAGCTTCTCTTCAGGGACCTGGGCATGCATGTTTTTTTTTTGTTTGTTTTTTTTTTTTTTTTTCTCTTGGGGGGGATCCTTTGGGCGAGGGCGCAGACATCCACCTCATTGACTCGTGCCCTGAACTGCACACCAAAATTCCTGGCTTCCGCACGGTCAAGTCGATGTGACCTTATATGTATACATTATAAGGAGGGAGAAGCGAAAGGGCAAAGGGAAGGAGAGGGGAGAATACTTATTTTAGTCTACTTTATTTCATTCTAATTATTAATATTATTATTATTCCTTTATTGTTATTATATTTTGTCTCATATCACCTAATTACGCAAGATGCAGCATGTACCTATACGTGGGGGGAGCGGGGCGGGGGACACATATGTGGGTTTACAATGCAATTGTTGTTATGTCTCTACCTCTTGATTGGTGCATAACTGGGATGCGCTGGGTATGACGCTGACTGGAGACGCAGTTTAATGGTACCCCGCTACCACCCACCACCCCCTCCCCCCCACCCTGCCTACGCCCCCTATCGCTGACCGGGAGGGAACTCAAAGACACGCCTACTATATTTTAACTCATATCACCTAATTACGCATGACTCAGCATGTACCTATATATGGGGGGAGCGGGGCGGGGGACACATATCTGGGTTTAAAATGCAATTGTTGTTATGTCTTTACCTTTTGATTGGTACACAACTGGGATGCGCTGGGTGTGACACTGACTGGGACGTAGTTTTATGGTACCCCGCTACCACCCACCACCCCCCCCCCCTCCCCCACCCTGCCTACGCCCCCTGTCGCTGACCGGGAGGGACCTCAAAGATACGCCTATTATTATACCTCATGTCACCTAATTGCGCATGAATCAGCATGTACCTATATGTGGGGGGAGCGGGGCAGGGGACACATATGTGGGGTTAAAATGTAATTGCTGTTATGTCTCTACCTCTTGATTGGTGCATAACTGGGATGCGCTGGGTATGACACTGACTGGAGACATAGTCTTAGGGTACCCCCCTCTCCACCACCCCGCCTATGCCCCCTGTCGTTGACTGAGAGGGATCTCAAAGACACGCCTATAGGGAGGTAATAACGATGTCTAGACCGGGGGAGCCCTCCCTTTTTTTTTTTTTTTTTCTTTCTTTCTTTTTTTTTTAAGCTGTTGCAATCCTCTTGTTAATGCATATTTCATGGTCCAAGCACTGAATCTGTGTCACCGACTGGCACTCCCATGAGACAGAACAGACTTTTCCCTCCGGGTGGGTGGACTGGTAGAGCCATCGCTGCCCGTAAGTGATGCCCTGAACCCCGTCCCACTAGTACGAAGACACATGACTAAATACAGAGACCGGGACGACGTTAGGATGACGAATGGGAAAGTACCCCCCCGTCCGGGGGATTCGAGGGGGACACTGGGGGTCTGAGACGTAGACGATAGCCAATATACAATCCATTTATACCATTCCCGACGCTCCTGAGAAACTATGACCCCTCACACACAGACCGATCTGTCTGGCTTGAAACTAGCTCTAGGGGGTCTGGTGGGGCGGACGAGCCCACTGTTAGGTATATCAATTCTCTTGGGCAGAGCCTGACGCGCGTTTCCCACATCACACACTCGTGCTACGAGTTGGGCAACTGGGCTGTGATTGCTCTCGCCTTCAGGGCTGGAACCAGGGCGAGGCACCACTAGCGCTGGTTGCAGCACGAGTCCTACCATTAATATCACTATATACGGGGTTACACTCGAGATACCTACAATCCCGGAGTGACCACCCGAGACACAAGTTTCCACTTTTTGTCACACTAGAGGGACGCTGACAGGCCCCGTTCCCCGGGCACCTGGACCCTGACCTTGGACCCTAGAGCCTTTGCTACCTACCTCTCACTCCTTTTACTTATCTCTTCCCCTCTCTACCTCCTCTCCCCTTCCTACGGTGATCTGTGTCGAGCTTGGCTGCTCTGTCGGCTGACCCCTGGGATCGCGGGCTCTCTAGGTCCACTAGTGAATTAGGGTAGCACCGATACCACGCTACAGGTATGGCTTACCAAAATACACCCCTGAGGGTACTCACGCAGAATTGTAGGGGCCTCAACATACCTGAACGCAGGACTCACCTCCTGAGGGAACTGAAGAAAAAACACGTAACAGTGGCCATGATTCAGGAAACCCACTTTAAGGAGGGCGCAGTGCCCCAGCTAAAAAATAGACACTATCCGAATAATTTTTTCTCTAACCATTCGACGGCCCACAAAGCTGGAACGGCCATTATACTAGCCGCTGAGCTCGAATTTAAGGAACTCGAACGTACCCAAGACTCCCAAGGTCGATACCTCTTTTTAAAAGGAATCATAGCAGATAAGATATACACACTGGCCAACATCTACGCTCCCAACCGACGCCAAGCTCCTTTTCTCCGGAATACTTTACACATTCTGGAGGACTTCACAGACGGCATCCTAATTGTGGGGGGAGACTTCAATGTCCCCCTAGACCCAGTGCTGGATTCCTCCTCGGGACACAGCTGCATCCCACAGAGCAGTATCCGATCTATACGCAGATCACTGGAGGACCTGAGATTGGTTGACTGCTGGAGGACGCTTAACCCTTCGGTGAAGGATTATACCTACTATTCCGCCCTTCACAATCGCTACTCGCGCATCGACTATCTCTTTATAACACAAGAAGGTCTCTCCCGTCTACTTAGGTCAGACATAGACCCTGCCACATGGTCGGATCACAGCTCGGTCTGGATGGAATTGGAGTCTCCCCTGTTCCGCCCATCGTCCTGGACCTGGAGACTCAATGAGGCTCTACTACTGGATCCCGCCACTACAGATCAAATAAACCAGGAGTTGGAACTTTACTTTCGCGAAAACGATGTACCTGAAACGTCACCGATATCTGTGTGGGAAGCCCACAAAAGTGTCATCCGCGGCTCTTTTATCCGCATCGCGTCACAAAAGCGAAAAGCAACCATGGCCGAGATGACCGACTTATACCGGAAAATAACTTCACTGGAAAGTCGACACAAACGGTCACAGCTGAACGAAGTCTATGGGGAACTGATGGAACTCAGGAGAGAACTTAGAGACCTCATCACACGAAAACATCTTCGCACCTTACAGCGTACAAAAGGGTTTTACTACGCCCACGCTAATAAGGGGGGGAAATACCTGGCCAGGCTGCTAAAGGGCCCCATGCCCCGCAGGCAAATACGGAAACTAAGACTAGCCTCCGGCGAGGTGACCCCCTTTCCGCAGAAGATAGCTGATGAGTTCCGTATTTTCTACCAAAACCTTTACAACCTGCGGACGACACGAGACGAAAGCCGATGCACGCATATATCGGACTATTTACTCAACACAGTCACCAACAAGATTGACCAGGACTCAGCATCCGTGCTTGATGCACCGATTAGCTTGGAAGAGCTGACGGCGGCCCTCAAAATATCCAAATCAGGCAAAGCCCCGGGCCCGGACGGCTTCTCGACAGGCTATTATAAGAACTTCTCCAACCTCCTGCTGCCATGGCTGACTAAAGCGATTAATGCGGTGGGTGAAGGAGGGAACTTGGGCGCGGAATCCTTAGCGGCGACCATCACAGTTTTGCTCAAGCCAGGGAAGGACCCTCTGCTCTGCGGAAGCTACCGTCCCATCTCCTTGCTAAACACCGATGCCAAATTGTTTACGAAGGTCATAGCAAGCAGACTCAACCACCTCCTACCGGACCTGATCCACGTAGACCAAACAGGCTTCATCCCGGGACGAGAGGCTAGGGATAGCACACTGAGGCTATTCTCCATCCAACAACACGCCAGGAGGTCGAAGGCCCAACTACTCCTCTTATCGACTGACGCCGAAAAGGCATTTGATAGGGTCGACTGGACGTACATGATGGCCACTTTACAACAGATGGGATGCGGGCAGAGGTTCCTCACGTGGATATCAGCCCTCTATAGTAAACCGCATGCAACCGTAAGAGTCAACGGGTCTACGACTGCTGCCTTCGGGATTGGTAATGGCACCCGGCAGGGCTGCCCTCTCTCGCCACTTCTGTTCGCAATGACACTGGAACCGCTTCTCCAGGCGATTCGCTTAAACCCGAACATACATGGATATGAATGGCAAGACACACACCATAAAGTAGCCGCTTACGCGGATGACCTCATGTTCTTCGTTAGGAACCCGAGGACAACGCTACCTAGCCTACTCGCGGAATTCAACAGATTTGGTAAGATCTCGGGCTTCAGACTTAATCTCTCCAAATGTGAGGTCTTGAATATCACGATCCCTACGGAAGACTACACGTCTCTTGACTCGCAGTTCCCATTCCGGTGGTGCTACGGCAAAATGAAGTACCTGGGGGTCTGGGTGGCCACAGCCCCAGACGATACTTATCAAATCAACTTTGTTCCCCTCTTGAAGTCAATAGCGGCCGATCTGAATAGATGGTCATACCCGCACGTAACATGGCACGGCAGAGTAGCTGTACTAAAAATGAATATCTTACCGAGAGTTCTCTACCTCATGCAAACAATTCCTCTGGCCATACCGAGCACCTTCTTCTCCTCACTGAAAACGGCGATAATTAAGTTTGTGTGGCGCGGTGGCCGTTCCAGAATCCGTCACGACATACTTTGCCGGCCGCGGAACCACGGGGGACTGGCACTCCCAGACTTCAAGAAGTATCACCAGGCCACGATATTACAGCGGATACTGGACTGGCACCTTGACCCCTCGTCGAAACAATGGGTAGCGCTGGATAAAGGCCTACTCGGACCATCGCTCGAAATGGAGATATGGGGGACTGCACGGGGACGGATATCCAACGAAGACAACGGAGGCCCGATACAACAAACGCTGCTCGGATGGCGGTCGCTGAGGAACATGGGCCACATCTCGCCTACTCCCAGCCCCATGATCCCGCTGACGCGTAACACGTCTTTGGGGGGCGGACTACCATCGGACGCATGGCCCATTGCGAGCACTAGGAAATACATTCCCATCTACCAAATTCTCGAAGGGGGCGGAATGAAAGACCTGACCACGCTATTGGGAACAAATCCCAGGACTCCCCTCACGGTCCTCAGATATCTACAAATGCAACATTATTACAACTCGATACCACATAAAGATCGCTTACATCGGGACCTTACCTGGTTTGAAGACCTCTGCAACCAGGGCGCCCCACTTAGCCACACAATTTCGGCTTTATATCAACACTTACTTATCGGGGACAAAACTCAGGCATCCACCTTTCGCCGTCAATGGGAAGAACAACTTGGAAAGGTATTTACACCTGCACAATGGGAAACGGCATTGCTATGGCAACAGAAAAGCTCTATGAGTTCATACTACCAGGAGGTCAACTACAAATTGCTCTCATTGTGGTATAGAACCCCTACCTTGCTGCACCGGATCTTTCCATCGATCACCCCATTGTGCTGGAGATGCCAAGCAGAACGCGGCACGCTGATACACATTTGGTGGGAATGTAGGGATATCGTCCCATACTGGGCGATGATTAAAGGTGCCATAATTGACATTTTGGGAGATATCCCGGAATGGAACGCAGAACTGGCCCTCCTACACATCTCAACGCAATCCATCCGGACCTATAAAAGATCTATATTACGCCACTTGCTTAACGCAGCCAAAGCCAGTATACCAGCACACTGGAAAAAGAGCGACACGCCGACAAAAAAAGAATGGATCCGCAGGGTAGAGGACATACATGGAGCGGAAGACATTCACGCCTCCCTGACTGGCCGTGCAACGAAACATATGGAATTGTGGCTCCCGTGGTTCACATACATTACCCAGTATAGACAGACAACTGATTCCATTGGGTCCGCGGACCGGGGGGCGGCTGGCGTGGACTCTGCTTGACGCAGAGCACCTTACCCTCTATCCCTTCCTACTACACCTACCTCCTCCTGTCCCCTTTCCCACCTCTATGATTGCTGGGTTCAAGGGCCCCAGGACCTGGGGGAGGAGGGCCGAGATCATCGTGAAGTGTTACTGACGCACGCAAATCTGCCTCACTTTGACACAATAAGGGCCCCTGACCCACAAGGACCCGCTCACCTGCCTAGGTTTCTGGGGCGCGCGAGACGCGCCCAGACGCACACACTGTTACCACACGAGTAAATATCTGGGACCTCACACGTCCGTAGCTAATAGTCCTGTATCACGTAGACCCACTCCAAACTCACTTCACGCTAACGCTGAAACACACTGAATGACATGGATCCACAGCTCATGCCTGACAATTACGTTGTACTCAACAAACCTATGTTATTCACATCCTGGGATATTCGCGCACCACGGGCTTTGCCAAGAGAAGCAACGACCGTAGATTAGTACACTAGTGACAAGGACTGTAGGACGTCCTCCCGCGGAAATTCGTAGCCAAACTATGGAAACCAACCCGCGTCGACCTTACATGAGGGCGACTCTTACCTCAATAATGTATCCCTATACGACCGGACTCTTACCTTACAGTGACGCTACGCAACAACACCCGCCAACGCAACATGTTAGGTTTACTTAGTGAGAACATGACTGACCCATAACTTAGAACCCGGCGGGAGTCTGAACTCACCTTTCTTATACCTGCCTTGACACCATACCCAACTGCCCGTGGAATACAGTGCTTGGTGACTCTTGTGTTTCTATGTTGGGAACGGTTTACCCCGTATGCCACCAATGTTTGTCTACTGCATATAATCCTGTTGATCGAAACTTTTAATTTGATACATACATGTTATTCGGTATAAGGCTACCGTCCCGCACTATATAATACCCACGCTGTAAACATTATGCTGGATAGCTAACCTTACCATGCCCGGAGACCCGCGGGTCTCTATTGAAAAGTATGCAGAATTCTACTTGTTTCACTGTCTTAACTTTACTTACAGAGAACAGAAACCTGCGAGTTTCTTACTGTTTACCAGTTGAATGCCTTTCCCCACATGAAAATATCTCAATAAAAAGATTTACAAAAAAAAATAAAAACTTGCAGAATAATTGTAATTGGTTAACTCAAGACAATGTGCTGCAGCAACTAAAGAAAGTTAATATAAACAAAGCTCCAGGGCCTGACGGTATCCATCCACGTGTACTTAAGGAACTAAGTGTAGAAATAAGTGAACCTCTGTTTTTAATCTTTCAAGATTCTTTTCTTTCAGGAAGTGTTCCGGAGGATTGGAGGAAGGCAGATGTGGTTCCTATATTCAAAAAGGGTTCAAAATCCTTGCCTGGAAATTATAGACCTGTGAGCTTAACTTCTGTGGCTGGTAAAATATTTGAAAGGTTATTAAGGGATAATATTCAAGAATTCCTTGAGAAGAATATGGTTATCAGCAAAAATCAGCACGGTTTTATGAAGCACAGGTCATGTCAAACTAACTTGATTGCGTTCTACGAAGAAGTAAGTAGAAGTATAGATCAGGGTGTTGCAGTGGATGTGATCTATTTGGATTTTGCCAAGGCATTTGATACAGTTCCACACAAAAGATTAGTGTTCAAACTCAAGGAAATCGGTCTCGATGAAAATGCTTGTTCTTGGGTAGAACATTGGCTTAAAAACAGAATACAAAGAGTTGTCGTTAATGGTAAATTTTCAAGCTGGACAGAGGTGGCAAGTGGTGTCCCTCAGGGGTCTGTTCTGGGACCCCTTCTATTTAACATTTTTATAAATGATCTTGAAGACAGCATTGAAAGTCATGTTTCAGTGTTTGCAGATGACACAAAACTTTGTAAAATAATACAATGTGAGCAAGATATTACTTTGCTGCAGAAGGATTTAGATAGACTGGAGGACTGGGCACTCAAATGGCAGATGAAATTTAATGTTGAAAAATGCAAAGTTATGCACTTCGGCGTAAAGAATACACAAGCAACGTATACCCTTAATGGAAGCGAATTAGGGATAACAACACACGAAAAGGACTTGGGAATTGTTATAGACAACAAACTATGCAACAATGTGCAATGTCAATCAGCAGTGGCCAAGGCCAGTAAGGTATTGTCATGCATGAAAAAGGGCATTCATTCTCGGGACGAGAATATCATTTTGCCTCTCTATAAATCACTGGTAAGACCACATATTGAATATGCTGTGCAATTTTGGGCACCTGTTCTAAAGAAGGATATCATGGCACTAGAAAAAGTGCAGAGGCGGGCTACAAAATTAATAAAAGGAATGGAACATATCAGCTATGAAGAAAGGTTAACAAATTTAAACCTATTTAGTTTAGAAAAACGTCGCCTGAGAGGGGATATGATAACATTATACAAATATATTCGGGGCCAATACAAACCATTGTGTGGAAATCTATTCACAAACCGGACTTTACATAGGACACGAGGCCATGCGTTTAGACTGGAAGAAAGAAGATTTTGTCTAAGGCAAAGGAAAGGTTTTTTTACTGTAAGAACAATCAGGATGTGGAATTCTCTGCCTGAAGAAGTGGTTTTATCAGAGTCCATACAGATGTTCAAACAGCTACTAGATGCATACTTGCAAAGACAGAATATTCAAGGATATAATCTTTCAATGTAGGGTAATAACTGCTTGATTCAAGGATAAATCTGACTGCCATTCTGGGGTCAATAAGGAATTTTTTGTCCTAGCTTGTTGCAAAATTGTGCTTCAAACTGGGGTTTTTTTTTTTTTTTTTTCTCTTTTGGATCAACAGCAAAAAACAGGGGTGAGGAAGGCTGAACTTGATGGACGCAAGTCTCTTTTCAGCTATCTAACTATGTAACTATGTAAGTAATTCAAACTTTATGCATATCTATGTACGTATTCATAATGATAACCAAATTCCCTTTCAATGATAGCCTCTGATGGACAGGTTATCTAATAAAGAGGATTGAGATCCCTTACTCCCATATAAGATCTTGACATAATAATTTAGGGTCACAAGACTCTCAATATTATATTGAGTGAATAAACTAACTATAAACAAAGACTAATGCCATTAGCATTACAATCTGCACATCAATATATAAAAAAGTAAAATGCACATAACCTAGAATGGTGTTTGCAATACTTGTCTAAAGCCAGAAGAGGTCGCCAGAACTCCCAATCCATAATGATTTCTTATTAGTATATTACTGTATTACCATCTTCTAGTCACCAGGGGTCACTGCATAAAACATATAAAATATACATACTACGATCAATGCTTTTAAGAGTCCTACAGAAACACGTAGGAAACAGAAATAAATATATATGTATGTATATATAATAAAACAGTCCCCAAAGTGTATTTACAAAATTAAAAAAATGTCTATTTACAAAGTGAACATGTACACCAGCGAAGGAAGTCTAAAATTATTTGCGAGCCAAATCATCCTAATTCATTGGTTTACCAAAATGGCTAAAAGTACAAAGCAGAGAAAACAGCTACTTAGTTATAATAAGTATAAAAGAAAAGAAGGGGGTCAATGCAATCAATGCACGTTACACCCACTACGCCAGAATCATCAGAGTACCAAAAAAGGTTGTTTTGTTGGCCCTCTTGGCTAAGTAACCATTTTCACTGCTTTGTACTTTTTATCATTTTTGTACACCTACATTTACACCGACCTGAAAAAGTCAGATAGCAGGGCTGGCTCTCCATGGGCTGGTCCAAATGATTTTGCTGGCCTTATATGGCCAGCAGGCCGGACGTACCCCACCCCGGATTTAAAGGAACCATAGTCCATTATGTGATTACTGTCTAGTTACTTGGGGTACGATGATAGAAAAGAGAAGAAGGCCTTTGCAATCATAAATGAAAAACATGTTATGTTGAATGATTGTATTTCAACCCACATGCTCACTTGATGATCACTAGCCTGCTTGGAATAATTGTTTAGAGGGTTAAGGCAAGCAAAATGGCCACTTCAGTGATTTGCCTGGAGTCTGTATGCACAGTGTTTGAAACGGTGCACAAACGGAGATGAACCCCTCTGCTGCCTATGTCCTTCTCTCAGCCAACCGCTACGGTGAGGGGGAGTGACATCAGTGGAGGAAGATCAGGCTAAAGGACAACTTGGCTTTGGCCCTGGATCCAAGGTAAGTTTTAACATTTTAAAAAAAACAAAAAAATTTTTTATCGTGGGGTGCGGGGCCAAGATAGGTATGGTTATTCCAAACAAAACTAGTGTGTTCTTCAAACACTGTATTTGTGCAAGTATACCTAGAAGAATACATATGCTGTTTTAAAGACAAAATGTGGCTAGGTGTTGGTACTAAGAGAAACAGTGACACCGATATATATATATATATATATATATATATATATATATTATATATATATATCCCAAGAAAGAGCAATTAACCCTCCGATAGAGTGTCATTATTCACCCCTATTGAATAAGATTACTCGTCTGATAAAACTTCTAGATTTAGTTTTGTTTAAAAAAAAAAATTAATTACGCAACATTGCCATTAGGGGGCAACAGTGCACTATATATATATATATATATATATATATATATATATATATATATTTTTTTTTTTTTTTTTGCTAACTACAATTGAACAAATACAAATGTTTCCACATGCTTAGCCAAAAATAAAATAATCATTAACAACATCCATTATTAGTGTTAGCAGCTTATCCTTTTATCTCATGGGCTGGGGAAGCTTTTACACTATTGTCTGCAGCTTTATTGTTACAATGTATAAATTGTTATGCTCTGCCTCTATAAGCTAAAAATGCTGAACCTTTGAAATGAGAGTTAATGAGTTTGGAGACTTTGCATACTATTTCTGGGCCATTAAACAAACATTACATTAGAGATTAAATGGAAGATTAAACTCTCATTTAGAGATAAAGACATAATGAAAGTTAGGCTTCTAATATCCCTTGCATTAAGTTTCTGTATATCTGCTAATATGAGTGTATTGCTGTACTGGGATGCAATCACCGTGTGGGTCAACATAAACAACACTTGTACAACCAGGAATAGTCTGGTTTCTGGTTCTGATCTCCGACCAGAGGGATGTAAATGCTCTGGATGGAAGAGTAAGAAGAAAAAAACAAACAAACAGAAAACAAAACAGTAATTCATACTACAAATAAACATATAGATATATAATGCCTTAATTTTACCAAAATCTGGTCTGCTTGGCACGATTATGTCTCTTGACTGTGTGTCTTTTGTTTTTACCTATAGCTTGTCTCGATGTGGATCCAATGTGTTTTTTCCTTGCTATTTATGATGTTTTTTGGTTCTTAAATACACTGTGCCTGATGTTCTTATTGGCATCTACCCTGGTAGTCAACCACAATGCTTAATGCCTTTGGTGCGTTTTGCTGAATGCTTAAAGGGATACTATAAGTGCCAGGAATACAAACCTATATTCCTGGCACTATAGTTCTCTCTGCCTCACCCCTCCGTTGCATCCCCCCTGCCGAAGTGAATTCATTTTCAGCACTTTCAGAGTGTAATGGTGTTATGGAGAAAGGCTCAGGCACCAGGTGTAGTGGTTTGGCTTGGAGACTATGAAAGAGGCCTAATAGAAAGCAGTTGTTGTTGGGGGTTCTATAGGTTCTACAGGTGTGGACAATGGTGGTCTAGTGAGATGTCTTCTAGTGAGATGTCTTCCCGGAGCTACTGCTCACAGAGACAGAAGACATATTTGTAATATTGTTAAGCGAGCAAAGCAAGAAGGGGAATTGGATGTACTTGTCCATATAGGGACAAATGACTTGGCTTGCAATGAGGTTTCAGAGCTTAAGGAAGTTTTTAGTGTTTTTGCCAATGATATACGACAGGTTGCTTCCATGCTGTCATTCTCTGAAGTTCTGCCTGTGCATAACACTCAGAACGACAGGGGGATGCGTATTAGGGACTTTAACTTGTGGCTTGGTGAATGGTGTCGGGAGCAAGGATTTGGCTTTATTTCTCGTGGTAGCTCTGTTTGGAATGGAAATAAACTGTACAAAAAAGATGGTTTGCATCTTTCTCAAGAGCGAACAAATGTTCTCAGTGAACAGTTCAGAGGTTTTGCTAGGATGTATTTAAACTAGGAGGTTAATCATACAATCACAAAGTAACTCGTGTAGGTGTGATTTATAGGCCCCCAGGACAAATAGAAGAGTTAGCTAATCTACTAGTTGAGGAAATAGCTAAAATGACAATGAAGGGGGGAAGTTATCATCATGGGTGACTTTAATCTTCCTGATGTGAATTGAAAAACCAAAATAGCTGCTTGTGCCAGGGGCACACATATTCTAAACTCCCTACTGGGATTGTCTCTAAAACAAGTCGTCGGGGAGTCAACTCGTAAAGAGGCCATACTAGATTTAGTGTTAACAAATGGTGATTTGGTATTAGATATTACTGTAGGTGAACGTTTAGTATCCAGTGATCATCAGTCAGTGTGGTTTAATATAAGAACAGTGACTGAGTCACATCATACAAAAACAAAAGTTTTAGACTTTAGAAAAGCAGACTTTTCTAAAATTAGAATATGTGTAAGAGAGTCATTATCAGACTGGAGCAATTTTAATGGAATCCAAGAGAAATGGGATTATTATTATATGGGATTATAAACTGCATTAGGCTTGTCAGTAAAAAATTTAAGAAACCACTGTGGTGCTCCGCAGATGTGGCCAAAATAGTAAAAAACTAAAAGTTAGCATTTAGTAATATAAAAAAAAAAAACAGAGTGAGGAAGACAGAATGATCTATAAGATTGGGCAGAAAGAGGTTAAAGGGACACTCCAGGCACCCAGACCACTTCAGCTCATTGGAGTGGTCTGGGTGCCAACTCCCACTACCCTTAACCCTGCAAGTGTAATTATTGCAGTTTTTTTAAAACTGCAATATTTACCTTGCAGGGTTAAGTCCTCCCCAAGTGGCTGTCTATTAGACAGCCACTAGAGGACACTTCCTGCTTCATAGCACAGGTTTTCTGTGCTAGAGCGTCGCTGGACGTCCTCACGCTGTGTGAGGACCTCCAGCGTCGCTCTATTCCCCATAGGGAAGCATTGAAATTCATTTTCAATGCTTTCCTATGGGGTGCGCTAATGCGCATGCGCGGCATTGCCGCGCATGCGCATTAGGTCTCCTCGGCCGGCGGGCGAGATCAGTCTCGCCCACCGGCCGACGTAACCAGAAGGAGGAGCGGCGGGGGAGGAGGAAGCAGCGACGTGGGACCTGTCGCTGCCCCTGGTAAGTGACTGAAGGGGTTTTCACCCCTTCAGCAACTTGGGCTTGGGGGGTGGGAGGGAGAGGGACCCTCCAGTGCCAGGAAAACGGATTGTTTTCCTGGCACTGGAGTTTCCCTTTAAGCAAGTTATAATAGCTTCCAAATCACACACAGAAGAGAAAATAGCACAGTCAGTAAAAAAGGGGACAAAACATTTTTAGATATATAAATGAGAAAAGGAAAGCAAAACAAGGACTAATTAGATTAAAAACAAGAGAATGAAGGTATGTAGACGAGGATAAAGATCTAGCTGACTGCCTCAATGAATATTTTTGTTCAGTATTTACAGATGAAAATGAAGGAAAGGGGCCTCAGTTAGGAAAAAGGACAAATCAGTCATTTGTTATATGTGAATTTACAGAGGAAGAGCTCTGTAATGGGACCTGATGGAATATACCCAAAGTTATTAAAAGAGCTTAGTGGTGTACAAGCAAAACCATTAACAGATTTATTTAACCAATCATTGTTAACAGGAGTAGTCCCAGAAGATTGTAAGTTAGAGAATGTTGTGCCCATTCCTAAGAAAGGTAGTAGGGAGGAGTCGGGCAACTATAGGCCAGTAAGCCTTACTTCCGTAGTGGGGAAAGTAATGGAATCCAAGGTTAGGATTGTTGAACATCTAAAATCACATGGATTTCAAGATCAGAGATAACATGGGTATACTTCAGGGAGATCATGCCAAACTAATCTTATTGATTTTTTTTGATTGGGTAACTAAAATAATGGATCAGGGTGGTGCAGTAGACACTGCTTACCGAGATTTCAGTACGGCGTTTGACACTGTTGCACATAGAAGGCTATCAATAAACTGCAATCTTTAAGTTTGGATCCCAATATTGTTGAATGGGTAAGGCAGTGGCTGATTGACAGGCAACAGAGGGTTGTAGTCAATGGAGTATATTCAAAGCTTGGGCTTGTCACCAGTGGGGTACCTCAGGGATCTGTACTTGGAGCCTTTCTCTTTAATATTTTTATTAGTGATATTGCAGAAGGTCTTGATGGTAAGGTATGTATTTTTGGTGATGATACTAAGACATGTAACAGGCTTGATTTTCCAGGAGGGATAAGCCAAATGATTTAGGTAAACTAGAAAAATGGTTGTTGTGGAGTTGTGGCAACTGACATTTAATGTGGATAAGTGAAAGATAATGCATCTTGGACGTAAAAACCCAAGGGCAGAGTACAGAATATTTCATAGAGTTCTAACCTCAACATCTGAGGAAAGGGATTTAGGGGTGATTATTTCTGATGACTTAAAGGTAGGCAGACAATGTAAGAACAGCAGGAAATGCTAGCAGAATGCTTGGTTGTATAGGGAGCGGTATTAGCAGTAGAAAGTGCTCATGCCATTGTACAGAACACTGGTGAGACCTCACTTGGAGTACTGGAGACCGTATCTCCAGAAGGATATTGATACTTTAGAGAGAGTTCAGAGAAGGGCTACTAAACTGGTTCATGTATTGCAGGATAAAACTTACAAGGAGAGGTTAAAGCTTAACATGTATAGCTTGGATGAAAGACAAGACGGGGGGCTGTGATAGAAACATTTAAATACATAAAGGGAATCAACACAGTTAAGGAGGAGACTATATTTAAAAGAAGAAAAACTACCACAACAAGAGAACATAGCCTTAAATTAGAGGGGAAAAGGTTTAAAAATAATATCAGGAAGTATTACTTTACTGAGAGGGTAGTGGATGCATGGAATAGCCTTCCAGCTGAAGTGGTAGAGGTTAACACAGTAAAGGAGTTTAAGCATGCGTGGGATAGGCATACAGCTATCCTAACTATAAGATAAGGCCTGGAACTAATTAAAGTATTTTGAAAATTGGGCAGACTAGATGGGCCGTCACATTCTATGTTTCTATGAATAAAGGGTTAAAACCCCTTTATATACTTACCTGATCCCAGTGGTGCTGGGTTGTGACTCCACCTCCTCTGAAGTACTGCAAAAGCAGCGCGCATTAGACCTCCCAAAAGGAGAGCATTGAATCAATGCTTTCCTATAGGGAAAAATCTGACGCTGGATGTCCTCATGCAGAGCGTGAGGATGTCCAGCGTCAGTTACCATACCAAAGATCCGTTAGACTCCAGGAAGCGTCTCCCAGACAGCCACTGGAGGCAGACTTTGTGCTGCAATGTAAACAACTGAACTGGAGTGGAACTGAACTGTTTTACATTGCATCACTAAGTGCAATAAAGACACTGCACCTAAACCACTTCAATGAGCTGAAGTGGTCTCTGTGCCTGAGTATATTACCCAATCGTTTCAAACATTGTGAAAATACCTACTCATGTCTGTTCTTAAATAAATATTTGCTTTTGTTTGTTTAAATGAATCTTTATTTTTTAATGCATTATAAAGATTATGAATGAACAAAAATGCATAAATAAAACATAAACAAAAGGTTAAAAACTGCCATAGTTTCCCTCGATGCACTGCTTAGTACAGGATTCTTGGATAATAACTGAAACTCACATAATTCTATAGCATTTAAAGAATTTTAGGAGTTTACTCCATCAATATCTTGATGGACAGAGTTTGACAGCCCTCATTTAACTAGTGCCAGGTAACCCACATCAAAAGGAAGTCTCTGGCAGAAGCTGGTACCCTGAACTCATCCTAAACCATCCCTTAGTCATTAAAACACAAATAAAAAGCTACTGGCATCTCCATGGATACCAATCTGGCACCTCTTTTTAAACAAATGAAACAGTGTCTCACAAGTTGGTTTCGCAAGGTAGCCTTAATTAAGTGGAAGACCTATAACCAGGGACGTATTAGCCGAGAAGCAAACAAGGCATTTACCTTGGGCGGCATTTTCCTGGGGGCGGCAAAAAAAGCCGCCCAAATGCCCAGGGCAAATGTCTTGTTAACTAAAGATCCGGTCGGGCGGCGATAGTGAGGGAGCACTGATTAGTGAGCGGCGCAAGAGAGCTGAGCACAGAGCTCAGGGGAAAGTGCTCCCTCACCAGTGCCACCCACCTTCCCAGCAGCCCCACTGGACCCCAGGGAAAGGGAGACCCCCGTCCCTCCCCCCCACAGCATTCCGAAAGGTAAGGAGGCTAGGGGGGTTGAATAAAAAAAAAGTGAGTGTGTTAATGTGAGTTAGTGTGTATGTGTTAGTGTGTGAGTGTCTGTTAGTGTGCGTTAATGTGTGTTAATGTGTGTGTTAGTGTGTGTGTGTTAGTGTGTTTGTGTCTGTTAGTGAGTGTGTGTTTGTCTGTTATTGTGTGTTTGTGTCTGTTAGTGAGTGTGTGTATATGTCTGTTAGTGTGTGTGTGTGTGTGTGTGTGTCTGTTAGTGAGTGAGTGTATATGTCTGTTAGTGTGTGTGTGTGTGTCTGTTAGTGTGTGTGTGTGTGTCTGTTAGTGAGTCTGTGTTTGTCTGTTAGTGTGTGTTTGTGTCTGTTAGTGAGTGTGTGTATATGTCTGTTAGTGTGTGTGTGTGTGTCTGTTAGTGAGTGAGTGTATATGTCTGTTAGTGTGTGTGTGTGTGTCTGTTAGTGTGTGTTAGTGCGTGTGTGTCTGTTAGTGAGTGTTAGTGTGTGTGTGTGTGTGTGTGTTAGTGTATGTGTGTCTGTGTCTGTTAGTGTGTGTTTGTCTGTTAGTGTGTGTGTGTTAGTGCGTGTGTGTCTGTTAGTGAGTGTGTGTATGTCTGTTAGTGTGTGTGTGTCTGTTAGTGAGTTAGTGTGTGTCTGTTAGTGTGTGTGTGTCTGTTAGTGTGTATTAGTGTGTGTGTGTGTCTGTTAGTGAGTGTGTGTATGTCAGGGAGTGTGTCTGTTAGGGAGTGTGTTACTATGTGTGTGTCTGTTAGTAAGAGTGTATGTATGTCTGTTAGCGAAAGTGTGTGTCTGCTAGTGACTGTATGTGTCTGTTAGCGAGTGTGTATGTCTGTTAGCTAGTGTATGTGTGTCTGTCAGTGAATGTGTGTGTGTGTATTTAAAAGGCGGGGTATGGGGGAAAGGGTGGAGTGGCGTGGGGGGGTGGGCCCTGAGTTTTGTCATGCCTAGGGCAGCACAAAACCAGGATACACCACTGCCTATAACAACTAGTAACGGACATGACAACCTTTTCTCTTCCCTCACCACCGCTTTTGCAGTGGAAAAGAATGTTTCACAGTTAGGCAGCAGTTGTGCTTTCTGCAATGGGTACCTCTTTAGCACTACCTACTTGCGTATGTGACCCCCGAATGCCATGCCTACCACATTTTATATCTCCAAGCATACCATGGACCATCTCGACCCCACCGACTACCCTCCCATCCAAGTTTACTCACCAGAGCAGAATAACTATTGGTGCACACAGAGGAGTTGCACCTCTTTCGATAACACACTTCTGGCCCTTTTGCTAATAAGGCATTTTAAGACTGACCAAGTACTAAACCACTCCAGACACCTCGGCCACCTTGTGAGATCACCCTGTATCACGCGAGGAGCCCAAAGCCAGATAACCGACAGCACTTGATCGCACAAGGTTTATCCAAACCGTGAAACATATGTACTCAATAAGGTGTGCTGCGCCACACTGTATGAGCTTATTGTACTGCATGTGGACTGCATCTCTATAACTGATGTATGCACAGTAACAGACTCTGCTCTCCCCCTCTATATTTGCATTCCTGTGTTTTTATGTTATAAAAAACTATAAAAATTGTCAAATTGAAGGGGAAAGAAAAACGTGAAATAAATAAATAAATAAAATCCACAGGGTGCACATACCATCTGTAAAAGATGGGATGACTGAACATTTATTAGACATAGAAGAGGCCAATAAAGAGCCACAGGTTGATAAACACTTTTTGGAATGCAGTGGGAAGGATCTAAAATAGCTTATCATTCTTTGGTGTAGGCATGTCATTATAGGCACTAGAGGGGAGGGTACTGCAGACATTTATACTAGATATGCAAAAGCAGAAAGATTTCAACCAACGATGGGACATTCAACATTTTGATAAAGATAGGGGAAAAAGGCATAAACTATTAACATACTTCAAGAAACACTTCATTAAAAAGAAACATATTTATGTTTCTATATTTGCCATACAAAATCATCCTTACTGTCCAATCTAATGCTTCTCAACGTGAACCTACGCAGCATCTCCTGCATACAGCTTGTATAGTCCAGCACCGACCAATATGGCATTGGGGCATGCAGACAGAATCAACGTCTGTTCAAACCCTAGATATCTCTCTTAAACAAGCTTTTCACTGAGAATAACCATGGCTTTGCATGATCACTCAGCTGCGGGTTTCACCACAAATTTAAATAGCTGCTTGAAGAGCTTTCTTGAGGGCTGCATACAGCTCATCTGTCAGTCTGGTGATACTCATCTTCTCCCAAGCTGACAGAGGGGAGCCCCAGGTGTTGATCAATTTAACGCTGATCACACCGAAGCTATAGGACATTCCACACAGCAGTAAATGCATGCAGATCATCTGTCAGTGTAGGGCCACTAAATATGGCAACAGCTAACACAGGGTAGCCCTTAGGAATTAATTGATACTTGAGTTTAGGGATGCACTGAAATTTTGGCCAAAAGTGGGCCTATCCCATTTAGTCTAAAAACAGGTGAAATGTGGCACTTTTGTAGTGCATAGTTTAACAGACATGCTTGCATTAACAATTCACATGATTATATATCACAATGAAAGATAGTAATGATAACATGAAAAGTCAAATATACTGCACTTGGGATGGGGGGGGCGAACACTATGGGACAGGGCAAGGGGGAAGAACACTATGGGATGGGGAGGTAGGAAGAACACTATGGGACGAGGAGGGGGGAAAGAACACTATGGGACAGGGGAGGGGAGGAGGTACACTATGGGACAGGGGAGGGGGGGAGAACACTGGGACAGGAGAGGGGAGAAAAGAACACTATGGGACAGGGGAGGGTGGAGAAAAGAACACTATGGAACAGGGGAGGGGGGGACACTATGGGACTGGGGAGGAGGAAGGAAAGAACACTAAAAAAGAGGGAAGGCAGAGGAACACTAGAGGGGGGGGAGAGGAACATTAAGCGGGGGGGACGACCTCTAAAAGAGAAGGGAGAAGAGAAGTTTTTCATTTTAGATTAATTAAATAAAAAGTCTAATATTAATAAAATTACAGGAAAAACTTTTTTTAAATCATTTGGGGAAAAAAGTCATTTTCGTTTACATTTTCGGCCAAAGGCATCCTGAATTTTTGGTTTCGGTATCGTCCCAGAATTTTCATTTCGGTGCATCCCTACTTGAGTTTCCTTTTAATACTTGGGCTAAATCCCGGCTCACACCACGTTGTACCATTAGTGTATTTAAATAGTTGAGTGCAGCGCTCAGTTTGAATGCTGCATGCAGCTCATCTGTCAGTGTGGGCCAAGCAATTCTGTACCCAGCTGACAGAGTGCAGCCCCAGGTCCCCAGGTATCTAATGATTCCTGGAGTTTCCCTATGACTAGTGGGGGAACAGTCCAAGCTGGTAAAATACAGAATAACAGAATTATTCCGTTATTGGTCCTTAAGGAAAAGACATTCATGAAAACATAATTTTGTCATGTGTTGTTAAGGAGTTAAAGGGACACTCCAGGCAGGTAAACAAATTAAGCTTAAATTAAAGCTATTAAGCTGATATACCTCTGGATAGTTTATGTTCTTTGCATTCTGTGTAGTTTTCCTGCTGTACAGTAAAATGTTTTGCTGTTTTCATCAGTGTAACCCCGCCTCCTTAGCCACCCCCCCTCAAATTACAACATGTTCTCGATTCCCAGTCTCTGAAAGAAACTTACCTTTCGCAGCCAATGAAAATAGAGGCAACCTCACTAACCAGTGTTAATCCCCTTCTCTGTCAGCCAACCTCAATACCCTGTGTTAATCCCCTTCTCTGTCAGCCAACCTCAATAACCAGTGTTAAACCCTCCTCTGTCAGTCCCTGTCAGCAAACCTAACTACCCAGTATTAGCCCCTCCCCTGTCAGTTCCTGTCAGTCAACCTCACTACCCAATGGTTACTCCCCTACAGCCCCTGTTGATCAAGATAGAGAGAGAGAGAGAGAGAGAGAGAGGGAGAGAGAGAGGGAGAAACAGACATAGATAGATAGATAGATAGATAGATAACACAAAAAAAATATTAATGAGTTTGTCTCTCTTTATATTTATTCATGATAAACACTTATCTGACACTATATGATATCTAATGTGGGGAGGAAATGTTTGTGTGTGTGTGTGTGTGTGTGAAATGGTTTGTAAATTCTATTGTTTGAATGCTGAGGACTCCGAGGAGGCGTGGCCAGGCTTTGTGGGCTTGTGTTACATAGTTACATAGCTGAAAAGAGACTTGCGTCCATCAAGTTCAGCCTTCCTCACATTTGTTTTTTGCTGTTGATCCAAAAGAAGGCAAAAAACCCAGTTTGAAGCACTTCCAATTTTGCAATACACTAGGTAAAAAAATCCTTCTTGACCCCAGAATGGCAGTCAAATTTATCCTTTGATCAAGCAGCTATTACCCTACATTGAAAAATTATATCCTTGAATATTCTGTTTTTTGCAAGTAGCATCTAGTTGCTGTTTGAACATCTGTATGGACTCTGATAAAACCACTTCTTCAGGCAGAGAATTCTACATCATTATTGTTCCTTTGCTTTGCCTTAGACAAAATCTTCTTTCTTTCAGTCTAAACGTGTGACCTTGTGTCCGGTTTGTGAATAGATTTCCACACAATGGTTTGTATTGGCCCCGAATATATTTGTATAATGTTGAGCTCAGGCACGCCCAGTAAGGTGTGTTATTACTGATTCTCATAGAGAATCACTGGAGCATGGCCATCGGTGGACAGTTAGGCTGAAATACGGGAAGCAGGGAGATATGACATGAAATCAGAGAAGGGGCAGAGAATATGATGAAAATAAAGCTTAACACAGGTACTTCTAAAGCTAATTTTTACACTATTTAGGGGGAAAAAGCATTCAGTGACACTAGGTTTGCTTTTGGGGGAGAGGGGGGAGGTTATTCATTTTTTTACCTATAGAGTTCCTTTAATAGTGTTTAGGGCTTTTTTTCTAGTGATACATCAGTAATATAGATTTTCAAGATGCAATTGATAAAAAGTAAATATTTATATGGTTTCAGCAAACTGTGCTGAAACATTATCTCACCCTTAACTCATTGGACAGCTCCCTCACTCTCGGCTCTCTTGTTTTTCTAACCTTTATATTTTTTACCTCACATACTCAGGGCTCTTAACTTCATTCTTAAGGAATCTCAGTTTCATGTCTTTTGTTTAAACATACTTCAAAACCAATGTTAATTTTGGCAGCAAATTTCAATTTAGTTTTAGTCATAGTCTTTTGACTAAAAAGGCATTTTAGTTTAAGTCGTATTTTAGTAATCTGAATTGATTTAGCTTTAGTTGACTAAATCTCCAGTAGATTTTAGTCGACACAACTAAAATCTAATGGTTTAGTTAATGCCTCTATCTGTCTCTTTTGCCCTTACTCCAGCCCCTCTGTGTATCTTTGTGTCCGCCCCTCCCCCAGACATTCTTGGCATCTCTCTCCCAAGCCCTGGTCTGACTCTTTTGTCCCTTTCAAATCCCCTGTGTCTCCTCAGCCCCTCTGGGTGTCTCCCCACCAAGTCCCAATCTGCCCCCAATGTGTCTCATTCCCAGGACATACTTGAAAACCCAGGACATACATGAAAACGAGATAAATCTCAATGTATCCTTCCTGGTAAAATATTTTGTAAATAAATAATTCCCCCAGCCTCCCCATGTATCTCAATCCCCCATTCCCCCAATTGTTTCAATCCCCAAGTCCCTCATGTGTCTCATTCCCTCAGCACCCCATGTGTCTCATTTCCTCTCTTCACTTCCCCATGTGTCTTTCCTGCCAGTGTTAACTTTGGTAGCAAATTTCAATTCAGTTTTAGTCATTGTCTTTTGACTAAAAAGCTATTTTAGTTCTAGTCATATTTTATTCATCTGAAGTGTTTGTGTTTTAGTCTGGTTTTAATCTACTAAATCTCAAAAATATTAGTTGACTAAAATCTGATTAAATTGAGTCAACAAAATTAACACTGCTTAATATCCTGGTTTCCAACACTCATAGTCACAGTTGTAGGAACCCCCAAAAATCTGGTTGGATAGCTTTTTTGTTTACCAGGGCGATCATATGTAGATGTACTAGAAGAGTGCTAAACTGGTTCTGCCTTAGTCCTCTATGCTCACTGTGCAACATTTAGGAGTGATGTGACACTCACAGGGCCAGTTGCCAATAATGATTCATTATATGGGATTAATAAAAGGCACAGCTCTGTCACAATGCTGGGAGACAGTTATCAATGTCATCCCCGCCAGTGCAGTACTCAGCCTCACCAGAATGCCAGGAATTGATGCATCCCACTGTCTGACTTGAGGATTGACAGGGAGTTGGGTGCATATCAGCTGTCACAATGTGACAACCAAAAATGCTGCAGTTCTTTTCTGCACTCCCTGCAGACAGTGTATTGGAGCCTCCATCTTGGTGTGCCCTGCCAGCCCTATTACTAAGAGGGGATACTTAATTGGGTCATTGAGTGCTGGTGCTAAGAGGGGACATTGGGGAAGATGCTAAGAGGGGGCACTAGGGAGGATGCTAAATGGAGATCTTAGAGAGTTACAGAATACCTAGGAAGGGTACTTAGAGGGTGGACTAGGAAAGTATAAATATAGTTGACTGGGAAGGTACTAATCACGTTGAGTGAGTGGACAGATTGGTGAGCGCACTAAGAGTGAACTGGGGAGAGCACTGAAAGTACGAGCAGGGACACCACAAAGGATGCTAAAAGTGGTGAATAAGGAAAGTTGATAGAAGAGGTAGCAAGAGAACGCACAGAGTTAGATATCTCACATTATATATACATAATTTTTTATTGAGGTGTCTCTTTTTCCATCTATGTCAGGAGAGAGCTGGAGTAAAACCTCACCCCCAGCTCTGTGTTAAAAAATTAAAACTTAAATATATATATATATAGTATGTAACATATTTATTAAGTACGCTGTCCTACCAAATTTAAAAAAGTTTGTGTTAATTACTTCCACCATGTCTTTACCGTACCTTCTCATTGTTTTCAATTGTTCCTACCTCACTACCTCTCTACAATACTTACTTCTTCTCTTTCCAATTGTTGTCATATCTGTAACAGTCTTCATCCCCCTTTCTTTGCTCACCAACCATTTTGTTATTATATTTTTATTTTATTATCTTTATTCTTACTTTAGTTTCCTCATATACTCCCCTCTCCCTTTCTCATTGCCCTCCACCTCCCACCAATGTTCTCTCTTTCCATTTATCAATGTCCATCAACCTCTCCTTTATGTGTAGTTTCCTCCCTCTTAGAAGTCTCTTCTCCATCATTATCCATCTTTTAATGCTGTCATCTATTCATTTGAATTGGTTGGTTATCTGTTTGTTTTATCACCAATTTGGCCAGTATGCTTTTCTTTCATAAACTAGTTTCTGCCCACATTTTCAGTGTTTTTCATTTTTATTTTGTTGCCACCACCCCTTTCCAAATAGTTTTTGTGAGGGAGTGTGACTTCCCTGGTATTTTATGGTGGGAAAGATGTTCCTCTATGCTCTTATTGCAGAGACAGCATTCACAGATCCTCTTGTTTCCCTCATAGGTCAAAGAGTCAAGGCAACAAGAGGAAGTCTATTAAACATTCAATCATCATACATTCTTCTGTGCTGCCCTGGGATGCAAAGATAGCTGTGAATGTAAGCTTTGTTATTCAGATCATCCAGCGACAATGTTCTCCTTTTCAGTTTTGATCTTTTGATTTCCATAAATGGCCCAGGGAGGTAAACCTCAAACCAGTCACAGCCTCTGGAAACTAACTAGCAGCCCCTTGAATACAGCAGCCCACAGGTTTGAAACTTCTGTTCTAGATAATCTAAATAATCTAAAAAAAAAAGGTGCTTTACCTTCAAAGTTCAAGTGACAGTCCATTATGAATTTAATGGGAACGTACTGGAATATATTAGATGTCTAAGCAGATAAATATTTATTGGGTTGATGTGAGTAGGCATGTGTGTATGATGCCACTCAAGCACATACCCAGTAATCTCTTGGAGCAAGTCCATTATAGGATTATGTGGATTTAATTGACTACAAATATCAATGACAATGGATTGTGTAAAGTGAGTGGGTTCTCCAGTTCTTTAGTTCTCCTGCAATGTGGGAGAACCTGTCTAGTACTACCATGAAATTGGTTCTATTTTTTTCATGTTTCTGAAGGAGTAACAGACACAGTTTTGGATACCGCAAATCAAATAGGAAAGTCTTACTTGTAAATAACATCTTGATTCTCTGGTATCACATTTGCAGGTTTTTGGGACTTTTAAGTCTCTGTGCAAGTGCAGCGTGTTAGGACCAGTGGTAGCACCATCTATCTTCAGCACGACTAGTGAAGAACATTAGAGCTAGGCTTTACGTCCTGCATATTTTGATGGGAGCTTGATCCAAGAATAAGTTAATGTAACTAGCTTGGCAGATAACAATCAGGGTACAGAAACTGCATGTAAACACATCAGTCTGATGAAGGACCTTAAACACAAAAAGATAAAATTAAGACATAAAAAAATATCAGACACCCACAAACAATTATGTTGCAAAGTGGTGACTGTAGCTAGTCTGGCAATAGTAGAATTATCAAGGGTTTAATCCTCCATAAACAAAATAAATTGAAGACTATGAGAGTAAATACCACATCAAAGGATATTTCCCATCTGGTAACAATCATGTAAGAATCTCTTATAGTGTAGCTAAATAGTAATGGATTAAAAATAACAAAAACCTCCACCGTCAGACCTCAATAATCTTGTCTCTATACATAGAGTTATATGGCAGAATATGCCTTAAAACAAAAGTTCTGAATAGACACACATAGTCTTAAATAGACACTCCAGGCACCCAGACCACTTCTGCCCATTGGAGTTGTCTGGGTGCCAACTCACATTACCCTTAACCCTGCAACTGTAATTATTGCAGTTTTCATAAACTGCAATAATTACCTTGCAGGGTTAAGTCCTCCCCTAGTGGCTGTCTACTAGTCAGCCACTAGAGGGCACTTCCTGGTCCATAGCACAGGTTTTCTGTGCTATAGTATCCCTGGACGTCCTCACGCTGTGTGAGGACCTCCAGCGTCGCTAAAATCCCCATAGGAAAGCATTGAAAAGCATTTTCAATGCTTTCCTATGGAGAGGTCTAATGCGCATGCGCATTAGGTCTCCCCAGCCGGCGGGCGGGATCAGTCTCCCCTGCCGGCTGACGTAATGAAGGCAAGGATCGGCGGCGGAGGAAGAAGCAGCGACGTGGGACATGCCGCTGCTTCTGGTAAGGGACTGAAGGGATTTTAACCCTTTCAGCAACCGGGGATGGGAGGTGGGAGGGAGAGGGGACCTGCAGTGCCAGGAAAACAGATTGTTTTCCTGGCACTGGAGAGTCCCTTTAATAACATGAAAACAAATATAACAGCTCCCAATACTACCCTCATCAAAGGGACTGGGCTTTAATATAACTGTGCCCACAGGGTTAGGGATTATTAGGGTGTACGCATAATATGTCACAAAACTAAATCAGCCTCAAAATATTCTGGGCTGCTGTGAACAATTCAAAAATCTGTATATTTAAATAGTCCACCTAAAATAAACGCAGATATAGATTATCATAGAAAATTGGGTCTCAAAGGTGTGTTAAAGCTATAGTAAATCAAATAGATTCTATCACCTAAATATAGCTGATCAAATTGGAAGTAAATCAATGGGGTCTATCTCTTAAATGTTGCTGTCAAGAATGGAGTCTCCTTCATCAAAGCTAAGGTAGAGCAAATTGAGTCTGTCACCTTAGTAATGCTTATCAATGGAGTCTGTCTAAATGTGGCTCAAGGGACAGGAGAGAGTGCTAATGCATACAGCCATATCCAGGGTGACCAGATTCATTGTGTTTACATGGACACATATAAGCTTCTCCTATTTTAAAAAAAATTACATGAAAAGGGTTGCCCTGCAGTGTGCATAATGCATATTCTATTATATGGTTTCTTGCAAGATTCTTCATGGCCTTATTGCTTAATCTAATACACCTTCCGAGTTCTACATACTGCAGGGCTGCACTTTTCATGTGCTGCCCATCAATATGTATATGTGATATGTGTCTCAGAAAACATAGTGATCTGGTTACCCTGGCCATAGATTAGGGTATCACTCCTGATAGCCACCCACCTTTAAAACTATGTCCGATCTAAAGAGCTGTCTTAATAAATCTGAAAACTTAAAGAAAAAAAATAAAGATGTAAATCAGAGGGGGTTTATTCAGGGAGAAGCTATGCCTCGGCTGTAGGGAGTAGCCCCTAGCTACCTACACCTTCTATCAAAAATGAGGTAGATCAGTTGAGCTCTATCTTCTATGTCTTGCTATCAAAGCTGTAATAAATCAAATGGAGTCTGTCTACTACAGTTTGTTTATCACAGCTCAGGTAAAGCAGGCAGAATATGTCACCTAAATTATGCTTACCAACATTCGGGTAGATAAAATGGAATGTGTCTCCTAAATATTGTGATCAAAGCTATGATAGATCAATTTGGGTCAACCTTCGAAATGTTGCTCCAAGAACAAGAGAAAGAGCTACATGTAACAATAACTCGGCTGTAGGGAGTCACTCCTAGCAACCTACCACCTCTAATACTATGTGCAATCTAAAGAGGTGTCTAATAATAGTAAATCAGCTAACTAAAAGAAATTAAAGATGTAAATCAGAGCAAGATATACAGAGATTAGCAATAACTCGGCTGGGGAGTAGCCCCTAGCAGCCTTCACCTTCTATACTAATGCTAACTCGTAATTAATGGTGTGTTAGATGCACCTAAACACACATTGATGAAAAGTGCAGTGAAAAGAAAAAGAAAATAGGTTGCCTGACACACGTTTCGGTGCACAGAGGCCCCTTCATCAGAGGCTCTGTGTGTTTTAACTAATGTGTATCTAGCACACCATTCATTTTTATTCTGTATCCTGTCGCTTAGACATAGAGAGCTGTGATGACAAGTTAGCACAGAAGGTGTAGGCTGATAGGGGCTACTACCTACAGCTGTGGTATTGCTTTTCTCTGTATATATCTCCATCTGGTTTACATCTTTAATTTATTTTAATTAGCTGATTTACCCATATTAGACAGCTCTTTAGATTGTACATAGTCTTAGAAGAGGTAGGCTGTTGGGAGGTATTGTTATATGCAATAGTTCTTTCTCCTGTTCTTTGAGCAATATTTAGGAAATAGAGCCCAACTAATCTACCTCATATTTAATAGAATGTGTAGACTGCTGGGGGCTACTCCCTACAGCTAAGGTATAGCTTATCCTTGTATATACCCCCTCTGATTATATCTTTAATTTCTTGAAGTTAGCTGATTTATTAATGTTAGACAGAACTTTAAATTGAACATTGAGGTGGCTGCCTTGAGTGACTCGATACAGCTAAGGTATGACTATATCCAGTGGCGGAACTAATGTAGAGAGGGTCCTGGTGCAAAAAAGTTTTTGGGGTCCCCTTCTAATGAAAGAGTGGCTAAAAGGTCCCCATCTGTCGTACAACTCCCACAATGCTATGTTAGCTGGGGATCTACACCATCCTTGCGGGGTTGTATTTGTGAGCTGTGTTTGTGCGTTTGAATGTAAGAATATTTGTTATAGAGTATCTCTGGATTGTATTTGTATGTACAATTGCTATTGGAATGCAGTGGTAACATACAGATACACACACTGACACACATACAGACACACAGATACACAACCTGACACACATGCAGATACACACAGACCACATAGAGAAACATAGATATACTAAATACAGATACAGAGATATACACACACAGATATACATACTGACAACAGAGATATACACTGACAGACATACTGACATAGTGACACACACTGACAGACATACTGATGCACACACACACAGACACCCTGACAGACATACTCACACACATACAAACACATACTAAGGCACACACAGACATACTGACACACACAAATACTGACAAACATGCACAGTTTAAATTTTTACACACTGACAGACATACAGACACACTGACAGACAAACTGACATGCACACAGACAGACAAACTGACATGCACAGACAGACATACTGACACACACAGAGACATACTGACACACAGACATTATCCCTGACAGACATACTGACATGAACACAGACATACTGACACACACAGAGACATACTGACACACACATATGCCCTGACAGACATACTGACACACAGACATAGTGACACACACACACAGACACCCTGACAGACATACTGACATACATACACACATACTGACACACTGGCAGACATACTGACACACACACACAGACACCCTGACAGACATACTCACACACATACTAAGACACACACAGATATACTGACACACACACAGACACCCTGACACTTACACACACACACACAGATACACAGACATACACACAGAAATGGTGACACACACACACACAGACTGTAAAGGATTTTCCTATACTCACCTGTGTGCATTCGGTTATATCCTCTCCCTGCTGTTTAACTACTTTTGGATGTTTCGTTTTAACTACGTGTTCGGGAAATGTATTCGTTCTACCGAACGGAGACCACCCTGGGTAGCAATCAGAATTTGGAACATTGAGAAAACTGCAACTTAATTGAGTGCTTCTAGGTGGCCGCCATTCGGCATACGAACACGTGGCGAGAACAAAGGATGGCGACCATCTTAAATCTCCCGAATGTGGTCAGCGGGACTTACGCGTGAATTGCCTGGAACTGTTTTCGGCATGGCAATCACGCGAACGTCCGGTCATTACGGAAGTCCCGGCTGACTACTTTCCATTCAACGTATCAAACCGGCATTCAGGAGTCAAACTTCCACACAGTGCGACACGGAAACTACCGAACGGATTTTCGTGAAATTTGGATATGTGACTCTCAGTATCCTCAGCTACCCAGGGATTGTTATATTTGTATGTTATGCAGAAAGTGCTTTTCTAAAAATGATAAAAATTTTAATATTTCTGGCCAGCAGATAATTGAGTTTAGTATGTTGCTGAAACTCCATTATCTAGCCTGGCCCAGAGGAGGAGTCTGCTATTGTATAAATTGAATGCCTGTTGCTTCCAGTAAATCAGTCATGTTCCAGCATTAAGCTTTGGCTCATGTGTGGATTATTTGGCGATACCAGCGATATTTATTCCTGTGGATTATTGGGAATATTCTACTATTGGGAAAAAGGGAATATTGGACGGTGATACAGTTTACTACCGTCACACAGACACCTTGACAGATAGACATACTCACACACATACACACATACTAAGACACACACAGACATACTGACACACACAGACATACTGACAGACATACTCACACACATACACACACATACTAAGACACACACAGACATACTGACACACACAGACATACTGACACACATACTAAGACACACAGACATACTGACTCACACAAATACTGACACACACACAAGCAAAGTTTACATTTATAAAGCCACCCTCCAGCCCTACCTTATGCATTCCCTGGGGTCCAGTGGCAGGCTGAGGCAGTTGGGAGTGTGAGGCTCTGACACTCCAGCTCCCTCCTGACAGCCTCCTCCTCTTCCATCACGCACAGCTTTATTCTATCTGGGAGGACATGACTCACGGCAGTCACTTTCTCCCAGCCTGCTGCGGTAAAACAAGGGGGCCCGGTCGCGCTGTTAAAAGCACCGGCGAGCCCATGGGGCAAATAACAACTTTTTTTGGCGGACAGCAGGGCCCACGGGGTAGCTGCTTTGGGCCTGCCAGGTGTTTGCCCCGCTTTAAAGACGGCCGTGCACTGGGGGACAGACCCAACTTAACGCCTGGGCACGCAGGACAGTTGCCTGGGTACCAAAAGAGCATAGGGGTCTCATAGGCTTGCCAACTTTTCAGTATATTATTTTGGAAGATTTATTCAGAAACTTCAAACTCTCTTCATTAAAATGTTTTGTTGTACTAATCACCCAAGTATCAGCTGTTATTTATGCATGCGATGTTGCTGTTGCAAAATCATCTTGTGACCTTGCCGAAAACAAAGTACACATTCTAATTGTACATAAACAATTAAGCAAGACAAATTCAACACAAATAATTTTCTGAAGCCGTAAAGCTATGATAAAGTTCTTCTAATATTTTAACAGTCCGTGTCAGTTGCCTCCTCCTGCTCCCTACTAAAGGTAAATAATGAAAGAATTGGAACGGACTCAATTTTGTAATTTTGTACTGTGCCATCTCCGTCTGAATTTTATCTTTAATTTCTTGTTTTTTAACTTCAAAGCTCATATTATATTGTCCACACGTTTGTGTAAATTAAACTCTGTTGTGCAGCATGTTTTTTTTTAATGGTTTAACACTGATTTTGTTGGAGGTACGAATAAATATAAGTTTAGTTTCATCGATTTACATTTTTATTCTTGTGAGTGGTTGTGTAGACGGGGCCCCAGTGCACTGATTGCCCCAATACATATATTAAAAACCAAAGAATAAAAATGACATGTGCATTATCACAAATCCTTATGCCCATTTAAATAACTGGAGTTTTTTTTTAGTATCACTCCAATGGCCGTTTAAGTGTAAGCTCACCTCCAAGTCAAGGCAAACCTCTTAAGTAAGTGCTACACTAACAATTCACCTTGCTGTCTTCATCTATAAGGTAAAATCTATAAAGCGAAAGAGAGGGCATTTTTCTAAACACATACAATAGGGAACACATGGGTAGGTGGCTGCACTGTAACATGGCTATGTAATACAGAAGCATGTACAAACATACAAAATTAAGACCTACGCCCAAACTCCCCCTACTCCTGGGTGGCAGCACTGACCATAGTACACGTCAGCCTTAATGCATACACTTAAAAATCACAGAAAAACGTGCACTATCCCAAATCCCTATACATATTTAAATAACTGTAGGTTTTTAGTATCACTCCAGTGGTCGTTCAAGTATAAGCTCACCTGCCACATCAAGGCGAAACCTCTTTGGAGAATCCTACTCTAACAATTCATCTTGTTGTCTTCAGCTATAAGGTAAAATCTCTAATTAGACGGACATCTTGACGTGGCAGGTGAGCTTACACTTAAATGGCCATTGGAGTGATGCTAAAATACATCCAGCAATTTAAATGTGGACAGGGGTTTGGGATAGTGCGCAAGTAACTTTTTTCTTTGATTGTTATGCAATTGCAAATAGTGATGTGAGTGGTTACACTACCCTTCATGCTCAGTAGTTGTAAAAGGAAAATAACCAAAAGGGCTAATATATGTTTTGTTTTTGTTTAATATCTTTGTGACGTTAAGTAGAGTTTGCACATTCAAAGGCTTATGGAAGGCTTTACAAATCAAATCTATAGTATTACAAGATTATAACAAAAAATTAATAAGTCAAACGTGTTTAATACTTATTTGCCGAACTGTATAACTTCTAAAACCTCTATTAAGGAAATGCATTACACACTATCCTGTAGAAAATAAAAGGATGGGATCCGCTTTTATAATTCGTTCTGGAGCTAAGAGAAATAATTTAACATATCTCTAGAGTCTTTCTGTGATTTTTTTTGGCAAGTCTCTTACAATTCCAATGAAAACCACTATTTAAAATAAACACCCTTTTCAAATTAAACTAAAAAGAAACTACAATGATCTGAGCTATAACAAGAAACATCTGGACAGAGGTGGTAGTACAGAGGGTCATGAGATACAACAGGAAAAGGGTCTAAGTAACAAAAATATGAGGAGAGGGACAGGGATTAGTAAGGTCAAACACCAGAAAAACGCACAAAATATACTGGCAATAAGTTGAAGAAAAGACAGATATAGAAACAAGGCTAGGGGTAGAACACACGAATACTAATAGGATGGGATATTGACTTGTAACAGGAGATAAAAGAACAATCCCACCCCCATTAAAATGTATTTATGATGTAATGGGGTATGAGGATAGGAGTTTCTGGGCACCTTTTTACCTTTATGGATTAAAGAATTTGGCAACTGTTTAATCCTGAGTTTGGCGATCAGACATCCAGCCTATCTGCCTTCCAGCTTCCTTCATCTGTGCCCTGAACTATGAGGGAGGTTTGGCCGAGTGACCAGTGTTAGGTTATGTATGTACTATCTATCTCCATGGGTGCCTATTGATAGGCTAAGAGCGTCAGCTGATGTTCTTAGAACATCTCCAGTCACCTGGCTAAACCTTCTTCATACTGCAGCATAGAGAGGAGGAAATCAGGATTCTGAAGTAACAGAGTCCCATCGTTGGTGTTAAATCATTGCCACACTGTTTAATCCCACATGTTAACTGGGCTGTGGCAACACAAGCTTATTTTCAGCTTTCAGCTCACTTTTCTGCCATAATTCTTACCTTTTCCTAACATATCAGGATGTATGCACCCTGAATCTGGTGCCTCCATAGCCCCACATTTCTGAGCTCTCCAACAAACAGAGAAGGGCCATTATTCTCCATGTGACAGTGGAGATAAGTATTCATTGTCTCTGGTTGCTACAAAGGAGGATGTGGACCTCTTATTTGCAAAGTTCTCTTCTGTGGAATTGTTCCTCAAAGAGAAGATTGACAAGTGTGCTTTCCTTGGAAACCCAGGCCTTCTGGCAAAGAACATGTGATCTGGAAGACAAAGTGGATGAGGTCATCCAAGACCACAACAAAGCTGCACACAACACCATCTAATTTGGCTTGTGTTGAGCACCTTAAATCTTTGATGGAAAATCTCTCCATAGGTCAGGATGAACAACATTTGCTTAATGATGTACAACCTGCTGATTTGCCTCAGGTACTAACTGAGATGTTTACAAAGGCCTTACCTAGTGTGCCTGCTGAAATGTTTTTGCTGGATTGTGCCCATAGAGCATTTCATGGCAGAATGACTCAGAGTAATTCTCCCAGGGATGTAAAAGCTCCATTATTTCCACACTAAAGATGCACTTGTGCAGAACTGTAGAGACTACCAACTTACCTATAAGGGGCAAACCTGCCCTATTTCAAGATTTAGCCCCTACTTTAGCTCGATGGCAGGAATGGAAGGCCTTAACAGACTTCATTTGTAAGCACATTATCTGATATTGATGTGACTGGGGCTACACTTTTCGATTGATGGTCTTCTGCAATAGCAGCGCATGCAACTGCAGCTCTTTGGGGGCACAACCTCTTTTCTTTCTTTTTTTTTTGTCAATCTTTATTTTATTGAGAGCAAAAAACAGGGCGCAGGAGAATACTGAAAACGGGCAGCAGCTGAAATAGCCTGCCCTTCGGTGGGTCCCCGCTCAGATCTCAAGCTGGTTTTAGCTTATCTTGTGCCATTACAGAGAGAACATCTCTGAAACATATCAGACTTGTCCCACCCATACCCAAATTTTATTGAGGCACAGTGTGGTACAATACAGAAAGAAGAAATTTAGTTTTATCTGATACACCAATGGCAATACTAAAGCAATTATGCATAACAAGATAACTCCTGATTAGTCTACCTCTTTTTTCTTTGTATAAACAAGCTAGGTCAACATGTGTAAGTATAAGAAAAAAGTATAGGACATGTAGTTATGTAATGATTTGAAAATAAACCCTTGGGTGCTTAAATACAGTGGGAGACATCATATAAATCAGCGGATAAAATATAAGCTCGCTCTGCTATGGTAGGTCAACCAATGCCAGCATGACAGGGTTTGCCACAGTGGAGTGGAGAGTCCCATAGTCCTCAGCAAGTCTCCCATCGGGCCCAAGACCATTCTTTGAGCACTTGACTCATAGCCCCAGCTGTGTCTGTGTCACGATTTCCTAGGGGAACCAAACACTCACAGACTCTAATCTGCTAAAGAGATATCTACAACATATTACCAGGCCTTAGAATGGGTGAATTTAACGTATAAAATAGTCAGAGAGAAAGCCGAGGTCAAGCGTAGGAGAAAACAGGACAAATGATGAACAAGCCAAAGTCAGGGACACAGAGGGCGGTGAGACAGTTAAACAAGCCAAAGCTTTTAATAAAATAAAATAAAGTGCGCTCTTGGGTAATCAAGAACCACAACAGGCTTTATATTGCCAGGGCACTAACACTGTTGGTTGGCTTCAAATTGGAGCACCTGAAGACCCGAATTCGAGTACATAGTCTGCTTGTTCATGCCGACACGAATATCGGTGCAACTGTACAGAAATAGACATGCATGCATGGCGTGCAGCGTCTGATCCACTGCCGGATTGCGGAGCTCCGAAACGGGTGAGTACTACAGTCTGGCGATGAGAGCTGGATACCAGAAAACCACACCACTCAGCAACTGCTTATCCAGACCATGTGCCTTCACAGGAAGTGAGCCATGCAAGGGTTAACAACCCCGTGTGAATCGTGGTCCAGGTGAGTAACGATTCAGCTGAGAGTTGGAATTCTGGCAGTGCGGTCTCTCCCTCTGCTACTTCTTCAGTGCTATAGAAAGACTGCTGTCTAAAGCAGGCCAAGCTAGGTGAAGCCACCTGCCATCGTGGGTGAGTGTGATGAGAGTTTCTTCAGTTTCTGGATGGCTGCAGCACAGGACAGCACCTGCTTGTCAGCCAAGGCTTCAGCGGATCTGGCATTATTGTGTCAGGGGCAGCTTACACGGTGCCAGAACTCCTGGCACACCTTGTCAAACCTAGCTTTGAAGTGTGTCACCCAATTCAGGCTTTCAGCGCTAAGAGGATGAGATGAGGCTTCAGTTTGTTGACAATCTTGGCCATGCGGTCTTAGAAGTGATATGGTGGGTCAGTTTCTGCCAAAAGTAAGCTTTCCCAGCAGGGACCTGGATATCCCCCACCTGTCCAAACGGGGGGGGGGGGGGGGAGGGGGGAGGGTCACAGGATGACAGAACAGTTGCTGCGAGTTGCACGGCCACAGGCAGTAGATCGATCACCTCTCTCCGCTGTCTCAATAGGCTGCAGAGCCAGATGGAGATTTTACCACTCTAGAGCAGAGCTTGTCATGCTATGAACAAACCCTTGGTATGCTAGTAGTCTGCTGCGTACTCTGGACCATTTATAGTACAAACTCAGGTAGTTTAAGCAATTTAAAGCTCAAATTGGAAGGAGCTGCTAGTAAACACGTCTGGCCATATTGAGAGTCAAGCCCCACAATCTCTCAACCTCTTTTCTTAATGCTCTGGGGTCCTTATCCCTGAAGATTGCCACTGCCCTCTGGCTGTCAGGTCTTTGCCTCCCCATGAAGCTTCCTTGTGGAGTTCTTCCACTAATTCTCCATTGGATGTTAACTATGGCCACATGGTTGTACAAAAAGAAAACATGTTAATGCACTTCAATAAAAAGAGTCGTATCAAGTGTAACGGAGCTCCCGGTACCCCAGCTGGGTACCTCCACCAATGATCGCTTCCTAACTGGAACCAGGGAAAACCTCAGTGCTTATGCCTCAGTCGCCGTGGCTTGACTGGAATCCTCCTGGAGCCTCTCCGTCCTGGAACATAATAGGGGACTAGCTCTATTCCCTCCCAGGGACTGGACGACACAAAGTCCTGGAAGCTGTAGTCCTTACAAGGACTTTCCCCACGGTATCTTCCATGAGCTGGAACAAGGTTCTGAGCAGTGATTAGCCTTTTCCCCTCACAGTAATTAGATGACACATACTTCTGGGAGTACAACTGATTTTAATGAGCCAAACTCTGCCTTTTATGCACAGACCCCAGCATGGGGTCTCCATTGTATTCAACACAAGCCTCTCCCAGTAATCTCTGAGCCTGGGAAATAATTGGGTTAAAGACCGGTAAGCTAATTACCTCCCAGTAGTGATGTCGCGAACACGGAATTTTCGGTTCGCGAACGGCGAACGGGAACTTCCGCAAACGTTCGCGAACCGGGCGAACCGCCATTGACTTCAATGGGCAGGCGAATTTTTTTTTCTTTTCAATTTCATTTTTATTGAAATTTTTCTTGAAAACAACTTTACCATTGTATGGGTAATGGAGTTATATTTTGACGTTTTAACACGGTTTAACTGAATATGATATAAATAGCATTGTTATAGAAACAGTGTTAGATTAAGTAGGTCATGGGAACATTATTACATAAAGAAACAATATTACATAAAGAAAACAATATGTATGGGCGGTACAGAGCAGGGGAGAACGTAGATGCAGCAAAACACTTTAATGTGCGGTGGAGGACAGTCTTGTGTCTGCGTCTCCCTCTATTGCCCTTACTAAACCTATCATGTTAGAATGTTGGGGTTTGAGGGGGTTCAGCGGGCTCTCATGGCTCATGGTGTGGAACCGGCTTGGTTCTAGTCCCGTTTAGCAAGTCTCTGGATTTTGAGGTGCCCAACCGAGTGCCTGGATGTGTACATGCTCGTTTCTTTACTTCTCTGTGAAGGCTGTGCCTTTTGGTTTCGGGGATTTAGCCTGCTGTTGGGACTCAAAGGCGTAGTTGGTTGTGGGCTCACGGTCTTTTTTGGGTGTCTCTAGGAGTGCCTCTGAGGTGTTTGCACGTGTGCGGGTCAGGATTCCGAGTTTCTGCATCAGCGGTTCTGGGTCTTCTGTTGACGTCAGCGTTGCTGTCGTGTCTCCGCTGGTTATCACTAGGGATCCCCCCAGCCCCCAGCGGTACCGTATAGAGTGGTCTCTGAGCTGTCTGGCAGTGGAGGCTAGCTTCCTCCTTTCCGCTAGTGGCAGTCCCAAAAAGGTGGCAGTCCCAAAAAGGTCATCACCTGGGTCTTAGTGCGGGGATGGGCCATTTAGCTACTGCCTCAATCATGTACCAGATGCTCTTCCCAAGTGTTGCTGTATATGGCAAAGTCATCCAAGTAGGCACAAGCATAATCCTGGAGGCCATCTAACAGCTGGTCCACCACCCTTTGGAAAGTGGCCGGGGCATTCTTCATTCCAAATGGCATTACCTTAAATTGGTATAGGCCAAATGCAGTGACAAATGCCGACTTAGGAATAGCATCTGCTGCTAACTAAATCTGCCCCTTACGAAAGTACCCCTTACATAAATCTATAGTAGTAAGGGATCCAGGAGCTTGTCTATACAAGGAATGGGGTATGCATCTAAAAACGTCTTTTCATTGAGCCTCCTGTAGTCCATGCAGAACCTGGTGGTTCCATCGTGTTTTGGAACTAGAACTACTGGCGAAGCCCAAGCACTCTTGGATTAATTACCCCCAGTTGGAGCATCGCTTGGATCTCCTGCTTCATATTCACCCGAACCGCCTCTTGTATTCGGTACGGTGTCTGTTGCAGAGGTTGTTGATTAGGAGTCTCTACTCTGTGGGTGGTGAGTGGGGTAAACCCTGGTAAGTTAGAGAACGAGTCCCTCTTAGCAGGCAGCACCTGCTGTGCTTGCCTGCGCTTTCCCCTGGTTAATCGGTCCCCCAATCTGACCTCATCTATAAATCCTGCTTGAACACCATCCTCTAGGAGGTCAGGCAGGGGAAGATTATCGAAATCTTCCGATGCTGGAGCACAGATAGCAGTTACATCCTCCGTCCACTCGTGGTAGGGCTTCAGCATGGTGACGTGTTCATATTTCTGCTCCACTACCAGGTATGGGCCCTGCCAAGCAGCCTGTAGCCTGTCATGTGGGACACGTTTCAGAATCGAAACCTTCTGACTGATTTGAAAGCTACGGCTCCTGGCTCCCCAATCATATCACGTGCGCTGGCATTCCTGAGCCGCTTGGAGGTTCTCACGCACTAGGTGAATGAGTTCCTCCAGTCGGTTCCAAAGCTCCAGCATATATGGGATGATGGTGGTCCCTCCTGATCTACCTCCCCCTCCCAATGTTCTCTCACTAGGTCTAGGGGTCCTCTAACTCTCCGCCCGAATAATAATTCAAATGGAATAAAACCTGTAGATTCCTGTGGCACCTCCTGATATGCGAACAGGAGATGTGGCAGGAATCTTTTCTAGTCTTTGCGAGTCGCTGCAAAAGTATGAAGAATCTGTGGGTTATAGAGGGAACTCAGTTAGTGGGTCATTTCGGCAGTAAACTGAGTGCCTGAATCCGAGACAATCTCTCGTGGAAAACCCATCCGGGACAAGACTCGCATCAGCGCCTCAGCTATAGTCTTGGCTTGAATATTACTCAGAGTCACTGCCTCGGAGTACCTGGTAGCGTAGTCCACATTGGTCAGAAAATATTTCTTTCCAGAGGGACTAGGTTTGGCTAGGGGACCTATAATATCAACAGCTACCCTACCGAACGGGTCTTCAATTATCGGGAGAGGTTGGAGTTTGGCCTTGCGCCTATCTCCCCATTTCCCCACTTTCTGACAAACATAACAAGCCTGACAATATTGTCATAGGTCTTTAGAGATGCCTGACCAGAAAAAACTTTGGGTGAGCCGAAGTTTCAAACGGCTTACTCCCAAATGTC
Organism: Pelobates fuscus; assembly: GCF_036172605.1. Classification (NCBI taxonomy): domain Eukaryota; kingdom Metazoa; phylum Chordata; class Amphibia; order Anura; family Pelobatidae; genus Pelobates; species Pelobates fuscus. Next base: position 256,120,005 of record NC_086322.1, read on the forward strand.
CGGCTAGGGGAATATCATGAGACATCTATAATAGCTCGGGTCTATGTTTTCTGGGTACCACTAGCTGTTTGCTTATGGTCGGGGTGGTCCCTGAACCTATTCTCTCTGCTATCCTATATAGCAAACCCTTTTCCCACTAAAACTGTTTCCCCTACAACCGTGGCTGACTTTATACCTATATTTCTGCAGGGAAAAGTCGGAGGCTACCTCTTTTTCAAACTCTGCAGGGATATCCCAGGGGAAGAGGACCGGGGCAAGGAGAAGGACACGTGTGTCTACCTGAGCCTCAGAGTGCAAGCGGTCTTGGGCGGTGCGGGCCTGCTGACTGGTCAACACCGGACAGGACTCTTCAGTAGTAGCACGGGGTACAAAGGTGGAGGTCAGTTGCCCTAGATCATTGCCCAGTAATACTTCTGCTGGGAGATGGTTCATAAGCCCACTTTGACCATCCCACGTCCGGCGCACCAGTCTAGGTGAACTTTAACAGTGGGTAGCCATCACACTGCTACCCGGACTGCTACCATTCCTGCAGTCTATTCTGCCTCGGTGATCTGCTGGTGCCGGATGAGGGTCAGTGTGGCACCTGTATCTTGCAGGCCTTGTACTGTGCGCCCGTTTAACTTTACTGGCTGCCTGTGATGACTCCGGTTAAATGCTATGGCTTGCACAGGATCAACCTCATGTAGAAAACCCCAGGCTTCCTCGGTGTGATTTGATGGGTAGGTGGGGGCTGCCTGATAACAGTGTGTGGCTGCTCTGGTGCGGGTCATGGTCCAGGTCGTACCCACTGGGACTGTTCTCTCTGCTGGGGACAGTCTCTCCACTCCGCATGTGCCCATAATTAAAACACTGATGGCAGTGTTCGCCCGGTTTGGCATTCTATGAGTTGCTACCTGGACGAATGGGGGGGAGGTAGCTGAGTTTTTATGGTCTCCAGGCATTTAAATACTCGTCCGCCCGCTGAGCTGCTTTGGTTAAGGGTTTTCTGTCCCTTACCCATTCTTGAACTTCTGAAGGGAAGGCCATAAACGTTCGATTAATTGCAGCTTGTTCGCCCAGTCCCATTTCGCCAACAGATACGCTTGTACCTGTTTGGGCCACGATTTCCTCCGATGGTTTCCCTCCATAACAGGCCAGGCGAATCCGCATCTCCTTTTGTAGTTTGTTCTCTGGGTCCGTTCTCCATGGCCCGTTGTGCATTCTGTCGTCCTCCTCCTCTGAGTGCTGCGATCAGTGCTGCTTGCTGGATACTTGTCCCCATGCTTCCAGCAGCTCTTTGAGTATTTTCTGCTTTAAATTGGCATAATTCATGAATTGGTTCGGCTGTTTGTTTGGCTCACGAACGCTGGTTCTGTTCGGCTGGGAAGTACTATCCCACCGCTGGCATCAGATGTAGCAGACCACGGGTAACACAGCTGGTTACCTCCGCTAATTCCTTCACTCAGCCACTCTGGAACCATTAAAACAAGCAGACATCCATTCCCTAAGTAACTAGACGAAACATAGTTCTGGGAGTCAAGTGATTTATTTCTGGCCACACATGGCTTTTATGCACAGACCCCTACATGGGGTCTCCAATACAATAACACAGGGGTTTCAATCCCAAGATCCTCTGTGTCTGAGTGATAATTGCTCCTGCGTTCGAAATATGGGGTGCTCCGCCTGGCTCTCAGGTAGTGCTTGTTCCCCTTACGCTCAGGCATCTTACCTCCAAAAAGCGCTATCCTGGCAGGTTACAAAGTGATTCAAAACCCCGGGGACCCATGAAGTCCTCACGCTGAAATGAGTTCCATAATGGTCGCTGCTAAGTACCGCTGAGGACCATTTGTGGGTTTGGTTCATGCAAACGGCTGCCACTGAGCTGGTGTTCAGCTCCATTTGAATGAACGGAAAGTGCTGAACCAGGGAAAGCTGCTAATGACGGCTGGGCAGGGTAACTCCCGAACAGTGTCTCGGACCTGGACCATAGTCAGTGGGCAGGAGGCCAGCTTCCACACTCCTCCAGGAGTTCGTGGCAAACGTTCGTTTGAAGGAGCGTTTGTCACATCAAGTATGGTGTCTCATCAGTAACATGGATCCTTTTTAGACAATTGACAGTAATGTAGGAATAATAATAATAAAAGAGAGAGGGGGGGAGAAGAAAAAAAATATATATCTAAAGAATACACAGAACACTCATTGCAGTTTGTAACTTAGATTCATGGGTACATGCGTCGTAATGCTCGAGTGAGATGTTCTCTTATTATAAGTTCACAGAAACCTCATCCCGTATGCTGCAACCTGAGAATTGGTGGGAATAGCCTACAAAATTGAGAACTCAATCTCCAGATATGCGTATGCAAATGAGCCCAATGTACTGATGTTGAAAATCATCTGCAAAGCCTGAAATTATCCACTGTGCCTCAATCTCAGTATGAGTTTGTAGCCTATTTTGAGAGGAATACCACATTTCCTCCAGAATCATCAATCCTAGTAAAACAGAGTAATAGTGGTGGTGTAGAGTTTACCTTTAACCCCTTAAGGACACGTGACATGTGTGACATGTCATGATTCCCTTTTATTCCAGAAGTTTGGTCCTTAAGGGGTTAAAAAAAAAGGGGGAATTAATTGCTTTGCTATATTTAAAAAGGGGATCATTAGAGAGCATTTGTATCTGGAAGAAGAGGTAGTAATATAATTGAGGAGATGGGGGCTGGGAGGCTATGCTTCTCCAGAAGTGTACAAATGTGGAGGAAAGAGCATGTGGACCGATCATCCAATTCTGTATACATTGTCTGATGTTCTGTAGTCATATACTACAAAGTGAAGATCTTGTCAGCTTCCTGTGTCTTGCAAGCAATTGCACAGTTATGACCTACTTTACAGATTTTGTGCCCCTGGTCCTCAGTGAAGGATTACCATATTGCTAAAGTACTGCGCCCATTGTAATGTATTGCATTTAAGTGGGCATTTTAATTAAACCACGCCTACTGCATGTTATCATCATTCCCCCCCCCCCCCGTGCTGGTAATGCGTTTTAGTGTTCCATTTTAGTGAACCCACATCCCTTGTGCTTTATTGTGTATTAGTGTCCATTCTAATGAAACCCCGTCTACTGTGTGTTATAACCACGCCGTTTTCACTTTTTGCACTTTGCATTGTTAACTACCATTTTAACAGGAAAAAAATGTATATATATATTTATATATATTGATTAGTGCTACACGTTATGTGATTTGTTTTTGGTAGGAGAATTCAATTTAGAGAGGGTATGACTAAATAATGCGGACAAGTCTGTGCATATTTTTGAAAGTTTAGGACAAGTCTAGACATGTTTTAAAGTAAGCTCGTTTGAGCAGGATCCTCTTCATCCCATTGCTCCTCAAAGTTTTTGTAATTGTTTTATTTATTGCTAAATCTCTCCCTCCTATAATATTGTAAAGCGCTACGGAATTAAATTACTATATAAATGACAATAATAATAATAATAATAATAAAGGCTTAGGACATGTGCCCTGCCCCTTGTTTGTAAACCACACCTACTGCATATGCCCTGTATTGCATTTTAGCATTGCTTTTTCTGAAACCACGCCTAATACGTGTTATAACTACGGCCCTGCGCTTTATTGCATATTAGTAGCTATTTTAATGAAACCACACCAACAGCATGCAAAAACCACACCACTTGCGCTTTATTGCATTGCTAACTAGCATTTTAACGGAAATTTTCTTTTTTTAAATAAATATACCAAGAGAGTGGTGGGGAAAAAAGTGGGGATGAAAACCCCTTCCACCTGAAGTAAACCGATAGTTAATACATTGTTGAACACAAATTTGCCCACACTAGTCAAGCCATAAGGCTTGCTTTTCCCACAGAAATCTCGCTTTAACAGTGCTCTCACTACTGCAATGAATTCTGGATGGGCGCAGGGCCAGTGCAAAGATTTTTTACGCCCTATGCAAAATAAATTTTGACGCCCCATTTGCTCCACCCACTCATGCAGACTGGCGAAAAGACACTGATGCACCCTCACTGACATACACTGACCCACGCACGCTGACGCACACACTGACCCATGCAGACTGACGAATGCAGATTGACGCATACACACACTGACCCATGCAGACACACACTGACCCATGCAGACCATTCAGACTTACATACACAAACACAAATTCTTCACAGATACACATTGTGATGTCCTATTGACCCACTTACCTTTCTTAATATTTGACTGCTTTTCAGGTGCTCGTGGCAGCTTCCCTGCGCCTGGCAGCCTTCATTCTGTCTCAACCCTGCCCCCGCTATGCTCCCCCCACTTGTCCCCACGTACAGGGCAAGGGGTGGGTGCGATAAATGGAAGGTCCTTTCCCAGCTGCGTCAATGGGGTCTTCGTAGGGTCCTGGCTGAACAGGCTGAAGTGGATGCCGCCAGACCAGTGTTACACCGGGCACTAGTCAGCAGCCATGTAAGTGCTCCCTAGCGCCCGGTAACATGTCCGGCGGCATGATTTGTATAATTATTCAAACACAGAGGGGCAGCCAAACGAGCAGAGAAGTAAAGCTCCTGCCTGCCCCTCTTTAAGCAGCCGCCTAGTTGGCCTATAGGAATCGCCAGAACTGGATGAGCGTATGCAAATGAGCTCAACAAAGAACCTTATTTTTGCCTCATTTTTTTCCACTTTGTACTGGATTCCTTAGTGTCACGTATTCATCCGTCTATAGAAATGTGGTTAATGACATTTACTGTTCACACAGGAAAAGTTGTGCCGAGCAGCAACCTAATCCACAGAAGGGTTAATGCTGAGCAGCAATTGTGCAAATGAAACCTGGTGTCACGTATTCATCCGCTTATAGAAAAGTGGTTAATGACATTTACTGTCCACATCTAATGAATCAATTAAAGGGCAAGGCCCTTGCCTGGGCTAATCCGTTGTGGGAGAGTAATCGGAGCATAGCTCATAATTACAGAGGATGACGCCTCCACTGCCCTAATGCACATCAGACAAGGTCTATCTCGGATTATGCTATTGAATTCGGTACCTCAGCTTCCGAGGTAGACTGGACTAACAATGGGTTAATCTCCGCATTTAAAAAGGGTCTCTCAGAGACTATACTAGATGAGATAGCCGCTAAAGAATTACCTAAGAGTCTTAACGAATTTATTACGTTTGTCATGCATATTGGTAATAGGTTGAGACTCAGAGAAGTCACCAGAAGCAAGACCAGACGTACGGCTATGTCCCTAGCACCTCAATTCTGTAAACCTGTTTTGTCTAACCTCCCTGTACAGTCCGAACCCGAACCTATGCAGTTGGGGGTCACTAGACTGTCGGAGGCCGAAAAACAGTATAGGAGAAGGGAGGGGTTATGCCTATATTGCGGTAGAAAGGGACTTATGATAACTAATTGTCCAGTGCGTCCGGAAAACTTCCGCACCTAAGAATCTTAAGGGGACAGATCTTAGGTGTGATGGAGTTGTCCTCTAACAAAAACAAAAGTAGATTCCTCCTTGAGGTATCTATTTCCCTTGATAACAAGACGTTTTCTTGCAGTGCCCTAATGGACTCAGGTGCTGCTGGAAATTTTATTGATGTCCAGTTTATTAGGGGTAATGAGATACCGGTCAGGGAGAGACCTACGCCGCTAGCTGTAGAGGCTATTGATGGTAGACCACTCACACAACCGCTTATAACCCACGAAACTGTCCCTATTACGATCTCCATTGGGGCCTCCCATAGGGAGGAGATGACGTTTCAGGTTATTACTTCTCCATCATGTCCTATCATATTAGGGTTTCCGTGGCTGAGTAAGCACAATCCCTATATTGACTGGGCTAATGGGGAGATATTAGAATGGGGTAAAGAGTGTATGGGGAGATGTATAAAACCAGTACTAAAGAGATTGGATACTATTGACCTTCCCACTACCACTCCCCAAACTCCTGGAGTTCCCATACAATACCGAGAACTTCAGAAGGTGTTTAACAAGGCTCAATCCGATGTATTGCCTCCCCACAGAGCATATGACTGTGCCATTAACCTGTTTCCAGGTGCTATGCCACCTAAGGGGGCAGTTTATGCCTTATCTACCCAGGAGAGTAAAATAATGGAGGAATACATCAAAGAATCCTTGAGCAAAATCACTGTAAAAATGCATACCCTATCCCACTCATTTCCGAATTGTTCGATAGACTTCAGGGAGCTTAAGTATTTACTAAGCTTGACCTTAGGAGCGCTTACAATTTGGTTAGAATTAAAGAGAATCATGAGTGGAAGACGGCATTTAATACCCGTAGTGGACACTATGAATATCTGGTAATGCCATTTGGGTTATGCAACACCCCGGCCGTATTCCAAGACTTTATAAATTAGTACTCAGGGAATTAATTTACTCATTTGTCTTGGTTTATTTGGACGATATTTTGGTGTATTCCCCTGATCTTCAAACTCACCACTCCCATGTGAAACAGGTTCTGCAGACGTTGTTGAAAAATAAACTTTATTGTAAATTAGAGAAGTGCATATTTCACCAGCCTGAAGTCCACTTTTTGTGTTACAACATCTCTGCATCGGGATTTCAAATGGATCCTAAAAAACTAGAGGCTGTACTACACTGGCCATTACCCTCTGGTTTAAAAGCCATTCAAAGGTTTATTGGTTTTGCCAACTATTACAGAAGATTCATCAAGGGATTTTCTTCTGTAATAGCCCCAATCACTAATATGACTCGCAAAGGGGTTAGTAGCACGGTATGGTCCAAAGAGGCTGTGAATGCTTTTGAGACTCTTAAACAAAGATTTGCCTCTGCGGACATACTAAAACATCCCGACACCAGTAAACCTTTTATATTGGAGGTTGATGCATCCGAGACAGGGGTAGGGGCTGTTCTCTCTCAGAGAGAAAGCCAGGGATCACCATTGCATCCTTGTGGCTACTTCTCCAGAAAAATGTCTCCTGCTGAGCGCAACTATGATATTGGCAATAGAGAACTGTTGGCCATTATTCTTGCCCTGAAGGAGTGGCGACATCTTTTGGAGGGTTCCAAGGACCCCCTGTTGATCATAACCGACCATAAAAATCTGGCATATATAGGGGATGCCAAACGTTTGTCTTCCAGACAGTCTAGATGGTCACTGTTCCTTTCACGTTTTAACTTTCTCATTACTTATAGACCTGGTTCTAAAAATACCAAGACTGATGCCTTGTCCAGGCAATTTGATAATGAGTCAGCTCCGGAACAGGTGACATCTCCTATTATTCCACCAGAGTGTATTATTGCTACTACTGTCCTCTCACTGTCTTCTCCACTGCTTGGCACCATACCGGAGGCCCAGCCTAAGGCGCCCAGTGGTAAACCGTGTGATAAACTGTTCGTTCCTCTATGTGAAAGGGTTAATATCATGAAAGTGTTCCATGACAATATAACTGCTGGACACCCGGGCATCAATAAGTCCACTGCCGTGATCACTAGATCATTTTGGTGGGATTCACTCAGGAAAGATGTAAAGGAGTATGTGCAGGCATGTTCTGTGTGTGCAGTTTCTAAGGTGACTCATGCACTTCCTTGTGGCCTGTTGCAGCCTCTTCTTGTTCCTGAGATTCCATGGTCCCACTTATCCATGGACTTTATTGTTGAGCTTCCTAGCTCTGCTGGGTTCACTACTATTCTCATGGTTGTAGACCGATTTTCTAAGATGGCTCACTTCATTCCTCTCAAGAAGTTGCCATCTTCGCAAGAATTGGTCCTAATTTTCATACGTGAAATTGTCCGTTTGCATGGCATCCCTCACAATATTGTGTCTGATAGAGGCTCTCAGTTTGTGTCCAGGTTCTGGAGGGCGTTCAGTAAACAATTGGGGATTGATCTCTCATTCTCCTCCTCCTACCATCCACAGACCAATGGTACAGCTGAGAGGGCTAACCAGTCATTAGAAGTTTATTTGCGTTGTTTTATTAATAGCACACAGGACAATTGGTCCGAACTACTCCCGTGGGCCGAGTTCGCTAGAAACAATGCTGTTCATGACTCCATTTTTTGTCAATAATGGTAGGCATCCTACGGTTCTCCCTGTGGTAATTTGTGATACTGCCATTCCTGCTCTGGATGAGCGTCTGGTCTCCATTTGGGATACCTGGGTTAAGGTTCAAACTGCTCTAGGGGCTGCTGCTGAATGCTTCAAACATTTTGCTGATAAGTGTAGGAGTGCCAACCCGGTGTACCAAGTGGGGGACCGGGTTTGGTTGTCATCTCGCAACATCAAGCTTAAGGTCCCTAGCATGAAGTTTGCCCCCAGATTCCTTGGTCCCTATAGAGTGCTTCGTAGGATCAATCCAGTGTCTTACTCTCTGGCTCTTCCTGCATCTTTAGGGATTCCCAACACTTTTATTGTGTCCTTACTCAAACCTCTTGTCTGCAATAGATATACTGTTCCTTGTGTTCCTCCCCCTCCGGTGGTGGTGGGTGATCAGGAGGAGTATGAGGTATCTTCTATCGTGGATTCTAGGTTTTCTCGGGGCACTTTACAGTACTTGGTTGTTTGGAAAGGTTACGGTCCTGCTGATCGTTCCACGCTTTTCACGCTAAATTTCCTCTCAAGCCTGGTCCTGTCCGCCCAGTGGGCGTTCTTCAGGTGGGGGGTAATGTCACGTATTCATCCGCTTATAGAAATGTGGTTAATGACATTTACTGTCCACACAGGAAAAGTTGTGCCGAGCAGCAACCTAATCCACAGAAGGGTTAATGCTGAGCAGCAATTGTGCAAATGAAACCTGGTGTCACGTATTCATCCACTTATAGAAAAGTGGTTAATGACATTTACTGTCCACACAGGAAAAGTTGTGCCTAGCAGCAACCTAATCCACAGAAGGGTTAATGCTGAGCAGCAATTATGCAAATAAAACCTGGTAACTGACTTTGGGGTCAAAGGCCGGTTACAGCCTATCAGAACTAAAGGAGGGGTATTTAGGCCCAGTTCTCATCCTGCTCAGTGCCTTGTCGTGGTTTCCCTTGTGGTTGTGCGAGAGCGTCTTCCTGTTATTAGTTTTCTACCTGTTTTTTTACTTTGGCTTTGTTTATTGACTTCTCTATATTCTGGAATCCTGACTCCTGGCTTTCCTCATCGCTGCGTCCCTTTTTGTGTTCCCTGACCTCGGCTAGTATTTTGACTATTCTATGTACGTTAAATCCGGCCATTCTAAGGACCGGTAATACGTTACTTATTTGTCATCCATGCTATACAGTTCTACGTGCTGGATCAAACAGTAATCCTGACACTTAGAATATGTGTCTGCTGTATACAACAGCTTTGAAACACAACACAGGAAGAGATGCAAAGCCAGTGAACCACTCATGGACAGCTGTTTCGTTGTAAATGCAACTCATCATGAGATTGGTTACTGACTTGCTAGCATATAGCTTATAAAATACTGAGAAATAAATGCCAAAGTATCTCATATAACAATATTTATTAGAAAAAAAATGTCAATGCAATATTCACAGAAAAAGCATTAATATTTGTGTAGGAAAAGCTATAACCAGCAAATGTTATAGATAGAAAATAATAATTCAATAAAATACTGATTCACTATATCCGATTGCCTTTCAGGCAACACATAACCATGAGATGTAGTTAAGCCTGTGGTGCCAAAATAAATATTTTGTAATATATTTGAAAATGGGGTGTTATGTCCAAAGTGGCACTTGCAAGGCACTTGCAAGACGATTTTCAATTGTTTCAAATAACGTCTATTTGAAGTTTATGCCAAAAATTATAGACGTTATGTTCAGGTCAGACATAGCCTTAAGAAAAGTATGCAATGTAAACATTGTGACTCTTGGTAACACCACGGACCAAGTCGAGTATATTTGATCCCGGTACAATAGTGTTTTTGTAAACAAAGTCACTCTTAAAGGAGCACTATAGGGTCAGGAACACAAACATATATTCCTGACCCTATAGTGTTAAAACCTTAATAATCTAGCCCACCTAAATATAGTACAACCTTACTTGTATTCAAGTCTGCAGCTGCTACCTCTGCCCCTGTTTGTCTGTGAAACTGCCTGCTAACATCAAGGAGGTAGATCAGGGGCAGAGCCGGCACAAGCCAAACACAGCCCTGGCAAATCAGCATCTCTTCATAGAGATGAATTGAATCAATACAGCTCTATGAGGAAAGTTCAGTGTCTACATGCAGAGGGTGGAGATACTGAATGTTGTTATGCAAATTAGGCAGGACTGCTTAAGGAAGCACCTTTAGGCAGCCATCTAAGTAGTGATGTCACGTACATAACATTTTCGGTTTGCGAATGGCGAACGCGAACTTCCGCAAATGTTCGCGAACTGGGCGAACCGCCATAGACTTCAATGGGCAGGCGAATTTTAAAACCCACAGGGACTCTTTCTGGCCACAATAGTGATGGAAAAGTTGTTTCAAGGGGACTAACACCTGGACTGTGGCATGCCGGAGGGGGATCCATGGCAAAACTCCCATGGAAAATTACACAGTTGATGCAGAGTCTGGTTTTAATCCATAAAGGGCATAAATCACCTAACATTCCTAAATCACAATGGATATGGATTGACACCTGACATATGACATATTGACACCTTGACATATGGATTGACACCTGTCCTCGTAGACCCTGATACACACTGACACAGAGCAGAATAGGGACTGTTCCTCCTACATAGGGTCACTTGGCAGATATGGATTGACACCTGTCCTCAGAGACCCTGATACTGTCAGGATCGGGACAGGGATCCAACACGCAGAGTACAAACAGTAGCCAGATACGTATACCGGACCTTAGAATGGCCGGACTAACGTAATTAGTACAGTATAGAATGGTCAAAGACAAGCCGAGGTCGAGGGTAACAGAAGACAGGTAAGCGAGAGACAAGCCGAATCAAGGGTAACAGAGATAAGCAGAGTAAGGTAAACAAGCCGGGTCAAAACCAAAAGGGATAATAGAATACACAAGCACTGAGTGACTAGAACAAGCTAGAACCACGACAGGGCAATGAGCTAATGAAAGAAGCTCTGTTAAATACCCTGTTCAGAGCAGTAACCACGCCTCCAAGGCGTCCTGATTGGTCCTGCAGCCATTGACTGACAGGTTGTTCTGGGGGAGTGTCCTGATGACTACTTCCTGCCTAGATGCTGTAAAAGGCAGTCACTCCCTCGCGGCCGGCCTAGCATGACCGGATAGACCGCGGGGAAGGGAGCCATCAGACCGTCTGGATGGAGGAACAGCTAAGTCTCTACCTCTTTCGGAGGTAGAGACCACAGGTACCCTGACAGTACCCCCCCTCTCAGATATGCCCACCGGGCGGAATGAACCGGGACGAGATGGGAAGCGAGAGTGATACGCCCTGCGGAGACGGGGAGCATGAACATCCTCCTGAGGTACCCAACTCCTCTCCTCAGGACCATATCCCTTCCAATCAACCAGATATTGTACTCTCCCCCGGGAGATTCGAGAATCAATAATAGAGTTAACCTCATACTCCTCCTGACCCTCCACCTGAACGGGGCGAGGAGGGGCTATTGTGGAGGAAAATCTGTTACATATGAGTGGTTTCAGCAATGAAACGTGAAACGAGTTCGGGATGCGTAAGGTATTAGGAAGAGCTAAACGATACGCAACTGGATTGATACGGGTCAGCACCCTGTAGGGTCCAATATAACGAGGAGCTTCATGGAGGGCACTTTTAAACGGATGTTCCTCGTGCTCAGCCATACCCTATCACCTGGAACAAGACCGGAGCCGCCCTTCTACGTTTATCAGCGTGTTTCTTGACCAACATAGAGTTGTGCACAAGGATTTGTCGAGTTTGATCCCACAACTTCCTCAAATTGGCAACATGAACATCAACCGACGGCACCCCCTGGGAAGGAGAATCCGAAGGAAGAATAGACGGATGAAAACCATTATTCATGAAGAAGGGGCTTGAATGAGTAGAATCGCAAACGAGATTGTTGTGTGCAAACTCCGCCCAAGGAATCAAACCGACCCAATCATCCTGGTGTTCAGAAACAAAGCATCGTAAATATTGTTCGATTTTCTGGTTGGTACGTTCAGCAGCTCCGTTAGACTGAGGATGATTGGCAGAAGAAAAGTTTAATTTAATACCAAGTTGAGAGCAGAAGGACCTCCAAAAGCGGGAAACAAATTGGGAGCCTCTGTCCGATACAATTTGAGAGGGTATCCAATGTAGGCGAAAAATCTCCTTAGCGAATATCTCTGCCAATTCGGGAGAAGACGGGAGTTTAGGCAGGGGAATGAAGTGTGCCATCTTAGTAAACCTGTCAACCACGGTGAGGATAACAGTCTGTCTTTTAGAGATAGGTAGATCGACAATAAAGTCCATGGCCAAACAGGACCATGGTTTTTCTGGAACCTCCAAGGGGTGCAGGAATCCACATGGAAGCGTATGGGGTTGTTTGGTTTTAGTACAAACTTCACATGCAGCGATGAACTCCTCAATATCCCTCCGTAAAGCAGGCCACCAGAAGTCCTTAGAGATCAACGCGTAAGTTTTGCGAATACCAGGATGTCCCGCCATCTTGCTATTATGTAAACACTGTAAAAGTTCCAGTTGAAGAGCAGGAGGAACGAAATGACGGCCCGCAGGAGTCTGTTTAGGTGCTAGATGTTGCAACTTAATGATCTCCGCCAGTAATGGAGAATGAATCCTGAGATTCGTATTAGCAATGATATTGCATTTCGGAACTATAGAAGAAAGAACTGGTTCAGGTACAGTAGAAGGTTCATATTGGCGAGATAATGCATCGGCTTTAGAGTTTTTAAAACCAGGTCTGTAAGTCAGTACATAATTGAAGTGAGTCAGGAATAAGGACCAACGAGCTTGTCTAGAGGATAAGCGCTTAGCCTCCCCAATATAGGACAAGTTTTTGTGGTCCGTCAAAATCGTAATAGGGTGTAGGGTCCCCTCCAACAAATGTCTCCACTCCTTTAAGGCTTTAATGACTGCTAACAGTTCCCTTTCCCCGATGTCATATCTGCTCTCAGGCCCAGAAAATTTCTTAGAGAAAAAACCACAAGGGTGTAACGGTTTATCCACCCCTAACCTTTGAGACAGAACAGCCCCAACTGCTGTCTCAGAGGCATCGACCTCGAGCAAGAAAGGCAGAGTCGTATCAGGATGGACTAGAATGGGAGCCGAGGCAAAAAGTTCCTTGAGAGTCTTGAAAGCACCAAGAGCTTCCTTAGACCAGAACTTAGTATCAGCCCCTTGTTTGGTCATATTGGTAATAGGCGCAATGATAGAGGAGTATCCTTTAATGAAGCGCCTATAGTAGTTGGAAAAACCAATAAACCTTTGGATAGCCTTGAGTCCTTTGGGCAAGGGCCAGTCTAAAATAGATTGGAGTTTTACAGGATCCATTTTAAAACCCTCCCCAGAAATCACGTATCCAAGAAAGTCTACCTGAGACTGATCAAAACTGCACTTTTCCAATTTGCAATATAGACCATGTTGCAGCAGCTTGTGTAATACCTTTCTGACCTGTCTATGGTGAGTCTCAATCTCCTTAGAGTGTATTAGTATGTCGTCCAGGTAAACAATAACACAATCATGCTGAAACTCCCTAAGTACCTCATTAATCAAATCTTGAAATACTGCAGGAGCATTGCATAGTCCAAATGGCATAACAGTGTATTCGTAATGGCCATACCGGGTATTGAATGCCGTCATCCACTCGTGACCTTGCTGGATTCTCACCAAATTGTAAGCCCCTCTGAGATCTAACTTGGTGAAGATTTTGGAGCCCTTAAGACGATCAAATAACTCGGTAATCAGTGGGATAGGATAGGCATTTCTGACAGTTATTTTATTCAAGCCTCGGTAATCGATACAAGGTCTCAGCGTGCCATCCTTCTTCTTAATGAAAAAGAACCCAGCCCCGGCCGGAGAAGAAGACCTCCTGATGAATCCCTTTTCTAAATTCTCCCGAATATACTCCTCTAGAACCGAGTTTTCCTGAACAGACAAAGGATATACATGGCCCCTCGGAGGCATAGTGCCGGGTAGCAGCTTAATCTTACAGTCAAATGACCTGTGTGGAGGCAAAGAATCGGCATTCTTCTTGTCAAACACTGCCCTTAAGTCTAGGTAAAGGTCTGGTATTTGTCTTTCTGTGGACTGAGTAGGATTCTCCGGTATGTTAATATTAGCTAATGGAGAAACCTTGCACAAACACCGATCCTGGCAGCCCTGGCCCCACGAGAGTATCTCTCCTAACTCCCAATCGATAATAGGGTTATGTTTTTTCAACCATGGGTACCCCAGAACTATGGGAACGGAAGGAGACGAAATGAGCAGAAGAGATAAATTCTCCATGTGTAGGATACCAACATTTAAATCAATGGGTACGGTCTCACGAAAGATAACAGGGTCTAGTAGTGGTCTACCATCTATGGCCTCAACGGCCAAAGGTGTCTCCCTTAGCTGGGATGGAAAATTGTTCTTACTAGCAAAGGCTTGGTCGATAAAATTCTCAGCAGCACCGGAATCTATCAATGCCATAGCCCTTACTACTTCCTTCCCCCAAGTTAAGGAAACTGGTAGCAGAAGCCTGTGATCCTTATAATTAGGAGTAGAGGACAAAATAGAAACACCCAAGGCCTGTCCTCTAGAGGGACTTAGGTGCGAGCATTTCCCGGGCGGTTAGAACAGTTCGAGAGTAAATGACCCTTGGCTCCACAATACATACACAAACCCTCTCTTCTCCTGTGCTGTCTTTCCTCCTCATAGAGGCGGGTATACCCTGTCTGCATAGGTTCAGTAAGCAAAGATATCGTGGAGTCAGGACTTGGAAAAGCAGGAGCTAACCAAAAAGAAGGTCTCTGGTTCCTCTCTCGAGTGTTCTGTCTCTCTCTTAGACGTTCATCTATACGAGAGATGAACGAAATTAAATCCTCTAAATTCTCAGGGAGTTCTCTGGTAGCAACCTCATCAAGGATTACATCAGATAGGCCATTCAAAAATACATCCATATACGCCTGCTCATTCCACTTGATTTCTGCCGCCAGAGACCTGAACTCTAGTGCATAATCCACCAGTGTTCGGTTCTCCTGTCTCAGGCGCAACAGTAATCTGGCTGCATTAACCTTTCTACCTGGAGGGTCAAATGTTCTTCTAAAAGCAGCTACAAATGCGTTATAGTTATAAACTAATGGGTTATCGTTCTCCCATAGTGGGTTGGCCCATCTCAGAGCTTTCTCAATGAGTAGGGTGATAATACATCCTACTTTTGCCCTATCTGTAGGATAAGAACGAGGTTGCAATTCAAAGTGGATACTAATTTGGTTTAAAAAACCACGACACTTCTCAGGAGCCCCACCATAGCGTACTGGGGGGGTAATGTGAGAAGAAGCACCCACTGTGGCTACCTCTAGACCTGAACAGACAGGAGAAACAGGGGTATTACGTATCTCCTCTGGTGGGTTATTGGCACAAGCTAATAGAGCCTGTAGCGCAAGCGCCATCTGATCCATTCTGTGATCCATGGCTTCAAACCTAGGATCAGGAGCAGCCAGCTGACTGTTTGTACTTGCAGGATCCATTGGCCCTGTCGTAATGTCAGGATCGGGACAGGGATCCAACACGCAGAGTACAAACAGTAGCCAGATACGTATACCGGACCTTAGAATGGCCGGACTAACGTAATTAGTACAGTATAGAATGGTCAAAGACAAGCCGAGGTCGAGGGTAACAGAAGACAGGTAAGCGAGAGACAAGCCAAATCAAGGGTAACAGAGATAAGCAGAGTAAGGTAAACAAGACGGGTCAAAACCAAAAGGGATAATAGAATACACAAGCACTGAGTGACTAGAACAAGCTAGAACCACGACAGGGCAATGAGCTAATGAAAGAAGCTCTGTTAAATACCCTGTTCAGAGCAGTAACCACGCCTCCAAGGCGTCCTGATTGGTCCTGCAGCCATTGACTGACAGGTTGTTCCGGGGGAGTGTCCTGATGACTACTTCCTGCCTAGATGCTGTAAAAGGCAGTCACTCCCTCGCGGCCGGCCTAGCATGACCGGATAGACCGCGGGGAAGGGAGCCATCAGACCGTCTGGATGGAGGAATAGCTAAGTCTCTACCTCTTTCGGAGGTAGAGACCACAGGTACCCTGACAGATACACACTGACACAGAGCAGAATAGGGAATATTCACTAAATGCCAAACATTGTTATACAGGGGAATATTCAGTAAATAAGGATAAGGGGGGGGGGACCTACTGTCCTCCCCCCCCCCAGCCCCCACCCCTGCGCGGTGGGTGGGGGCCATAAATCACAATGGGGGGACCTACTGTCCTCCCGCCCGCCCCCACCCGTGAGCGGTGGGTGGGGGCCATAAAAATAATGAGGGGGGGAACTACTGTATGATGTTGTATCGATCAGGTAGTGTAAGGGTTACGCCCGCTTCACAGTGACAGACCAAACTCCCCGTTTAACGCACCGCAAACAGTCCATTTGCACAACCGCAAACTCCCCATTTGGATACCAAGCTAGCCATGTTCCTTGTCCTCTGATGTCACTGATGGCATTGAAGGTCTCTTCCTCCACCCAGCCACGTACAACACCAAGGGTCCCCGAAAGGTGACAACAAGCCCCCTGGGACGCCTGCTGTGTTTGGTCTTCCACCTCCTCTGACTCCTCTTCTTCAGACTCCTCTCTCTGCGTTGCCTCTCTCTGCGTTATTATAAGGTGAGTTAAGTAGTACTATTCTTATCAGTTTAATCCCTGATACGAGTAGAGGACTATTTCCTTGTTTCGCCAAACCTCTTCAAAGATGGAAAAAGCGGTATGAGTGGAAGAAACAAGGAAATGTGGTCAAGTGGTGGTGCCAGCCCCACCGAGGGCTTGTACCCAGGTATGCTAATAAACTGAAAAAATAAAAAATCTCCCAAGAAGGAGATCTAAAACTGGCATAGGAAAAGGTTAGACAACTATAATAAAGTGATACCTACAAATCCTAGTGAGCATAGGTGTATAATAGAGGGAGAAAGGGAAAGCAGAGTAATGCTTCCTAATACCGTGGTTAGTACCCTTTGTTAAAGTAAATTGAGTAATGGACAAAAGTCTTTATTGTATCATTTATAAATAACAACGGGATACTATACTCATTCCCCTATAGTGGCTAATTGTGTAATAATGGTAATACAATCACCTAGTAATCCTCGGATACCCATAGACTGAAAGACAGAGTTTACCCAATCAACTATCACAGCACTCATCCCGAAGCCCGCAAGGTAGGAGTTACTGTTGGCCGCTAATCTGGCCTTCACTCTGCTAGACCGAAAGACAGACCCCAACGGTAGGTTTCTCTTCATCAAAGGCACGATTACGGGGAAGACATACACCTTTGCCTCTATCTATGCGCCAAACGCAAAACAGGCAATGTTCTTGTGCAAAACATTCCGCCAACTGGCAGCATTCACAGAAGGCTCCCTCATTATAGGGGGGGACTTTAACGCACCTCTTGATCCGTTGCTGGACTCCTCGACAGGCCACAGTAGTATCCCACAATCCGCGATTAGGGCCATCAAGAAGACCATGCGGGACTCGAGATTGGTGGATGCGTGGCGGACCATTCATCCAACAACCCGTGATTTTACGCACTACTCCGCCATACATAGGAGATACTCTCGCATTGATTATGTTCTTATCCAACAAGAAGGCCTCCAACACCTACAGTCGGCAACAATCGCACCTACACCGTGGTCGGACCACAGTGCAGTGGCCGTGAAGCTTGACTCCCCGCTGTTCAGGCCCACCAGGACGGAGTGGAGACTAAATGAGTCGCTCCTCTCGGACCCGGGTGTGCTGGCTGACCTGACAGAACACCTCACTAATTACTTCAGGGAAAACGACACGGAAGAGGTATCAAAAGTGACGCTATGGGAGGCACATAAGAGTGTACTTCGAGGCCACCTCATTAGAATTGCTTCCCGTAAGAAGAGGGAATCGCAGCGACGTATGTTGGAGCTCACCGACCAAATCTCCCGCTTGGAAACACAACACAAACGATCACAACTTGAAGAACACTATCGCCCACTTTTGGATGCTCGCCGACAACTGGCAGACCTGGTTGCCAGCAAACACCATAGGGTGACACAACGATCCAAGGCCTTCTTCTACATCCATGCGAATAAGGGTGGGAGACTCCTGGCTCGCATGATCCGGCCCCAACAAGCGAGAGCGCAGGTCCATGAACTTCGGAAGACTGATGGCACACTTACTCAATTCCCTGAAGCAATTGCCACTGAATTCTGTAACTACTACAGACAACTATACAATTCCACACCATCACTCCCCGACGCCCACGGAGCGAACCTACAAGACGCAACATGGCGTTACCTACAAGGTTTCCAACCCGACGCTCTAACACCAGAAGAAGCGGAACTGCTGGAGGCCCCGATCACCACGGAAGAGGTACAGGCGGCGATTAAGACAGCGAAGAGAGGGAAAGCTCCGGGACCGGACGGACTCTCGGCGGGATATTACAAATCATTTAGGGACATTCTCGCGCCGCATCTAATGACAGCCCTCAATCGACTCCAGCAGGGTGACACGTTTCGCCAGGAGACGTTGGCAGCCACCATCACGGTAATTCCTAAACCTGGCAAAAACCCCGAAAACTGCAGCAGCTACCGGCCGATCTCGCTTCTCAATGCAGATGTGAAACTCTTCACTAAGATCATTGCCACCAGACTACAACAGTATGTGCCACGCTTGATACACCCGGACCAAACGGGTTTCGTTCCGGGACGGGAAGCCAGAGATTGCACGCTCCGGGCGTTCTCTATTCAAGCATTAGCCCTTAGGGAGAAACCAGGCCTACTAATGCTCTCCACGGATGCCGAAAAGGCTTTTGACCGGGTAAACTGGAGCTTCATGATGGCGACACTACGAAAAGTGGGACTAGGAAGAGGGATGATGGCTTGGATAGAGGCGCTCTATACGGACCCCTGCGCTAAAGTGCGGGTGAATGGCGCTCTTACGGATGCCTTCACCATCCACAACGGTACGCGTCAGGGTTGCCCATTATCGCCACTCTTGTTTGCCATCTCGCTGGAACCGTTCTTGGATAGGGTGAGGCATACCCCGGAGATCAGGGGGTTTCGGCGTGGGACTCAGGAACATAAGGTAGCTGCATACGCAGACGACATGCTCTTCTTCGTGAGCGACCCAACTGATTCCCTGCCGGCATTGATGCGAGAATTCGATGCGTATGGCCGGTTATCGGGACTGAAACTCAATCTAACTAAATGCGAAATATTAGATTTCTCAACCCCGACGGACGTAGGAGAGCAAATTCAACGTGAGTACCCCTTTCATTGGTGTCGGGACCAGATGCGATACCTGGGAATCTGGATACCAAGGAACCCGAAAGAAGTGTATGCCAAGAATTACATCCCCCTTTTGCGCACAATCCTAAACGATCTCAAAAGCTGGAACTACGACCACATCTCCTGGCAGGGACGTATATCGGTAATAAAGATGAACATTCTCCCGCGGCTACTTTACTATTTTCACACCATCCCCTGGCACATCCCGACAGGATTTTTTACATCTCTTAAGTCAGCGGTGATACAATACGTCTGGAAGGGAGAAAGGGCTCGACTCAGCTTTGACAAGTTATGCCTACCCAAGAATTGGGGAGGCCTGGCTTTGCCAGATATTCGCAAATACTTTCATGCCACGGTACTGCAGCGGATTAGGGATTGGCATGTGGCACCTGACACCAAACTGTGGGTGGCGTTGAATAGAGAGGGTATTAACAAAGCCCTCCACAGACTCACGTGGCATACTTCGGTGGACGCAACGTCAATGCTAGGCGCTGAGTCACCCGTCGCTCAAACATTGAAGACATGGTCCCACCTGAGACGTAACCAACATATCTCCCCGCAGCCGAGCCCCCTGATACCGATCACCTTCAATTCTGATATAGGCGGAGGACTTCCCCGCTCTTCCTGGCCAGTTGTAGGAAATGGAGACTTTGTCCCGATATCCGAAGTCCTCAGTAACGCGGGTATACGGAACCTTCGGGACTGGAGTGGAATACCACATCCGACACTCATGCATAGATTTCATTATGCGCAACTACGACATTTTTACTACAACCTTCCCAACAGGGTAGCGGTACATAGGGAACAAACGTGGTTTGAACGCCTCTGCACGACCGGCTCAGCTGCCGATGGCAGAGTCTCAGTCATATATCAACAGCTAATAACAGGAGAACGCTCAAGGAACACGGCGTTCAAAAGAAGATGGGAAGAGCTGACGGATAGGACGTTCACTGACACACAATGGGAACAGATATTGATTCTACAGCACAAGAGCTCCATCAGTACCAACTACCAGGAGGTCAACTTCAAGCTGCTTTCCCACTGGTACAGGACTCCTTCCCTACTACATAGAATATTCCCGGGATCTTCAGACGCATGTTGGAGATGCGAAACCCACACAGGCACAATAAGACACATTTGGTGGGAATGCGCACGGATTAAGCCGTTCTGGGAGGATATACAACGGGAAATGAGGATCATCCTGGGAGATCTACCTGACTTCACCATAGAAATGGCCCTACTCCATCACACCGAAGGCTCAATAGCCCAATACAAGAGGTCGATAGTTCGACACCTACTAAATGCGGCCAAAGCATCCATTCCCGCTAAATGGAAGCAAACACAACCACCGACTGTGACGGATTGGCTTCAGAGGGTAGAGGACATTCACACGGCCGAGGCGCGATATGCAGAACTGCTAGGAAGGAGCACCAAACATGTCGATGCCTGGACCCCGTGGTATGTATACCTCTCACGACCAGGAGCAGGGAGACCATGAAACACACCATTTCATACGGTCCTGGAGTGCCCGAGCGTGCGCTGATGTATGGTGCTACATCTAAACCCAACCCCTCCCCCCTTCCCCCCCCTCATCCATCCCCCCCCCCCCTCTTCTTCTCCTTTCAACAATATACAAGGTTTTTTACTCATCCCCACGCGACCTATTTCTGGGACACAGTGGCGGCGGCTCGGACTGCCCCAGGGAGGCCGGACCGGGGGTACCTGACTGTGAGGATGCGTGAGCTATAGGAGAACTTTGCAGTAGATCCCAGGGAGGCGCTCCAGTGCCATCACCAAAAACTGACTACAGGGACGACTAGGGAACTGACCGAACTGAACGATGACTCCACAGTATGACTCAATAGACCGACGAGAGGAAGGGAACATAACATACGCCCTGCGACACTCCAAGGCACCTCATCAGGCGTCTGACTGACGGACTTCTGAAGTGGACAGACGCACCCAAACCACTCCTGTAACATGGATGGCCACTGGAGGTTCTCCTCCAGGGGACCCTAGACTAGGACGAGGATTTGGGGGTTACACCCTTAGTGGTGCATTGTATGTGCTTGACATTCACACTCTCACTTGCTACACAATGTACTTAGCTCATCGATAAATACCCACATGTCCTCGACACTGCTCCCACTTGGGATTACGCAGGGGCCCTCAGCCATATATGTCGCATCTCACCATGACTGTGATTATGACTACTACCTACTCTCCCGGCTATTAGATTTATAAACCGGGCCACCTGAAGGTGCCACGGAACGGGGGCCCTGAGATATCCCATTGTTTAACTTTAATTGAGAGGTTTTTGATGTTACTGGAACTGTATTAGCTTTTAAAGATGCATCTATCTATATTTGTTTGATTGTTTACTTTGCTCAAGTTGCCTACGCTTTATTGGTTGTTGAACAGCCATATGACGCTTGTTGCATATCAGATGATCAGAAGATAATAATGCTTACTTTCGATGTTAATTTACGAACTGACTTGCCGTATATACACTGTTGTGGTGTATGACTGTGTGTTTCTGTACTCACCTGTTCGTCATAATAAAGAATTTACAAAAAAAAAAAAAAATACAATCACCTAGTATATAATATTGCCAGCGGCAAGGAAATTCCATCTAAATAGATGGGTATAGGCAGAGAGTATGGAGACCGGAGTGATGCTGTTATAAAAAGTGTCAATAAGGTGATATAAAGTTAAATGTATCACAGACACATAGCCACCCTTTCTCTTAGCAGGTTTCCAGAAATGCTGGATAGGTAGAAGGGCTATAAAGACTCAGAGAGGTCTAAGAAGAATCCTCTAAACTAGCCCTAATCTCCTTAAACACCTTCAAGGGTGTTCTAAGCTAAAGCTCAATCTAAACGTTTAGATGACTGCCTGATTTCCCATCACAGATGCTGGCTAGGAATAACACTGTGCAAGACAAAGAGTGGGTCTAAGTGCCCATAGTGCAGTAAAGTGTCCCTAGTGAAGTGAAAAAGAGAATAACGAGCTGGCGCCCAAGAGAATAATGAGCTGGCGCCCTATCAGGGGACGTGTATATGGCATCGATTTTAGGAACCGGGAGATGGAAAAAGATGCTTGGTCGGTCCTCCTACTTCAAATTTGGGGCACTGCGCGTGCAATCTAATGTGCCACCAGATAGGAGTGGTGTGTTAAGTAGTACTATTCCTATCAGTTTAATCCCTGTTATGTGCCTTTTTTTTGGTTTGGTTTTTGAAGCTGCAGCACCAGAGGCCCGAAAAATTAGGCATGTACACATGCCTGAAAAATTAGGTATTGTTGCAGCCGCTGCTGTAGCAGCAGGCAGAAAAATTGATGTTTGTTTCCCAGGCAGAAGGTGCCCTAAACCATTGCGGTAGTGATGTCCCGAACGGTTCCCCGGTGAACATAGCGTGATCATGTTCGCCACGGATGGCGAACATATGCTTTTTTTCGTCCGCCCCCTTTTTTTTTTGTGGTCTTTCAGACAAATTTACTAATACTAAGTAAAAATTACAATACCGCGAGTAGGGGCATGTCTAATTAACAGTGGTGGGTGGGGACCCTAGTCACCCCCTCCCCCCCCCCAAAAAATATCCCCCCTACCTACTCCCTCACCCTAAAAATAATGAGGGGGGGACCTTTAACTAAAAACCTGTAAAAAAATTTTTTAGATAAAAACAACTTACCATTCAATGTTTTCTTTCTTCTAAAATCTTCTTTTTTCAGCCCCCAAAAAGGCCAAATAAAAAAAACATAATAACCGACACAATTTAAAAAAAAAAAAACGAGCGGAAAAAAAATAATCCATCTTCACCCATGGAGGGCTCCGCGCAGACTGAGCTTTGCAGGGCGGGGAAGGCTTATAAAGCCTTGCCACGCCCTGCAATTAGGCTAAGAACACTCTGATTGGCTGGTTTAAGCCAATCAGAGTGCTCTTTGTCATTTTACACAGCGTGGGAAAATTCCAAAGAACTTTCCCACGCTGTGTAAAATGACACAGAGCACTGTGATTGGATGGATTTCAAGCCCACCAATCAGAGTGCTCTTTGTCATTTTACACAGCGTGGGAAAATTACAAAGAACTTCCTCTTCCTCTTCCTCATCACACTCCTCTACGGCCTGATCCAGCACTCTTCGCAGGGCACGCTCCAGGAAGAAAGCAAAT
Organism: Pelobates fuscus; assembly: GCF_036172605.1. Lineage (NCBI taxonomy): Eukaryota > Metazoa > Chordata > Amphibia > Anura > Pelobatidae > Pelobates > Pelobates fuscus. The sequence goes on from NC_086322.1 coordinate 256,143,533, forward strand.
GGTATGATGTCGCTGATGGTGCCTTCCGTGTGACTGACTCGGTTTGTCACCTCATCAAAAGGACGCATGAACCTAGAGGCATTGCGCATGAGCGTCCAGTAACGTGGCAAAAAAATTCCCAGCTCCCCAGAGGCTGTCCTAGCACCCCGGTCATACAAATATTCGTTAACGGCTTTTTCTTGTTGGAGAAGGCGGTCGAACATTAGGAGTGTTGTATTCCAACGTGTCGGGCTGTCGCAAATCAAGCGCCTCACTGGCATGTTGTTTCGCCGCTGGATATCTGCAAAGTGCGCCATGGCCGTGTAGGAACGCCTGAATGGCCACACACCTTCCTGGCCTACTTCAGGACGTCCTGTAAGCCTGTGTACTTATACACAAAGGGTTGTACGATCAGATTACACACATGTGCCATGCACGGCACATGTGTCAACTTGCCCAACTTCAATGCCGCCAACAAATTTGTTCCGTTGTCACAAACCACTTTGCCGATCTCCAGTTGCTGCGGAGTCAGCCACTTTTCCACCTGTGCATTCAGGGCGGACTGGAGTGCTTGTCCGGTGTGACTCTCTGCTTTCAAGCAAGTCAAACCCAAGATGGCGTGACACTGCCGTATCCGGGATGTGGAATAGTACCTGGGGAGCTGGGGGGGGTGCCGTTGATGTGGAGCAAGACACAGCAGCAGAAGAGGACTCAGCCGAGGAGGTTGTGGAAGAGGATGGAGTAGGAGGAGTAGAGGAGGTGGCAGCAGGCCTGCCTGCAAGTCGTGGCGGTGTCACCAACTCCTCTGCTGAGCCACGCATTCCATGCTTGGCAGCCGTCAGCAGGTTTACCCAATGCGCAGTGTAGGTGATATACCTGCCCTGACCATGCTTTGCAGGCCAGGTATCAGTGGTCAGATGGACCCTTGCCCCAACACTGTGTGCCAGACATGCCATTACTTCCTTTTGCACAATCGAGTACAGGTTGGGGATTGCCTTTTGTGAAAAGAAATTTCGTCCGGGTACCTTCCACTGCGGTGTCCCAATAGGTACACATTTTTTGAATGCCTCAGACTCCACCAGCTTCTTTGGTAAAAGCTGGCGGGCTAATAGTTCAGACAAGCCAGCTGTCAGACGCCGGGCAAGGGGGTGACTTTCTGTCATTGGCTTCTTACACTCAAACATGTCCTTGACAGACACCTGACTGTGGGCAGATGAGTGGGAACTGCTCAAGGCGAGAGACGGAGTGGCGGATGGTTGAGAGGGGGCAAGGAGGACAGCAGTGGTTGATGTGGCTGAAGATGCTGGACCAGGAGGAGGATGGCAGCTTTGAGTTTGTGTGCTGCTTGTACTCATGTGTTGATCCCATAGGCGTTTGTGACGTGCGATCATGTGCCTACGCAAAGCAGTTGTACCTAGGTGGGTGTTGGACTTCCCACGACTCAGTTTCTTTTGGCACAGGTTGCAAATGGCATCGCTGTTTTCAGAGGCAGACACACAAAAAAAAATCCATACTGCTGAGCTCTGCAATGACGGCATTCTGGTGGTGGACACAGCATGCGTTGATTGGCGTGCTGTCGGGCTGACCCCGGGTGCCGATGCATGCTGTCTGACTGTGCCACTAGCTCCTTGCGACGACCTCCCCCTGCTTCCAACTCGTCTCCTCCTCCTCCTCTCTGTCTCCCCATCTGAACTTTCGCCCTGTTCTTCTTCTTGCCGAGCGGGCACCCACGTGACATCCATGGGCGCATCGTCATCATCAACCGCTTCACTTGTATCTGACAACTCAGGAAAGGAAGCAGCAGTGGGTACAACATCATCATCATCACACCGTACGTCCATGTGTGTAATGCTGCCTGACTGAGACATATCCCTGTTATCTACATGCTCTGGCAATAATGGTTGCGCATCACTCATTTCTTCAAACGGATGTGTAAATAACTCCTCTGACAGATAAAGTGAAGCGGCTGTGGTGCTAGTGTTTGTGGTGGCGGCAGGCGGGTGAGCGGTATCTTGAGAGGTGCCCGAAGCTAACCTGGAGGAGGATGGTGCGTCAAAGTTCCGAGCAGAAGCTGTAGAAGATTGGGTGTCCTGTTTTAGCCAGTCAACTATGTCCTCAGAAGTTTTCAAGTTCAGGGTACGTGGCCTCTGAAAACTGGGCATTTTTCTAGGGCAAAAGGGAATCACAGCACCACGAACATGACTGCCCCTGCGGGGTGGCCTGCCTCTGCCTCTCATTTAAAAAAAAAAAAAAAAAAGTGGTACTATGCGTGCAAGCTACTGTGAGACCAGATATGAGTGGCAATGTGCACTGGCAGAGGTTGGCAGAGTACATGCTGTAGGCCTGACACACCCGCTTGAAGACAACTAACTGCTATTCAATCTATGACAGTGACAAAAGTTTTGGGGTTTTTAAATGCACGCTATTGTGACACCAGATATGAGTGGCAATGTGCACTGGCAGAGGTTGGCAGAGTACACGCTGTAGGCCTGACACACCCGCTTGAAGACAACTAACTGCTATTCAATCTATAACAGTGTAAAAAAAAAATTTTGTATTTAAATGCACGCTATGGTGACGCCAGATATGAGTGGCAATGTGCACTGGCAGAGGTTGGCAGAGTACACGCTGTAGGCCTGACACCCGCTTTAAGACAACTAACTGCTATTTAATCTATAACAGTGAAAAAAGTTTTTTGGTTTTAAATGCACGCTATTGTGACACCAGATATGAGTGGCAATGTGCACTGGCAGAGGTTGGCAGAGTACACGCTGTAGGCCTGACACACCCGCTTGAAGACAACTAACTGCTATTCAATCTATAACAGTGTAAAAAAAAAATTTTGTATTTAAATGCACGCTATGGTGACGCCAGATATGAGTGGCAATGTGCACTGGCAGAGGTTGGCAGAGTACACGCTGTAGGCCTGACACCCGCTTGAAGACAACTAACTGCTATTTAATCTATAACAGTGAAAAACTTTTTTTGGTTTTAAATGCATGCTATTGTGACATCAGATATGAGTGGCAATGTGCACTGGCAGAGGTTGGCAGAGTACACGCTGTTGGCCTGACACACAGACGCTTGCAGACAACTAATTGCTATTCAATCTATTACAGTGAAAAAATGTTTTTTGTTTTTAAATGCACGCTATTGTGACACCAGATATGAGTGGCACTGTGCACTGGCAGAGGTTGGCAGAGTGCACGCTGTAGGCCTGACACACACGCTTGAAGACAACTAACTGCTATTCAATCTATAACAGTGTTAAAAAAAAATTGGTTTTAAATGCACGCTATTGTGACACCAGATATGAGTGGCACTGTGCACTGGCAGAGGTTGGCAGAGTACACGCTGTAGGCCTGACACACACACTTGAAGACAACTAACTGCTATTCAATCTATAACAGTGTAAAAAAAATGTTTGGTTTTAAATGCACGCTATTGTGACACCAGATAAGAGTGGCAATGTGCACTGGCAGAGGTTGGCAGAGTACACGCTGTAGGCCTGACACCCGCTTGAAGACAACTAACTGCTATTTAATCTATAACAGTGAAAAAGTTTTTGGGTTTTAAATGCACGCTATTGTGACACCAGATATGAGTGGCAATGTGCACTGGCAGAGGTTGGCAGAGTACACGCTGTTGGCCTGACACACAGACGCTTGCAGACAACTAACTGCTATTCAATCTATTACAGTGAAAAAAACGTTTTGGGGTTTTTAAATGCAAGCTATTGTGACACCAGATATGAGTGGTGGCACTGGGCAAGTGGGCACAGTATCCACTGTGAGCCTGACAAAGAAGCTGGCAGGCAGGCAACTGCAATTAGATTACACAGGGAAAAAAAAGCAGACTGATGTTCTAGCCCTAAAAAGGGCTTTTTGGGGTGCTGTCCTTACAGCAGAGATCAGATGAGTCCTTCAGGACTGTAGTGGACACTGAATACACTAGCCTAGCTATCCATTTCCCTATCAAATGAGCAGAAGCTACACTTTCCCTCCTCTATCTAAGAATGCAGCTTCAGAATGAATCTAAAATGGATGCTGTACAGGAGGTGGGAGGGTCTGGAAGGGAGGGTCTGCTGCTGATTGGCTGTAATGTGTCTGCTGACTGTGAGGCACAGGGTCAAAGTTTACTCAATGATGACGAATAGGGGGCGGATCGAACCGCGCATATGTTCGCCCGCCGTGGCGAACACGAACACGCTATGTTCGCCAGGAACTATTCGTCAGCGAACAGTTCGGTACATCACTACATATCACTTGTAACACGCAGACACAAAAACAAATGGTTCACATTCTATATAATAGACCTTTATAGTGTTAAAAAAATAAATAAGCCCATATACATTTATACTTAAAAATAAATAAATAATTAAACATGTGATTTTAAATATAAAAGAAAGCAAATGGGTGTGGGGGGGGGGGGGAGAGGGGGGAAGAGGGGGAAAGCACAGCACCTTTAACCAAGACACAAAAACAACAAAGTACACATTCTATATAATAGACCCTTACAGTATTAAAAATAAAACAAACCCAGATATTCAAACATGCAATTTAAGATATAAAAGAATTATTATTTAAAATTAATTACCATATCCGTGCCTGGGGTATTCATCAGAAAGTTGTAATCAGAAGCTGTCTTATGACCACTAGCCTTGAGCAAAGACTACTGGTATTTATACTTTTTTTTTTTTTCGTGTGTTGGTAGAATGTTGCCTGTGTGATGGGGTCAGGCAGGTTCACGAGAGTCACTGTGTAATGGGGTCAGGAACAATGAAATGTTAATGAGGGTCACAGTGTGATGTATCAGTGATCTGGTTGAGGGTCAGCAATAAATATAGCCATACTAGTTGCAATAATTACAAAACTGATATTATTGGGACCAAATAAAAAACATAACAATATATTAACAATAACACACAGTGCATCTATGCACATGGACGCTATGAACAAGTCTATTTTTTAACCAATGTATGTATTTCCACACAAAACCTTTTTGTTTTTGTTTTTGTTTTTTGTTTTTTTAATTGATTTTTGAAATAGCTTAAAAGCAGCCCCTTTGCACACATGATGAATAAACAATATACATAATTCCACACATACTGTAGCCAGAGTACTTTGCAACTTAAAATTTTAAAAGAATATCTGTTTAGCAATTTTGAAAAAAAAAAAAATCTGTATTTCTTTAGGGTATATTTCACTTGTTGGCGCTAGTTTGTAAGAATCCCCAAAATATCCGTGTCTCTTGTCATCCATATAAATAGCCAACCAATGCTACCCAGATAAGGTATGTGGATCTGTATTTATAATGAATACCGCTGGCACATAGTCCAATTTAGAGGTCGGTAATAAATCACATGGAAACACACCACCAAAAATCCCTCTGGAAAATGGATCATTATGTAATATGTGTTATTTCTAAGGTGTTCGTGTTTAGGTTCAGAGAAAATTATAAAATATCTCTTGTCTTTTATTAATTTCAGTAATGTTTTTAGTCCATAGACAAGCAACTTTATAGCGCATTCCAGGGCCTGCGAAAAATGGTTTTAAGATATTATGTTGCCGCTATGTATTAGTGCAAATAGTAGTTGGATCAGTGCTTGGAGACCAATAGACAGCAGAATTGAACGGGAGATGGGCCGTAACCTAAGGGTATAAATTTCCCTCAAAACACATCAACAGAAAATACAATATTATGTAAGTACGCATGGTTTTTAGTTTTTTGGCGCAACCTATATTCTGTTTTTTACTGTTGCCGCTATGTATTAGTGAGAAATTACTACTGCATTCTTGATCAGGCCATAGATCAAAGGCGAATAATGTATAGCCATCCACAAATTCTTCTGTTCATTATAATTCCAGAATCACCACAATTCTTCTGAGCCAGTAATAAAAAGTATATATATTCATGCACTGCATTAGAATGTTCAAAATCAGGTTGAAACGGCTTTGCAGGTATTTGCTCGCCATCTGGATAGAGAGATGCAAAATTCACATTGTGATGTTTGAAATACAAGGGGGTTCTGCACCGGGAAAAAAAAACCTGGTCAACAAACACTAAAATCACCAGCTTAGGGTTCTGTCCCAAGAATATATTTTCCTGGTTACAAACACAACTAACTGCCTGTGAGCATGCTGAATACTAGCTAGCTCAAAGGTATATTTAGCATTGCCGGTGAGAAGTCCTTGCGCGTGACCTATTCGCACAGCTGGGGAAATCTGGACTCTATTAACAAACAGTGATACATTTAGAATTTGACATTTAAATGGCTTTGGGTTTGATGTCATTAAATAAAATGCATTTTTATTTCTGGTAAGCTGTATGTTCAGTATCAGTTTTTGTTGAAAAAAAAATAGATCACTATGCAGGTGTCCAAGTATTTCAACAAGTATTGTAGGTGTCCAAGTATCTAACGTTTTACAGCGCACTGTCATGTGCGCATGCTGTCATATGCGCACGCTTTGTAAATCCAGTGTTGTCATCCAAAACCTGGTCTTGATGTTTCAGCCTGACTCTCCTCCTAACCCGTCCCCACAGCTCCTCCTGCACCCTCACTTAACAGCCCATTTCCCATTTTCCCACCCAGCAGCTCCATGACCGCATCTCACACCCAGCAGTCCCATGTCCCCTTCTCACACTTTGCAGTCCAATGTCTCCCTTCCAGACTCTAGATCTCATATTCCCCCTCTCACACAACATCCCCTATCCTCCCCTCCAAACCCCCCATTATATATATTGGGCAATATGTGTGTATGGATTTATGCATTAGGCAGTATGTGTGTATGAATGTATGTATGTATGGATGCATGCATTAGGCAATGTATGTGTATGGATGCGTGTATTAGGCAGTGTGTGTATGGATGTATATATTAGGCAATATGTGTGTATGTGTGTATGCATTAGGCAGTATGTGTGTATAGATGCATGTACTAGGCAGTATGTGTGTATGGATGTAGGTATTGGGCAGTATGTGTGTCTGGATGTATGTATTGGGCAGTATGTGTGTGTATGCAATAGGCAGTATGTGTGTACGGTTGTATGTAATGGGCAGTGTGTGCATGATTTACTGTATGTATTAAGCAGCAGGGCCGGACTGGCCCACCGGGACACCGAGAAATTTCCCGGTGGGCCGTCGGCACCTGGGGCCGGGCAGGCAGCTGGCTCACCTGCGGCTGCAGAGGGAGCTCTTTTGGCGGCCGCAGGGGGAGCAGAGACAGAACAGCCAACTCCACCTGCGGCCGCCAAAAGAGCCAGCTCCCCCATGCGGCCAGCTCCCCCATGCGGCCGCCAGCACACAGGTGTGTCAGTGTGAGTGTATGTGTGTGTCCGTGTCATGGTGTGTGTGTGTCTGTCTGTGTCATTGTGTGTGTCTGTCTGTGTCATTGTGTGTGTGTGTCTCTGTCTGTCATGGTGTGTGTGTCTGTCTGTGTCATGTTGTGTGTGTGTGTGTCTGTCATTGTGTGTGTGTGTGTCTCTGTCTGTCATGGTGTGTGTGTCTGTCTGTGTCATGGTGTGTGTGTGTGTCTGTCTGTGTCATTGTGTGTGTGTCTCTGTCTGTCATGGTGTGTCTGTCTGTGTCATGGTGTGTGTGTGTCTGTGTCATGGTGTGTGTGTGTGTCTGTCTGTGTCATGCAATGTGTGTCTGTGTCATTGTGTGTGTCTGTCTGTGTCATGGTGTGTGTGTGTCTCTGTGTCATGGTGTGTGTGTGTGTCTGTCTGTGTCATGCAATGTGTGTCTGTGTCATTGTGTGTGTCTGTCTGTGTCATGGTGTGTGTGTGTGTGTCTCTGTCTGTCATGGTGTGTGTGTCTGTCTGTGTCATGCAATGTGTCTGTGTCATTGTGTGTGTGTGTCTGTCTGTGTCATGGTGTGTCTGTGTCATGGTGTGTGTGTTTGTCATGGTGTGTGTGTGTCTGTCTGTGTCATGTAATGTGTGTCTGTCTGTGTCACGGTGTGTGTGTGTGTGTCTGTGTCACGGTCTCTCTGTGCCATGGTGTGTGTGTGTCTGTGTGTCATGGTGTGTGTGTCTGTCTGTCATGTAATGTGTGTTTGTGTCACGGTCTGTCTGTGTTATGGTGTGTGTGTCAAGGTGTGTGTGTGTCTTTTTTAAGGTGTGTGTCTGTCATGGTATGTGTGTGTCTCTGTCATGGTGTGTGTGTCTGTCTGTGTCATGGCATGTCTGTCTGTCATGGTGTGTCTGTGTTTCTGTCTGTGTCACGGTGTGTGTGTGTCCGTGTCACGGTCTGTCTGTGTCATGGTGTGTGTCTGTCATGGTATGTGTGTTTTTACTCACCTTTTTTCCCCCCACGTCGTGCTGGTCTTCCCTCGACTGGCCCTGCCTCTATGGCTGAGATCATCAAGCTTGATATATATTATACATATATTCTACTTCTATATTAATCTATTATTTTTACATAATTAACTGATTTTATTAACTTTAATTTGAGGGACCTGCCTGACAACCTAGTCCAGAGAACTTAATTTACAAGCCCTATATTTAACCCTGTAACTTTCCAAAATACCACATAATACTATAATCTTTAAAATTGTATTATTTATATAGCGCCATCAGACTCCGTAGCGCTGTACAATATGTACATGGGGTGGTACTGTTGTACTCGTGAAACATTGCTAAATACAAATATGCATGTTTTAAAACACTAAAACTTGTAATGATGATGAAGGTGCAGGTTTTTGTGTGAAAAATGCAAAAATAAAAATATGAACAGTCATTTTTTTATGTTATATTTTTTATTGTGTTATATAACTTAGCAATGTCACAATAACTACCTGATTAAAGAGACTCTCCAGTGCCAGGAAAACAAGCTGTTTTCCTGGCACTGCAGGTCCCCTCTCCCTCCCAACCCCCATCCCAAGTTGTTAAAACCCCTTCAGTGACTTACCTGTATCCAGCGCCGATGTCCCTCTGCGCTGGTTCAGGGTCCGCCCACGCTCCTGACATCGGCGGGGGAGACCTATTGCGCATGAGCGGCCGGCGGCGGGGGAGACCTAACGCTCATGCGCGGCATTAGACCTCCCCATAGGAAAGCATTGAAAAGTGCTTTCAATGCTTTCTTATGGGGATTTCAGCGACGCTGGAGGTCCTCACATAGTGTGAGGACGTCCAGCGACGCTATAGCACCCAAAATGTGTGCTATAAACACAGAAGTGCCCTCTAGTGGCTGTCTAGTAGATGAAAACTGCAATAATTACACTTGCAGGGTTAAGGGTAGTGGGAGTTGGCACCCAGACCACTCCAATGGGCTTAAGTGGTCTGGGTGCCTGGAGTGTCCCTCTAACTTGGTGTAAAATATATTGAATTTAATACTGATATATTGGTATTGCTTTGTTTCATGATTAAAGAATCCTCTTCATCGGGTAGTCTTGCTAAAACTGTCACACCGTGACCATCTAGTGGGACACGTCCACTGCCATTCATTAATCATCTGAACCCTTTTGTTTTTACATCTAAGAGTCACACTGTGACCAACTGGTTGGACATGCCAGATGACATTGATTGATCATATTATTAATGGCTTTCCTAGAAAACAGTTGTCTTTACAGATCAGATTACCTATGTGTAAACCTGTATGTAAGGGTGTCTAAATAAACCTGTGCTTTTAAGTTTCTTTAAATAAAAAATTATGCCCAATTGAATTTGTATTTTCTTTTTTTTTTCTGTATGTAACATTTGCAGTTTATTGATTTTTCCTTGACGCTTGCTTTCGCTGAAGCAGCCTGCTGATTGGTTGAATTTGTAATATTTATCATGGGATTTCTGTCTAACATTTGCTGATTATTGCTTTTCTTGTATATATTATACCGTCTTTCCCTGAACAGACGGTATACATCGGCCTTGATGTTGGCAGGCGGGCATTCCTTCCAATGGCCATTGGAGTAACTAAATGACCTCCATTTGTTTAAATATACATAGGGATTTAGGACAGAGCACAGGTAACTTTTTCTTTGATTTTTACTGTATATATTGGGGCTGATGTGTACTGTGGTCGTTGCTGCCACCCAGGAGTGATGGGAGTGAGCGCAGGACTTATCTTTTTGTATTTGTATTCACTTTTTGTATCACACAGCTTTGTTACAATGCTGCCGCCCATCCCATGTGTTCCCTATTAAGGGTTAATGAGTATATTATCCCTATTAAGGGTTAATATAAAAAATACCCCTATCTGGTTAATTAGAGATATCCTTTGCCAGAAGCTCAAGGAAGCAAGGTGAAGGGTCAGTGTAGGACCCGCCTAGGGGGGGGGGGGGGTCTGCCTTGACGTAGGCAGGCGGGCATTCCTTCCAATGGCCATTGGAGTAACTAAATTACCTCCATTTGTTTAAATATACATAGGGATTAAGGAGAGAGCGCAGGTAACTTTTCTTTGGTTGGTGAACATACGCTTAGCTTTGCTGGAGACTCCATTCTGTTCCTGTTGGGGATGGCTTTTAGTATCTCACATGATGCGAATTTTGCAATACAGTCGTTATTTTTATAATGTTCAGAATGTCTTTTTATTTGTTGATATTTATGCAACTTGTCCCTTATATACTGCTATAATAGGGGACTACAACCTTTTTCTTATTTTATATTTTTCTTAATGTGTAAGTTAAATGCTAGTTATATTTTTATGTTATGTATTTTATTGGCTCGGTGTGAAAGGATGAATTAATTTGTTTTTGACTACTCTTTGACTACTGATGTTGTTTACTTTAATTTCGGCATAAGGTTTGCCAATTATTTAAATGTTTTTCTCTCTTACCTTCTCTTCCCTTCTCTTCTCGTCTACTTCTCTTTTTCTTCCTGATTTTTCCTCATTGGTGGTGAGGGGTTTTCAAGAAATGAAGACCAAGTGTGCGGCCATCTAGTCTTTCCATTGCCACACAGTTTTTATTCCCCATGGCCTTCTCCTTAAAACAACTGTCCCTTAATGTCAAGGGAGTAAACTGTACAAAAAAAGGATATTTAATTTTTGTGAACTAATGTGGCCTTTATTTTTAAATCTGACTCATTTTACTCATATGATGGCCTGTACACTTGGGTCTTCTCTTCACATGCCATTCCTAAAAAGTAAGGTTCATCAATTGTTATGCCAATAAATTGTCAAATTGTTCAGTTTTGTGATATGAAGGGTCAATATGTTTTTTTTTTTTTTTGCAATTCTTTATTTTTGCGTGCAAGGTCATACTACCCGTGCTGGCCACAACAGCCTTCCGGGTTTTCGAGTGTTTCATGACATCACAACATAGTTTAGGCATATATCAGTCTGTCAATTCTAATCTGGGTCAGTTGGTGTCAAACTAAAGCAACATTGGAGTAATTTTGAGGAGTGTGTCTTTTTCCCTTCCAGTGCCAGGATTGTAGTAGTGTGGGGGGGTGGAGGGGGCGGGGTAAAGAACCCAAGGGTTGTCTGTCTGGAGATGGCTGTTTGCACATTTGTGCCCCCTTATGTGTTCCATGTTGGGGTTGATTGCGTGTGTAAATGGTTGTCCTCAGTGACGTTTATGTCTACGAGTGAGTACTGTGAAGTCTGCGTGTGTCAGCGTGTCTTCGTTTGTGTATAGGTAAGCGGTTGTCGCTCATTGAGCCCATTTGTGCCTCAGCGGTCGTCCAGTGGGTTGGGAATTGACTCCTTACCGAGGAAGTCGCAGGGGAGTGGGAAAAGGTGTATTCTCCCTGGAGCTTTTGGTGTACTATGTGTCAGAGTGAGTCTTGTCTGATGTTGGATCAGCAGCAGTTATGGTGTTTCGTGAGTTAGTCTTGTAGGGTGCATATGTTATCAATACATTGATAAAACAAAAGGTAAAACAACAAGTGAAACCAAAGGTAAAACAGAAGGTAAAGCAGTAACCGGTTAATGCATTGTATGCTTGCTGGCTACAATTTTTACAGTTCAGGTCAGTTCTCTCCGGTGCTCTCTGTTCCTGGGGATGAATGGAGTCGTTCTCTCAGGATCCCAGGTGTGCGATGTCGTGGGAGTTTCTTGTTCTGCGGGTCCGGCATGAATCCCCATTGCACATAGGAACTGTTCTGCCTCCTGTAGTGAGGAGAGATTGTATGTGGTACCGCTTTTGGTTACGGTCAGAGTCCTTGGTAGAGTCCATTTGTACTCAATTTTAGCTTCGCGCAGCCTGCTCGTCACTTGTGCCAGGGACCTGCGCCACAACAGTGTGTTTCTTGTTAAATCCTGGTAGAAGGTAATGTGGGATAACTCAAAAGCAATTGGTGTTTTTCCCCTGACTGCTGTAAGGATCTTGATTTTGTCCGCCACTGAGTGGCACCGGATGATGACGTCTTGTGGAGCTGTGGCTGGGGCTTGTCTTGCTTTTCTGATCCTAAAGAAGCCATCTAGTGTGATTTTTTTGGCTTGGGCGTGCAGTAGGAGCGTGGCTGTGAGGTGTCTGAGGTAGTGGGGTAGTTCTGTGGAGTCAACGCTATCCGGTATCCCCCTTAGTTTTAAGTTAGTGCGTCTGTTGCGGTCCTCTGCTAGGTCCATTCTCATAGTTGGACTGGGATGTCTGTTGCTCTAGGATGTCTGTTTCTTGTTCCTCTGGACCGGTGGGGGTTATCCCGGTCTACCCCCGCAAGTTACCCCTGCAATGCGACGTGAAAACGATCACTACACCGAGACCAACACTTACCGCCAAAAAGTCTCCTAAAATGGCGAATACAGCACACACAACATGTGCACAACTGGCCTGGCTGGAAACTGAGCAACGACTCACTACAATCTTCACCTCCTTCTGGCAGCAGTTGGAAGCTAGACTGCAGCAGCAGGCACACGTATCACTGACTGCGGATGGGCCATACACCCCACCAAGAGGCATCCAGCGGAGGGAAGCGGGAGCCCCTCTTAACTTAACTCCTGCGTCAGCCAAACATCGGCAGGGAGCCACATCGAGACCGCTCCTGAGCAACAGGGGGAATGGCCGCCGATCAGAACCCAAAAACTGAAAAACGTCACAGAGAAAACCCACACGATGCCCTCATCAGCGACTTGGGCTATGGAGGGGCAGGACTAGCATGACCCTGAGAAACTGAAGGGCGAGAGACCCGAGAAGGCACCTGCATCCAGACGGCGCACATGGCATTGCTCCAGCCCCAGGCAGGTGAAGCCAGCGCAACATGCGGCCAGACAGGCACTAAACTCACCGACCACCACACCGCCGCAAAGCACAGGAGCCCTGAGCCCACACACACTGAGAGGGGGCACCCAGCTCAGACAAGGCATCGGCTGACCCCACAGACACTGAGTCTTAATGCAAGGCAAAGCACCCACTGACACTCGTTTTTAATGTGCCTCAAGTGAACATCCGCAACCAGTTTATATTATCTGATGACTTTTAATTTCTCCTCATTATTTTCTGTTATGTTGGCTCACACAGGGGATCACAGGGGGGTCTCATGCATGGTTTAAATTGTTTGAATGCTAATAATATCAGACTCAAACACATTTGCAAGCTAAAAAAGGTGTTAGTTAATAATTCTCATGTCAGTCGCACCTCACTTATACAAGGCTCAGTATAACCCTTGGGACACATAATATGCCACCCTCAGGCCTATTCTAGACCAGCTAGGGGTATAGCATTACCCAGACTAGACATGCTTTCACCACATACACCCTATTACACCACACTATAAAAGTTTAGTTAAGCCTGTTATCCATCTTATCATTTTTTTTCAAAATGTATGAACTTCTATGCCACACAGGGATGTATTTACCACAAGGCAAACAAGGCATTTGCCACGGGCGGCACTTTCATGGGGGGCGCCAAAAAATGCCACCCCAAGCTCCCAGACAAATGCCTTGTTTGCCTCGTGTTCTGGGGCTGTCCACCTTACTGTGAGTGTAGCTGTCAGTGTGTGTCTGTGAGTGAGAATGGGTGTGCCTGTGAGTGTGTGTCAGTGTGTGTATGTAATTTTATGTGTATCTGAGAGTGTGTGCCTGTCAGTGAGTGGGTGTGTCAGTGTGTGTCTGTCAGTGAAAGTGTGTGTTGGTTAAACAGTGTGTGCCAATGACTGTATGTGTGCCAATGACTGTATCTGTCAGTGAGTGTATATCAGTGCATGTATCAATGAGGGCATGTGTCTGTCAGTCAAAAAAATGGCCTTGACACGAATTGGGGCGGGGGGCAAACTTAGATTTTGGGGGTGCCTGAATTTAGTCATGCCTAGGGCAGCACAAATCCAAAATACACCACTGATGCCACAGTCTAATTTCTGTAATTTCTTGGAACACGCTGTTGTGGCGTCAGTTGCTAACCTGTAATTATCTGCACAAATGAAAATAAAGAATAATAAAAAAAATATATTAGCTATCCCACCTCCAGAAATAAATCTATGTATATGTTGGCTAGATCTGTGTTAAGTAGTACTCTTGGTACCTGGCTGCCCATATGTTTCCATCCACTTACTCCACGCTTCGTCAAAAATTGTGTTTTATAGGGTCTATCTATAGACATTTGTTCATATAAATAATATTGCTGGATCTTGTCCCTCGGCTGAGAGGCGGAAGGGCAAACTGTGGATTTCCATCCAGTCGCTATCAAACTTCATTGAACGCTACCAAACTGCGTGCAGCAAGGAAGACCAAAGCTGCAATTTGTGACGACCTGTTGGTATTTCTTGGAAAGAGAAAAAAGAGGCAGGTGGACGGATTTATAGGAAATCCCTCCAAGCCCAATAAGGCTAATAAATTACTAACATTGTACCAAATTAATTTCGTTACATGACCACCAAAATTTAACATTGTCCACCACCGATGACCACTCGGACTTATGACCTATAATACTGGTTTAAACTTTCTCTCTGTTTCCAAAACGCTTCAGTTTATATTTACGTTTTATATTTACCTTTTCTACTCTTTTCTTGGTTGATTGTTTATTATTGCCTTCACAACTCTCACATACTTAGGCTGACACAGCCAACCTACGTGAAAGGGGTACTCCCTCTGGCACATTCACCTTAGGATTCATAGACATGGGCAAGACCCCTCCCCCGGGCCTCGATACCCCAGACAGATACAGCCCGAGACTTGCTACCGGTACCGGAGAGGTAACTCCTGACAGGGATACACAGGACCCACTGACACAACAACACTTAAGCAACCTGGGGATCACACTAGACGTACCCAGTCACAAATTGTTTTACTTCACTCACCTCATTTTTATTACCCTCGACTCAAACTCATCCGCCTAACATATACAATCTTGCAAGCCTAGCCTACATATGGAACGTCTTTCTTGCCAACCCGATCAGACACCTGCCGTACATAACAATGGCTGAAAGATGTTGCCAAATGGGCTGGGAATTTCACATAATTGATGTATTCTATGTATACTTCGCCTTTAAACCAAAAACAACAGTGCAGAATGCATGACCTTTTATGCTTGCTAATTGTCTATTACGGAAATATACCTGTGTATACCACTGCAATTTGTATACTCCCTGCTGCACTGTCAAAAATAAAGAATAAAAAAAAAAAATGTAACATTGTACCGTGTTCTATCCCACAACTCCAACACAAGGGAGGATACAGCGGGGTATATTTTGTGAAGTTTGGTAGGTGTCAAATACCACCAGTAGCTTTTTATGGGCTTCTATGTGGGTAAAGCAAGACGTTAATGTAGATGAATTAGTCAGGATCTTAGTCCACCCAGAATCAGCAATTTTGAAATTGCATTCCTCCTCCAATTGTCTTTTAAACAGTGGAGAATAGGTCAGGGAGAGGTCCAGCCATGCTTTATAGCATAGTGACAGTGCTTTAATTTTTGTGGGTGCCTTCCAACACCTATCTAAAATAAATTTCGGCATGAGTGACGTCTCTTAAGACTGCCCCCCTTGACCCACTAGGTGAGCGATCCTGGAGGTGACACGTTTCAATTTCAGGCGTGATGCCAAGAGAGCCCCCGGACCTATTACCTGCAGCAAAAAAATGATGCTTCAATCTCCGGGACATATCTGTTACGAAGTTCAGATTGTAGTGTTAAAAGTTTAGAGTGTGTGGTCAGGAAGGGGTGGTGTTTATTTGCAGGACTTAGGGAAGTAAGGCCCTCATATTTAGCTGTTCTCTCTTTTTTTGCATGACTTGCATGTTTTATAAAGATGCCTTTTATATAGGCCTTGTGAGCAAGCCAGATACTATCTAAAGAGGAGTCTGGAAATGTATTGATTTGGAAATATCCGCCAAAAGACTCTCATTGATGCGCCAAGTGCCCTGTTCTCTAGTGGGGAAGGATTCCTGCAGAGATAGAGTAATTGGGGCATGATCAGACCATGTTATCAGTTTGATCTCAGTGTTGGCCACTTTGGGAAGGGAAGTCGAGGGAATTAGGAATCGATCAATTTGTGAATAACTATTGTGGGCCGTAGAATGGCAAGTGAAGTCACGTTCCGTAGGGTGGTGTACTCTCCAGGGATCCACAAAATTATTGGACAATTATGGTTTATTAAAGATGGGAGGTCAACGTATGCCTCGTTTCCACTGAGCGGATCGGTTTGGGTCGGTACAGTTTGGAAGGTTTAGAATGGACCAGCCCATTCTGGTGAGTGTTTCCACTGCAAGTCAGACCTTCAGGGGCCATGCAGGGTTTAGAAAAAATGCTCTTCCTGTCCACCAATCAATGGCCATTTCCTATGGCCCTACATCTGAAGCAGGACCCTGGATGGATCGGTATGGTTCGCGTGTATGGACTACTTTCATAATGGAAACACCCAAAATAGCGAACCGTACCGAACCGAACCGATCCGCTCAGTGGAAACGAGGCATTAAATCTCCTTGTTTCTTTGTGTAATGCTAATTTGCCAGATGTGGATGAATCTAGTACACTATCTAGTAAAAAGTTGTCACCCCCAGCGATTCCGTTTTATATTTTTATATAGCTCAAAAGGCTTTTGTGATTTATATTTTGCACCATTTAGGGTTAATTCTGTAAATTACTCAATGGTCAATTAGGCTAGCCCTATTTAACAACCCATATGGTTAACACCAGGTTTTGATTAAATGTTTGTAAGGGTTTATAAGGCAACAACCCCCCACCTGCACATTGTCTTTCCCGTTAATTTACCTTCACGGTTTGTAGTGACAAGCATCCAGTATGCATTCAGCAAGAAGGTCTTTTGCGAAGTTCCTGACCCCCATCCGTGATCATCTTTATAGAGGCTCAACGCAAGTTTGTTCATCTTCTATCTACATGCTGCACAGTGCACTGTGGCACCTTGTTTTTTGAGCTATTATCCATCCTTTACTTTCCGCAGCTATACCTCAGTCTTTGCCCCTCCTCTCAGGTCAGGTATGTCCCGCTTTGGTGTATTAGCAGTACACCAATATTTATTGTTTATGCTTGGTGCCCTTTATTTTAAAATATATTTTCCACTTTTAGAGGGATATACATACAGTATCTACCATTGTTTGCTGCTAGTGTCTTATGTTTTATATATCCTCTTTCTTTCTGCTAGAAGACCCCACAGAGATTTGCAACATTTAGTTGTTCTGCCCTTTCTGTGCCTTCTGTAAACTTTCCATTTTGGGCTGCAACTTGCTGCTTCTATATTCATTGAAACTGTTGCAGTTTTCCCCATTTTGGGAAGCTTTTGTTACTACATTTGTAAGCAATTGATACTTTTGTAATTGCTGTTACATGCAGTTATTAATAATCTGGCTGTTAGAATTTTGGTTAGCAAATATTTAATAGTTTATAACAAATGGCTGGCCTGCTCCATCCCCTGATGTTATAAGATCACCAGATGAAGTGTGTTCTTTAATAAAGAAGCGCAACAACACCAGTATGTCAGTATTAAAATCAATATATTTCACACCAAGAAAATCAGGTAGTTAAGGTGGCATTGCTAAATTCTATTACACAACAAAAAACATAACTAGTGTTGGCGCGTCCATAAGGCAGGACTCGATCTCCAACTTCTGTCCAGGTCGTGCAACTCAACCACCAGGGAAAGGCTGAGGGGGAGGGGGGGGGGGGAGGAGGAGGGGAATACATTTAATTTTTTTTTTTTAATCATGTATTATTTTTTTCAGCAACCCCTACAGCCCCCACCCCCTCCTTTACACCCCATAACTCCACTACAGCACCCATTCCCCTTACTTATACCCCACTACAGCCCCTTTCTCATATTGCCATAAACCTACTTCAGCCCCTAAGCTCCCCACTACATTTCACATTTACTTTTGGCCCGGGATCTCTCAGGATATTAGGCGGTATTGCCAGAGGTGATACTTGCCATAAAGTGGGTATCACCTCTGGCAATACCGCAAGGCTAAACTCCACCCTCTTTCCGTTATTGAGGAACTGTTTAGCAGGATAGTGTAAGACCTAGTGGGGCCCTTAGCTAAGCCTAGCCCCTCCAGCAAGAAATCTATCTTGACGGTGGTGGACTACGCAACCAGATACAGAAAAGGTCGCAGAAGCCCTGATGCAAATCTGCTCCTGCATGGGAATTCCCCGGGAGATCGTGTCGGATCAGAGCTCCCAATTTACCGCAGAGGTCACCCACCAACTCTGGAGGCTCTGCGGCATTAATGCCGATTATGAGCTCCCCTTACCACCCCCAAACCAAAGGCCTATGTAAACGGTTCAACGGAACATTGAAGCAAAAGCTCCGAACTTTCGTGGCCACCAGCCGAGACTGGAAGAGATTCCTGCCGCACCTCTCGTTTGCATACTGGGAGGTGCCCCAGGCATCCACAGGGTTCTCCTCGTTTGAGCTAATCTTCGGGAGGCTTGTGAGGGGGCCCCTAGACCTTATCCGGGAACACTGGGTTACTAGCCAAGATGGGAACCCCATAGTTCCATATGTACTGGAGTTCCGTGACCGTCTGGAGGAGTTGACTAGGTCCTTATGAACAAACCTCCAGGCAGCGAAGAGAGCCGCCAGCGCACATGGTACGATTGGGGAGC
Organism: Pelobates fuscus; assembly: GCF_036172605.1. Lineage (NCBI taxonomy): Eukaryota > Metazoa > Chordata > Amphibia > Anura > Pelobatidae > Pelobates > Pelobates fuscus. The sequence continues at coordinate 256,162,432 of NC_086322.1, forward strand.
CAGGGACCATAGTTTTTAGGTAGGACAGAATGTTTTAATCTTAAAACCTGTCCGTAATGACAAGCTATAGGCAGCCTGGCAGGGCCCATACCAAGTGGTGGAGCAGAAATGCGACACCACCTATGTGATCAGTCCTTGCTCTGGAGCGGGAGGGCGACGCATGCTCCATGTGAACATGCTGAAGCCCTACCATGAAAGAGTGGAGGAAGTGGCGGTGATCTACACCCCTGCCTCCGAAGATTTTGACAATCTTCCCCTACCAGACCTCCTAGGGGACGTGATCAGACAGGCAAGTTAGAGGAGGTCAAGTTGGGAGGATGGCTGAGCCCTCAGGAGCGTTCCAAGGTACTGCAGCTATTAGAGAAGAAGACAGCCACCTTCTCCAATGTACCCGGGTACACCCCTTTTGCTACTCACCAGGTAGCAACACCAGGTCAACTCCCAGTACGCCAACCCCCATACCGAATCCCTGAATCAGTACTGGAGAATATGGGGAAGGAGATCCACGAGATGCTCCAATTGGGGGTTATTTAGTCCTCTAACAGACCCTGGGCCTCTGCAGTAGTCCTAGTGCCAAAACGGGACGGTACAACCCTTTTCTGTATAGATTACTGGAGGTTAAATGAGTCATATGTGTTAGATGCCTATCCTATGCCTAGGATAGATGAGTTGCTAGACAGGATGGCTAGGGGCCAGTACTTTACTACAATGGTACCGGCAGATCCCCCTAGTCACTGAAGCCGTCCCTAAGTTGGCCTTTGTCACCCCATTCGGTCTAGTAAATGCCCCTGTTTAGTTGGATTGGGAGCTGCCAAAACACTTTCTCGTTCATACATACGCTTCTATGTTTGGATTGGGAACAGTACTGGGCCAAGTCGGACCTGATGATGGAGAACATCCTGTGATTTATATCAGTCGCAAGCTGTTACCCCAAAAAGTTAGCTACGCCGCAATCGAGATGGAATGCCTGGCCCTGGTGTGGGCCCTGAAAAAGTTACAGCCCTATTTATATGAACAGCCATTCTCCTTGCTCACGGATCCCAACCCGTTGGTATGGCTGAACCAGGAGACAACGCCAGGCTGCTGAGCTGGAGCCTTTTGACTTCACGATACACTACCACCACGGGAAGCAAAATGGAAAGGCTGACGGGTTGTCCAGACAGACATAACTTGAGGTGATCAGTGAGCTGTGTATGCCGACTTGTGGTGAAGGGGGAGATGTGAAACCCCATGCAAGGGGCAATGTAAAAAAAGCTGTGTGTGGCATGAATAAAACAAGTTGTACTTCCAGAACTGTGTGTCGTCCAGTTGCTGGGAAGGAGGTGCAATATCTACTTGGTGTTTTCTTGTTCCTGATTTTACTCTTCGGTGATCCAGCGGAGAGGAAGTCCCTGCTAGGACTAAGGTTTTCGCTACACCCCCCTTACCACAGCCATTAGCCCCCTACTATACCCCCTAGCTCCTTAATAACACACCACCACCCCATTACAATCCACTACCATTCTCCCTCCCGAGATTAGGTTCTGGATCTGCCCCTGCTCTGTCTGCCGGTGTCTATATGTCTCTATATGACTGTGTCGGTATGTCTCTGTATGACTGTGTCTGTATATCTCTGTAAGCCTTGTTCTGTATGCCTTGTTCTGTATATCTGTGTGACTATATGTCTGTGTATGCATGTCTTTGCATGCCTGTATGTATCTGTATGACTTTGTCCATATGTCTCTGTATGCCTTGTTCTGTGTGTCACTGTATGTCTGTGTCTTTATGTCTCTGTATGACTGTATGGTTGAGTCTGTATATCTCTTTATGACCATGTCTGTATTTCTCTATATGACAGTGTCTGCATGTCTGTGTGTGGCTGAATGTCTGCGTTTGTTTGATTGTGTCCCTGCATATCTCTGTGACTGTATTTATGTGGGGGGTGGACTAAAAACGGGCTGAGGGGAGAGACACACAGGAGAGAGCTGTGGCAAAGAAAGAGACAAGGGGGTTGTAAGACACACTAAAGGAGGGATACAATACACTAAAGGGGGTAAGAAATCTGTCTGTGTTACGAGACACAGGTGAAGAATCATTTTTTTTTTTTTTTAAATTTTGGGGGTGGGGGGAGAGTGGCAAAATGCATTTTCGCCTATGTAGCCAAAAATCCTTGCACCGGCCCTGTACATATAATAAAAAGAATAACTGTTAAACAATGGTTGGCAGATCACGATACTTACACTTTACACAGGCTGGCACGGCGCTGATTTAAACGCAGTAAGATTTGTGTCTCTAATATCGATGAGCAGTGGCAGGCTGATCTCAATGATTGACCTTGCTAAACAAAATGATGGTATTAAATATCCTAACTGATACTAACTCATAGATAGACTGTCAAAACATGCACGGCCATTGCTTTGAAGAATAAATCAGGAAAAAACGGTGCAGCCCTTTCAGAATAAATTTACATCGGGTCGTGTACCTCAAAAGTTGCAAACAGACAGAGGCAAAGAATTTCTGAACAATAGTGTAATATTATTGTTAAAAAACAATTGAGATTTGACACTTTATAACAAGTAATACGGTGAAGGAAGCTATTGTGGGACATTTTAATAGAACAATACAAACTAAAACGTTGCGCAATTTTACAGCACGCAATAGATTCTGCAGATGTTCTGGATGATCTAACCTATAACTAAAACCACACAGTACACATACCAATCCGGTGCGATCCTGCAGCGGTACAAAGGAAAACACATGCACCGCATGGAAGAACATTCACGGGGAATATTTTAAGCGTAAGAGGATTAAACTAGTGCTGAAAATCCGAGACCAAGTCAGGATATCAAAGTATAAAGAAATTTTTTAGCAAAGGTTATGAGCAGACATTCACTAACAAAATATTTGTAGTAGACTCAATAATTACCCTGGTATAAAATACCTCCAAATTACAATCGTGTTTATAGAATTGATAATGTTTTAAGGCCGAAAACCGACCAAGGGAAAATATTGTACTACCTTAAATGGTTAGGTTACCCAGCTGCATTCAATAGTTGGATTTGCAAAAGGAAATTACGCTAACCTCTAAATAACAACACAGCTATGGAAGATACAGCATTTTATGTAACACTGCCTAGTAACACTTCGTACGGAATATATCCTCAAAATGAAGTATCCAATTATACAACAAAACTATCCAAGTCGATTATCTTAAAGGGGGCATGGAAAGTGGATTTATCGGAAGCACAATATCCACACACATGGAATACTTTTGAAGCCTAACAGTTTAATATATCTGGGGTTACCAGGTGGCCGTATGAAATGGCTTAGTGTGAAATCAAGATATCATATTGACATTGAAGATCTGGTGATGGGTATTAATGAACAGATTACAAGTTCCAAATTTCCGCCGATGGATATAAAGCCAGAATAGAGATCGGTATCTATCCACAGTACGTTCATTGCCAGCTACAGATTGACGCACATTCTCGGTATTGATTATAATAATGAAAGGTTAAACATCACTGGGAGAATGTGTGTGGATAAAAAAAAGACAGTTTTTACACCCTATTAGTTCATACCAACATAATAGAACCACAGCGTGTACTGTTACGTACGGTAGAAATTACCGGCAGAAACAACAAAATTATAACCAACGGTGCATCAAAACTGATTACATGCCCGTCAGTAAATATCATTTTGATAACAATACAATCGAGATAAAGAACGAACAAAACAAAAAGTTTTATTCAAATAGGGGAAGTCTATCATTAAGTTACACCTTCGACCTCAGCGAGGAAGGTTTTATGTAAGAAAAACACAATGGTGGTAGTTAAAACCTATGCAGAACTGCATGTTTACCACATGGACTTCTAACCTACAATGCTAAATATACCTTTGAGCTAGCATGAAAGTATTCAGCATGCTCACAGGCAATTGTGTTTGTAACCAGGAAAATATATTCTTGGGACAGATCGCTAAGTTGGTCATTTTAGCGTTTGATGACAATGAAGCCTTTTCCGGTGCTTACGACAGAAACCCCTTTTTGTTTCAATCACATCACAATGTGAATTTTGCGGCTCTCTATCTAGATGGCGAGCAAATACTTGCAAAGCCATTTTCAACCTGATTTTAAACATTCTAATGCAGTGCATGAATGTATGTATTTTTATTACTGGCTCAGAAGAATTGTGGTGATTCTGGAATTATAATTAACAGATAAGAACTTGTAGATGGCTATACATTATTCGCTTTTGATCTATCCTAATCATGAATGCAGTAATAATTTTTCACTAATATGTAGCGGCAACCTAATGGCTGAAATATGCTTTTCGAAGGCCCTGGAACACACTGTACATTTACTTGTCTATGGACTGTTTGTAAACATTTGCTGAGCTTATCCATACATGTTGTAGCATAACATTTTTTTAAAAAGGAACTGTGGTGCTACAGCATTAGCCATTTCTCTGTGGCTGCTTTGCCAAACAACTGATAGGTGTGAACTGTTAACAGCTGCCATAGGATGAATGTCATAATCGTTCAAATACTTTATCATGTTTAGGCACAAAGCAGTCAGACATCAAATGAAGACGAGTTGCAGAGCTGTCTCACGGGCTCTGCACGAGGTTGTAAATTTTCTATATTTATAAGTGTTGTTTAAAAAATCTAAATGTTATTGTATAGTCATGTATGCAGAAATTAATTGTATTCTTTTAATTTAATGTAAATCCTTTTAAAAATGGTGTATTGGGGTGGACCTGACCAGCAAACTGAACGGCTGCATGGTGGAGGAGCTCCCGCCACAAAAGCTGTTTATAGGGACATGCTTGCTGATCTAATGCCTCAAAAAATACCCGGGTACGCTACCCGAGATGGAGGCAGCCTGGTGAACCTGCAGATACCAGACTCGAGCGTATCCCACCCCTGTGAACCTGTGACGGAGCTGGGGGGAGGCGGCCGCTCTCCTCGCCACTAAACCCTCCGGTTTAGGGGCGAGGAGAGCTGCCGCTTCCCCCCAGCTCCGTCACAGGTTCACAGGGGTGGGATACGCTCGAGTCTGGTATCTGCAGGTTCACCAGGCTGCCTCCATCTCGGGTAGCGTAACCCGGTATTTTTTGCACAATATCAACACACATGGAATACTTTTGAAGCCTAACAGTTTAATATATCTGGGGTTACCAGGTGGCCCTATGAAATGGCTTAGTGTAAAATCAGGATATCATATCAGGATATCAATATCCACACACATGGAAGTACCGAGGCACTGCATACCCGCTCCCCCCCCCCTCGGGACCGGCGGGGGTGATCCCGGTCCACCCCACCCAGGCAACAGGTCAAGACAAGCTTAGGCAACGGAACCTCACAGGCAACCCCGTGCTACACAGGCCTACATAATGGCTGACGCCATGTGTGGCCAAATCTACCATACTCTAACAAAGCTGGAAGCTATATTCGATGCCTTCTGGGCGAACCTGGCAAGCAGAGAACGGCAGCCCAAAGCACCGGTACACCCACCCAGCGAAAAACCCACACGTACCTGCCACAGCCTCGATGACTCCCACCCGACAGGAGCTAAAAGATGGCGCCGACGGCGGAGACCTCTCCCGCATGCACACAAACAGACAAGACCGCGCCGCACAGCAATGCCGGACCGAGGGAGCCTGCAGGGTCCCCCTAAACCCTACATGAAACCGAGAACTGCAAAGCAATTAAAGACAGGCAAGCTCCCCTCACAGCACCGAGCCCAGACACTGACATGGAGAGCCCCAAAGTCACGGTCAGAGACACTGTTTACCTGCAACGTCAACGCAGGCCCCCAAAGTGACAGGCGGAAGGGACAGCCACTGTAACCAACAAAGCCACACCTTGCTATGCCCCAGCAGGACTTCCAAGCATCCCTGACACCCTTCCCTACGATGGGTATGGGCTGAAAGAGAACCCACAAGTTGGGAAAAGTAGAGGTCGAGGTCTGGAGCTTCTGACACAATGGAAGCTAACTAAACCATACTGTAACCTCCTAAACCGGGACTAACTAATAACATGGAACTCTAACGTAGGACTCACTGCTTGATCTTTTTACCTTGTTTCTGTTCTTTGACTATGCTTTTTATTTACGTTCTGCTTACCACTCTCATAATAGCCTTCCAATAACTGTATAAGGCCTTAACACAAGCATCAGCTAAGATCCCAGACTGCCTGTCACCTGCTAATTTAACGATGACAAGCCCACCTGCCTGGCACTATCCCTGTTTATCTCGCCTGCACTACACTCAAGCCACATAGTCATATACCATATCTCAGCACACGCATACCCGCACATAACGGAGCACCACATATCGTTTGCCTTCCCATGTAGTAAAACATACGGGATATGCATGATTGAACTAAGCCCAAGCTACTTTAACCATAATATGTGCGACGGTCTCAAATGTACATTAACCTTACTATAAAAATGTGCCAACTAAGCGAAATGAAACACAGCAATTGCTTTAATTGTATAAACCCTCATGTGACATGTTTCAATGTGAATTATGCATGTTACTGCATCTGTTATTGTCACAATGCAGAACGACCTGTTAACTTGCACACAATAAAATAAAGAATAAAAAAAAAATGGTTTATTATCTGACAGACACTGCAACCTACTTCCACGTAGATCATTAAAATTAGTTGTGTATTTATATATTGGAGGGGAAAGGAAAGTCAGCTGCTGCAAAGGACAATTTAACATAGGAACCTGGAATGTTAGAACTATGAACCAAGGCAAATTGGATGTGATCAAACATGAGATGACAAGGTTAAACATCGAAATCCTGGGAATTCGTGAACTCAAATGGACTGGAATGGGACATTTCACATCAGACAACCATCACATCTTCTACTGTTGTTCAAGAATCCCGCAGAGAAATGGAGTAGCCATCATAGTAAATCATCGGGTGGGCAAAGCAGTGCTCGGCTACAACCCAATAAATGACAGTATGATTTCAATTTGAATTAAAGTCAAGCCATTTAACATAACAGTGATCCAAGTTAATGCTCCAACCATGGATGCTGAAGAGGCTGAAATTGTCCAATTCTATGACGATATTCAACAGATGATAGATATAACACCAAGAAAAGATGTTACTATCCTCATAGGTGTCAGTGGTGGAGGTCCGGTGGCCGGGGCCCAGTATGCCTGATCTTGATAGTAGGAGTCACTGTGTGGAAATGGATTATGAGGACCTGGTGCAGGGTAACCACACGCCCCCTGGTGTTGAGCACCAGCATTTGTGCGGCCACATACCAGGGTCCTGATGCAGCTTCTGCGGATCCCAGGTGCCAGATGACAATATGCAGACCTCCCAGGATCTGAATAGGGAGGCTCTGCAGCACATATGTATCCAGTACTAGAAAAAAGACAAGACTAGAACAGGCACCAAAGAAGATAGCAAGACAAGACTAGAAGAACACAGAACCAGAGAAGGACAGAAAGCAGAACCCAGAACATGTACACAATACAATAGGGAAACCATGAACAGGACATGGACAGGGCAGGGCAGGACAGGACAGGACTGTACATGATCTGGGAATACAAAACAAATAAAACAAAACAAGAGATACAAGGCAAAACAAGAGGAGACATAACTAAGTACTAATATGTGCAATTCACATTGGAGATTTAGACATACATAAATGGCCAAGATGTATGCAGCCCACCACTGCGCCAAAGTACTCCAATTACGGTGGGTCCTAAATGCCTAGATATGCATGACTAAATAAACAATAATAAAACACACACAGTACTTACCTTGCTGCACAATGTTAAAAAGAATAAGATCATGGCAAACAGCAATCTCAGTTCCTGGCAAATAGATGGGGAAGAAGTGGAGGCAGTGACCGATTTTATATTCCTGGGATCCAAGATCTCTTCAGATGGTGACTGTAGTCATGAAATTAAAAGATGTTTGCTTCTGGGGAGGAACGCTATGGCAAGCTTGGACAAGCTGGTAAAAATTAAAGATATTTCACTATCAACAAAGGTCCGCAAAGTCAGAACTATGGTATTCCTAGTAGTAACATATGGATGTGAGAGCTGGACTATAAAGAAGGCTGAGCGTTGTAGAATTGATGCTTTTGAACTGTAGTGTTGGCCAAAACTGCTTAGAATCCCTTGGATTGCAAGAAGATCCAATAAATCCGTACTACAGGAAATCAAGACAAACTGTTCCCTGGAAGCTATGATCATAAGGCTGAAGCTCAAATATTTTGGCCATATAATGAAAAGGCAGGATTCTCTAGAAAAGACTCTGATGCTGGGAAAGATTGAATGCACACGAAGACGTAGATGGATTGATGAGGTCACTGAAGCCACGAACATGAGGGGCAGTGACTGACAGATATATCTGGCGTGCTATGGTCCATATGGTCACGGAGAGTTGGACACGACTGAACGACTAAACACACACACATTTATATATTGTTAGACAAAATTTACACAGGGTTATGTAGTTGTATTTGGTATATGTATGTGATAATTAAATGTATGTTTTATTTTAGAAACCCCCATACTGTGTACAAAAAAATCAACAATTTCTAATGCATATAAAGCATTACCAACTTACTGTTTGCTAAGCGCCATCATGAGTGCAAATTCTGGAGAATGAAGGGATTGCAACCCGCAAATATTAAAACAGAGTGAGTATACATTTGGGTTCTTTGTTCATTTGTTTATTTATTTCATAAATAAGGTATATATATATATGTGGCTGTTTTTGTACCTATTTGTTTATAGGTATATTAAAATATTATTTTATTTTTGTTGTCTATAGCATGGCTGTTCTAGAGATATTCAGGACCAACGTGACAACATACGTGACGACGAACAACCATCTACATCTTCCACAGGGGTTTTAGGACAGCGATAATTTAGTGGGACATCAATAACAAATGCTCCTCCACAAATACAGTCACTAATCACATTACCACACAGTGCACAGACTAAGCCAGCTGTCATACCACCAGTAACTGTATCAGGGTGTCGAGATTTCAATGTAGCATCAAATGTATCTGTGAAACATTCCTTTGCCCATGTAAATGTACCAACACAACCAAGAAAAGTAGATCTGTTTTCATAACGGAAGCCGACATCAAGGACAAAAACTTATATACAGGGACCACATCATTGACCTCCAGACCAATCAAAACAAAAACTCACTGCTTGATAATCCAAAATGTTTCTTGTGGTGCATGCGTTTCATACCTTTATGGTTTGAAGTTAAAGATGTTGTTCAACGCACAAGAACTAAAATATGCAAAATATTGAATGCTGATGTTCTGTTACAGCACAGCAGACCTCTTAATCTAAACTTTACATTAAATGACGCAAGTCGACCACTTAGAATTGGGCATGCATTGTTATACCTTGATGGACATGACAGCACATCCAGTATAAGTGGTGCCACACCAAACAGTATATTACCCCATAACAATGTTTGTGATTTATTACCATGGTTTATTAAGGAGTTTGGTTTTTGGGTAACTTTAAGAGATTTATTGTTTCTGTGATTAATGAGTTTCGTAAAAATTGCCAATTTTTACTGATGACGAAGTTAGACAACACGCTTTTTTTTAGACCGTTTAGAAATATTTGACCATGCTACCGAGGACTTTTCACTCAGGACTAAATTTGTTGAAACCCACGTGACTAGCCATGGTTGGTCAGGGTTTATTACCCCAAGGATAAATATGAGGCAGACAGAGACATATAGCTGAGTGTTGTGATAAAATCGTAAAAAGTGCCGTAAGTACACTGAGAGGTGTATTACATTATGCAGTGTCTAGGCAACAGCGTAGAACACCTGTGATACTTCCACCTGAGAATGGCGTAGACACGCCTGGTACCACTGTGACACCCGACACATATGATACTGAAATAGTCGTATCGCCTACAGAGCATTCCCCAGGTACATCAATGCAGTCCTAGTTCTGAGAATATTGGTGATGAGAATATCCTGATGTGAATATCCTGATGCTGAGAATATCCTGATGTGCAGAACCCCAATGATGTGCTAGAGGCCCCTGTATTTTTGGGGCATGTTGAACAACACCGCAGAGATATTAACAATTTTAATGCCATTGAATTTAATGAACATTTTTGGTTTGTAAATTTCTGTGTATGTGTGCATGGCTATGTACAGATTCAAGTTTTTACCGGAGGACACCATAGCTATTTTACCCTCTGACAATTAACATAAAAGTCAAAAACATTTTTGAACACAATCTGTATAGTGGTTAATGCATGGTGCACACTAGGATGGGGTAACCATTCAGCACAGTCTACATGGCGGTGAACGGGCTGTTGGCAACTATATTTTTTGGATGGGTATGCTCTGATTAATGGCCAGCCTACAGCTTTTAATTTCCAGAGGTGTTTCTACCAAGGGTACCAGGTTTGTTATAATGGGAAAGCTTTTAACACGGTTACAAAAACTACCTACCCAATTTAAAGCAAAATAATGCATTCTCACAGCTGTTGGAGCCTCGCGTTGTGCTTTACGCGGACCGCACAAACACTATCAAATTGTACCACAAAGCAACCCCAGGTGAAATCACACACTATTAGGATTTTACCAGTCTATATCCCTACTTCAACAAAACAAAATTATATCCCACTGGTATTCATTTATGATAATTTCCAGTCTTTTGATCACTATTTTGGCATTGCTTAATTAAAAGATTACCCACGTTCTGCCTGTGAAAATGCATGGCAAACGTATGTTTCCATTATATCGCACATGTACAGCTAATAACCAAACTAAACATTGCGAACATAATGAGGAGGATCAACCTTTGATAGGAACTTGGTGCACCTTTGAAATACAGCAAACCCTGATTAGGGCTACAAACCCATCGTAGGGCCAACTCTTCATCCACAGCCAAATTAATGACTGGTTTGGCAAACTTGCTACATTTTAGAAACAGCTTCATGCGAACTGGTGCAAACCTGCTGATTCCCACCACTGTGTTAACGTCTGTCAAACCTTAAACCCTCTTTACCTTAACCACTTCTAACATTATCTTTAACCATGCATGCATTTAAGACAGCTGCATACACTCACACACACACACACACATATATATAGTCCATTCACCTGCACTCCAGATTGTATACTATATCAGGCCCGATGCTGGTCTGCAAAATTCTAAAGAACCTTGAAAAAGATAGCACTTAAGGGACCTAAAAGTAAAGTAAAAATAAAACTTAACTTGTATTCAATAGATGCTTGCCAAAAAATATCGACAATTCAGTTTACACATAAACTTTCTTCAGATCCTGAAACAAATCGCTAGACCAGTCCTTGATAAGCAATACGTTTGGGCGACTTGGGTTTTCCAAGTCTAAGTTCTTACTGAGTGGCTGCCCAACTCCTTCAAATATGAGTTTGACATTGAGGCAGGGTAGGTGACTGGATTTGGACACAGAACCTCTTATTCCCTGACCATATTGAGTTATTTTTTATTTTTTTATGGCTTCCTAAAACAGTTTGTCTTTTTCCCCATGGTGTATCCTTACCTTGCTTTGCTCACCTACAAATGGATTGCCAGCTTACAAAGACTTAAGGATTTAGAGTAGAACCTCACCAACTCCCTATAACTTCTTTAGATTTGACTAACTTTGCAGTTACACCCTGCAGGTTTATATATGCTCTGCTGCTTCAAGAGATTTGACACGCTTTAATTCTCTCTGCTTGCAGGTATCATATCTTAAGGGCCTGACTTCCATGCTCAGTACTTATTTGACCTCTATTCTTGACTGAAAGGTCCTCCTTTGTATAAGGAGATGGGAAAACAAGTTTGAGGAAGGTATTACTAATGAGGACTATGTGGGAACATAATGCTAAAACTTCAGTCTGTAACTTTACAGGAACAGGGGATTAAAATTATACTTTGCTGCTTTGCGAATCCAGTAACACTACAACATATGGGATAAAATTGTGGTGGAGACTGTGTGATTTAAAGAGAATGTATGTTCGCATGTGGTAGCCCTAACCCCCTTCCAGGCATCACATGTCACAACCTCTTCCTTTAGATCCTTGGACCTTTCTCCTCTTCAAACTTATTGATACTCATTGAGTCGCTCATACTGAGAAAGTCAATTACTGTTTAAGATTGCCCCCTCACTGCCTGCAGAGCTCTTGCAGAAAGCTGGTTGCATATTGTTTCCCCACTACCCTGTACACTGTCAACCTAAAAATTAAAGATAATATGCAGATGGACCATGGTGCAATTACACCACTCTTTATCTGCATTTTATAAAGTATGGACCCCCTGGCTGGTATATTCATTGATTGGTCATTATTTACTGTCAATAAATAAATGTTTACCGTCTGGCCTTCTACAGGTCTCCTTTACCAACTCAACTTTTCATTCCTCTTCTCTTCATTTTTTCTCTAGTGCTTATAGAAACATAGAATGTGACGGCAAATAAGAACCATTCGGCCCATCTAGTCTGCCCAATTTTCTAAATACTCTCATTAGTCCCTGGCTTTATCATATAGCTAGGATAGCCTTATGCCTATTTCACGCATGCTTAAACTCCTTCACTGTGTTAACATCTACCACCTCAGCTGGAAGGCTATTCCATGCATCCAGTACCCTCTCTGTAAAGTAATACTTCCTGGTATTATTTTTAAACATTTGCCCCACTAATTAAAACTAGACTTTGTCCTCTTGTTGTAGTAGTTTTTCTTCTTCTAAATATAGTCTCCTCCTTTACTGTATTGATTCCCTTTATGTATTTAAATGTTTCTGTCATATCAACCTTTCCTTGTAAGTTTTATCCTGTAATCCATGAACCAGTTTAGAAGCCCTTCTCTGAACTCTCTCCAAGTATCAATATCCTTCTGGAGATGTGATACAATACTCCAAGTGAGGTCTCACCAATACAATAGCATGAGCACTTCCCTCTTTCTACTGCTAATACTGCTCTCCCTATACAACCAATCATTCTGCTAGCATTTCCTGCTGCTCTTTTACATTGTCTGCCTACCTGAAGTCATCTGAAATAATTACCCTTGAATCCCTTTCCTCAGATGTTGAGGTTAGGACTCTATCAAATATTCTATACTCTGCCCTTGGGTTTTTACGTCCAAGATGCATTACCTTGCACTTATCCACATTAAATTTCAGTTTCCACAGCTCTGACCATCTTTCTGGTTTACCTAAATCATTTGCCATTTGGCTTATCCCTCATGGAACATCAACTCTGTTACATATCTTAGTATCATCAGCAAAAATACACACCTTACCATCAAGACCTGCAATATCACTAATAAAAATACTAAAGAGAATGGGTCCAAGTACAGATCCATGAGGTACTCCACTGGTAACAAGACCATGCTTCGAATGTACTCCATTGACTACAACCCTCTGTTGCCTGTCACTCAGCCACTGCCTAACCCATTTAACAATATTGGAATCCAAACTTAAATATGGCAGTTTGTTGATAAGCCTACTATGTGCAACAGTGTCAAAAGCCGTACTGAAATCTAGGTAAGCAAAGTCTACTTCACCACCCTGATCTATTATTTTAGTTATCCATTGGTAGATAGGTTTCGCATCCCATTGACACACTAAAATGCTTGGGGGGGCTGGGCACACTAAATGCTTGCGGGGGTGGGCACACCCAAGTCACTGTACCTGAGGTAAGATGGCAGTATAAGTAGTTGAGAGTCAAATATGGTTAGAATGATTGACCCATTTCATTACGAGGAGGCAGATGGACACATGCAAGCACATGTAGTCCATTATTCAATATATATCCAAAGCTAATGGCATGTACAAACAAGATGCCAGGACACAGAAGGATCATCAGAGCCACAATGATGCAACCACGTCCTTTTGAAAGTGACGTTGTACAAATTTACCTCCACAGCAACTGAATACAGAAGTGATGACCAGCTGACTGTGGTTGAATTGACATGGCTGCGTAATTTTTTCGGAGTGTACTTGGTTTTTTACTTAAGTTTCTAGATGAACAGTAGAATCTTGATGCATAGGCATCAAAGTTAAAAGGTAGTCTTACAGAAGGTGGGGGAGGGCTTGTGTAAGACCACCACATGGCTCTGGACTGGAGTCACTGGTAAAAGTCCTCTATAGAAGTGTGTACCAGCCTACATAAATTTCTACATTTTATTCTAACAAATATATTAAAATAATATGAGATGCAATCCCCTTAAAAATGTTACCAAAGGGGGCGGAGCCAAGCAGTCAAGCAGCCCCGTCTGGCACGTGTTCAGCGCGTGCTACCACGTCTGGGGACAAAAAAATGGGGGAATATACCCAACCGTAGACACCCACAAGCCGCAGACCAAAATACCGGGAACCGGGTGAGGCTGCTGAATCGACCGGTGCCTCTCTCGAGCCCCTGCAGTACCGCTCGGACACACCGAGGCTTGCGGCCTACTTGTGAATGTGCCTTGAAGAGACGGCCGCTCTCCAGGCAAAACGGCAGAGACTGAGACCCAGGCGATACACCTCCCCCTCCTCGCCCTGCCCCCAGGACCAGCGGGGGTCATCCCGGTCCACGCATAGCAGCCACACTCACCCTGCTGACAAAGAACCGCTGACACCGCGCTAGACAGAGGAGCAACCCCATCACTCAAAATGGCGGGCGCACCCTCCCCACTTGGCGAACAAGACGGATGTGCGGCAGTAGACCTCATGCTACAGCACCGAAACAAATTCTTTGCCAAGCTATGGCAGAAGCTAGAGGTATGTGTAGAGACTGCGTAAGGGGGTTGGAGGGGCAATCGGAGGCACGCACGAGATGGGGTGCAAGAGGCCCCGTCTGGCACAATCACTCACCAAGCACTCCAACCATTCAAAATCAGCCCACCCAGGCAGCGAGCCGGCAGGGTCTCTCACCCAAAGCAACCCACACAGAAACAGAAGCCCAGACTCTGCAACCGAACCCATGCTTCAGCACAACCCCTTAGAGGCAGCCAGGCCCGCGTACGCCTAAAGAACAGTTGGAGGACACCCACACAGCGAGACATGCTGCGTACACCGCGACAAACCTGGGTTCCCACTCCCGAAGTTGGACGCAGCCGGCCCAACAGAGCCAGGCGAAAAGTGAGCATGCATGCCTGGAGGTGGCGGGGCATCCCCACGGGGCGCAGACACGAGCACACAAACCCCCCACTGGAAAAATCACACAATGCCTGCCTCCCGGAACTCTGGAGTTAGAGGGGAGACCGGAGGTGCAACACCATGATTTACGACATCAGGACAGTGGGCTGCTAAACCACCCCAGCAAAAACAGCACAGCAGCTGCAAGCGGGAATTGGGTGACCGTGGAACTGCCTCTGCACCCTGAGACACACTCCGATAGCTGCACACCCACATGTCTCAGAGAAACTCATATATTGAATAAAATATAGCAAATACTAAGGGAGAAAAAAAGACATATAAAATCCCTATGAAAAAAGAGTAACCCATTCATAAAACTTAGCTTTTATTAAAACATTCTAATAAATCATAATAAAAGTTTTTAAATATAGGAAAAACAAAAAAAAAAATCACTGTTTAGATGTATGACTTAATCATCACCAACACTCACATGTTAAGTATAAGATCTAATATACATCGATAGAATGGTGAACAGGAGGTACCAAATCAAGTCAAACCGCAAGATCTAGTTATAATGTGACAAAGACATTTAATAACAAATAGATAATGTGTATGCAAATGCCTATAAGAGTATGTGTAATATCAGAGAAGTGAAACACTCCAAAGGCAAAGAGGGGAGACAGGTATGTTGGACTGTGCAGTATAGTTGGTCATAAATGACCAAATAAAGATAGATAGAGAGAAATCTAGAATATAGACCAGGACACTAACTATACTCGCGTGCCTTCAAGTGCACCCCTTAAAAAAAAGACTAGCCTCCCACCAGATCTATACTAAAAAGACAGAACTTAAAAGTAGGAAGGCTAAATAGTTGATATAAGCTATACCCTGATTCCTCAGTAAGGAAAAAATTCATAGTTATCTTTCAATGCGTATGCTGTAAATATCTCTATGAATTATCTCATGCTGCAGCATTGTCCCTTATAGTATGAACATCAAAACACATGAACCATCCATGGAAAGAAGAAAGAAGACTGTTAAGCATGATTTTTTTGTTTACAGGTATTCAAATGATTGGGTCTTCCTTCACTATTATTAGGACGGGGGGGTCAGCATGTTTTTTATGAGGAGGGGGTGGCTAGGGGTTAAGCTGCTTGATTTGCTGGAGAGTGAGCATCTCAGAGCATTTAGCAGTGTTTCAGGGCCCTGGAGCCCTCAGACTACAGGCACCATACCACTTATGTCACTTTGAGGGGATTATGGTGCCTACAGTGTTCCATTAATAAGTTCCAGGACTGTATAACCCTATATTCTGTTAAGAAAATAAATGCACTGTTTATCAAACAACTATCCAAAGTGTACTCACACTGCAGTGTAACAACATGTCCACCCTAGACCCACCTGGAGCTACAGATGAATTGTACTGGAAGAACATCTGGTAGAAAGAAGCACAGCATACTACCAAAGCTCATTGGCTGCTTCCAGAACAAGAACCAGTCTCGATCACAGTAGGAGATATTCAAAAACAAGTAGCCCGTATGAAGAGTTGGTCAGCACCAGGACCTACTGGATGACATTTTTTTTACAAATGAACAATGCTGCATGAACGCCTAGCAGCACAAATTAACCACAAAAGAAAACAACACAATCTAACTGCTGACCAATTTCCTTCCTCTCAACAATCGAAAGGTCCTGTCAGAAATTAGCAGTCCTCAGAAGGGGAAACAACACAAGAGCCTCAAATCAACAGCTGCTGGTAGACCAAGCAAGTACACCGTAATTTCAAGACAAGACAGATCAATCTGTTCCCAGTCTTGATTGACTACAAGAAAACTTATGACACACACATGATAACTGGAATGATTGGCTGCATACAAAGTCAACAAGAGCCTTCATCATGAAATTGATGGGCAAGTGGAGAACTCTAGAAGCCACTCCCAGGACAATTATATATAAGTGAACATAAAATACAGCACAATTATATATAAGTGAACATAAAATACAGCATATACCAAGGTGATGCTCTATCCCCAATGCGGTTCTGCATGGACCACAACCCTCTCAGCCAGATCATCATGGAGAGTAGATACAGATATAGGTTCAAGAGTGGAGCCAACACAAATCACCTACTCTACATGGACAACATCAAGCTGTATGCCAAAAACCAGTGGGACTTTGTCACGATACCTAGTGACGTAACATGCAGTGTGTATATGATAATAGATTATGCAACATGTACTGGTCCTTAGACTGTCCAAGTTAGACGTTGTTAGAAAAAGAATGGTTAGGCACAAGCTGAGTCAGGGAAGCCAAAGATCAGAAAAGCGAAAAACCAATAGCCGAGTCATAGGATAACAGAATGGAGAATAGTCAAGGAAAGCCGAGATCAATATACCTGGGGATACCACTAACACATGGTAACCATGAGGAAGAGCAAGAAAGACTGAAACTTCTAATTACCTCCAGAGAGTCAGACAGGTACTGAAGTCCCAGGTCAATGGTAAGCACATATCCATACCATCAACACAAACACACTCCCAGTCATCAGGTACCCATCTGGAATAATAACGAGGCCAAGAGAAGAGCTGGATACAAATGGATATCAAGCCCCAGAAACTATTCACCATGAATGGAGGATTCCATGAATGGAGGAAAATACAGAACCCACAGACTGTACACCACCTAGAAGGAAGGAGGTTGGACTTGATGAGTGTCAAGGCCACAGTTCTTAATAAATACAGAGAATCCACAAGTACATCACTACAATGTCTCCGAAAGAGGACTTGCTAAGGAAATGCTGGAGACAACAACAAATAGAAGATGCAGAAAAAGAGGAGGTTCCATGGCAAGACAACCTCTCCAGGGGGTGTACTATTGGTGTACAGTGGATGTTGCTCACACTACAAAATCCAAACAGTTGTTGGAAAAAGCAGGACTGACACTAATCCTAGCAGCTCAGGAATAGGCACTTAATATCAGTAAAAAGACTATCACACAAGACAGGATCCAAGGTGCAGACAGTGCAAAGTAGCCTCCAAGACAATCCAACAGATATTTGCAATGTAAACAATCACAATGAGAATACTCCCATCGGGATGCTCCAAACCAATAGGGCCAACTCTCAAACAATCCAACTGGATCAAAAACATGTCTGGCACACCCAATGGTTTCTTAACAACAGACAGGCAAGACTTGACAAAGGCACAGGATAGTGCCGAAACATTGTCTTTTCCTCTGAACTCCAAATAAAAGAGTGCCTGTTATTAACCATTGAGTGTGCCCAGATGTATGACCAGCGAGGCTGACAAGGCATTTGCCTTGGGTGGCACGATCAGGGGAGCCGCAAAAAAATTGTGTGAATATGTGCATCTGTTAGGGAGTGTGTATGTGTATCTCTTAATGAGTGTGTGTGTATGTGTATCTGTTAATGAGTGTACGTGTTTGTCAGTGAGAGTGTATGTATGTCTGTCAGTGTGTCTGTCTGTCACTGAGTGTGTGTGTGTGTCTGTTACGGAGAGTGTGTCTGTTGGTGTGTATGCGTGTCTGTCACTAAGAGTGTGTATCACAGTGAATGTGTATGTCTGTTAGCTAGTCTGCATGTCTGTTAGCTAGTGTATGTGTGTCTGGCAGTGAGTGTGTATGTGTCTATCATTGAGTATATGTGTGTGTCAGTGTGTGTGTGTCTGACATTGAGTGAGTGTGCATCTGTCAGTGAGTGTGTATGCATTTGTCAGTGAATGTGTATGTGTGTCTGTCGGTGTATGTGTCTGTCAGTGAGTGTCTGTGTGTGTGTGTAACTGAATGCTGGTTAAACAGTGTGTATGACAATGACTATAAATAGCTTGTTAGTTTTAAACAGATCATTTTAGAAGGTGGAGGGGCAGTGCCTGAGTTTTGTTATGCCTAAGGAGGCACAAAACCACAATACACCACTGCATATGACACAACTAAGATCCTGACTTCCAGACAGATAAGCAGGTATTTAAAATAAATTAGGTCCAGGCACTCAGATTTGCTGCAGGAAGGTAGGTTTATTGGAACAAAAAGTGCAACCTTCGGCCTACAGAGAGGCCTTTATCAAGCAGGTATTGGCCAATCAGCCACATATGGTGGTAGACAAGGAACAGAAGACTGCAGTGGTTGTGGGTGTGGCAATACCCAGCCATAATATCAAAAAGGAAAACATGAGAAGGTGGACACGTACCAATGACTGAAAGAAGAGCTAGAAAGCAAAGGTGGTAGTAGTCCCAGTTGTGACAGGACATATCGTTAGGTGCTTTGCTAAGAGAGACTTACAGCAGAGGTGATCTGACTGGGATTTAAAGCAGTGACATTTCCACTTGTAACGGATCACCTGGCACCCTGACTTGGTACCTCCATTGAAGGATGCTCCTAGCGCTTCCTGAGGGCTCCAAGCACTCTAGCCGACACCATAACCACAGTAGACTCCTTCAGAGAGCAAGACAGGAACAAGCTCTTACAAGAGCTTAGTATTGATATAGCAAGAGAGTTTGACTAGCATACCAGTCCCCCAGTAAGAGACGGCACTCCAAATTGAGGGTGTTGTAGAACTGAAGTTTTAATGAAACACTCTGCTTTTATGCACATTTTACACACATAGTACTGCCCACAGGTTTTTGAAGAACAACCAATCTAACACATAACATATAGTAAAACACTCCCATTCATTCCCACAAAATCCTCCCCTCTGCCTGTGATACAATTATCTCAACACAATAGATTAACTTAATTATCACAGGCAGAAAATATACAGTTTTTACACAATATTAATAACTTTCAAAATATATATGCCATTGACATAAAACATACATTTTCAGAATCCGCATACTCGAAATATAAATATATATCCTTTGTGACCCACCGCAAGCACATTTTCCTGCCCAAAACAGTTCCATAGATTTGGGCTGTGCGGTCGGTCTATTTTATACTGAAAAAATTAATCGCCGAACGGGACTTAGTCTCCAGCCGCAGAGTCGAAGTGGAGAAGAAGGTACGGGTCAGCGGTGTTCGTGCAATTGGGTAGCCAAAAACAGTTCCATAGATTTGGCTGCACGCACTGCTGACCGCGTTCGAATGAATAAAGATGGCCGCCGCCTCGTGTTCGTTTGTACGAACAGCGGCCAGCCAGCCTGGGAGGTAAATTGCCTGCACACTTCCAGTTCTGGGTGGTCCGCCTGTACAGTACTTAGTTCAGTAAGCCCCATTTACTGAACCAAGTGGGAAAAGGGCACAAATAAAGTATTTTAGGGGACTGGGGACACAGTCTTAAAGGGGCTTTGTTCCCAAAAGTCACAGTATGTCCCCAGATGGTTCTTAAAGGGCCAGCACTAGCGCAATACAAATCCAATATGCCCAAGTAAGTTTCTTAAAGGGCCATGTACCCCAGGGCCATACTCATGAGGCAGGAGGCGGGCAAGCAGGCCCCTCTAAAAACTCATGGCAAACTCCCTTCAATGGGTGAGTTTGCCACACCACTGAGCTAACCAGTGTGTGTGTGTGTGTGTGTGTGTATATATATAAATACATATATATATATATACACTGCTCAAAAAAATAAAGGGAACACTTAAACAACACAATGTAACTCCAAGTCAATCACACATCTGTGATCTCAAACTGTCCACTTAGGAAGCAACACTGAGTGACGATCAATTTCACATGCTGTTGTGCAAATGGGATAGACAACAGGTGGAAATTATAGGCAATTAGCAAGACACCCCCAATAAAGGAGTTGTTCTGCAGGTGGTGACCACAGACCACTTCTCAGTTCCTATGCTTCCTGGCTGATATTTTGGTCACTTTTGAATGCTGGCGGTGCTTTCACTCTAGTGGTAGCATGAGACGGAGTCTACAACCCACACAAGTGGCTCAGGTAGTGCAGCTCATCCAGGATGGCACATCAATGCGTGCTGTGGCAAGAAGGTTTGCTGTGTCTGTCAGCGTAGTGTCCAGAGCATGGAGGCGCTGCCAGGAGACAGGCCAGTAAATCAGGAGATGTGGAGGAGGCCGTAGGAGGGCAACAACCCAGCAGCAGGACCTCTACCTCCGCCTTTGTGCAAGGAGGAACTGGAGGAGCACTGCCAGAGCCCTGCAAAATGACCTCCAGCAGGCCACAATTGTGCATGTGTCTGCTCAAACGGTCAGAAACAGACTCCATGAGGGTGGTATGATGGCCCGACGTCCACAAGTGGGAGTTGTGATTACAGCCCAACACCGTGCAGGACGTTTGGCATTTGCCAGAGAACACCAAGATTGGCAAATTCGCCACTGGCACACTGTGCTCTTCACAGATGAAAGCAGGTTCCCACTGAGCACATGTGACAGACGTGACAGAGTCTGGATACACCGTGGAGAACATTCTGCTGCCTGCAACATCCTCCAGCATGACCAGTTTGGCAGTGGGTCAGTAATGGTGTGGGGTGGTATTTCTTTGGGGGGCCGCACAGCCCTCCATCTGCTCGCCAGAGGTAGCCTGACTGCCATTAGGTACCGAGATGAGATCCTCAGACCCCTTGTGAGACCATATGCTGGTGTGGTTGGCCCTGGGTTACTCCTAATGCAAGACAATGCTAGACCTCATGTGGCTGGAGTGTGTCAGCAGTTCCTGCAAAACAAAGGCATTGATGCTATGGACTGGCCCGCCCGTTCCCCAGACCTGAATCCAACTGAGCACATCTGGGACATCATGTCTCGCTCCATCCACCAACGTCACGTTGCACCACAGACTGTCCAGGAGTTGGCAGATGCTTTAGTCCAGGTCTGGGAGGAGATCCCTCAGGAGACCATCCGCCACCTCATCAGGAGCATGCACAGGCGTTGTAGGGAGGTCATACAGGCACGTGGAGGTCACACACTCTACTGAGACTCATTTTGACTTGTTTTAAGGACATTACATCAAAGTTGGATCAGCCTGTAGTGTGTTTTTCCACTTGAATTTTTAGTGTGGCTCCAAATCCAGACCTCCATGGACAACACCTTGTCCTGATGAAAGTTTCCATGTGGAACTGGAATGTTGACATTTTTCTACACTTTTTCAAGTAAAGGAGTTATTTGTGAATTACCTGTGAGTGCTGATTTTCCTGTTCTATATGTAAAGAGCAATAGAGCACCGGGTCAGAAGTCAGTGAGTAGGAGTGCAAGGTATTTATATATATATATATATATATATATATATATATATATATATATATGTGTGTGAAACAAGGGGGTGTGGCTGCACTCACCTGAACATGCATAAATGGAGCGCTGCTGGGGGCCAAATTATACAATACACAAGATCCAGCGCACTCACCTATCCACTAAACAGCAACTTCAATGTTCAAAGATTTTATTATTTTTTTTTAAACACCTAATCTAGGCAAAAATAATGGGGGTTTAGTTACATTATATGATCATACATTGCATAAGCCTGCCACAACATCAATGTACCCCATCTTTGGCAGGTCCTACTCTAACAGTTCAAACAATACTTCTATAAAATTGATTTTAACTGTCCAAATAAAGCATTCAAAATATGCAGCAATATATATATATATATATATATACATACCCTATATATCAACTCAGATAGTCTTCTTCCTTATTTATTCCTGGGAGATAGACTGCTTTGATACTCTGTACATTATTTTCTGCCCAAACCATGACTAGAATAGTTTCTGCCAACAAAATATTGCTTCCTGTACTCCCCCGGCGGTGTGCATGCTGCCTCTGTTTTGATAAGAATTTATTTGTCCTTCTGTTGGGGTTGAAAATGTCTCAGAACTTTGCAAATTGCTTGGAGTTCCAATTGAATCAGCTTACACCTTGATTGAAGTGCAATGTATGATCATATAATGTAACTAAACCCCCATTATTTTTGCCTAGATTAGGTGTTTAAAAAAAATAAAAAAAATAAAATCTTTCAACATTAAAGTTGCTGTTTAGTGGATAGGTGAGTGCGCTGGATCTTGTGTATTGTATAATTTGGCCTGCATTAGTCAGGATCTATCCTTGATCGTTCAATCTCTGTGAACTTGATGCAGTTTACTAACTTCCTTTTGTGTAGTCTTTATCTTGGCTTCCAGTCATAGTTTGATGGACATTGCTTCTCTTTGAGCCTAATTTTGTAGTCAAGCATTTGGACAACCACTAATGCTGTGGCATATATCAGCCTGTTTGTCTCTGTGATGGTGCAGGTTGGGATTGTGGATAGTGAGGTCCCGAACGGTTCGCTGGCGAATAGTTCCTGGCGAACATCGCTTGTTCGCGTTCACCACGGACGGCGAACATATGCGATGTTCGGTCCGCCCCCTATTCGTCATCATTGAGTAAACTTTGACCCTGTACCTCACAGTCAGCAGACACATTCCAGCCAATCAGCAGCAGACCCTCCCTCCCAGACCCTCCCACCTCCTGGACAGCATCCATTTTACATTCATTGTGAAGCTGCAATTTTAGTGAGAGTAGGGACAGTGTAGCTGCTGCGGATTTGATAGGGAAATTGATAGCTAGGTAGTATTCAGTGTCCACTGCAGTCCTGAAGGACTCATCTGATCTCTACTGTAAGGACAGCACCCCAAAAAGCTATTTTTAGGGCTAGAACATCAGTCTGCTTTTTTTCTTCTTCTGTGTAATGTAATTGCAGTTGCCTGCCTGCCAGCCTGTGTGTCAGGCTCACAGCGTATACTGTGCCTACTTGCCCAGTGCCACCACTCACTCACTGGTGTCACAATAGCTTGCATTTAAAAGAAAAAAAAAACTTTTTTGACTGTAATATAATAGCAGTCAGTTTCCTTCACTAGTGTGCGTTTCAGGGCCTGCCCAGTGCCACCACTCACTCACTGGTGTCACAATAGCTTGCATTTAAAAAAAACTAAACTTTTCTTGACTGTAATATAATTGCAGTCAGTTTCCTTCACACGTGTGCGTTTCAGGGCCTGCCCAGTGCCACCACGCACTCACTGGTGTCACAATAGCTTGAATTTAAAAAAAAACAACACTTTTTTGACTGTAATATAATAGCAGTCAGTTTCCTTCACACGTGTGCATTTCAGGGCCTGCCCTGTGCCACCACTCACTCACTGGTGTCACAATAGCTTGCATTTAAAAAAAAAACAAAAAACTTTTTTGACTGTAATATAATAGCAGTCAGTTTCCTTCACAGGTGTGCGTTTCAGGGCCTGCCAGGGCACAGTTTCACACCAGTGCAACTCATATTTGGTGTAACAGTAGTGTACATTTTTAAAAAAAATAAAATTTTGACTGTAATAGATTGAATAGCAATTAGTTGTCTGCCAGCAGGGGCCGTCGTGGTCGTGGTGCTGTGATTCCCTTTGGCCCTAGAATAATGCCCAGTGTTCAGAGGCCACGTACCCTGAACTGGAAAAGTACTGAGTACATAGTTGACTGGCTAACACAGGACACCCAATCTTCTACAGCTTCCGCTCGGAACCTTGACGCACCATCCTCCTCCAGCTTAGCTTCGGGCACCTCTCAAGTTACCACTCGCCCGCCTGCCGCCACCACCAACACTAGCACCACAGCCGCTTCACTTGGTATGTCAGAGGAGTTATTTACACATCAGTTGGTAGAAATGAGTGATGTGCAAGCATTATTGCCAGAGGATGTAGATAACAGGGATATGTCTCAGTCAGGCAGCATTACACACATGGACGTACGGTGTAATGATGATGATGATGTTGTACCCGCTGCTGCTTCCTTTGCTGAGTTGTCAGATACAAGTGAAGCGGTTGATGATGACGATGCGTCCGTGGATGTCACGTGGGTGCCCGCTAGAACAGAAGAAGAACAGGGGAAAGTTCAGATGGGGAGACAGAGAGGAGGAGGAGGAGACGAGTTGGAAGCAGGGGGAGGTCATCGCAAGGAGCTAGTGGCACAGTCAGACAGCATGCATCGGCACCCGGGGTCAGCCAGACAGCATGCCAATCAACGCATGCTGTTGCCACCACCAGAAGGCCATCATTGCAGAGCTCAGCAGTGTGGCATTTTTTTGTGTGTCTGCCTCTGACAACAGTGATGCCATTTGCAACCTGTGCCAAAAGAAACTGAGTCGTGGGAAGTCCAACACCCACCTAGGTACAACTGCTTTGCGAAGGCACATGATCGCACATCACAAATGCCTATGGGATCAACACATGAGTACCAGCAGCACACAAACTCAAAGCCGCCATCCTCCTCGTGGTCCAGCATCTTCAGCCACATCAACCACTGCTGTCCTCCTTGCCCCCTCTCAACCATGCGCCACTCCGTCTCTCGCCTTGTGCAGTTCCTGCTCATCTGCCCACAGTCAGGTGTCTGTCAAGGACATGTTTGAGCGTAAGAAGCCAATGTCAGAAAGTCACCCCCTTGCCCGGCGTCTGACAGCTGGCTTGACTGAACTCTTAGCCCACCAGCTTTTACCATACAAGCTGGTGGAGTCTGAGGTGTTCAAAAAATTTGTAGCTATTGGGACACCGCAGTGGAAGGTACCCGGACGAAATTTCTTTGCACAAAAGGCAATCCCCAACCTGTACTCGATTGTGCAAAAGGAAGTAATGGCATGTCTGGCACACAGTGTTGGGGCAAGGGTCCATCTGACCACTGATACCTGGTCTGCAAAGCATGGTCAGGGCAGGTATATCACCTACACTGCGCATTGGGTAAACCTGCTGATGGCTGCCAAGCATGGAATGCGTGGCTCTGCAGAGGAGTTGGTGACACCGCCACGACTTGCAGGCAGGCCTGCTGCCACCTCCTCTACTCCTCCTACTCCATCCTCTTCCATAACCTCCTCGGCTGAGTCCTCTTCTGCTGCTGCGTCTTGCTCCACATCAACGGCACCCCCTCCCAGCTCCCCAGGTACTATCCCACATCCCGGATATGGCAGTGTCACGCCGTCTTGGGGTTGACTTGCCTGAAAGCAGAGAGTCACACTGGACCAGCACTCCTGTCCGCCCTGAACACACAGGTGGATCAGTGGCTGACTCCGCACCAACTGGAGATCTGCAAAATGGTTTGTGACAACGGAAGAAATTTGTTGGCGGCATTGAATTTGGGCAAGTTGACACATGTGCCGTGCATGGCACATGTGTGTAATCTGATCGTACAACGCTTTGTGCTTAAGTACCCATGCTTACAGGACGTCCTGAAGCAGGCCAGGAAGGTGTGTGGCCATTTCAGGCGTTTCTACACGGCCATGGTGCACTTTTCAGATATCCAGCGGCGAAACAACATGCCAGTGAGGCGCTTGATTTGTGACAGCCCGACACGTTGGAATTCAACACTCCTAATGTTCGACCGCCTGCTGCAACAAGAAAAAGCCACTAACGAGTATTTGTATGACCGGGGTGCTTGGACAGCCTCTGCGGAGCTGGGAATTTGTTTGCCACGTTACTGGACGCTCATGCGCAATGCCTGTAGGCTCATGCGTCCTTTTGAGGAGGTGACAAACCTAGTCAGTCGCACCGAAGGCACCATCAGCGACATCATACCATTTGTTTTCTTCCTGGAGCGTGCCCTGCGAAGAGTGGTGGATCAGGCCGTAGATCAGCGTGAAGAGGAAGAGTTGTGGTCACCATCACCACCAGAAACAGCCTTATCAGCATCGCTTGCTGGACCTGCGACACCGCTGGAAGAGGATTGTGAGGAAGAGGAGTCAGAGGAGGAATGTGGCTTTGAGGAGGAGGAGGAAGACCAACCACAACAGGCATCCCAGGGTGCTCGTTGTCACCTATCTGGTACCCGTGGTGTTGTATGTGGCTGGGGGGAAGAACATACCTTCAGTGAGATCACTGAGGACGAGGAACGGGACATGAGTAGCTCGGCATCCAACCTTGTGCAAATGGGGTCTTTCATGCTGTCGTGCCTGTTGAGGGACCCTCGTATAAAAAGGCTGAAGGAGAACGACCTGTACTGGGTGTCCACGCTACTAGACCCCCGGTATAAGCAGAAAGTGCCTGAAATGTTACAGAATTACGGCTGGAAAGTTGGAAAGGATGCAGCAGTTCCAAAATCAATTAAAAAGTATGCTTTACACAGCGTATAAGGGTGATGTCACAGCACAACGGGAATCTAACAGGGGAAGAGGTGAAAGTAATCCTCCTCCTCCCACGACCACGCCGGCAAGGACAGGACGCTTTACAGACGTGTTGTTGATGGAGGACATGCAGAGCTTTTTAAGTCCTACGCATCGCCACAGCCCTTCGGGATCCACCCTCAGAGAACGACTCGACCGACAGGTAGCCGACTACCTCGCCTTAACTGCAGATATCGACACTCTGAGGAGCGATGGACCCCTTGACTACTGGGTGTGCAGGCTTGACCTGTGGCCTGAGCTATCCCAATTTGCGATAGAACTTCTGGCCTGCCTCGCTTCAAGTGTCCTGTCAGAAAGGACCTTTAGTGCAGCAGGAGGTATTGTCACTGAGAAGAGAAGTCGCCTAGGTCAAAAAAGTCTAGATTACCTCACCTTTATTAAGATGAATGAGGGATGGATCCCGAAGCGACTGGCAGTGGGCGATACATTCGACTAAAAAAGGCCTGATGAGGGGGACGTAACAGGGTGTCGCGGCTGCCGGCCCGCCGCGTGATATTTAAATCCCTAGCTCACCCCAGTACCTTGCCCTGTCATGATTTCCTGTTCCTCGTTTCCTGAGAGAGTTTCTGCGTGCTGGACCACACTAGTAGTCGTGACATTGGGATTAAACTGATAAGAATAGTACTACTTAACACACCACTCCTATCTGGTGGCACATTAGATTACATGCGCAATGCCCCAAATTTGAAGTAGGAGGACCGACCAAGCATCTTTTTCCATCTCCCGGTTCCTAAAATCGATGCCATATACACGTCCCCTGATAGGGGACGTAACAGGGATTAAACTGATAAGAATAGTACTACTTAACACACCACTCCTATCTGTTTGCACATTAGATTGCACGTGTAGTGCCCCAAATTTGAAGTAGGAGGACCGACCAAGCATCTTTTTCCATCTCCCGGTTCCTAAAATTGATGCCATATACACGTCCCCTGATAGGGGACGTAACAGGGATTAAACTGATAGGAATAGTACTACTTAACACACCTTATAATAACGCAGAGAGAGGCAATGCAGAGAGAGAAGATGAAGAAGAGGAGTCAGAGGAGGAAGGTGGCTTTGAGGAGGTGGAAGACCACACACAGCAGGCGTCCCAGGGGGCTTGTTGTCAGCTTTCGGAGACCCTTGGTGTTGTACGTGGCTGGGTGGAGGAAGATACCTTCAATGACATCAGTGAGGACAATGAATGGGACATGGCTAGTTTGGTATCCAACTATTGTGGCCAGAAAGAGTCCCTGTAGGTTTTAAAATTCGCCTGCCTATTGAAGTCTATGGCGGTTCGCCGGGTTCGCCCGTTCGCGAACATTTGCGGAAGTTCGCGCTCGCCGTTCGCAAACCGAAAATGTTATGTTCGCGACATCACTAATTGTGGACAGCGTGTCACTAACTGCAGCTAGCATTGGGTGTGGAGGCAGTTTTCCAGTGATCTTCGGTAGTCTTGTCAACTGGTCAAGGACTGCTAGCTTTTCTAGGATCATTTTTCTTATTTCTGTTATGCCATCTTGGGGCAGGAATTCAGGCTGTCAACCCTCTGCAGGTATGGTTGTGGGTATGAGAAATTAGATTCTGTACAGCAATAGGCACCTATAATGTATTTGCATCCATAGCTGTGCAGAACCTAATAATTTCCATTTGCAGTATCATTCCATGGGAAAGTGCCTATGAATGCAGGATTTATCGAAGCGTCCCAACATCTAACTTTTTCACCCATCTCCTCTTACTCCCCTGCAGTACTACGTAAGGAAGGGATTTGAAAAATCCTAATTTTTCCATTCTCTTTTAATCTCAGAGTCACATTACATCACTAATTCACTGATTGCTGTACCATAATCTGTAAATTATATTCATATGTTTAACTGTTCTGCGTTGATCTATCCAATTCTGTAGATCTCATATATAAAATATATCTATTTTTTTCAGTTTGCAAAAACAAGGTATTTTCACTATTCTGCATAATCTTTTTTGCTACCAGGTACAGACTTTATTTTTGGTGTGGTGTTTATTACAGGTCCTATTGTTGGCTTTACATATCTTGCACAATTGTCAGAATAATGCTCTGCAGCTGTCATATGGTTGGATGTGCAATGTTCTGCAGGTCTCTGATGGTCCCAAGCTTCCTCCCAGCTGTTACTTTAGCTGGCTCCCTGCTCTTCCATGCGTGTGAGAGAGGAAGGGAGGGAGAGTGGGTTATTACTGTTTTGTGACCTCTTCTCTCTGGATCTATTGATGTGACAGCTTACAGATGCTCGTTGTCACCTAGGGTTCTGCACCACCAGCTAACACCCACGCACACAGCACAGAATATGATGCCTTAACCCATTGCCTGCCTGCAGGCTTATCCTGGCAGTGAAAGGTTAGTAATATTGCCAAGAGAAATGATATAAAGGTTTATCGAGTTTCCAGATATCAACACTTTGCTGTAGAGCAAGTTATTTATATTGGACCTTCTGGGACCTTTTGGGTGGGTTGACCACTATTTTATAAATCTAAATCATTAATTATGTCATTATAGTAAGTCATAAACAAGTCTTCTATAGACAACATGGTCCAGCTGTCTGCGTACCCCATATAACAGGTTTGTAATATTATCTACTTGTTTGAAGATAAAACAGTGCAAACCAAAACCAATTTTAAATGAGAAATTGACGCCTCATCATAACCTATATGAGTAGGCAACCTTCGTCACTCCAGATGTTGTGGACTGCATCTCCCAAAATGTTTTTACAGCCATAGTGCTGGCAAAGCATCAAGGAAGATGAAGTCCACACCATCTGGATTGCCAAAGATTGTCTCCCCCGAGTCCTATACAATGAAACAAAATACTTGTGCCCAATAATGCCCATTCAAGAGCATGCAAAAACCAACCACAAATTTGAAACCCTATTTTGGGTTTAATTTTATATTTATTTCAAGTCTTGCAGACAGTGGGAGGGCATCTTATGGGGTGCAACGTCCAGAATGAAAATATGTGGAGACAGGCTCCGAGATTTCTGGGTTGTACATATATTATGGTGTAACATTATGCATGCACTGTACCTGGACTCACTGGTGACTTCATAAATGTAAAACCATAAATAAGGAGTATAAATAACCAAAATCTGACCATTGTGGGTATATAAAATCAAAAGATGCACTTGTCCTTCAGAAGAACTTCAAGGTATTATAGAAGGTCTACATTGCATTTGACTTTTTGAGTTAGACCCTCTCAGCTACTGTTTCTTCTTTACTCAGGCTTGTTGCTCATAATGTTTAGTTTTGTTTTATACCCCAATTGTGCAGCATGGCATAATATGATCACTGTATATATTATAATACTATATAATAATATTATATAAAATAACATATACTGTCTTACCCACATAATAGCATTTGTGGATATCAACAAAATTTCACATAATCTACATCAGAGTTGAGTCTCTATTACTGCTGATTTTAAGTATTAGATACTTTACTAAATGCTTACTAAATGCATGTGCTAAATGGTTTACCGAATATGTACTAATTCCTTGCATGAAACTTTCAAAGGTAAATTATACAGCAGTTAAGATATTTTTAACACTTTTTTTCACATTTTCTTTTCCTGTTTTATGTACTTATACCATTAACCCCTTAAGGACCAAACTTCTGGAATAAAAGGGAATCATGACATGTCACACATGTCATATGTCCTTAAGGGGTTAAACAACATCATGCCATAACCTAGCCTTGCTAACTGGCTGGTCAATTTGTGTTTTACATTATGTAACCAGTTTTAGAAAATGTAGACGTTGGACATAGAGTCAGATTTATTCCCAGGATGGGATTAATATAACAAATTAAGTTTTGTACATTATGTCGTGTTTAGAAAGATCTTAAATACATTGACCTATTTAGAAATAAAGTCTACCACAATATATAGGCTAGATATTGCTAAATATTAGCTACATTCCCTGATGATTAACTTAAAACAGACAAACGAAAATACTGGTAAAAATTTCCTTTCACGTTGGCCAACTCTTCTCTGTGATATTGTGATAGAACGTTCACACTATTGATTCATATTTTTTTTTTTGTGCAGCCTGGCAGATTGCAGCATCTATTTTCTCGTGGCGGCAAATCAATTAATTAATGGAAACCACCGTGATTAATAAATTGATGTCTTCCCTGACGTCCAGTGTTGCCAAGAAGCACAATTCAAACATAGCCAGCTTTGTGCAAAATTTTAAGTATGAATTGGCAACCATGCATGGTATATATATTCATCTCATGATATAAATGTCAAATAAAATAGGCTTCTGATTGTACATCATATTATTTATTAGACAACAGGGGTTACCTTAGTGAATTTCAGTCTTGTGATTTCCCCCTTTGGCTATAGATTTACCAACTTGTGTACACGTTCGGACACATATCATATTATAGCTCCAATAGGTATGTGTTTATTTATAGATCACAGTAAAACATAACAGTATAAAGACAGACAAAATTATGACACAACATCACACAGCCCAGGGGTGTATACAGCTGGGTCTATTCCAAAATCCTCTCACCCACCCACAACCTAATTCCATTCCACCCACGAAATGTCATAAAACAATCTAATTCTCTTCCAGTCTTATTCTCTTTGAACTCCTGCATCCAGAATTACAGGTGTGGGTTTGCCACTTCATCTCCTCAGATGCAAAGCATCAGATTATATTTCATACAGAAAATGTGACATTAATTTGACACACACATATATATATATATATATCTCATGTCCAAATCCTTTGACATAAATCAGTATATATTTCTCTGTTTCCTCTCAATAGACTTTAATGTATATTTCCATTCACATTTGGTCCCACTGAAATTTCTCAACGCCTGTGGATAAAATAATTGCAAACAGGAGGTAATGAACCTTTTTAATACCAATCACGATGCAACAACTTTCACTTTTTTTTTTAAGGTACAGCCCGTCAATGAGAAGATTCTTGGGAGTGGGCTATGTTCCCCATACACAACTGCTTGCCAAACATGAGTGCGAGATTTTGGAGTGGGTTTGTCTGCATCAGAATGATTCTTAACCTTTTCATTTTTAAGAGGTTACAATTGTGATTCTTGAAAAGCTTCATCTGTTTCTCATGTCTGAAAATTTAGAACAGACAGGAGTTTGGCAGGATCAGTCTGAGAATGATTTTTCTTAACATGCTAGATATTTCTTCCATATATATAAATTCCCTAAAATCAGTACGTGGCAGGGGTTGCAAAATGTTTTGGCTTTTTAGTCTCCTTTCATATCATATCCTTTTTGATTTCCACCCGCTAATTCAGTTCACTCGTGTTTGTTCTGAATGTTCCTGGATATTTCATGAAAGGGAAAAGGGAATGTATTCACCTATACCAAATCTACTACACTTTACCATAATTTTGAAAAAAACCTACCCCACACTGGTTTTAGCAGTTATCAGCCTGTACTATTTAATCATACGAGAAACCCTTGGCAGATAAGCTGTAGTCCAATATTGCAGCAAAGAGGTTAAATGCCCTCCCACCCGATTGCCCACCCACCCTTTCCCACCCTGCACTCCAACTGCCCCAGGTTGGGGTGATCTGAAGTCCTTGGCTCGGTCCTCTCTTGGTGATTAGTTGGCTCACATGGATTTACTGCTTCCAGCCCGTCTCCTTGTATGTTGCCTGTACTTGAGTGTAAATGTTGTTTCGTACTTTGTTCCAAGCTAGCTGTACTTCAGGGGTGAAATCTTTGGCGTAGTATTCTGCAATCACCTCAAGCATCACCCCAGTCAGGATCTAATGGAGGTAGCCAAAGCAATCAAATGTTAACATCAACCTGTATGTCATGGTGTATCCAAGCCACATCATTCAAGATAAGAATTGCCATATTGAAACAGGAAATGTTATTATGACATAATAAGGTGTATTTACAAATCATTGATCATTTATAAGCACATTATGATGGAATTGTGGAATTTCACTGCTGGCACCATCAGTGGCAGAGGCTAACACAAGATGGCTAATCCACTGCTTGTAATGGACATTGTAAGGTGACATTACAAAACGATAATGTACAACAAAATAATGGTTGGAGAAAATAATTACTTATTTTAAAAGTAGAGGTAGAAATGTTCCAGTGGAACTATTGCTTAGATCTTATTGCTACCTCACCTTGAAATACACAGGATCCACTTTATGCTTCAGTGCGTGGCTTTTCCCCACAATTGATAGGACTGTAGTCAGCTTTTCTGCATCTTCTAGGTTTTCCACAACACTGTTGACTGCACCCATCACTCGTCGGCCATGCTTACGCAACTGTACGCTGCCTTCCATCTCCAGCGGATCTTCCATATGCTTGAACTGGCTGAAATACTCCTTGGCAGAGGGACAGCTGACGAAGAACCTTTGTTTTGGATGATAGAGTAAAGCAATGGTCCAAGTTAGAAATAATTGGAGAACATCAGCAAGAAACAAAGACAAAAAGTCCCAGACTGAACATTGAGATAAACACTTGGCATCATGTCAAGTATGTTCAAGCTACTAGCTGTTTACAGAACAAAACGGAAACATTTGTATTGCATGATGATCAATTTCTCGGTGCTAAGATCTACTGTGTGTGTTTTCATGTTTGTACTCTTTAGGCATGCACATGTCATCTATATGGTATGCTGAGTTTTTTAGTTCACTTTATCTTACCAGTGGGATAGGACAATGTGAATTTTATATATACCAGCATTGTGTACATTTTATATTATATTATAGTATACGTGTACAATTGGTGTAGGTTGTGATTAAAATTGATGTGACAGGCAGCTCAACCCAAGGGCAGACAGCCTGTCTTTACTGCAGTTGGCCTCATGGCACAACTTTCATTACTCTATATACCATCTATTGAGTGAAGATGAATCTACAATTATCCCTTGAAAGCTTGCCTCTCCAGTGGGTCATCTGGTCTAATTTGGAAGCATGCAATTAACAGGATGAAGAAGGTTGGAAGGAATCATACAAGATTATATTTTAATAATAAAACACAGAAGTTCAAGCACACCACCAATTTTGGCAAATATGCGCTTTATTCCACAACCGCAACAATTCAATATTTAAATCTCCATGAAACGCACTGTACAATCTTATTTTTTGTGACTTCTTTCAGAACATCAATTTTGAGAGGAACATTGCATAAACAGAAATAGACCCACAATCATACTTTTATACAATAAATCCACCATATGAAGTCTGTTCACACATTCATGACATGGCTTAGGCAAATCTTGTATATGATGAAAACCCTGACATGTCATTTGTTATAGAAGTTCAAGCCTAGCATAATGTAATACACTTGTTTTGTGTGTTTGTGTAGCATGTGCCTAGATTTCTATAATTTTACGCTTTAAATATTCGTGTCTTATGTGTGTTATGTAACTGTGTTTTGTCCACCTGCATGTTCTTCCATCTTGTGCTATGTGGTGCAGGATATTTAAAAATAATTTGGTACTTTCCAGCATCCGCTGTTAATAGGGGAAGAACATGAAAGCAGCATCGCCCTCCTATTACAACTGCCTATGAATGGAGTATTGTAAGGATAGCAACAAAGGGGAGATCCATTTCCCACCACACAATCTCATAGTTGGTGTCTGCAGGTCTCTCAACACCCTGCTTTTGTTAGGACAGACACGATTTCGGGGTCCTGCCATGCTTCAGTTCCCTGGTGTCCAATATCTTGGGGCCAGCACAGTGCGAGTGCATTATTAGTTGTACAGCAAGTACTAGGACCATGCAAGTAGCTCTTCAGAAGCGCTCCATTGTCCCAAAGGCTGGGGGACTGCCATGCAACCTGTCAATGGGAAGCTTGTCTCTCTTCTACGTGGGTCATGCCACTGGTGACACCTCCCTCAGGGCCTAGCCCACCCCATCGAGACACCTCCTATTTTTGGTTCCCTAGAACCCAAATCAACATCAATATGATACTAGCACCTCCTGTCCTTATATTCTAGTATAAGGAATGCACTTTCCAACTTTAAATGGTATTAAACCAGAAGAGAGAAGGTGGGGATGGAGTAGGGCCGTGCTAGTGATTTTCTCCATTGTTTTTGCCTCCTAAATCAAATAAGGAATTCTCACACAAGTAGCCACTACTATTGGCTGTAGGTATGATTGTATGAAGCAATAGATGTTGATATACTAAAAAGGTTAATTCTTGTTACCATTACAGTGGTATAATAATAACAAATTGTTGAGATGCCTAAGTGCCATGGTCTATGAATCACAAGTGGAAAACAAGTATTTAAAGAGTGCCTTTTATGTAAATAATTTCCGAGTAATCGGTACAACATTGTAAATGCCACATTCTGATTCTGATGCTTATGTGTCAAATTTTGCCATACCCAGCCCTTCAGGTGCCTGCGTCAAATTCTGAGAGCACTTACCAATATTGACGCACAAGCATCATCTTCACTTTGGTCTCATCTGACCGGGCACATATTGGCACAACCACGTACATTTCTTGCCAATCTGTCCCATCTAGCCAGCATAATTCTAACCAAAATGAGCCTGCGTTATTTTGGTCATCATCTCTCTATATAATATCACAATCTATCTTTGCACCTTATATAAATATTAATTGGCGTGCTGTTTTACGCACTGTGTCTGTGCAAGATTGATACTGTTGTGATGCAAGGGGCGTGGCCCTTTTTAAACTACTGCGTTAAGACCATTGTCTTTTCATGGGTTCACAGCACTTAAGTGTGTTTATTGGTTACTCCTGTCCTTCTGTTTCTGACCCAACTTGTCCTTGACTCTCAGTTTATCTCCGTTATTGCAGTGTACCAGACCTGGCTTGACCCTTAATCTGCGGTTGTAAAGCTCTTAATGTTCTACACCCGTCTACAATCCCTGACATTGCTATTTACCTTTTTGGGAACACCAGTAGTATGTGGTGGTGAGTTGCTCCTTTGGCTATCCATGTGCTGTCCCTACCCCACTGTCATCTCTTATATCAAATCTGCCAAACTGAGAAGGCCTGCTTGTATGTTAGTTTAATGTACACAAGGTATTTTTTACTCACTGTTATAATTAAATGCAGGAGTTGTATAAACAATTGCATTGGTTGTCAGAGGTATTCTCTAAAATGAGGATTCAAAGTGAATTTCAAATGTAATAGTTAATCTGGAAGCATCGCTTAACTTAGCTTCTGGTTCAGCTATTTTGTCCTTTTGAACATTGAAATTAATTTTGAATCTCTGTGTATATTTTAAAAGTTTGTTTTCTAAAATTATTGGATGAAAATAAATTTTTTGGGGGGGTTAGGCGTGTGGACTACTAAAGTGTATTGGTAGCCCTGCAGCTTTCCCTGTCCTGTGGATATGTCTTCTGGGGAGAGTGGGTGGCCTACTTTGTGTTTCCTAAAACTGCATCAAATGTTTTGTTGGTAAGCACTAAGTATGTATAGTCGGGGATTTTCCTATTCCCTCACTCCTCCTTGAACAGTCACATACCTCCCAACATTGAGATCAAAAACCTGTGGAGAGTAGTACACAAAGAGGCAGTGACAAAGTGTGTTTAGAATAGAAAATATGTGGGTCTATCCAGAAAATAGGGGGAATGCCTAACAAGGCTGACGCATAGACACTCTGCCTGGTCCCACTAATTTAAAAGATCTCCTCATTATTTTAATGGGCAAATCATGTTTTAGAATATCATACTGCACAAATGGGTAATGCACACAACGCCTACATGCAATCTGGGGGCCTTAATATCAGACAGACTGAAACAAACATGCCTCAGTCTGTTTGAGATAAGTGGAAGTTACATTCCTGAGCGAGTTCTGCCCTCACTAATACTAAACAGCACTAGGACATGTACATACTACACTACATATTAAATTCTACATTACTCTAACATGCTACAATAACACTAGTAACACTAAAATTCATCCCTTACGGTGCTCTAGCACTAATCATCTAAATGCGCATTGGTGGAATACATATATACATATATTATATATATTCATTATATAAATACAAACAAAAGCAAGTGAGGATGGACCAGAGGTCACTATAGTGTTAGGAATACAGACTTTCCTATGAGACTGGCTGAATGCGCGCGCGGCTCCTGCCCCGAATGCACATTCAGCCGAGGAGGCGGAGAGGAGGAGGAGAGCTCCCCGCCCGGCGCTGGAAATAGAGGTAAGTTTAACCCCTTCCTTTAACTTAAGCCCGGCGGGAGGGGGGCAATGAGGGTGGGGGCACCCTCAGGGCACTATAGTGCCAGGAAAACGAGTATGTTTTCCTGGCACTATAGTGGTCCTTTAAATGAGATGAAAATTTCAAAGGCATACCTACTTTATTTTGATTTTTACCTTCAGCAGCATCTCATAAACATCATATTTAATTGAATTCTGTTTTATAGTAATAGGACTGGTGATGCCCTTGGTCCTCCTAGGAGCTGTTTAGCATTATTTGATCATTATTTGACTGTACATCCCTCTGGAACCATTATTAGAGTTGGCACCAGAAGGACTGGGCATTCATTAAAAAAAAATTGTGCAGTGGGCATTTTGGCATTGTTAATTATAAGGTAATAAGTGGGTCTTACTGGTCCATAGTGTAATTCACACCATTTCATGCATTGCGTATAGAATTAAAAATAATCCAGTAACTAACTCCTGCTTATAACTGGACGTCATTTTTATTAAAAAATCCATTTCACAGCATGTTAGATGAGCTCGGGAGTGGAGGGAAGGCACTGGTTTGCTACTTTTTGTCTTAGTCGTTCCCATCTGCCCTTGGGATGTGGATATCAGCTCACTGAAGTGGTATGGGTACAGTGTCCCAGGCCCCTTAATCCTGCAATTGTAATTATTGCAGTTTTTTATAAACTGCAATAATTATCTTGCCGGGATAACTCCACTGTATACAGCCACTTGGGTGACTTCCGGGTGGTTAGGAGCAGGGCCGGACTGGGCAAAAAATTCAACCCGGGCATTTTTTAATCACAGCGGCCCCCTGAGAAGGGTGGGCAGAGAGGGTGTGTTTTGTCATCACTAATGACAATCACGCCCCCTCTCAAAGTGAGCATGTTGGTTCAATGCGCAGAGCACCGCTGAAGAGCTCTAGCATGAGAAAAAGGCCCTGTATTTGTTCTGCGCAGCGCAAGCAATTTTAATAACATGTTTGCACTGTGTTTGCACTTAACTTGTCTCTAGTGTCTCTGTAAGTGGGATACCAGAGGACAAAAAGGCCAGAAAAGCATATCATGCATGTGTTTGGAGCCTGCTTCTTGGATTGCGTGTGTGTAGAGTTAGCTGATTGTGGTGTGGTATTGTGTAAATAGGTCGACTTCATTCGTGTTTGTGGTGTAATATGTGTGGATAGGGGCTGTAGAGAGTGTGTGTATAGGAGGCCTAGTGTGTATAGGGGATGTAGCGAGTGTGTGCATACGGGCTGTAGTGTGTGTGTGTGTGTGTGTGTAGGTGACGTAGGGGTTGTAGAGAGTGTGTGTTTTGAGAAAGTAGTATGTGTTTGCTTACAAGGAATGTAGTGTGTACATAGGGGATCCAGAGTTTGTATATCAGGAATGTAGTGTGTGTAGGTGGTGCAGTGTGTGTGTGTGTGTAGGGGATCTAGTGTGTAAAGGACCCAGAGTGTGTATAAGAGATTGTGTGTGTGTAGAGGTGTATATAGAGATCTACTCTGTGTACCTTCTGCACTCTAGATGTTTTGAACTACACCTCCCATGATGCTTTGTCAGTATTATGGATGTAAGAGCAATTTAGGAGATGTAGTCCACAACATCTGGAGTGCCAAAGGTTGCCTACCTTTGATAGGTGTTTAAAGTTTGTTCCCAATCCCACAACATGGGATAGGGCAAAATGCAGGTAAACAAGCTTATGCTCATTCACTGTTGTTTATAACCTCACACTTCTTAGCGATATCCTGGATCCTACTCTAAATTATTTATTCAGGAATTGTTCAGAAATCATTTTATGATTTATTTCAAGACCATTTTATATGAATTGTATTTTGGTCTAATTCTGATCTCACTTGAGATTAATTTTCAAT
The DNA here is from genome assembly GCF_036172605.1 of Pelobates fuscus. Taxonomy (NCBI): domain Eukaryota; kingdom Metazoa; phylum Chordata; class Amphibia; order Anura; family Pelobatidae; genus Pelobates; species Pelobates fuscus. The sequence continues at coordinate 256,201,648 of NC_086322.1, forward strand.
AATTAAGTGGCTGAAATATATTAGTAAATTTGCAATTTGCTAGGAGCCACGTCAAGGCATTCCACTAAACTGTGATTTAAAAATAAATCACTAAATTGTCAGGTATTCACCAGGGAATTGTAATTGTAAAGCAACCGGAGAACTACAACCAATATAATGGTTATGTGGATGGAGTGTTGTGCTGTTATCCACCAGTTTAAGATCAAAACGTCTAGTAGCAGTTTGCCATAAAATGGGTTTTCTGGAGACTACATCCTTGCTGGTCGCATTACAAATGAACAATTTACATTCCGCATTACCAATGTTAATTTGGTCAAACCTGGATTCTTTCATTGGCTCAGCTATTCCGCCCCTTTTTTCTTTGTAACTAGTGATGTCCCAAACTATTCGCCAGCGAATAGTTCCTGGCGAACATAGCATGTTCGCGTTCGCAACCGCGGGCGAACACATGCTATGTTCAGTCCGCCCCCTATTCGTCATCATTGAGTAAACTTTGACCCTGTACTTCACAGTCAGCAGACACATTACAGCCAATCAGAAGCAGACCCTCCCTAGCAGACCCTCCCACCTACTGGACAGCATACAATTTAGATTCATTCGGAAACTGCAATAATTTTTTTTTTAATTATTATTATTTTATTTGTTATTATTCTAAATGCAAAACATTGGTATATAGGGGAATATTCACTAAATGTCAAACATTGGTATATAGGGGAATATTCACTAAATGCCAAACATTGTTATATAGGGGAATATTCACTAAATGCCAAACATTGTTATATAGGGGAATATTCACTAAATGCCAAACATTGTTACATAGGGGGATATTCACTAAATGCCAAACATTGTTATATAGGGGAATATTCACTAAATGCCAAACATTGTTATATATGGGGAATATAACAATATTTTGCATTTAGTGAATATTCCCCTATATAACAATGTTTTGCATTTAGTGAATATTCCCCTGAATAACAATGTTTGGCATTTAGTGAATATTCCCCTATATAACAATGTTTTGCATTTAGTGAATATTCCCCTATGTAACAATGTTTGGTATTTAGTGAATATTCCCCTGTATAACAATGTTTGGCATTTAGTGAATATTCCCCTATATAACAATGTTTTGCATTTAGTGAATATTCCCCTACATAACAATGTTTGGCATTTAGTGAATATTCCCCTATATAACAATGTTTTGCATTTAGTGAATATTCCCCTATATAACAATGTTTGGTATTTAGTGAATATTCCCCTGTATAACAATGTTTAGCATTTAGTGAATATTCCCCTATATAACAATGTTTTGCATTTAGTGAATATTCCCCTATATAACAATGTTTGGCATTTAGTGAATATTCCCCTATATAACAATGTTTTGCATTTAGTGAATATTCCCCTATATAACAATGTTTTGCATTTAGTGAATATTCCCGTATATAACAATGTTTGGCATTTAGTGAATATTCCCCTATATTCACTAAATGCAAAACATTGTTATATAGGGGAATATTCACTAAATGCAAAACTTTTCAGCCCCAAAAAGGCCAAATAAAAAAACATAATAACCGACACAATTAAAAAACAAAACAAAAAAAAAGAGCGCCCAAAAAAAATAATCCATCTTCACCCATGGAGGGCTCCGCGCAGACTGAGCTCTGCAGGGCGGGGGAAAGCTTATAAAGCCTTGCCACGCCCTGCAATTAGGCTAAGAACACTCTGATTGGCTGGTTTAAGCCAATCAGAGTGCTCTTTGTCGTTTTACACAGCATGGGAAAATTCCAAAGAACTTTCCCACGCTGTGTAAATTTATACAGAGCACTGTGATTGGATGGCTTGAAATCCATCCAATCACAGTGCTCTGTGTCATTTTACACAGCGTGGGAAAGTTCTTTGGAATTTTCCCACACTGTGTAAAATGACAAAGAGCACTCTGATTGGTGGGCTTGAAATCCATCCAATCACAATGCTCTGTGTCATTTTACACAGCGTGGGAAAGTTCTTTGGAATGTTCCCACGCTGTGTAAAATGACAATGAGCACTTTGATTGGCTTAAACCAGCCAATCAGAGTGTTCTTAGCCTAATTGCCCGGCGTGGCAAGGCTTTATAAGCCTTCCCCCGCCCTGCAGAGCTCAGTCTGCGGGGAGCCCTCCATGGGTGAAGATGGATTTTTTTTTTGCGCTCGTTTTTTATTTTTTTTATTGCATCGGTTATTATGGTTTTTTATTTGGCCTTTTTTGGGGCTGAAAAAAGAAGATTTTAGAAGAAAGAAAACATCGAATGGTAAGTTTTTTTTTTTCTAATTTTTTTTACAGGTTCTTAGTTAAAGGCCCCCCCCTTATTATTTTTAGGGTGAGGGTGGTAGGTAGGGGGATATTTTTTTTGGGGGGGGAGGGGGTGACTAGGGTCCCCCCCATTTGTATTTAGGGCCCCCACCCGCCGCTCAGGGGTGGGGGCCAAGGGGGAGGACATTAGGTCCCCCCCCTTATTAGTATTTAGGGCCCCCACCCACCGCTCAGGGGTGGGTGCCAGGGGGGGACAGTAGGTCCCCCCTTATTTTTTTTTTAGGCTCCCACCCACCGCTCAAGGGAGGGGGCCAGGGGGGGACAGTAGGTCCCCCCTTATTGTTTTTTTTAGGGCCCCCAACCGCCGCACAGCGGTGGGGGCCGGAGAGGAGGAGGACAGTAGGTCCCCCCCTCATTATCTTTATGGCCCCCACCCGCCGCCCAGGGGTGGGGGCCGGGGGGGGAGGACAGTAGGTCCCCCCCCTCATTATCATTATGGCCCCCACCCACCGCCCAGGGGTGGGGGCCGGAGAGGGGGAGGACAGTATGTCCCCCACTCATTATCTTTATGGCCCCCACCCGCTGACCAGGGGTGGGGGCCGGAGAGGGGGAGGACAGTAGGTCCCCCCTCATTATCTTCATGGCCCCCACCCACCGCCCAGGGGTGGGGGCCTCGGGGGGAGGACAGTAGGTCCCCCCCTCATTATCTTTATGGCCCCCACCCGCCGCACAGGGGTGGGGGCCGGGGGGGGAGGAGAGTAGGTCTCCCCCCCCTTCAATCACTATTGTGGCCAGAAAGAGTACCTGTGGGTTTTAAAATTCGCCTGCCTATTGAAGTCTATGGCGGTTCGCCCGGTTTGCCCAGTTCGCGAACATTTGCGGAAATTCGCGTTCGCGATCCGCGAACCGAAAATTTTATGTTCGCGACATCACTATTTGTAACATAAAAATAACCAAACAGAAAATATAGCTGATTAAAGAGGATATTTATTGAGGTGCCATTCTGAGGGAAAGTGCTAAATTTGGAACAATCACCATGGAAACCAGTAGCATGTTCCTCAATATTTAACTATTTTGGCTTAATTTGCATTTTCACTGCAATTTCATGGAAAGAGTTTATTTATTAAATAGTGAATTTTAATGAATTGAAGTGAATTACCTTTAATCACAACCTAGCTATTTTAGTGAGAATTTTGAAAGTCTGTTTTCAATTCACTGTGATTCACTACGCAGTGAATAAACATGTCTGTTTGTTGTCATATTTGCCTGAAAAAGTGTAAAATTCATCATTTTTTCTCAGTTAAGTCAACCCCATTTTATTAATTTTAATTCTATTAGTCCTGCAGTTGAATTTTGTTCCATGGCGTTCGCCTTTAATTGTCTTTCACTGTGTTTGCTCCAGTTTTATAACTATGCCCCCGTTTTCTATAATTTTCTATTTCTATTATTGTTGAGGTTATGGTATTATGAGTAGATAGGTGCCATTTCCCTGGTTTCTGTCAAACTGTTTTGGGGCAATCTGACAAAAGACAGAGTGCCATCCAGCATCCATAGCTTAGCCCTCTGGATAATGCTGTAATTAAACTTCACCGTAATTTTTGAATTTATATTTTAAGCTATTTATTTTGAGCCATCAAAACCTCACCACTACATTTTGTTCTGCAAGATAGAACCATATGCCACTGTTTTCATTATATAATTTAATGATTTAGTGTAAATTTAATCTACAAGAAAAAAAACATTTTGAAACACTTTCATATTAATTTACATATAAATCTTGGTGGAAAAAGACACTCCATTCTATTGACTTGATATGGATTCATCTATATCCATATAACTTAATGGACCATCATGTTGTTGTTATTAGTGGAAACGTAAATTCAAGATGTTGTCTGAAATCTCCACAGGTATAAACCATTTTCATGCAAAGCTTCATCAAATTTTTTTTTATCTGTTTTCTTATTTTACTTTTATCATTATATCTCAACTTCTTTGTACCGCATTTTAAATTGAGATGAAAATCTTCTGAATGCATCCTTAATGCAGGAAAGAAAACTGTGGCCTTTACTGTAAAGAGCAAGTACTAAAAGGGGAGCAATCAGCATTAACATCTTGTTGGTTGCTATGGTAATTGCTCCAGCCCTTTCTTCAGTGCTCTGGGCCTGTCATTGCCACCCAAGGTTGGGCAAGTTTGTATGGATAATACAGAATTGTATTTGCGGCATTATTCATATGGTACATAGAGGCGGAGCCATGAGTCTTAGGGAACGCACTCCAAAGCAGTTTCACTTAATTCTGAAGGGTGGCTTTCATAAGCTTTCCATAACCACTCCAATTTGCTATAGGCATTATGATGCTTAGAGTCCTTCTGGAAAGATGAAGAGACTTATAAAAGTGTTTTTAACATAAAACTTGCACGGTTATAAAAATTTAAGAAATCCCAGTAAAAGACAATTAAAGGTACCTCAAAACCACTACAACTCATTTCAGTCGCAATGGTGCAAGGAGAATTATATTGCTTTGGCAAAAACCATGGCCCCCCTGGCACCTAACGCCTAGCCACTTGCCTACCACTCTGGAGGTTTTACTTACAAACTATCTGTCTATAGCTGTCCAAACATGCGCCAACATGAGTTTCTGAGCACTATGCAAAGCCTTCCAAACACTTACAAGATATTACACAATTGTTATGGGTTTATTCACTGAAGTTCAAATGTTATGCAATATAACAATGTCCGGACTTTGCAATTCATTCTCTGAATATTCACCCCCTATTGTTTAATTATTTGCAGCCCCCTACCTCCACTTATGGGTGGGGGCTTGAGTGTGACACTCTTGCCTGAATATTATAATTAGGGCCCTCAAATGCTGCCAATCTGAGGGATTCGGGTGATTACACTACGTCCCCTCTTTAATAATATAATTATTGCCCCACACGTAACCAATGGATGGTTCTGGTGTGGACAGTCGGTTCCTCTCTTATGTTATAATAGCCCCACAAGCAGGCCACCCCCCATATTAATTTTTTAATGTCCCTCAACCAGTGCTATTCTGTTATTATTTCACAGCTGCGAATAGTTATTAAAACTATAATCACTTGTAAAACAGCAAGTGAGCGATAAGTTGCGAATGTACATCCTGCTGGAGGCATACCATTTTCAGGTACTTTGTGAATACTTTGTATAGGATTTGGCTGCAAAGGCACCAATTTTAAATCAGACACCGAATACATCCAGGTGATTGCTGCAGATTAGCAATCGAATTACGACAGCATTTGGCTTTAGTAAATATGAGAATTGCCCGTATGGTCGGAATTCAGTCATTTTTAGTGGATTCCATCCAGCTAAACAAAATCCGGTCTTTGATGAATAACCACATTAGTGTGTGTGTAAATGCTAAAAGTTGTGATATGCACTGCATCACGAGAGGGCTGTAAAGCTGTGGGCATTGCTGTTTCAATTCTCCATAAAATGTATAATGTGAAATTAATAACGTATAGATAAAAATAAAAAAAAATAAAAAAAAAATCTCTCCAAAATGATACCCAGTTATGTTTGCATTTTCAATATGTGTTTGTGTTACACATATATGCATGTTTGTTTATATACATCCAATGGATGCTACATTGCTGCCTTGCTAAAAGATGCCTACAGAATATATACCATTTGGGTGACTTATTACACAAGTTGAAGATAGCACATTTTATATAGTACATCAATATTTGCACTGCAGTCTGAATTACATGTTCAATTACTGGGAATTGTGGCCTGGTTCATGCCATGATGCATTGTGGGTGTGATTTTGCAAGAAGATATGCTATAGGAGCAGCCATAAGGTGGTTAGAGCTGCGTTGGTGAAGTGATGGTGAAAGAGTTAACCACTTTATGTCCAGAGGGGCCTGTGATAAATTAATTGCATGAATACCCACAAGTATATATGTTATATAAACACATTATATATTAATACGTACACGCTGTGGCAGGGCCTGTCCCTTCACAGTCAGCATGTAATTCCAATTTAATGAGCATACGCTAATTATCTATGTAATTATAACTTCCGCCCTCGGCTAATTCACAAATGGTCCAGGAGATGCCAGGAAAGCAGCAGGAGGCAGCTAAAGAAGGGGAGGAAGATGGAGGGAGAGAGAGAGAGAGAGAGAGAGAAGGAGGGACGTGTAGAAAGAGGGAACAGGTATGGAAGGAAGGAAAGGTGTAGAGAGGTATAGAAACAGTGGCTAAACAGGGGACAGCTGTTGACTAGGTTCGGATTTGTGTATGTGCTCCTCTGCACCCCCCTCACTACGAGCTGCGTCCTTTTTGTGGGACATGTGACAAAAAATGTGGCTATTTTAAAACAGTCCTGTCATTGTTCTATACTCGTCCTAAACAGTTCTGCTCACTCATCTGCTAACAAAAGCAGGGAACTTGGCACCGAACCGGAAGCAGCTCGCTACCTTAGAGGATTTTAAGAATCTCTAACATATATTTTGCCATGCTGTCCACGTTTTAGAATTTCCTTTTTTAGGTTTGTGGCATTTATAATTGAATATTCTACTTTCAGCTGCTGTAAATTCTTAAATATACCGCCCTTCAGAATCTGGATATACAAAGTCAAATAAACAGGACTCCTGTTAAGGGTGTTTTCAACATTTGCCCAAAATACCACATCAAATGTGGTGAAAACCAACAGAACCCTTAATTTATCCGTCAGAGTAACGTGTGCCCATTTGAGTTTGTGTGACTAGAAATGGCATACGTAGTCTTCTTCATTTATGTATGGGAATGGCTGTATAACTGTACTGGTATTTATCTGGTATTTCTGCTTGAGTGACTTTGACAGACTGCTATAGTACTCAACAGAAGCACTAGGAATGTAAAAAAATACCGAATCACTGAGAGTAGAGGAATTGCTGTGTGCATTAGTCTTACGTACAAAACATGTTCCTCTGTATGATTCAGAGATAATAAAAGAAACTGCTGTAAGATCAGTCATTAAACTTAAAATAGTCAGGAATTGACCAGGGTATTAAATATTATAGGTCAAAAGAGTTGAATTGATCATTTTTCCCAAAAAGCTATTTTTCGCCACACAGCTATTTTGGTCTACGATGTGCAGTCCCCTTGTTAATTCCTGACAATCCACAGTTTATTGCTTGAGTGTGATAATGTCAAAGCAAGGCCTTCCATGCTATGCCTGTGACATTTAGATTTATCCACTTTGATACAGATATACTAAATATACCCCTTTCCTATAAGTGTGTTGTAGTAAAATCAGTTTGCATCATTTAGGTAACATTCAGTTTTTAAGATTTGATTGGCAAAATTAGGCTACTGTGGCAGAGTTGGAAAAAAATTCCAATTGGGCTTAATTAAAGAATGAATCTGCCTCAATAAACCCAGTAGAGGGTCCTTGTCACTGTGTAACATTTAATTTTAGAGTGTGAAGCTCAGAGATCAAAGGCAATCCAGTTATTCAGTCTGGGATGCTTGTAGATTAGATTAGAGTATTTATGTTTGTGTGCGAGTACGTGTCTGTCTTATGTGTGTTTCATCTAAACATATGTGAATAAGTGTATGCATGATATGCGAAAAAGGTAAGGCATGTCATATTATACGATATCCACATAGCCTTTCACATTATAATATGTGTCCTTATGTATGTCATTGTCTGTAGGGTACATGGCAAAATGTCTGTTATATAAATAGAGGAAAGGCACCTGCATGAGAACAGGAGGAGCGTTAGTGTGTATGAATGTCACTGTAGACAACACACTGAGTCTTCTGGATTTAGGTGTCCCAGTTGTGGGTTGACATCATATGTTGATGCACTTAGTCCTAATATTTAATGTGTGGCTTTAGATAATACAGTTATTTGCAGCATTTTAACAGACTAAAGAGATGAAGAGATAAAGAGACTAAAGAGATAAAGCCAATAATTGTAGAAGATTGAGTAGAAAATAGCAAATTGTAAACAAAAAAAGCCATGTTGGAAAAAACAGCAGATTTGGAGATTTATTTTTAAATTCAGCTATTTTGTACTAATATCTCAGTACATAATCCCCCAAGTGTTTATATAGCTAGATTTATGGACAAATGAATGAGTGTAAGCTTTATGCGAGAGAGAGAAAATGGTGTAGTCCAGTGGGTCTTGATCTAAAATGAACTCCCCGTTCTATTTCAGTATGTCCTGTTGTCAGAACAAACACATCATATTCATCAGGTCCAGGTAACTACACACAGTAGATTGGTTACTGTAGAATCACTGCCTTTCTAAATACAATGGAAACATCGTTAACACTGGGAAAAGTGTAAAGAAAGTGTATCACTGAACTTATTTTGTTATTGTTGATGCAGTTGTGGAATGGGTCAGTTGATGGAAATTTAATGTTTAAGAATGCCATGAATATAATTTGACTCCCTGTGAAAAAAGGTTAAAAAGTCTTGGAGTAGTCTGTTCCCAATTTGTGTGTAAAACATTAACAGCCGGTACTTAAAACTGCGGTTATACAGAAAACATCTAAATTTCCTTGACTAAACAATTTCCTGTTTTGTGAGAGAGGTTTGTGCAAAACTTTTTTTTTAAGTATGTGGTTGTAGAATATAGCCTTCCCCTCGTATGACTATCACTATGTGCTGTCATTTGGGGGTGACAATCAAAACACATCAGACTAAAAAATATACTTTAAGTTTGCATTTCAGGGTGTTTATCAGAAGCATCTAAGATAGACTGACCAGGTTTGGTATTTCTACTCTAGTGTCACCTTTAGACCATCACAACTTTGTCCTCAGGTGAAATTTGACATATAACCCACCGATTAAAAATTACCAGGTCGAACTATTATTAGCCATTTATACAGTTGCTCCTATGTATTACAGACACACTATGACAGGGGTAGGCAAAACTTAGACACTTCAGATGTTTTGGACTACATCTCCCAGAGTGCTATTACAGCCATAATGATGGCAAAGCATCATGGGAGATGTTGTCCTCATCATCTGGAGTGCCGAAGGATGCCTACTTCTGCTAGGAGATCTGAACAGACTTGGGAATTGGTCATTGTTAATTTTTTAAGGATCGCCTCTGTGTGCGCTCCACTGTGAATGTGACATTGACGCGATGAGAGTGTCCCTCTGTTATGTCTAACTCTTTAGTACTGTCATTGCCTTTCCAGTCTTTCAATGAGCTCGCTGCTGTGCTATTCCACCTCCCTTTCTTTTTATTTTCCTGTTGTGTTTCCCCCGGTTCTCATGTTTCCCCCCCAGTCTCTGACTGAGAGTACACAAGTTCTCCTAGCAGCTTCGCATGCAATTAGTCAACAGTGCAAGTGCAAGTGTTAAAGAACAGAAGACGTTTTGTCCTCGCTCAGTCCCTACACCTTTGAACATTCACAGAGTAGCACGGTCTTTTCCCAGAAGCCTCTCCTGCTTTCTATCATGCCAAGTTTTAGACAGAGGAGAAGAAGAAAATAGCATATTTAACATAAACACATCAGTCAGTGGTCAAAGATTTAGTTCCCTGGTGGTTTTTGTAAAATTATAATGCTAAAGCCTTTCCCTGACCATAAATTATTCACCACATTATTATTATTATTATTATTATTAATATTACTGGTATTTATAAAGCGCCAGCATATTCCGTAGCACTTAACAATATTATCAAAGCGGGAGCACTTAACCCTACAGAATTTTTTTCCTCCTTAACTTTACTTCATATTCTGGTGGAAAAAGCATATGGCAAAGAAAAAACAAATGTATTAAAACAATTGCCCAACGTGATACTGAAAAGCTAAATGAGCCTGTACTTCTATATGTGTAAAATTGATAGATATAGAATCATTGCTCCTAAAATTATAGAAGTGTTACTTACGAATGAGTTAAACAGGTACAGAGTTAGGCAGACACTGTCAGCGTGACAAAAGAAGACTTAAAAAAAAAAAAAGGGAAAATTTAAAAAAAGATTCCCCCTCCCTCGCCAGATGTAAATGGAGTGTGGGAAACTGGTGAACACGGTCTACCTGAGCTTGTCACAGGCTACAGTATTCCCATTCCTATGTGAATGAGCTTGTCAAGCTGTGGGAGCCTCCCTCCCTCACCCTGATTTAATGACAGATTGAGGCTGCTCTTCTGTATGCTTGACACTGGCAGATTGAATGAGGGAACCGTTTTGTGTGTGTGTGTGTGTGCGTGTGAGTGTTTCACTGGCAGAACGAGATCGCAGAGCTTCATTGGTTTGCCTGGAATTACCTGATCAGGATAGCCACCCCGATGTCCTCACTGTTGGCGTACACGCGTGCCCAGGTCTCCTTGATAATACCTCTCTCGCTCTCCGTAATCTCTTCCAGCCTATCCCACCTCTCCGTGTCGTTCTCTCCTTGGACTTTCTCCATGGAGTCGTCAGGATGAAATTACACACACACACACTCCCAAGGAAGAATGAGAGCCCCCTGCAGAGCTTATTGAAAATGGGGAGTAATGTGGGTGTCTGTGCAGAGAGCTGTCTAACTGTCAGACCTCCCAGCTCTGTCCATAGCTGCCGTGTGTGTGCCTGTGTGTGATTCTCAGCCCAGAAATAAACTGATCAAAAGTAAGATATTTCAAGGCATTGTCAGAATGCTGAGGCAGGGAGCAAACATCTCATCTCCCGTCCCTCCTCCTCCCCCCTCCTCTCTCCTTCTCTCTCTTTCTGAGCCTGCCTTCTTCCCTCCCCTTTTCACCTTCTTCTCTTTCTTAACTCTTTCTTTCTGCCCCCTTCTTTGACTCGTGACTCCCCCACTTAGCTATTATTTCCATTAATATGATATGCTTATTCCCTCTATTTTGTATTTGTTTAATTATTATATTTCTCCCCTGTGTCACTCACTCTTCCTGCTCTGAAATTTTCCCACCTCTTTGAAATCTTTTTTTACCCGTGTACCCCAACAATTATTAAATAAGCCTATTAGCACCCCTTTTTCTCTGTCCTCAGACTCCTTATTTTGTTTTCTAATCCATCTCTTCATATGATCACCCTATCCAATTTCTATATCTGCCATATCACATCACTTTCCTGGAGTCAGTGGAAAACACATTAATCTCTTGTTACTTTGTTGCTGTCGTTTACATGTACTGTATTTTTCTAACTGCTTCCATACTCATCCTATATACAGTCCTTTTCTCCTAACTATCTCTCTCTTTTTCAATTCACCCCCCACCCCCTTGGCTTCTCTCTCTCATTTTCCTTCAGATATGACCTTGCTCTATTGGCTGCTCACATGCCACTCTTTCTTCAGATCTTCATCTCTCTCTTTCTTTCATCTGCTTCCCTCTGTAGTTTCCCAGAACACTCATACACCGAATGGTAGCACAAGATAGAAAGTTCATAGGTCTAAAATCAATTTGACTTCACAAATGCCATTTAAAAAAAATCTTATAAGGAATCTATTGCTTTGTGGCTTTTTTTTTTTTTATCTCTCTGCTTGGACGCTTTCTCTCTGTGTTTTTTCAATCAAATAAAAACCTATTTCTCCCCCAAAGGAAAATGTTTCTGAAAGCTGCATTACAAGTTATACAATAATATATTTCCTCCATCCTGCCTTTCCCTATCTGTTCATCATTTATGTTTATCCATCTTTTATCCTAACCCGATGATAGATTGCCCTTCTCCTCCTATGTGTTCCTTTTCCCTTATCGCTTTAACTTATTTTTTTTTAATAATATTTGCGCTTGACCGTTAGTACTCACGCTATTTTTCTTTAGTTCCCACAATCTCTCCTCTCATTATTTTCATATTCTCCCTCAACACCGTATAATGTTTCTTTATTAAATGAGCAACTAAGTGAAGTCAAAGTCCATTTTCTGTATGGTTCCTGGTGCTCGATTTATTGTGCTCTGTTAAAAGCTGTGATAAATGTGCAGCTGGTGATTTACACACATTTATCAGGCAATTCCTCGCCCCTGATTGCAAGATGATTTCCATGCAAGGTTAGCCTAAGTGCACAGAAAAGGTTTAAGGGGCAATTATGCATTTAAATATTTTTTTGTCGCTCGTAAAATCCTTTTTAAAGGGATACTCTAAGCACCAGAACCAATACACCTTGATGTACTAGTTTTGTTGCTTGCAGTCTAAGCAATGCAAACCCTTCATTTTCTTAGATAAGGCACTGTTTACTCTAGTGGCACGTCTCAGCATGAAGACGATGCACACTCCCCATAGAAATGGGAGAGGTGTAGTCCATGGAGCTAGAAAATAATTCTAGTTCTTCATTTAAAGGAACACTATTGGCACCATAACAACTTCATTTAAATTAAGTTGTTATGGTGCCAGGAGGTTCCTCACACTGGCTTACCGTTACGGGATAAACCCTTTACCCAAATGTAACAGTTTAACATGAAAGTTCAGTATCCAGCGCAGTTTAGCTCTGTCTCCTGTTCTTCAGCAGATGAATTCTTGAAAGAGAAAGCCTCTTCAGAAAAATATGTAAGTTTCTCAAGTGTTTTGTGAATATGGAGTTACTGATGCTCTTAGAGCTTCAGCTGACACTCTCAGCTAATCAGCGGTACCCATGTCCGAAGCTTCCATTTTCAAGAATCTAAGCAGTTGAAGGACATGGGCAGAGCTAAAAGGTGCCAAATACTGGGCTTTGGGGTTTTGTTTAATCCCGAAAGGTCAGCCAGCTGAAGGGAATTCCTGGCACCAAAACAACTTCATTCCAATAAAGTTGCTATGGTGCAGAGAGTGTTCCTTTAAGAAAAGCATTCTATGAAAGAAAGCATTGAATAAAATAATAATATAAATTGTTATTTGGTAGAACTATTAAGAGGAATATACTTTAACCTATACAGGAAATGTGTATAGGCCATCTTATCGAGATGATGTGATGAGAAAGTGGAAATTGGAATAGGCCCATGTTAATGAATCGTGCAGACCCTGAATCCCATACAGGTAAGGCAGAGATTGAATATCATCACAATTCAAATATGGATTATGATCATTCTGAAAAGAATAATTAAGATATAAATCTGCTAATATGAATTCAAAAATATTGCTGATGATAAGGGAGAATCACTCTTTAGTCCAGATGGTATCAGCCGCGGCTGAATAGTGTCTGCTACATCATGTTGCAAAATATCTTGAACATTGAATGAAACGCTCCTTAGATTAGGTAAGTGGAAACAAACATACAAAACAATGGCCAACACCATTAGCTGCTAATAAAAACAAAATAATTCAGAACCTCAACAAACAGGGCTGGGAAGCTAAGAAAAATGCCTTTAAATCATCAGTAACAAGGTTCTAGACCAGAGGTAGGCAACTTTCAGCACTCCAGTTGTTTTGAACTACATTTCACATGATGCTTTGCCAGTATTATGGCTGGAAGAGCTTTATGGCAGCTGTAGTCCACAACATCTGGAATGTCGAAGGTTGCCAACCCCTGTTCTAGACCAAGGGTAGGAAACGTTTGGCACTCCAGATGTTGTGGATTAATTCTAACCTTAATGCTTTTACATTACAAACATTTACAAACCATTAGGAGGATGTAGTCCACAACAGTTGGATTTCAATATTTCCTGTACTTTATTTGGAAAGAAGCAAAGTGGCAATTTAGTTGCTGTCCTCTCATCTTCACTTCGACTCTGTGGTGTTTCATAAAATCAATTAAGCATAGTTTTGGCAAGACCGAAATCATTTAGGAGGTACAAATTCAAAGCCTTTATCTACTTAGCCCAGGTACTTTTGCTTAGACTGTAATATATATGTGCAAGCTGTATATTTTCCAGGTTTGTCCAATACTATAGCAGTTTGGATAGTCCACAATTACTGGCCTTAAATCGTGAATACATGGAGCCTGATTCCTAAGGATCTATTTGTCAAGAGACTGAACACACAACACAGTTCTTCAGCTGGAGAACGGATCCCGAAGATTCAGCAGAAGATGTTTTACATGAAGATTGGTCTCAAGGTCTGAATTAAACCATATCCAGTGATAGCAGAGATGTAACCTGTTTAGAACATAGACTCAAAATGTTGTGGTTTTTACATCTGTTCTGCAACCCATTTAAATGTTTTTCATCTTTTCTTCACTTCTTAGTTTGAGTAAGGAAACGTTTTCAGAAACAGCAAACTTTATAGATTGCTTTATAAACAGACCTATTTGGTTTATATGGAACTCTTATTGGTACACATCTTCTTGTTTGTCATTTGCTGAAAGGAGCTGGAATTCCCAGACCTCTTAAACTGAAGTATAAACCCACTTGATTGAATGAATTGGAATGAACTTGATTGTAAATGAACTTGTAGTAAATTTCCTTAATCAGTGGCTGACAATCTTGTTTCATCTCTTCATCAAGGAGTCAAATGTAATATTTCCAGACAGACAAAAAAACATTAATCTGTCTTTTATCCAGCCTTCCCAAATAGAAGTAATTAAGGTCCAGAAACAAATGTATTAGACTCCTATTTATTCTGTTTTTTCTGTAAATATTTTCCCTACCATTTTTTTCTGTTGTAATGAGTATTTATTCTCTCTTGTTTCAATTTAATTCTGATTTACATTATTAAATTTCTAATTTTCTTCATAATTTTCTCATCATTACTAGCTTTCTCTCTTTTTATCAGTATGGAGTTTCAGAGATGGGATATTTTTTCTTCTGCAATGGAGTACATCAGTCTTTTATTATTTTAGTTGTTTGTTTTCAACCTTGGCACCTATTATTATCAAGAAGATCTGGGTCGAAAGGAATTCATCAAAGGGAATTTGCAGCTATTCATTTGGGCACCTTTATACTCAGTTACTTTTGTGAGTGCCATTCAACCTACATTTACCCACCATAGTGGTGATGCTATTACTCTATATCAGTTCCTCATAGGTGGACTGTATCTCCATTTTGTGTTTCTTGCTGTATTGTATGAGCTACTATAACAGGATTTTAGAAAGATCCTAGGAGAAGTCACCTTTTTTTCTTTTCCCTAGCTACCACCCATGGGAAGCGGTTGGTGGCAAAAATAGATAAAAATAAAAAAAACAAGCAATTTGCTAAAAAAAATTAAGAATAAATAAAAAAACCCAAAGAAATAGATCCATCTTCTCTTCATGATGGTCTTGTGCACAATGAGCTTCAAGGGGGGGAAAGCCTTTATAAAAGCTTATTTACTCTTTCAATTCTCATAATTGTAAGCCAGTCAGTCAGATCACTCTGACAGACAATATAATCTGGACTTGTCACTACCTCTTTCAAGTGCAGGAATCAGATCAATAAAATGCAATGAATTTAAGAGTTGGAGTTTGTTTCGAAATTTCAAACAAAAGTTTGCCACAGGCATATACATTTTAACATTTCTAAACATAGTCATCGTGGCTGACCTGTGACCCCAGTGAGCAAGTGTCATCATCAAAAAACATCCAGGCCATTTAAAGCATTCCCTTTCCCATAGCCATTCTTGTAGCCAGAATACGCCATGGTGCATCTGCATTCACAAATAAATCAGTGACATTTCTATTCCTTTTGTATGCTATTTGAGGTGGTGCAGAAAAAAAACAGAACTGGAGTGTTATCAATGGCATTAGTGATCTGATCACTTGCTGAATGGAAGGTCATTGGCATGGTGGCCCTAAAGTAAAACTATGGTAAAAATGAAAAGACTGTGGTAAAATACGTTTTGGAATTTCAACACAGACTTCCAACTCTTAAATTCGATGCAATTAATCTGAATGCCCCCATCACTTGAAATAGGTGATGGCAGGTCCAGATTATTGCTACAAAAGGAAGCTTTTTGGATAAAGACCTTGGATTCTTTATGTCCTGCGTGTCTCAACAAGAATATACTGTCATTTAATTCTTTTTTAATACTCGTTAGTATGTCTTCCTTCTTTTGTGCAACTCTGCATATCATATAACGGGACAAGGAAAAAATCATTTTTCTATAAAAAAGATTTTTCTGCATGTTTACCTGTATGGTCCACCTATAGTTTAATACAGAATGTAATGTTATGTATTGATGGAATGCCTGTTGGGTTGTACTGTATCTGTGTGATACCTAGCCCTTAAAACCCCTCAGCTGTAAACAGGCTAGAAGCTTGTACCAGTCCTTAGAGTGTCTAAGCTGACACTGCTGACAGATAGAGAATATGTTTGCAAGCAGACTAGGAATAAATGAAGACATGCTGAGATCAAAGGGCACCAATAAATTGGAATAACAAGAATAAAACAAAGGTCAAGATAATAGAATAAAGGAAATGGCAAACAAGAAAGGGTCAGATACCAGAAAATTAATAGCTATTGGAACACACTCTTGGGAAAATAAAAACCAGTAAGTATATATTCTATATATTGGGTTGTGATTGGTTACAGAAAACTATGATGTCAAAAGTGTGTACACATCATCAAAAATGTTCACATAGACCGACAATATAAAAGAAGACAAAAGGAAGGGTCCATATCATAAATTACATCAGAACGAGGCACAAAGAATCTGAGTACAAGTGGGTAAACTTATTGAATTCTTTCATATATACATCTATATATTTATATTAGATATTTTGCACAAGTTTGCATCTTGATACTGGAGGGTCGAAACTTCGATCTATGTAATTTAATGCATGATGTTTGGAAATTCCAGAGAGTGCTCTCTTCCTTTCATTGTTCAATCTGCTTGTCCAAGGGACTTAAGTAGTATCCCAATCTACTTGTCCTAACAGAACATAATTTAATGTACATATTAAGATTGGGGCCCCTGCTGAGAGCACTGGACGTTGATAACTTTTTGCCAAACTCCGAACTTTCACAAATTAAAATCTGAATGGAAAAATAAAAGAAAAAAAAGCCGATTTGGTAAAATTCTCTAACACTGCTATTGTCACAATATGTCTATTTTTGCTTCAGTTTTGTCATTTGGATTTACTTTGAAAAAAAACAAGAGTTTTGTGAATTATCCTCAACTTCTCATTTTTTTTTGCAAAGAGTGAGCTTTGTGTCTGCTTGCTGTGTGGTGTGTGCTGGCTGTATTCAATGTGTGTGTGGTGTGCGCTAGCTGTATGTAATTTATATGTGGTGTGTGTGTGTTTTTGTGTCATGTGTGTGTGTTTTTGTGTCATGTGTGCTGTGTGCTGTATGGGATGTGTGTGTAATGTCTGCTGGCTGTATGTGGTTTATGCTGACTGTATGTGATATGTTTAGTGTGTCCTAGTTGCATGTGATGTGTGTATAATTTAAGTAAAAATTTTTTTTTCAAAATGGAGAAATATTCCTGTGAGTCTAAATGGGCAAGTAAGGCATGCTGGGAATCCCGGTTATTGCTGAGGATGCCCGGTGCAAGGATTTTTTTCTAAACTCCCCTTATGTGTTTCTTATCCCCTCTTTTAAATGTCTTACCCCCTTTAGTGTGTCTTACCCCGTATTTTTTTCCCCATTGTGTGTCGTACACCTCCCTTGTGTACCTCTTACAACCCTTCTTGTGTGTCTCTTATCCCTCCTCTTTGTCTTACATCCACCCACATTTTTCCTCTCCAACCCTTCTCTGTCCCTTAGTGTTCCTCTCCCCTCCCTTCCCAGTCCTTAGTGTTCCTCTCCCCTCCCTTCTCTGTCCCTTAGTGTTTCTTTCCCCTCCCTTCCCTGTCCTTAGTGTTCCTCTCCCCTCCCTTCTCTGTCCCTTAGTGTTTCTTTCCCCTCCCTTCCCTGTCCCTTAGTGTTTCTATCCCCTCCCTGTCCCATAGTGTTTCTCTCCCTCCCTTCCCTGTACCTTAGTGTTCCCTTCCCTCCCTGTCCTTTAGTGTTCCTCTCCCTCCCTTCCCTGTCCCTTAGTGTTCTTCTCTCTCCCTTCTTTTAGTTATTCTCTCCCCATTACCCTCTCTTGGTGTGTCCCACCCCCTTAGTGGTCCCCTCCCTTCCCTGATGTGCCTCCTACCTTTCTTGTAGCGTGGCCGAGCGGAGCAGATCACAGTACAGGGGCTTCAGTTTCCTGTACCCGGTCGGACGGACAGGAAGTGCTCTCTCAGTGAGCACATCCTGTTAGTCCGACCGGGTACAAGAAACTGAAGCTCCTGTACCGCGGTCCGCTCCGCTCGACCATGCTACACTGAGTGACTATTGGAGGGAGCGCTTCCCTTCTGCCGGTCCCTCAAATCTTGTGGCCAGCCTAAGGCACACCTGTGCATTAATCATGCTGTCTAATCAGCATCTTGATATGCCACACCTGTGAGGTGGATTGATTATCTTGGCATTAGAGAAGTGCTCACTAACACAGATTTAGACAGATTTGTGAACAATATATGAGAGAAATAGGCCTTTTCTGTACATAGAAAAAGTCTTAGATCTTTGAGTTCAGCTCAATAAAAATGGGGGCAAAAACAAAAGTGTTGCGTTTATAATTTTGTTCAGTGTATATTACCAATTCTCCACGATATGCAAACTTTTGAGCACAACTGTATTTAGTAGTGTTTCTAATTTTGACTCTTCTATTTTCTTTCATCCTTGAACAAAGCTTCCTCTTTCATTATGCTGATGTTATATATCCTCAGCTGGTTTGATTGACTGATTGACTCAATTCTCACAGAAGAAGCATGTCTAGTGGCTGTCAGGTAGACAACCATTACTGTAGATCTGTATCTAACCCAGTAATGTAAGCATTGCAGTATCTAGTAAAGAACAATGCTTTACATTGCACAGCACCCAGAGCAAAGTGGTCCTTTAACATGTCGACAAATATATGAGATTGTAAATTCCCCAACTGGTTCTTTCTTTTTCCTTTTCATAATTTCTACTCATCGCCCTCTACTCTTCCTTCCAATTGATTTAAAAACTTGAATTTTACTTTTTATTACTTTTATTTGACTTATCAACACCTTCTTCTCATAGATAATTTAAGGTTCTGGTATTTAATCATCCTGGTAGTGGCGTACACACGATCCATGGGGCTCCGGTGTGAAAAATGATCCATGTTGGCCTCCCAACAGTCCCGGGACAGGGTGATTTTGGTTGGCAATCCTGCTGTCCTGACAAACTCTACCTCTGCACAATTTGCCAGGCGCAAGAGTTGGGACGTATGTAACATATACATTATATTTATATGTCATTATAAGCACGCAGAAATAATGATGCATACATACTCCACCAAAAACAAGGGAAGGGGGCTGCACCCACAAGGGAGGGATTTTCACATACAGGGGGGAAGGGGCTGCACACAGGGTGGACATACACACAGACACACATTCATACAGAGACACATACATACAGACAGACACACAGACACATACATACAGACACATACACTAACACACACACATGGAAAATGTTTAAGTCACCCTCCTATTACCTACCTTTTAGGTGTAGGAGAGTGACTTCCCTGGAGTCCAGTGGCTCAGACTGATGGGAGTCAGAGTTCCCACTCTGACTCCCTCCTCTCCTTCCTGCTCCTGCGCGCCTCCCTGTGGTTGCTGCGAGGAAGTGACTGGGGCAGTCACTTCCTCCCAGCATCTGACATCATCAGAGGGGACCCGGTCGAGCTGTTAAACCGCAGCACTGACCGGGCACCCTGGAAATTAATTTCCATTGGGTACCCTAACAGCATGGGCCCCTTCAAGGCCGGGGCCACAACACATGGCGGCGGACATGCGGTCGCAGGGGCCCCCTGGAGTGACGAGCCCGGTCCCAGCTGCGACCCCTGTATGTACGCCACTGTACACACACACATACATACATACAGACACATACATACGAACACACACACACAGAGACACATATATACAGACACACACATACATACAAACACACAGAAACACAGACAGACATACACACAGATAGACAGACACACACACACATACACACACACAAACAGACACACACATACATACACACAGACAGACATACACACGCACATAGAGACACACATACAGAGAAACAGTCATACAGGCACACACATACATACAAACAAACACATACATATACCAAATATTTTAGTCACCCTCCTGTTTCCTACCTTTTAGATGCAGGATGGTGACTTGCCAGGGGTCCACTGGTCTCTCAGCCTGATGGGAGTCAGAGTTCCCACTCTCACTCCCTCCTCTCTTTTTCGGGTGGCTCCTTTGTAAGCTGGGAGGAGTGACGAAGCAGTCACTTCCTTCCAGCTGTGATGTCATCAAAGAGGGCCCGGTCATGCTGTTAAAGCGCCGCAGCGCTGACCGGTCCACTGGAAATCCATAGCCATAGCATGGGCCCCCGATGGGCCCCTTAATGTACGGCCCTGGCGGTTATACCACACGGGCCAGTGCCACAATACATGGTGGCACCGGTGGGCACCCAGTTGCAGGGGTCCGCAGGGAGGCCGGGCCCCATTGAGTATGTACGCCACTGCGTCCTGGTGCAATAGCTTGTTGACTATAAACACAAGATGGGAAAGGCTTTCCATCACAAATTGCTCTTATTGCTCTTATTTTGTTTTGGAATGAAAATAAAAAATTATTTGGAGTATGCCTGAACTATTTCCAACATAAAAATTATTAGGGTCATTTTAGAGACTTCCAAGAGTTTTAGTACTATTGGAACCCAACAAATGATGTTATCCCACCATTAATAATTCTGTCCAGGGTATGTGACTCATGAGAATGCTATCATTTGTTTTGTATTACTTACAAAACTGTGTGTGGCTTTTTGGCATATTTACATAGTAAAAAAAAGGTAGGAAACTTGAATATCTACAGAAATCTTCTATAAAATTGAAATTCTCCTGTAAATTATACAGCATACGTTAATGTGGGGTATCTTTTCTTTTAAACTCTGAAAGAATAATTATTTAATAAAAGCAAAAATCTCAATTTATTCGGACATAAGAGCGTCACTTAAACCCCTAATATGTTTCATTTTGCCAGCCTTACATTTCTTTTGTGACACGCCTTTTTGAAGCCAATGGAGAAAGTACAGCTTAGGGAATAGGGCCCTGACAGAGCTAAGAGGTGGGTTAGAGGCAGGAGCAGTACTAGGATTGGTGGGCTAGTATTTGGGGTCTGGCTGATATAAATGGTAGGCCATTTTAGGATCCCTCATTCTAATCCATTACCTTGCTGAGTTGGTGCAGGTTTGTTGTACACTAATTGGGCCTGGTAAGTTCTTTTTTGTCTTACAGGATGGCTGAGCAGTCAGTGGAGGAGCTCTGGGCCGGCATTCAGGTGGCAGCCAGCAAAGGGAGCGGCTGGCGGTGGATCAAGCTGGCCACAGAGGAGGGCGCACAGCGCAGGTGAGGAGGCCATCACAGTGCCTTAGCCCAGGTCCGGAGGTGGAGGAGTCACCCACCGGTCCAGCGGGTCTGGCTTGAGCCGGCTGCAAGGTGTCACAACGATATCGCAAGAAGAAACAATATCGCTAGATACCTAAATCCTTTGGGAATTTGCTGCAGGCATTTTGAATACTCGCCAGTGTTATAGGCGTGAAGTCGCCGGGGATTTGCTCTTCCTTATTTTGCTATGGGATGGGATCTGGGAGGTGTACAGGACGTATGGGGGCATGGCATGGTGGAAATATGATGGGCAATTCCGTCAGCGACTTTTGGCTAATCCTGGTGGGATCAGATAGACTTGCCTTTATGGATGAAATTCATGATTGTTCAAAAAGCATCGCCCTTTCAGCATGCGGGCAGAGTGTGGGGGGAGTTCCCTGAGTCGGCTTTTAACATGGATGGTTTCTGCTGGCTCTTAAACGAAGGCAACAAGTTCGCCCCGCTGTCCAACCTGTGGGTGTCGCCGTTTGGGTTGGTCCCCAAAAAGTAGGCTGGGAAATACCACCTTATTCATCACTTATCTCACCCTTAAGGGGTGTTCGTCAACGATGACATTGCAGGGAGCTATACTTGGCCTCTTACACATCATTTGACCAGGCGCTCGAGTTGGTTCAGAAGGCCGGGCAGGGGGCGTTGATGGCCAAGGTAGACATTGAGGCGGCATTTTGGCTGTTGCCCGTTCACCCTGCGAGCCATCATCTGCTGGGCTTTTTCATCTAGGGGCGGTTCTTTGTCGACCTCTGCTAACCCATAGGTTGTTTCATTTCTTGCTCCTACTACGAAAAGTTCAGCTCCTTTCTGGAATTGGTGGCGAAGCAGGAGTCTGGGAGTCGGTTGGTGGTTCTCTCCTTGGACAATTTCCTTTGTGTGGGCCAGGCGGATTCCCCAATTTGCCTCTACCTATTGTAAGAAATTACGATCCTCTTACAAGGATACTCTTTAAGGGAATGAGTGACATAAGACACAAACACAAGTATATAATAAATAAGACACAAACACAAGTATATAATAAAATGTATTGCTAATATTAATTTAGGATACTGTTACAGATGTAAAAAGGATATACACATTACACATTATAACCATATCCAGTACATAATCAAAAGATACATAGTAATAGGGCATTTACATCTACATTTAAATTAAGATCTTCCCCTTGGGTAGATCTTGGGTAGTCTGGGACAGTCTCTCTCAGTTCACCATGGCACCTGTGCTTGCTATGCTGTCCCCTCCAAAAGAGACAAAGAGAGGAAAGAGACCAAACCTCCTTGGCTGTTGTTCTTTTAAAGACTAATTCTTGCAGCCCTTAACTACATGTCCCAGAATGCATTTTTCCCATCTTTTCCCAGAGAGTTCCAGCTATACTATAATGTTGTGTAAGAAGTGACCAGTTAGGGTTAGTTTTGGGTAGGTTGGGAGCAGGCCTGGACTTCTTTTAGAGACAGGATAACTTGGGAGAACAGATTCTTCCATGATTCCAGGACAAATTGAAGAGTTAGATAATCTACTAGTTGAGGAAATAGCTAAAATGACAATGAAGGGGGAAGTTATCATCATATCTTCCTGATGTGAATTGGAAAACAAAATAGCTACTTGTGCCAGGAGCACACATATTCTAAACTCCCTACTGCGATTGTATCTAAAACAAGTCGTTGAGGATCCAACTCGTAAAGAGGCCATACTAGATTTAGTGTTAACAAATGGAGATTTGGTATCAGATATTACTGTAGGTGAAAGTTTAGGATCCAGTGATCATCAGTCAGTGTGGTTTAATATAAGAACAGTGACTGAGTCACACCACACAAAAACAAAAGTTTTAGACTTTAGAAAAACAGATTTTTCTAAAATTAGAATAAGTGTAAAGTAATATGAGTAATTATCAGACTGGAGCAATTTAAATGGAGTCCAAAAGAAATGGGATTATTTAAAAGTTGCACTACTGAAGGCAACAGAAAATTGCATTAGGCTTGTCAGTAAAAGCAAAAAATTCAAGAAACCACTGTGGTACTCCACAGATGTGGCCAAAATAGTAAAAAACAAAAAGTTAGCATTTAGTAATTATAAAAAAACCCAGAGTGAGGAAGGCAGAATGACCTATAATATTAGGCAGAAAGAGGCTAAGCAAGTTATAAGAGCTTCCAAATCACACACAGAAGAGAAAATAGCACAGTCAGTAAAAAAGGAGGACAAAACTTTTTTTAGATACATAAATGAGAAAAGAAAAGTAAAACAAGGATTAGTTAGATTAAAAACAAAAGAAGGAAGGTATGTAGATGAGGATAAAGGTCTAGCTGACTGCCTCAATTAATATTTTTGTTCGGTATTTACAGATGAAAATGAAGGAGAGGGACCTCAGTTAAGAAAAAGCATAAATGAGTCATTTATTACACGTGAATTTACAGAGGAAGAGGTTCTATTTCAACTGTCAAAAGTAAAGACAAATAAGTCAATGGGACCTGATGGAATACACCCAAAGCTATTAAAAGAGCTCAGTGGTGTACTAGCAAAACCATTAACAGATTTATTTAACCAATCATTGTTAACAGGAGTAGTCCCAGAAGATTGGAAGTTAGCGAATGTTGTGCCCATTCACAAGAAAGGTAATAGGGAGGAGTCGGGCAACTATAGGCCAGTAAGCCTTATTTCAGTAGTGGGGAAAGCGATGGAAACCATGTTAAAGATCATGGATTTCAAGATCAGAGACAACATGGGTTTACTTCAGGGAGATCATGCCAAACTAATCTTATTGACTTTTTTGATTGGGTAACTAAAATTATAGATCAGGGTGGTGCAGTAGACACTGCTTACCTAGATTTCAGTAAGGCTTTTGACACTGTTGCACATAGAAGGCTTATCAATAAACTACAATCTTTGAGTTTGGATTCCAATATTGTTGAATGGGTAAGGCAGTGGCTGAGTGACAGGCAACAGAGGGTTGTAGTCAATGGAGTATATTCGAAGCTTGGGCTTGTCACCAGTGGGGTACCTCAGGGATCTGTACTTGGACCCATTCTCTTTAATATTTTTATTAGTGATATTGCAGAAGGTCTTGATGGTAAGGTGTGTCTTTTTGCTGATGATACTAAGATATGTAACAGGGTTGATGTTCCAGGAGGGATAAGCCAAATGGCAAATGATTTATGTAAACTAGAAAAATGGTCAGAGTTGTGGCAACTGACATTTAATGTGGATAAGTGCAAGATAATGCATCTTGGACGTAAAAACCCAAAGGCAGAGTACAGAATATTTGATAGACTCCTAACCTCAACATCTGAGGAAAGGGATTTAGGGGTGATTATTTCTGATGACTTAAAGGTAGGCAGACAATGTAATAGAGCAGCATGAAATGCTAGCAGAATGCTTGGTTGTATAGGGAGAGGTATTAGCAGTAGAAAGAGGGAAGTGCTCATGCCATTGTACAGAACACTGGTGAGACCTCACTTGGAGTACTGTACACAGTACTGGAGACCATATCTTCAGAAGGATATTGATACCTTAGAGAGAGTTCAAAGAAGGGCTACTAAACTTGTTCATGGATTGCAGGATAAAACTTACCAGGAAAGGTTAAAGGATCTTAACATGTATAGCTTGGAGGAAAGACGAGACAGGGGGGATATGATAGAAACATTTAAATACATAAAGGGAATCAACACAGTAAAGGAGGAGACTATATTTAAAAGAAGAAAAACTACCATAACAAGAGGACATAGTCTTAAATTAGAGGGGCAAAGGTTTAAAAATAATACCAGGAAGTATTACTTTACTGAAAGGGTAGTGCATGCATGGAATAGCCTTCCATCTGAAGTGGTAGAGGTTAGCACAGTAAAGGAGTTTAAGCATGCGTGGGATAGGCATAAGGCTATCCTAGCTATAAGATAAAGCCAGGGACTAATGAAAGTATTTAGAAAACTGGGCAGACTAGATTGGCTGAATGGTTCTTATCTGCCGTCACATTCTGTTACACCTAGATGTTAATTACTCCAGGTCTCCTTATCTCTGATCTCCTGATAACATGTAAAACGGGTTGGCAGGAGAACTGCTTGAGGGATGTAAGCTTGTGTTTTAGATGAATGTTGTAAAATGCAACTGAAAACTTTGATCCTTATCACACTGTTATCAAGTAGATAACCCCAAGTTGTGAACCCAGTCACATACACAGAAAGTTATATACAATATGGCAATTTTGCATATCAATTTCTTACAGTCCCCACCTAGAGGGCGAATGACTCAAAAAGAAAATGAGCCCTCTCAAAGAAATACAGTATTTTATCTTGTGTGTTTTGAATACTTATGTGTTTTACTGAGACACAAGTGACTTGACAACCACATATATTTATAATTTAGGGTACTGCAAGGCATAATTTAGCCAAATCATTGAGGCACTCACAGTTATCATATTTCACCAATAATTTGAACTCCTTTAGCCATATCCGTAACCTTCCATTACCCTCACAGACTCAGCATAGGCTCACTGCAACCATTTGATTTCACTCCCATCACGCTCAGTTACCTGTGCCACCAGCACTGCTTCCACCACAGCGTTCCTTTAACCCTGGCCTTGCTTACTTTGAGCTATTAGGCCTCTGACCTCTGCCCACCATGACACCTGGTGTATTTTCACACCAACATCAGTTAATTTTCTGTTCACTTACATAGTGAATTAAAGGGAGGAAACACAGTTTATTGTTTGTAGTTGGACCTCAGTAGAGGTGTTTGTGCACGTTTATTTAAGTTGTATAGCTGGAGTGGGTTTGTTTTTGAGCCCTTGAGGAATTTTAATAGTTTGTCGTTAGGCCCTTGGCTTCCGGAAATTAAAAGATACTTAGCACAGAAAGTGTGCAGTGTTACATTATGCAAATCACTAGTGGTTTGATTATCATCCTTGTCTCGGTATTACCATCTGGATTCACAAGTGGTCATCTAAATCATTGTAAACACAAATGTGAGCAAAATGCAACCATTCACCTTAATGTGTACTAAGGAATACATCCTCATAACAGTATAAAATAATTTACTATAATCTTAAAACCATAAATATTTAACCATAATAAAACCATAAATATTGGATAACCAAATAGAGCAAATGAATATGGATAACCAAATAGAGCAAATAGAAAATGCTAAATCATGTACAGTGCCTTGCAAAAGTATTCACTCCCTTGACTTTTTACCAATTTGTTTCATTACAGCCTTAAGTTCAATGTTTTATTAATCTGAATTTTATGTGATGGATCAGAACACAATAGTCTAAGTTGGTGAAGTGAAATGAGAAAAATATATACATAATTTTTTTTTTTAGAAATAGATAAGAGAAAATTGGCATGTGCGTATGTATTCACCCCCTTTGTTATGAAGCCCATAAAAAGCTCTGGTGCAACCAATTACCTTCAGAAGTCACATAATTAGTGAAATGATGTCCACCTGTGTGCAATCTAAGTGTCACATGATCTATTATTACATATACAAACCTTTTTTGAAAGGCCCCAGAGGCTGCAACACCTAAGCAAGAGGCACCACTAGCCAAACACTGCCATGAAGACCAAGGAACTCTCCAAACAAGTAAGGGACAATGCTGTTGAGAAGTACAAGTCAGGGTTAGGTTATAAAAAAATATCCAAATCTTTGATGATCCCCAGGAGCACCATCAAATCTATCATAAGCAAATGGAAAGAACATGGCATAGCAAACCTGCCAAGAGACGGCCGCCCACCAAAACTCACGGACTGTGCAAGGAGGGCATTAATCAGAGAGGCAGCACAGAGACCTAAGGTAACCCTGGATGAGCTGCAGAGACTGGAGTATCTGTACATAGGACGACAATAAGCCATACGCTCCATAGAGTTGGGCTTTATGGCAGAGTGGCCAGAAGAAAGCCATTATTTTCAGCAAAAAATTAACTTTTTGCCCATCAAAGAAAACGCTATGTCTGGTGCAAACCCAACACATCACATCACCCACAGAACACCATCCCCACAATTAAACATGGTGGTGGAAGCATCATGCTGTGGGGATGTTTTTCAGCAGCCTGGACTGGGAAACTGATCAGAGTTGGGGAAAGTTGGATGGTGCTAAATACAGGCATGTTCTTGAGCAAAACCTGTACCACTCTGTGCGTGATTTGAGGCTAGGACGGAGGTTCACCTTCCAGCAGGACAATGACCCCAAACACAATGCTAAAGCAACACTTCGGTGGTTTAAGAACCGCATTTCGTAATACGACAAGCGTTTAAGGGTTTCCAGAGAGGGAGCAAGACCCAGGATGCCATGAGACCGGTTTCCATTTCGCTGCTGGAAAAGCTGGTGTTTTCCTACCCTGTCATTTGCTTTGATGGCCACGAAGCAAGTTTGTTTGAGGTTGCGTTCCTGCTGGCCTTTATTGGTACTTTCAGGATCGGGGAGTTGGTCAGCGCTAATCTGGAGAGTCGGGAGGGGGGGGGGGGGGGTGTTGCTCATGGACGTTCTTGTAGAGGCCATGCTGGTAGTGGTTAATTTGGCCTGGTCCAAGATGAATGTCAGGATTCCCTTTTTGCCTGGTCGCTAGTGCCACCAGATACTTATCTCGGCGTCATACAGGTTTTGGTTCATTCCTGGTTCCTCGCTTTTCCGTTTTTAGTTTATCAGGGGTTTTCGGTTAGGACTCCACAGGTTGGGGTTGCAGCCGAGTCAGTCCAGGATACACTTGTTTCGGATAGGGGCCACTACGGAAGTGCTACGGTTGGATTTGGGTGGTGAGCTCATGAAGAAGATCATTCAGTGGGAATCAGTCCGGTTCCGGTCTTACGTATGACTTAACAAACTGGTGTGAATGCTTGAAAAGGGTGGTCCGTTGTGGGGGTACCAGGGCTGACATGTTTCTCTTGTTCGTGTAGGTCAAGTGGCTTGTATCTTGGTCCATTCCTTCATCTTCTGGGCCAAGAGGAGAGCTGCTCGTTTTCAGGGTCAGCAGCTGGACTTTCCTAAGGACCGGATTAGGTTGCTCTGGTTTGGCTACCGGGGCTACAGGTGGCAAGAGGTTTGCACGATGGTAGCAGGGGCTGGAGGCCAGATTTGCTGGTTTTGCATGCAGTAGGTAATTACCTTGGTTAAGAAAAGAAATGGTGAGAGCACTCAAATCAATGGAAATTATATTACCCAAATTGAGATCAAACTCTGCAAATGAACATAAATTGAGAAGATATAGGGTAATATCGGTTAAAATAAAACACTTTACAATTATGTGTTAGTCTCACTCACATAAGTGGAGCCACTTATAAAGCTGGCTCAGACTGCTTGTCTTGAATGAATCACGTATGGACTTCAGCTGGGTCCTTTCCAAGATTGTGTCTGTTGTACCACCAAAAACGCAGGTTCAGTGGGTTACAAAACTTTAATTATCCAATTACAAGAAACAAGGTGCATTTTGGACTTTCTACTTATGGGACTTTCCTTGCATTTTTTGTCATTTTAATTTTGACACATACATATACATACATACATGAAACAAACTAGGAATGCGTAAGGATGCAGGAATGGCCAGGGAATAAGAAACAGGGTTAATTCTCTTAAGGACACGGTAAGGGCCAAGAAACCTAGGAGCAAATTTCATGCTAGGAACTTTCAATCTAATGTTGCGTGTTGATAAATAAACCTGGTCCCCCACCTGGTAAACTGGGTTGGCACACCACCGTTTATTCAGAATGGGACTTAAAGCGAGCAGCCGCAGTTTCAAGAGTGGAGTGAACCTTATTCCAAGTATCACGAATAGAGGTAAGGTGTTCATCCAGGGCAGGGATGGCTGTGTCAGAAAACACATCAGGGAGGACAGTGCGTCATGGGTAGCGTTGTTCCTTGCAAATTTGGCCCAAAACAACAAATCAGCCCAATTAGACTGGGTACTGTTCACAAAGCAACGTAAATACAGTTTAAGCGATTGGTTAGCCCTTTCAGCCGCACCATTGGTCTGGGGATGGTAAGCAGAGGAAAAAGACAAGTTAATGCTCAACTGCTTACTGAATGCCCTCCAGAACCTTGAAACAAATTGGGAACCCCTATCAGATACAATATTTTGAGGGATCCCATGAAGCCTGACAATGTCGCGTATAAATATGGAAACCAGATCCTGAGAAGATGCCAATTTTTTGAGTGGAATGAAATGTGTCATTTTGGAAAAACAGTCAATTACCATAAGGATGGTGGTATAGCCATTCGAACTAGGTAGGTCAACAATGAAGGCCATAGATAGATGAAACCATGAAACACTGGGTATAAGAAGTGGATGTAACAATCCACACGGGAGTATGTGTGGAACCTTTCAATAACGAGACGGGCTACGTTTTGAAGGGTGACGTAGAACTGGCTTTAATGATCACACAGCAGCTGCTTTTATGCAGGATTTTACAGTAATGTCCCACCCACTGGACCTGGTGGGGCACCAACAATGCAATTACAACAGCCAATCAGTCACAATGGTTGTAATTGCATTTTAGGTGCCCCACCAGGTCCAATACATTCCTCCCCTCTGCTAAGGAGATAATTGAGTTAAGTGGTGTATCAACTCAATTATCTCCAAGCTAAAAAATATACTTTTTCCACATTTTTCATAACTTTGAATTTACACACAATATTTTAACAAAAGTCACATTTTCACAACCAGTACATTCGGGGGAACAACATATCCAGAAATGGCACGACTTGGACCAAGGGTTCGGGAGTTAGTGAAAATGTGGATGTGACCGACTGTTCGCATGTTTTCTCTGCCCAATATAGTTCCACAATTTCATTCTCTGCGGTCGGTCTATCTTCCCTTGGTTCTAACTATAAAATGCACGAACAGGGCCATTCGTGCCGACCACTATTGGATGCAGCTGGTTCGGATGAATAACTGTGTGAATTAGCGCCTCGTTCGTATGATTTTAGTCGAATGCACAGAAGGTAGGAGTTCAGCTGTGTTCATGGAAAAAGGTAGCCGGAATCAGTTCCACGCGGTCTACGACAAAACACAGCTGAGTGCGTTCGACTAAACAAAATGGCCGCCACACGTGTTCGCATAAACGAACGCCGACTACCATGTGAAACCATTAGAATGTTTAGGTGTTTGCGGTTTCCACAGGTCAAGAAGGTTAATTGGTGCCACACTCCTGTTCTGGGTGGTCGGTCATTCGACAGAAATTCGGCATACGAACGGCATAATCAAATACACGATTAGTCCTTCGAATGAAGGCAAAACAAACAAATAGTCTTTATTCATAGTCATAGGCAGCCATTATAATGGTAAAACTGGGGTTCTTGTTACAACCTCTTTCCTGTCATGTAATGGAATAAACAATTTATCTAGAGGTTTATTGCAAGATGCCTAGGACTGAGCCGCCATGATATCACAAAGCGATGGTGACGACAAGGAAAGGACAGTGGATGCTATAATACACTCAGGAGGAACAATGGGTAACGTCTCTTGTTCTAGTTCTGACTCTTGGTCAAATTGCCTAGATAAGGCGTCCACTTTAACACTTTTAGGGCCAGGTCTATAAGTAATAATAAAGTTAAAGCGGGACAAGAATAGAGACCACCTAGCTTGTCTAGAAGACAGACGTTTGTCATAACCAATATAGGCCAGATTCTTGTGATCGGTTATGATCAGCAGGGGGTCTTTGGAACCCTCCAAAAGATGTCGCCATTCCTTGAGCGCCAATATAATGGCCAATAGTTCTCTGTTACCTATGTCATAATTACACTCAGCTGGAGACAATTTTCTGCAGAAGTAACCACCAGGATGCAACGGGGTATCCTGACTCTCTCTCTGGGAAAGGACAGCCCCGACCTCTGGTTCGGAGGCATTAACTTCAAGTATGAAAGCTTTGCTAGTGTCAGGATGTATCAATATGTCTGCAGAAGCAAACAATTTCTTGAGACGTTTAAAAGATTCTTTGGCTCTTTGGACCATATATTACAATTAACCCCCTTGCATGTCATTTTGGTGATGGGGGCTATTACTGAAGAGAAACATTTTATGAATCTCCTGTAATAATTGGAGAACCCAATGACCCTTTGAGTGGCCTTTAACCCGCTGGGTAATGGCCAGTGTAGAACAGCCTCTAGTTTGCGAGGATCCATTTGGAAGCCAGAGGCGGATATATTATACCCCAAAAACTGTACTTCAAGTTGATCAAACATGCATTTTTCAAGTTTACAATAAAGACCATTCTTGAGTAAAGTTTGTAATACTTGTTTAACATGATCATGATGGGTCTGGAGGTCGGGGAAATAAACAAATATATCAGCCAGGCATACAAGTGCAAAAGAGTAAATATAATCTCTTAGCACATCATTAATGAAGTCCTGAAACATGGCCGGGGCATTGCGCATCCCAAAGGGCAAAAGCAAATATTCAAAGTGTCCATTTCTAGTGTTAAATGCCGTTTTCCACTCGTGACCATTCTTAATCCTGACCAAATTGTATGCACTCCTGAGG
Organism: Pelobates fuscus; assembly: GCF_036172605.1. Classification (NCBI taxonomy): domain Eukaryota; kingdom Metazoa; phylum Chordata; class Amphibia; order Anura; family Pelobatidae; genus Pelobates; species Pelobates fuscus. The sequence goes on from NC_086322.1 coordinate 256,233,623, forward strand.
TCAAGTTTGGTAAAGACCTGACACCCTGGAGTCTGTCAAACAATTCTGAGATAAGGGGAATGGAATAGGCATTTTTTATGGTGATTTTATTTAATGCCCTATAGTCAATGCACGGATGTAATTCTCCATCCTTTTTAGATATGAAAAAGAACCCTGCACTAGCAGGGGAGGATGATTTGCGTATGATTAAGGCATCTCTGATGTACTCCTCCATGATTTTACTCTCTTATGGGGATAGAGCATATACCGCCCCTTTAGGAGGCATAGCCCCGGGCAGCTGATCATTGGAACAATCATATGATCCATGTGGAGGTAGAACATTAGTTTGACTTTTATTAAACACTTCCCTAACTTCCCAATATTGCATGGGTATTTCGGGGGTAGTGGGTGTAATAGTAGGTAAAGTAAAGATGCCCACTCTTTTAGTAATAGGTGACATACAACCCTCCTGACAGTCTGTACCCTATTCCAGTATTTGTCCTTTGGTCCAGTCAATATGAGACTTGTGTTTGATGAGCCAAGGGAATCCTAATAATCCTAATCATGGCACATGAAGGGGAAGCGAATATTTGAAATGTAAGGAATTCTTTTTGCAATGCTCCTATAATGATACAAATAGGCAAAGTCTCGTTTGTAATCAGTGTTTGAGAGAGAGGTCTCCCGTCAATAGCCTCAACAGCCTGAGGTGAAGATTTCTTCTTAACAGGTATAGCTTGTTTTTTAACAAAATACATGTCAATAAAGTTACCTGCCGCACCTGAGTCTACCAGGGCTTTGTCAAGGAGAAATCTACTTTGGGTTTTACTAGAGGACGTATCCATCAAGACCTGTCCTCTTAGGTGCTGAAGTTTTCTAGGTGTATAGGACAAGTATCTCTCATATGTCCCTTTTTGCCACAATATAAGCATAGACCCTCCCTTCTCCAATACTGTTTCTCTGCCTCTGACAATCCCGTAACCTCTAGTTGCATGGGTTTGGATTCAGGTTGCACCGGGAGGTCAGGGACAACAGGTTTGGAGAATCGAGGTGCTAGTGACAAGGTCATACGTCTGGTCCAGCTTCTAGTAATTTCTCTGGTCCTAATTCTATTATCAATCTGCATCACAAAGGTAATGAATTCGTTTAATTTCTTTGGCAGATCTTTGGCAGCAATTTCGTTAAGTATGTGCTCGGATAATCCTTTTTAAAAGCAGCGATTAATCCGTTGTTAGTCCAGTCTACCTCAGAAGCCAATGTGCGAAATTCTATGGCATAATCTGAGATAGACCCTTGTTTGATATGCATTAAGGCAGTAGAATCGTCATCCTCCCTGTCTAATGGTTCAAACGTTAATTTGAATTCCGCAAGGAATTCCTGGTAATTATAAGAAATACTCCTATTACTCTTCCATAATGGGCTGGCCCAAGTTAAAGCCTTACCCTTAAAGGGACACTCCAGGCACCCAGACCACTTCTGCTCGTTGGAGTGGTCTGGGTGCCAACTCCCACTACTCCTAACCCTGCAAGTGTAATTATTGCAGTTTTTTATAAACCGCAATAATTACCTTGCAGGATTAACTGCACCTCTAGTGGCTGTCTACTAGACAGCCACTAGAGGTCACTTCCTGATTTCTAGCAAGGATTTTCCTTGCTAGAGCGTCGCTGGATGTCCTCACGCTGTGTGAGGACCTCCAGAGTAGCTCATTTCCCCATAGGAAAGCATTGAAAATATTTTTAATGCCTTCCTATGGGGAGCGCTAATGCGCATGCACGGCATGCGCATTAGGTCTCCTCGGCCGGTGGGCGGGATCAGTCTCGCCTACCGGCCGACGGAATCAGAGGGAGGAGCGGCGCAGAAGAGGGGACAGCGACGAGCAACATCGCCGCTGCCTCAGGTAAGTGACTGAAGGGGTTTTCACCCCTTCAGTAACTGGGGATTGGTGGGTGGGAGGGAGAGGGACCCTACAGTGCCAGGAAAACGGATTGTTTTCCTGGCACTGGAGTTTCCCTTTAAGTTGGTTCATCAAATACCCAATCTTGGGAAATGAACCAGATGAGGCCTCAAAGTGGTACTCAATTTGATTTAACAATCCCCAGCATTCTTGAATATTACCATCAAAATGCGGGGGAGGAGATAGGGAGATGGTAGGTGCCTGATGTACTTATGTACACAGTCGGAGAAGCCACAGGCTGCAGATTCGCTGTTCGAGTGCTGTGACTAGACCAATCACGCCATATTGCATTGGAGAAGCCTGGTTGCCCGCCTGTTGCCTCTGGACTATGACCCCATGTTAAAAAGCCTTCTTTTCCCCTGCAGAAAAGGCTTGTTCATGCCTTTCTGCCCGGCGGTTGGTAGATTCAATCTACCGAACGAACAACCGAATGACTGGACCACCTGTATTGGGAGTGTGTCGGCAATTTACCTCCCAGAAGCTGCGGTTAACTGCAGCTTAATTGACAAATGCTGGGTGGCCTTTGTTTGTTTGCCGAACACATGGCGGCGGCCATTTTAAAGTCCCGAACGACCAGCGGTGTTCAGCGCACAAAATATGGAACTGGAAACGGACACTTATGTGCGCGAACACCACTGAGCCGTCAGCCTCCTTACTTCTGCATTCGGTCATTTAACCGGATGCCTGTTCATTCGGTAGTTTAAACCGTATGAACAGCATTACCCCAGATAGCCATGCCATGGACCTATTCGTGTAACAAAAGACTATGGGAAAGACTTTGGCTCCATGGCGATTGAAATGTATGTATGTGATCTGAGCGCCATTCGGTAATAATGTGCGCTCAGATCTAAGCTATCTGGGCATAGGTAGAATGTATATGTTTTGTGCAACAGTTGTAACTTTATACATTTTTTTTTGTCAATCTTTATTTTATTTTACGTTGTACAGGTGTTGTAAAATGCAATTATACAGAACTACAGCAACAAGATAGGTTAATGCGGTTGTACATCAAGCATGTCAATAAGCAGGTATATATGAGGTACAGGGCACCTCTTAGAAGATATAATAGGGAACACGTAGTCACTAATGGTAGTTCAAGTGCAGTTAACTGTTTTCACAAACGGGTCATAAAACCAGGGGGGAACGTAGATATATTCCCTTATACGTTACACTAGCGAACAGCGTACAGTAAACAAGCTGTGGTAAGTGTGGGGGGCTGTTCGGCATCTTGGTTACAGAAGGTAAGATTAGTGTGATCAAGGAGTTTCAGGAGGTGTGGGTGAGTCGTGTTGGGGAGGTGTCACCGGTCAGTGACTGCGGGGCCTGAGGTCGGGTCACTCGGCTGTGTAAGTTCTGGGTGATAGCATCTGTCTTCCGTGGTACAGGTCGCGTCGGGGTATGATCCCTGCGGAAGGGTCGGTGTAATCCAACCTCTGAGTACGGATCGGTGTGGTGGCGAGGACAGCAGCCCCTAAGTCTAGGCCCCGCGGGTTAAGCCGGTATGTGTGGCACAGCTAATGGGATCAGTGTGAACAGGAAATGTCTTATCGAGGCGGTTCTGGAATGAGTGGCTTTTCGGTTCGGTGGGTCTGACGTCCACCTTTCCGGGGGTCGACTCGTGAGTGTTGTCACGGGGTCAACCTTGAAGGGGTGTGAGGCGGAGGGGTTGGGATGGTCGGTTCTTGGGAGGACGCATAACCGTCCCTCTGGTCAGTTGGGTGGAGAAGGGGGGGGAGGGGAAAGGGAGGGTAAGGGGGGGAGAGGTGGAGGCCTTCGGTTCCCCGCCCCGTCCATCGTGAGGTACCATAGCCATGGCATCCATGTGCGGGTGCATTTCACTTGTCTGTCATGCAGTGCTGCCATGAGTGATTCCAAGTGGTATATCTCCCCCACCCTGTCCATCCACTGCCGGAGTGTGGGCGCCTCCTTTTGTTTCCACCTAGTTGGGATTATTGTAATGGCTGCTGTCAGTAGGTGTTTTATTAGGGATTTTTTGTATGCTGAGATGGACATGTCTGTGTGATGTAGGAGCATGGTGAGGGGATGGAGCGGCAGGGCAATGTCAGTTATGAGTCGGATGGACTCTCTAATCATTGTCCAGAAGGGGGAGATGTCGGGGCAGCTCCACCAGATGTGAATAAAGGAGCCGTCAGGGGCTCCACATCTCCAGCATTCGTCTGGTATCTCTGGATCCATACAGTGCAGAACATCTGGGGTCCTATTCCAGTGTGTGAGAATCTTAAAGCTTGTCTCCTGGAATTTGGAACTGATGGAGCATTTATGTGTCAATATAAATATCTTATCCCATTCCTGGTCCGTGAGTGTGGTCCCTGACTCTTTCTCCCATATAGTTACGTATCTGGGGTGTGTCTGGTGTTCACTGTTAAGGAGGGTTGCGTATAGCATGGAGATTCCCCTTTCCGGGTGAGTTGGGGTTGAGCATAGGGTTTCAAACTGTGTGGGGGGGTCTGTGAAGGCACAGTTTGTTTGGGAAGGTTGCATAGTATGCCCGTATTTGAAACTAGTGGAGGTGATCTAGGCCTGTGGGCGTCTTATCTCCCAGGATATCCGTCAAGGATTTGAGTCGGTTACCTTGCAGTAGCTGTTGGAAGCTGAGCCAGTCGGTGTCAGTATATGAGTGTAGGTCTGTGGACGTGAGTCGGGTTGTGTGTGATGGGTGTGAGGGGGCCGTCTGTGGTGGTGTGGTGGTGAGTTGGTGTGAGTAACGTAGTGAGCACCAGACTTGAAGCGTGGCATCGATCAACGGGTTGCCCGTTTGTAGCGATCCCAGCGTGAGGGAGCTGAGCCAGAGGCGGGAGGGGAGCGTGCCCCCAGCTTGCGCTTGTTCCATGGGGACCTATAGCTTGGCTGTGGGACGTGCATGCCAATCTATCACCCTGAGCAAGTGTGCTGCATGGTAGTATCCCTGGAAGGACGGAAGACCCGCGCCCACACGGGATTTAGGTCGCTCTAGCAGCACCTTGCCCACTCTGTTCGCTTTCCCATTCCATACGAATTGTTGTATCGCCGCGTTTAGTGTTTGGAAGAATGTCCTGGGTATAGTAATGGGGATCGTTTGGAATAGGAACAGGAGGCGCGGGAGCACATTCATCTTTACGGCATTAATCCGGCCGAACCAGGAGACGTAGAGGCCCTTCCATCGCTGTAGGTCTGACTGTAAGACTGAGAGCATGGTGAGGAAATTCAACTGATATAGGAGTGTCGGGTCGTTGTGCAGCCAGATGCCGAGATATTTTATTTTGGAGTCGCACCACGAGAAGTGGAACTGCGAACGTAGATGTGCGATTCTCTCTGTTGTGAGTGAGATCGGCAGGGCTTCTGACTTGCTCATATTCAGCTTAAGGTTGGAGATGTCGCCATAGCTCCTGAAGGCTCGGAGGAGGTTGGGGAATGAGATCGTGGGGTTGTCCAGGAAAAATAGCATGTCGTCCGCTTATGCGGCCACTTTATGTACCGTGTGGTTAAGCCTGTACCCCGTGATACCCCCGTCCCGTCTGACCACCTCTAGGAAGGGTTCCAGAATGAGGGCAAACAGGAGGGCGGACAGGGGGCAGCCCTGCCTTGTCCCGTTGCGAATGGGAAAGGGTGCTGAGAGTGCGCCGTTGATTCGGATGCGGGCAGTCGGGGTAGTGTATAGGGCAAGGATCCAGGAATGAATGTGGGGTCCGAATTGCATATGGCGGAGGGTGGCCTCGAGGTACTGCCAGTCTACCCGGTCGAAAGCCTTTTCAGCGTCTGTGGAGACCAGGACTAGGTTCCTTTTCACGACCGGGCAGAATGGATTATGTGCAGGGCGCGTATGGTATTGTCCCGCGCCTCTCGGCCTGGAATGAACCCAACCTGATCAGGGTGGACAAGTGTGGGGAGTGCGCGGGAGAGTCTCATGGCAAAACAAGGTTTTGGCGAAAAGCTTGAGGTCCGCATGAGAAGCGAGATCGGCCTATAACTCCCGCAGTTGGTGGGGTCCTTTCCCTCCTTCGGTATGACCGTCACTGTGGCGTGAAGAGAATCTGTTGGCAACCGACCCCCCTCTAGCAGGGAGTTAAAGCCCTGCAGCAGGTGCGGGAACAATATGTCCCTGAACTTGTGCAGATACGTGATCGGTAAACCGTCGGGGCCCGGGGCCTTGTTGGATTTAGACCTTTTGAGTGCGGAGGCTAGTTCTTCCTCTGTGATGGGTTGTTCCAGTTCCTCGGCCAGGTCCTCTGGGAGCGTGCGGCCAACGTGTTCCGATAGGAAGGCGTCTATTCTACGTAGGTGTTGAGGCGCGTCCAATCGTCGCGCAGAAGTGTCTAAGTTATACAGCTCCGAGTAGAAGAGCCTGAACGTCTGGAGGATATCCGTCGGTGTCCTTTTCATCGTCCCATCCCGCCCCATGATCTGATGGATGTGGTGTTGCCTCTGTCTCTGTTTCAGGGCTCGGGCCAGTGTCCTACCACATTTGTTGGAGAACTCATAGAAGTGTCTATTGGACTTGCGGATGGTGTGTAGTAGATTCTGGGATAAGAGGTCCCTGAGCTGTCTGCGAGTGTCTGTGAGGTGGCGGTATGTGTCATCTGTTTGGTCCCTTTTGTGTCGTGTCTCTAGGTCCGCTATCTTATGCGTCAGTTCCTGGATCTTAGCAGTGTGTTCCTTTTTCCACTGGGTACAAAGTTTGATCAGTTGTCCCCGTGTCACGCATTTATGTGCCTCCCAGACTGTAAGGGGGGCGGTGTCTGGTCTGACATTGTCATCAAAATATTGGGTCAGTGTTTGGGATATTTGTGTGGTAATATTGTTGTCCATCAGTATGCTTTCGTTGAGTCTCCAGTGGCGTTCACGAAGTTTAAAGAGTGGTGATTTAAGTGTGATTTGGACTGGGGCGTGGTCTGAGTCATGCTGGATCCCTATGGTGGAGGCTATCGGGAAGGTAGGGTACTCTTGGGCCAGGAAGATATAGCCTATCCTACTATATCTGGTGTGGGCTGCGGAATAGCATGTGTAATCTTTGTCGTCAGAATGCGCCACCCTCCAGCAGTCGACCAGGCCTGACTTAGCCAGTGCTTGTTTGGCCTTTTGTATACAATGTGGGGGGATGGTGCTGGTGCCCACGGATTAATCCATCCGGGGGTCCAGTGGGATGTTGAGATCACCGGCCAGGACCAGGGTTCCCTTGCGGAATCTCTCCAATTGCGTGAGGGTTTGTGCTAGGAATCGGTGCTGTCCCTTATTGGGGCAGTAGATTGTGGCAAAAGTGTACTTGTGGTCCGCTATTGTGCCTTTCACAAATAGATATCTGCCCAGGGGGTCAGCCTGTGAGGCAGAGCTAAGGAATGGGAAATTATGAGAGAAGATGATGGCAACACCCGTTCGTTTAGCTTCGGGATTGTTGGCGTAATAACCTAGGGGGAATCGTCTGTCTTTTATCTGGGCTGCATCCTTCCCTTTAAGGTGTGTTTCCTGAATAAATGCTATGGAGGTATTTTGGGACCAGAGGGTTCGAAGCAGGTGTTGTCTCTTTTCGGGGGAATTAAGGCCTCGAACATTGTGTGTTCTTAGGATTAAAGGCGAGGGCAGGAAGCATGACGCCATGGCTACTCAGTTGTACGGAACGAGGGGGGGGACGTGTCACCGGGTCTCCGGGAAGTGGAGGTGGAGGAAGGAAAGGGTAGGAGAGGGAGAAGGGGAGGTGGGGTGGGGGGGTGGAAGAGGGGAGTTAGTGGGGGGGGGGTAGTTCGGATAGGGTGGTAGCCCGGTAAGGGCTCAAGGAATTCAGGCAACTGTGGCCCTAGGTCGTGTGAGGGTGACCTAATATACAGGTGGGTCGGTTGCTGGGGGACAAGGAAGTCTGGCGGGTGCGGTCCGTCATGAGAGACCGGGGTCCGTTCTCCTTCGGCCCACGTCTTGGGGTGACTGGTACGTCAACTAAAGTTTATGAGAATGGGTTAGCGCGATGGGAACGGTCAGGACGGTCGGTTAGGCGTTACTGTTCGGGATCTACTGTGGTGCCGGTCAGTAAGCTATCTATTCAGTCTAGCGCGTGTCAAGCATCCTGCTGGGGATGCGGGATGACGGGATTCGGGGGGGGGCCTCGATCCCGTCAGGGTCTCCTGAATGGGATGGGGGTGTTTCCCTGGGTATCAAGGTCACGTTGGGAGGGGGGGGGGTGCATTCTCTGCGGTCTCGCAGTCAGGACAGTGGGTTGCCATCGAGCGAGTGGGGGGGGTCACACTGGGTCAGTCAGGTATGTGGCATCTGGGCAAATAAGGAAATGCATACAATATGAATAAAAAAGAACATGAATGCATGAATACATAATTACCACAATACGTGAGCATGTAAGTACGCATGCAGGCGGCCCCGGGAGTGCCCCCCCAGGAATCAACAATGCTAGGCATATAGGGCAGGGCGGGGTAAGGGTGCCTAGGTTAGGGAACACGTCCGGGGTTGAGTGCCCGCGAGACAGCCCATCTTGTCTTCCGGTGTGGGTCGTGGTGCGTTGCATACTATCTAGGCAAGTGGCGTGGGGGCCGCACCCGTTGGTGGATGGTCATAGTGGGAGCTGGTATGGGGCTCAGGCACTTTTCTGCTGAATTGTAGCATTAAAAGGTGAAAGAGCTAAGGGTCTCCGGGCGTGTCGGCTCGGAAATTAATTATACCAAACAGAGGGGCCCAGTGTGGCCATTGCATTCCAGACTAACAAGGGAGGGAGCGATCCCAAGGCCGCCACCGTGATTGGTATTAAGCTTAAGCTTCTCGCTGCAGTGTGGCCCCACTGCCCACCCGGTAGGTATGCCGCGTGTACAACCCCAGCTGGCACAAAGCAACACCAGGTAGGCGGCCCCGGGTCCGCGCCCCCGGCCACACAGAAGCCGGGCAGGGCCCCCGGGTAGCCGGCCGTCCCATGGGGGGCGGACCCGGGGCCGAAATAGCGGTCCAGCATCAGCCGATCCGCGGGGGACCCCGCCGGTGGGAGCAATGCCCCCCCCCTGCAGGGCCCCCAACAGGACACCGGGGACAGCGCGGCGGCCAAGATACCATAGCGCTTCAGGTTAGGCCTGTGGGGTATCATGTCCACAATAAAAAGGGGGTAAAACAATGCAGGATTAGACATTACATTACTTATCAGGCATCGCGTCACTCATCAAGCAATACGTCACGCAGGTCATACATCTCTTAGGTCCCCAGTCCCGACCCCCCCCCCCCGTCCCAGGGCAATGAATGTTGCAGACTGCCCTGTCATGATCATGAAGGTCCTCAAGCAGCGTCCGGGCTCAGTGTTGGCCTGTGGGGGCACTGCGATATATTAAGGCGAATTGGTCGTTTGTAGACTGGAGTGTGATTAAAGTATTGGGCTCTGGCAGTGCGGGTGTACGTGGCAGTGCCGGAGAGTCATGCCATGGCCCCCTGGGCCTGAGAGGTTCAGATGCGTGACTGTCCCAGGTTGTCCCTCATATGTCCCATTCCCGTGCCCCTCCTAAGATCCACTCAAATTTTGGGATGCAGAGTCAACTCAAATTGTCAACTCAACTCAAATTGTCCCCAACTGTAGACCCCGGCGCCCTCCCGGTTCGTGTGGTAATGGTCCCCATGTGATTTCTAGTGTGGGTACTTAACTGTCATCGACGATGTCCAGGGAGCTCTCCAGAGAACTATGCCGGTCCGGGAGGGTTGGGGTACACCGGGGTCGGAGCCGGAGGGTAGTCAGCTATTCTTCGGGCCCATTAGGACCTCCCCAGCGTGTGGGCTGCGTGTCTCTCCGTGTCTGGTTGCAAAGTAGCTTGGGTACCTCAGGGTGATCCGAGCGTGGCGGAGGTTGATCTAGTATCCAGTTGCGGATGGTGACAGGAGGCAGGTCTAACACAGGAGGCAAGTCTTCTGGGGCTTCGTCGCCTAGGATGTGGGTAAATAGCTGTGTGAAGGCTGTGTTTAAATCTTCCTGTTCAGCTTCAGGCAGGCCTCTGACCCTGATGTTATTACGTCGCCCCCTGTTGTCCAGATCCTCCACTTGCCTGCATAATTCAAGTAGAACTGAGCCCTGCCTGGCTGTGGCATGGTCAGCAGTCTGGGAGTGCTGGATGGCTTGTAGGTTATCGCCCTCCAGCTCTGTGACCCTCTCTTCCAGGGCTGAGAGGTCTCTGCGCACCTCCAGTATATCTTCACGGATCGCCGCCCTCAGCTTTGTCACCATGGCAGTTTTATCGCTCTTTGAGAGCATGTTGGCTGAGATGGTCACCAGTTCGGCGGTGATGTTCGTAAGTGCATCACCTCTTGCAGAGCTTGGTTCGGAGTCTGCGCCACTTTCTGCCCCTGGGGATGCGGCCGCCATTTTGTCCACGTGTCTCACGGCTCGGGGGCCGTCGGGGAAGGAGAGGAAATCGTCCAGCGGACCGGCGTGTTTTCTCGGCGGGCTGGTAACTGACGGTCCTGGGGTGCCTTGGCGTCTGGTCTTCCCCATTTTGGGAATGCAGGTCTGCATTTAATTGGGGCTTTGTGGGCCGAGGTTGCGGAGCTCCTCACTTTATACATTTTTATGTCTTTTACTGCCATGTGGTAATGGAGTTTTGCCTCTGTCCTGGGAGATAATTGGATTACTTCCCAATTTTCTCCAGGACAGAGGGAGGGACATTAGGATGCATTGTGGGGATGTTTTACCTCTGTGTGTCTGTCATTGGTTCATGTCTGTCCTTTGTCACAGTCTTCCATCTGGTCCCCTAGGGGAGTGTCCACCAGGTGGAAGACCTGCATAAATACTGGGCAGGTAGCCCTCAATAAACCAGACCACTGCTTGACCCTCAACACGGAGCTCTGTCTCGTCTTTGGGGGGATTTACTGTATGCTGTTAGAGACTGATTGCCAGGAGTGTAAGCCGCTTGGGTGCTTTTCCTGTTCGTCTGCTAGCAGCTATTCGTGAGGTTCCAGTTCGGGAGTTTGGAGTGCTATTTTGTATGCAGTTCGGGAGTTTGGAGCATTCCCTTGTATTCAGTGCGGGAGTTTGGTGTTCTGCAGTATCTGTGCCTGTATCTCTGGTAGGGGAAGATCTACTAAACGGCTGTTTAACCCCTTTTATGCCTGGGGGTGCCGTTACAGAAGTGTACTAAAGTCCTGGGCAAATTGATCCATACAGTGATCATTCTCCTCTAGCTTTCTCTCGCAAGCAGCTATGTGCTGACACAATTCTACAGGATCTATGGCCATGTCGTAATGTCAGGATTACTAATTGATCCAACACGTAGAACTGTATCACACCTAGGACTAAGGATAACGTTTAACCGGACCTTAGAATGGCTGGACTTAATGTATCCAAGAATAGTCATAATACTTGCCGAGGTCAGGGATAGAGAATCAGACACAGCGATGAGAAAAAGCCAAAAGTCAAGGATACCAGAAATCAGGGAAGTCAGAATGAAGCCAAAGTCAAATACCAAAAAATCAAGATCAAGAACACACTCTCGGATAACAATCAGGCAGAAACCACGACATGGCAATGAGAGAATGTAAAAAGTAGTTTAAATAACCCTCCTGTTATTCCGATTGGTTGTAACCGGCCTTTGACCCCAAAACATGTGCGCGCGTGACATCACGTGCCGACGTCATCATCAGCGTTGGTGGCCATGGAGCTATAAAGTGGCATAGATCCACAGCGGCCGGCGTCCCTAGATATGCTGGGTTTATCAGGTATCCGTGCGTATGGTTGCAGATGGGCACAACTATTCCTGTCTGGATGGTAAATACCCTCATAAACGTTTCTTTGTGCGGATGAATCCATTACATCATGTTCCGGTCCGCCGGCATGTAGGGCTCAATTTATATATCCGGCTACTTGCTTACAAATCTCTACACTCTGATATGTCCCGTATAGGCCCCTACGCTCTGCCGAAGACCAACGTCTAACCTTCACTAGGCTGGAACCATTCCTATGGAAAGCCCTTTCCCTCTCTGTTAGACTTTTACCCATTCTGCACTCCTTCAAAAAATCTTTAAAAACGTACTTCTTCAGGAAAGCATATCAATTAAACTGTCAACAGCTTTCTCTCCCTGAACCCTGATTCCTCTCCTGCAACTGTCATCAAAACAAAACACTAAGCCCTCAGTGAATACTATCCTTGCAACCTACATTTCTACCCGACTCTTTTGTGTCACTATACCTCCTCTAACATGTAAGCTCATTGAGCAGGGCCCTCAATCCGTCTGTTCATGTGTGTCCAACTCATCTGGTTACAAATATGTGTCTGTTAGTCCACCCATTGTACACCAATGCAGAATTTGTTGGCGCTTTATAAAAAATAATATATTTTTTGTATTCTCAACTGGAGGTCCGAAACTGAGTAAGGTATAGGAGATCCATCACAGTAGAAGAGGCAGCCCAGTTAGCAGATGAAGACAATGATGCCTGTCGAGTACCACAATTCATCACTGGGGCAGGTTGCCCACGTCCATGTGTGTCAGCTTATTCCCCACCACCTTCAGGCATGCTGTCATGGGCCCATACATACTACCTTGACATTGACGCCTCATACCCAGCAGAAATTCTACTTTATGATGTTACCTACGCTAACAACTAGAGCACATGCAAGCAACTGTCCCCAACAAGAAACCTGCATTATCTGGCAACGGTAAACCCAGTCTTGCACAACAGACTCCTGTTTGAAAATTGCACAAATGCCTACAGTAAATCCAGACCCCTCAGGGACCCCTCCCGCAGGGCCCGGGGGGGGAGGAAGGGGTTAAACTTACCTCTTTCTCCAGCGCCGGGCGGGGAGCTTTCCTCCTCCTCTCCTCCCTCTTCTTCCGTCACCGGCTGCCGCGTGCGCATTCAGCCAGTCCATAGGAGAGCATTCACAATGCTTTCCAATGGATGCTGGCGTCTTCTCACTGTGAAAATCACAGTGCAGCTGAAACATGCACTAAAAGTGTAATGAGCCCTCGTGAATAATGAGAATGCACTGTCAGAAAAGTAAGAATGCAATGAAATAAAATAAAATAAATTATTTGGGAAGAGTGCCAGAAATTGCATAGTTTATATATATATATATATGTGTGCACATTCTTGAATGATTAAGCTCATCAAACAGTTAAAGTTGAGTAATTAATTTTAGTTAGGAAATTACAGTAAGAAACAAATCATGGTTTACTCTACTACCCTGTGATTTCTGTACAGTGCTTTTTCTCTTTCTTAAACAGTGAAAGATATAATCATTGATGGATCCAGAAACCAATCTTGGGATGGACACTGGAAAATGCAAAGCTGCAACTACACTCTGGTGACAACACTAACTACATGTAAAACCTTTTCCCCCCTCTTTTTTATAGATATTTTTTAATCTTTTCTGATTTTATTTAAAGTGTTGTCCCTTTTTTATTTATATTTTTATTTCTTTGCTGTTTAAAAAAAAAAACTTTTTTCCTCTTTTTTTTTCCCTTGCTGTTTTTATTCCCCTCCTTGTGTGTGCTGCTGCTGAGCTAATTAGGGAGAGTGCCCCTTAATTTCCACCTGTGTGGGATTTGGATTGCCAATATAAACCCACTACTTAGTCACAGAGCTTGCTCACTGGAGTTTGCATGAAAGTAGGCTATTTCAAGTAGTCTCTTTTAAGTAGGAGTTGAAACAACAGGAATTGAAACCAAGAGGGTAAATATTGTTTTGCTCACTTTTGTCTTTGGTGACTGGGGATGAGTGCTGAGTTTTACTCAGTGCACATCCTGCGGCATGTATGCATGCCTGGATGAATCTGTCCAGGGTCCATACGACTGTGGCGGGTGTGAGCGAGTGGCTTTTCTGGAACCTCAGATTTGAGATCTGGAGAAACAACTTGCAACGCTGAGGGAGATTGACAATCTTGAGTGGAGTCTGCTGCTCACTGAGCAGAGTTTAGTGGGGACAGGTAGTGGAGTGGGAGGACATGAGACAGTTGGTGAACAGGCACATAGCTGGGTAACAGTGGGGGAGGAAGCAGAGGGGAGGGAAAAGGAAAGGTTTAGCTAGTCCTGATCTTGCGCAGCCTAACAGATTTGCCCATTTGAGTGAAGATGTTGGGAGCATCAGCTCAGGAGTAGCTTTACTGCAGGAAGCTGTTCCTTCTAACAGCCGTGAGAACAGCCCCTCTATTACGGGTAGGGATGTGTCAGGAACTGCTCTGCTCTGTTCTGATGTCTGACCATGGCTTCTGGTATCCAGTACTCTTTTTACAATTCTTGTTTAGTTTTTCTTGGTTTTTCTGGTTTTCTATTCTATGTCTGGTTTTCTTTATGCTGGGTTTTCTGGGTTCATTCCTGTATTCCGTTCCTGGAATTCCCAGTCTTCTGGATTCATTTAAATGTTTTTTTTTACGTTGCCACACCTGTTCCTTTTCCATGATTCCTTTTGTTTCCGTTAGTCCCTGCAGGCAGTTGCTCAAGTTCTATGCCTTTTCTTGCAGGTAAGTGCTGTGTGTGTTTTATTATGGTTAATTTAGCAAACATTAGGCAGAGTAGGACCTGCCAAATATGGGGTACATTGGCGTTGTGGCAGGCTTATGCAATGTATGATCATATAATGTAACTAAATCCCCATGGTTTTCACATATAGTACTTAGTTATGTCTCCTCTTGTTTTGCCTATTATATCTTGTCTTGTTTTATTTTGTACTCCCAGTGCATGTGCAGTCCTGTCCTGCCCTGCCCATGTTCTGTTATTGTTTCCCTTATGTATTGTGTACATGTTCTGGGTTTAGCTTTCTATCCTTCTCTGGATCTGGGTTCTCCTAGTTTTGTCTTGTTTTCATGTTTGGTGACTATCCTAGCCTTGCCTTGTTTCTGTACTGGATACATTCCTGCTGCAGAGCCTCCCTATTCCGCTCCTGGGAGGTCTGCTTATTTCCTAGCTCCTAGTTCCTGGGATCCGCATAAGCTGATTCAGGGTCTTGGTATGTGGCCGCACAAACGCTTGTGCTCAACACCAGGGGTTACCCTGCACCAAACCCTGCTAATCCACTTCTACGCTGAAGACTCCCATCTCATCATCAGGCACTCAGGGGTCCCGGTCACCGGACCGCCACCCTGACAGGATGAGAGTGCAAGGAAGGCTAGACAGGTCGTGGTGGTAGGTAAATCTATTATTAGACAGTTTGCTGTCTCCCGGCTGCTCGGGTCCGGCATGTTGCGGATAGAGTGAAGAGATTTTTGGGAGGGGCTGGGGATGACCCAGCTGTCATGGTCCATATTGGTACCAATGACAAAGTCAGAGGAAAACTGAAGGTCCTAAAGAATGAGTTCAGGGAATTAGGAAGTAAGCTTAAGAAAAGGACCTCCAAGGTAATATTTTCAGAAATATTACCTGTGCAGCGTGCTACAGCAGGAAGGCAGTGAGAGATTAGAGAGGTCCATGTGTGGCTGAAGTCTTGGTGCAGGAAAGAGGATTTGGGGTTTTTAGAGCACTGGGCCATTTTTGCGCTTGGGTACAACCTGTATAGCTGTGCTGGATTGCACCTAAACTGTAGAGGGTCTGCTGTGCTGGGGGATAGGATGGCTAGAAGGTTGGAGAAGATTTTAAGCTAGTAGTGGGGGTGGGGGGGGGGGATGGGGGTCATAGCAATCGAGAAAATGGAGATAGAATAGAAAGGAGATTGGCTTTAGCTCAGTATAAGGGGGGTGGAGATGGGGGGAGGGGCAAGCTTAGAACAGAGAAGGTATGTAATATTGATATAAATTTACAAAAGTACAAATATATATAACAAAATGGGGGAACTAGAGGCAATAGCATACACTAAACAATATTATATAATAGGCATAACAGAAACATGGTGGGATGAGACACATGACTGGACAGTAACTTAAATGGCTACACATTATTCAGGAAGGATAGGAAAAACAAGAAGGGTGGTGGGGTATGTTTGTATGTCAATCATAAGCTAAAGTCAAATCTTAGACATGTGGAGTGTGACGAGGAAAATGTGGAAGCTTTATGGGTAGATATCTGCTTGGGGCAAACAAAGTGAAATCAATTATTTGTTGGGATATGTTATAAGCCACCTAATGTAAATATTAATGAGGAAGAACAGCTGCTAGAGCAAATTGGAAAAGCTGCAAATTGGGTAACATGTTAATTATTGGAGATTTTAATTACCCGGACATAAATTGGGATAGAGTGACTAGTACTTCCGCAAGGTGAGTCAAGTTTTTGAACATGTTAAATGACACCTTCATGTCACAACTGGTACAAGCACCAACTAGAAAGGATGCTTGTCTGGATCTCGTTATAACAAACAATGTTGATCTTTTGACCAACATTCAAGTAGGGGAGCATTTGGGAAATAGTGATCACAATATGGTAATTTTTTAAATAAACTCTAAAAAGCAAAAACATATAATTAAAAAAAAGCCAATTTCAATAAGATTAGGGCAGCTCTACAACATATCGACTGGCATAAACTCCTTATTGAAAAAACACACTGAGGATAAATGTAAGCTCTTCAAACAAATATTAGAGAGGTGCATTTCTCAGTATGTACCATTGGGTAATAAATATCAAAGAAACAAATTGAAACCAATGTGGCTTAATAGAGAAGTAAAACAAGAGATTAAAAATCACAAAAATGACATTTAAAGAATTTAAATCAGACAAATCCAGGGTCATCCTATATATGAAAGCCAATAATGCTTGCAAAAAGGCAATTAAAGTGGCTAAACTAGAAAATGAGAAATGGATAGCCAAAGAATGCAAAACCAACCCCAAAATATTTTTCAAGTACATCAATTCTAAAAAAACTAAAAATGAAAGTGTAGGTACACTGGTAACAGAGATGGGTCTGTTAGTTAATGAAGACCAGGAAAAGGCAGAACTTTTAAATAACTATTTTCTTCAATATATATTAGTGAGGATCCCATGGCAAGAGATGTGCAAGAGATTGCTGCAAAAAACTTGCAGATAACTTGTGATTGCATGACTCGAGACAAGGTGCTACATCAGTTAAAGAAAATTATTGTAAATAAAGCTCTGGGGCCTGACGGTATTCACCCATGAGTACTTAAGGAGGTAAGTGGGGAAATAAGTGAACCTCTGTATTTAATCTTTCAAGATTCTTTTGTTTCAGGTATTGTACTGGAAGATTGGAGGAAGGCAGATATCATTCCTATATTTAAATGGGTTCAAAATCCTTGCCTGGAAATTATAGCTTAACTTCTGTGACTGCGAAAATATTTGAAGGGTTACTAAGGGATAATATGCAGGAATTCATTGGGAAGAACTTTGTTATTAGCAATAATCAGCATGGTTTTATGACACATAGGTCATGCCAAACTAACCTGATTGCATTCTATGAAGATGTATGTAGAAGTATAGATCAGGGTGTTGCAGTGGATTTGATCTACTTGGATTTTTGTCAAGGCATTTAATACGGTTCCTCACAATAGGTTAGTCTTAAAACTAAAAGAAATGGTCTACATGAATATTTTTGTTCTTGGGTAGAACATTGGCTTAAGGAAAGAGTACAACGAGTTGTCATTAATGGTAAATGTTCAAGCTGGACAAAAGTAGTAAGTGGTGTCCCTCAGGGTTCTGTTTTGGGCCCACGTCTATTTAACATATTTATAAATGATCTTGCAATAGGCATTGCAAGCCATGTTTTAGTGTTGGCAGATGACACAAAACTTTGTAAAGTAATAAAATGTGAGCAGGATACTGCTTTGCTGCAGGGGGATTTAGATAGATTGGGGGACTGGGCACTAAAATGGCAGATGGAATTTAATGTAGAGAAATGCAAAGTTATGCACTTCGGGGTCAAGAATGCACAAACAACTTACACCCTAAATGGTAGTGAATTAGGGATAATCACACACGAGAAGGATTTGGGAATTGTTATAGACAACAAATTAGGCAGCAATATGCAATGTCAATCTGCAGTTGCTAAGGCCAGTAAGGTTTTGTCATGTATAAATAGGGGCATAAATTCTCGGGATCAAAATATAATTTTGCCTCTTTATAAATCGCTGGTAAGACCACACCTGGAATATGCTGTGCAATTTTGTGCACCTGTTCTAAAGAAGGATATCATAGTGCTAGAAAAAGTGTCGAGACAGGCTACAACATTGATAAAAGGAATGGAGCACTTTAGTTACGAAGAAAGGTTAAAAAATGTAAATCTCTTTAGTTTGGAAAAACGGTGCCTCAGAGGGGATATGATAACATTATACAAGTATATTCGGGGCCAGTACAAACCATTATCTGGAAATCTATTGATAAACAGGGCTGTACATAGGACACGAGGTCATGCATTTAGGCTGGAAGAAAGGAGCACTCCTAATCTCAGCTCGTTACCTGTATAAAAGACACATGGGAGCCAGAAATCTTGCTGATTGATAGGGGATCAAATACATATTTCACACATTGACATGCAATGTGTAGAGGCGAGCTTCACACCAGAGACACCATTACCCCTGCTCCCATGGCTGCCGAAAGACATGGCTGAGAAACTACTGGACACACACCCGACCCTAGGGACGACTATGGTTGCCTGGAGGAGCTTACCAACACATAAAGACATAGCTCCAACACTGACACCACTGTACCCCATTTCGCACAATTTACAATTCAGCCCTGCAACATCCGCCCAGTACACTGCAGCCCTGCAGCTCCCATACCCATGCAGACTGAAAGACATATATAACCACACACCCCACACAACCTACTTCTCCGCCTAAGATACCACCAACTGACAAGCTTCCTGAGGAGCATTCCCAACCTGGATTTGGCCTTGAGAGAACTCACCACTTTTGAGAATATATGCACCAGCCCCCCTCCACCCTTGCACGCGATCTGGCAGCTATAGTGAAGCTACTAAACACCCCAAGCCCCCCTCCCCTACTTCACTAAATACTGGGAGAAAGACCTAGGACACCCACTCTCAAAAGACCAGTGGACCACGGTGTTCACACTTCTACACAAATCCTCAATATGCACCAAATTCCATGAAACGGGATACAAAATGGTCACACACTGGTACAGGATGCCGGAAAAGCTGACAGCTATGAGGACCAACTGCGACCCGGAATGCTGGAGGTGCAGAAAAGAACTAGGCTCCATCTACCATATATGATAAACATGCTCGCTCATCAAACCTTTCTTGGAGGAAATACATAAGGTCCTAACATCCATCACAGACATAAACCTTCAACTCACACTGGAAACATGCCTACTTCACCTAACCACATTACCAACGCGCAAACTCAAAAACACAACTATACCACACCTACTGAACGCGGCCTGCAGCCTTATCCCAGGACACTGGAAACAAACAACAGCCCCGACACTGAGAGAATGGATGAACAGGGTGGAAGACATAAGACGTATAGAAGAGCTTATCCTGTCTGTGGCGGGATGCTCACGGAACTACCATGAGGCATGGTTCTACTGGTTCCAGTGGCTATCCTTGGACACTAACACAAGAGGCGTGGAACAAACAGAGGGGTCTGGGGGGTCGCCCGCCCCAGACGTATCCAGCAACGAAAACACAGACGACGCAACACCTGAATCAACGAATAACAGCATTGACAGCATGACCACTAACTCCGCACTGGCATCGTCACCACCCAAAAAAACATGACCCCAACAAATTAGGAGAAAGCTAGACCTGGCCTGGGGGAGGAGGAGACGAGACGGAGACCGAGAACCCACCTCCACCTACCCCCACCAACACGCACCACTCATGTCTGGACCTTCCCCCATCCACCTCGACCCTTTGCACTCTCCCACCTTCCCCTTCACTATCCTTAGCCTCCCGTACCCTCCCTTCCCTCCTCGGACTACTGCCGTAACCCCTGACTAGTCAACCTACCAGTGACACACATAATAAGCACAATAAACCCACACAGAGCTCACCAAACACACATCCCCCCTCAACTCGAAGACACCTACCCAACACCACACACGTACATACCTTAGACTACCTATGAGCAAATGATACGACCACCTACCTTGACCACACCTGAGCCTTGCCTCCAGACCTAGACACCTTGCGGGGCAAGGCAACTGATCTAGCATACCCCTTCACAGGCCACTCTCTGGCACTGCAACACCAAAATTGGATAGGACATAACACACAGTGCCACAACGTCCAACGACTCACTCACTTTAAGGATACATGAATCGGCTCATAACCCTGCAGGGCTGCAACATGGTAACAAGGCCCAGGTGTTTGTAGACTTAAATGTATCCTGTAAATGTCAATGGTTTTATCCATGTCACAAAAGTTACTTATACAAAAACAGGAACTGTAATACGATACCAAGCAAATCTGCTCTGTCAAAAGATTGCCATATCAAACTGTATGCTTATGTTACCAAACAATGTGATAATTTCCCACTCCAGAATATACTACTGGAAACAAATCATTGTATCACTGTATGCACTAACCATGTAGAAAACCTTGAAGAAGAAAAAAAAGTTCTTTAGCTCTTGAGGAGTCAGTATCTTCTTTTACAGTTTTTTCTCTTTTAAAATAGAATCAGAATATATATTTACCTCTTTCTGTTTTGCATATGATCTGTGTTAATATTACAATCAAGAATTTGATACTATATTAGAGTTGCAACCATAATAATTCGTTTTTGTGCTGCTGGTATATGTTGGCAGATTTAGATGTTTGTTTGCCTTTAAGGTGTGCAGACATATAACTCACTGACGCTGTATCACTATTGACTGTTTGTTTTTTTAGGGAGTAGCTGTCACGGTGATATTAACCCCTTAAGGATCGGACTGTTTTTGCGATGTTGTACATTTGCGACCAGGCATCTTTTTGACACTTTTGTGGTGTTTGTGTTTAGCTGTAATTTTCCGCTCTCTCATTTACTGTTCCCATACAAATTATATATTGTTTTTTTCAGGACAAAAGGGTCTTTCTTTACATACCATTATTTATATAATCTCATGTAATTAAATTTTAAAAAAATGAAAAAATATGATGAAAAATTGAAAAAAATACATGTTTTTTGACTTTTATGTGAAAAATCTTTTACTCATCTAGAAAAGCGAATGAAAAAAACTGCTAAATAGATTCAAAATGTAGTCCTGAGTTTAAAAATACCCAGTGTTTACATGTTTTTTGCTATTTTTTTGCATGTTATAGGGCTATAAGTACAAGTAAGATATTGCGGTTTCAAAACATACATTTTTAAAATGTATCAATAGTGACATTGTAACACTATTATCTGTCATAAATCACTGAATAACACCCCACATGTACATATTTTTTTTAAAGTAGACAACCCAGGGTATTCAATATGGGGTATGTCCAGACTTTTTTAGTAGCCACTTAGTCGCAAACACTGGCCAAAGTTAGCGTTCATATTTGTTTGTGTGTAAAAAAAGTAAAAAACTAAATTGAATGCTAAATTTGGCCAGTGTTTGTGACTAAGTGGTTACTAAAAAAGACTGGACATACCCCATTTGCAATACCTTGGGTTGTCTTCTTTTGCAAATGGTATGCCATCATGGGGGTAATTCTCATTCCTGGGCTACCATACGCTCTCAAAGGCAACGTAACCAACCTGGCCATTTTCAATGTAAAAATATTTGACCCATATATTTGACCCTGTAACTTTCAAAAACGCTATAAAACCTGTACATGGGGGGTACTGTTATACTCAGGAGACTTTGCTGAACACAAATATTAGTGTTTCAAAACTGGAAAATGTATCACAACAATTATATCATCAGTAAAAGTGCTGTTTGAGTGTGAAAAATGCAAAAAAAGTCACTTTCACTGTTAATATCATCGCTGTGATATGTTTTACTGTTTTGAATCACTAATATTTGTGTTCAGCGAAGTCTCCCGAGTAAAACAGTACCCCCCATGTACAGGTTTTAGGGTGTCGTAGAACGTTACAGAGTAAAATACAGTGATAGCAAATTAAATTCTCTGGACTTTCAGCCTGGGTTGGCAGGCAGGTCCCTTAAATTACAATCAATAAAATAACTTAATTATGTAAAAATATTACATAAATACGCACGTAGAATTTAAATATATATGCATATTTATATATTTGAAGTCTACGTGTATATTTATATAATTATTTATATAATTTTGTATATATATATAATTTTTTTTACATTTTTATTATTATTTTTACATGTTTAATTTAATTTAAATTACTTATTATTTGTATTTTATAATAATATATATATACAATATATATAGTTATTATATATATTATTAGTGTTGTCGCGAACCCGAAATTTTCGGTTCGCGAACGGCGAACTTCCGCAAATGTTTGCGAACCGGGCGAACCGCCATAGACTTCAATGGACAGGCGAATTTTAAAACACACAGGGACTCTTTCTGGCCACAATAGTGATGGAAAAGTTGTTTCAAGGGGACTAACACCTGGACTGTGGCATGCCGGAGGGGGATCCATGGCAAAACTCCCATGGAAAATTACATAGTTGATGCAGAGTCTGGTTTTAATCCATAAAGGGCAGAAATCACCTAACATTCCTAAATTGTTTGGAATAACGTACTTTAAAACATCAGGTATGATGTTGTATCGATCAGGTAGTGTAAGGGTTACGCCCGCTTCACAGTGACAGACCAAACTCCCCGTTTAACGCACCGCAAACAGTCCTCTATATACAGAGTAAACATGGCTCCCTCTATATACAGAGTAACATGGCTCCCTCTGTATACTGTGTAAACATGGCTCCCCTCTATATACAGTGTAAACATGGCTCCCTCTATATACAGAGTAACATGGCTCCCTCTATATACAGAATAACATGGCTTCCCTCTATATACCGTGTAAACATGGCTCCCCTCTGTATATAGAGGGAGCCATGTTACTCTGTATATAGAGGGAGCCATGTTTCCACTGTATATAGTGTAACATGGCTCCCCTCTATATACAGAGTAACATGGCTCCCCTCTATATACAGTGTAAACATGGCTCCTCTCTATATACAGAGTAACATGGCTCCCCTCTATATACAGAGTAACATGGCTCCCCTCTATATACAGTGTAAACATGGTTCCCTCTATATACAGTGTAAACATGGCTCCTCTCTATATACAGAGTAACATGGCTTCCCTCTATATACCGTGTAAACATGGCTCCCTCTATATACAGAATAACATGGCTTCCCTCTATATACCGTGTAAACATGGCTCCCCTCTGTATATAGAGGGAGCCATGTTACTCTGTATATAGAGGGAGCCATGTTTCCACTGTATATAGTGTAACATGGCTCCCCTCTATATACAGAGTAACATGGCTCCCCTCTATATACAGTGTAAACATGGCTCCTCTCTATATACAGAGTAACATGGCTCCCCTCTATACAGGGGCGTACCTGGAGCATTTGGCACCCGGGGCGGATCCTTTATTTGGCACCCCCCTCCCCAACTTTGAAATGTAAAAAACAGCTGCAATTTTTTTTTAAATGTATGTTTATGCAGTGTGTGTATAGTGTGTAAAGTGTGTGTATATTGTGTGTATAGTGAGTGTGTATAGTGTGTGTATATTGTGTGTATAGTGAGTGTGTATAGTGTGTGTGTATAGTGTGTGCAGTGTGTGTATAGAGTGTGTATAGTGTGTGTATGCAGTGTGTGTAGTGTGTGTGTATAGTGTGTGCATAGTGTATGCAGTGTGTGCAGTGTGTGGATAGTGTGTACAGTGTGTGTGTATATTGTGTGTATAGTGTGTGTATAATGTGTGCAGTGTGTGTATAGTTAGTGCAGTGTGTGTATAGTGTATGCAGTGTGTGCAGTGTGTATGCAGTGTGTGTATAGTGTGTATAGTGTATGCAGTGTGTGTATAGTGTGTGTATAGAGTGTGCAGTGTGTGTATAGTGTGTGCAGTGTGTATAGTGTGTGCAGTGTGTATGCAGTGTGTGTAGTGTGTGTATGCAGTGTGTGTAGTGTGTGTGTGTGTGCATAGTGTGTACAGTGTGTACAGTGTGTGTGTATATTGTGTGTATAGTGTGTGTAGTGTGTGTATAGTGTGTATAGTGTGTGCAGTGTGTGTATAGTGTGTATGCAGTGTGTGTATAGTGTGTATGCAGTGTGTGTATAGTGTGTATGCAGTGTGTGTATAGTGTATGCAGTGTGTGTATAGTGTGTGCAGTGTGTGTATAGTTAGTGCAGTGTGTGTATAGTGTATGCAGTGTGTGCAGTGTGTATGCAGTGTGTGTAGAGTGTGTATAGTGTATGCAGTGTGTGTAGTGTGTGTGTGCATAGTGTGTACAGTGTGTGTATAGTGTGTGTATATTGTGTGTATAGTGTGTATAGTGTGTGCAGTGTGTGTATAGTGTGTATGCAGTGTGTGTATAGTGTGTATGCAGTGTGTGTATAGTGTATGCAGTGTGTGTATAGTGTGTGTCCCCAAGCCCCTAGTCACACAACCAAATAAAAAAGCCCCTACCTACCCCCCTCACCCTAAAAAACAGTGAAGGGGGAATAAAATTACTACCCTGTAAAGTAAAATTCAACTTACTATTCAACGTCTTCTTCTTCTAAAATCTTCATTTTTTTAGCCCCAAAAAAGGCCAAATAAAAAGCCATCATACCCGTCGAACTTAAAAATAAAATAAAAAACCCGAGCACAAAAAAAAATTAATCCATCTTCACCCATGGAGGGCTCCGTGTCAGTGTTTATCAGGGATCCTTAGGATAGGTGTCAATCCATATCTGCCAAGTGACCCTATGTAGGGGGAACAGTCCCTATTCTGCTCTGTGTCAGTGTCTGGAGGGAGTATCTGCAGTAACACAGAGTGTCTGGGGGGAGTATCTGCAGTAACACAGGGTGTCTGGAGGGAGTATCTGCAGTAACACAGAGTGTCTGGGGGTAGTATCTACTTGTAACATTTATATGCACTAAAAAAAAAAAAAAAATTGAAAAAAAAATAAAAAATGGTTGCAGCTTCCGAATTAATCTAAAATGGATGCTGTCCAGTAGGTGGGAGGGTCTGCTAGGGAGGGTGTGCTGCTGATTGGCTGTAATGTGTCTGCTGACTGTGAGGTACAGGGTCAAAGTTTACTCAATGATGACGAATAGGGGGCGGACCGAACACCGCATGTGTTCGCCCGCGTTGGCGGACGCGAACATGCTATGTTCGCCGGGAACTATTCGCCGGCGAACAGTTCAGTACATCACTATATATTATATATATACGTGTGTAATTTAATTATAAGTGTATTTTTATATTAATATATGTACATATTGATATAAAAATACACTTAGTATGACATTATATATATATGATATATAGACATATATTATATAGGTATAATATATGTCTATATATCATATATATACACATATATAATTTTTTTTTTTTTATTAACTTTAATTTTTTTTCTGATTTTACACTGGCAGGGAGACTGCCTGTCAGCACAGACAGTCCCCCTGCAGGCAGACACATGGACACCTATTGTGACCATGTGGTCGCCCTGTTGAGCGATCACATGGTCACAGGGGTCCTAATCTGCCATGGGGAAACTGTCTGGGCTGCAGGCAGTCTCCCCACACCGGGAGCACCGCCGATCGCCGCCGGGGGAACGACGGCGATCGGGTAAGTAAATCTTAAAGTTAGGACGGTTCAGGACCGTCAGCGGTCGGCAATGGAAAAATGCTGATGACGGTCCTGAACCGTCCGTCGTCCTTAAGGGGTTAAATGTATTACAATTCCTAACAAGTGGCAAAAGAAAGATATTTATGAACAGGTTAGTGGAGTCAAACAGCCTGAGGTCAAAGAGCACAAAAAGTAGATTGAATGATAAGCTAGTCGGATAAAGAACCAAAAAACTAAGAAAACTGGCAATGCACTCCCAGGTTACAAGAACCAAAAAAGAACCAAAAAACTTCAGACTGAAGGATTCATGCAGAATATCTAGAGCTTCCCGTTATTGGTCAGCTTCCTTTTTGTGGCGTGGACTCACAGATGATGTACGTCAACTAGTATCTGTAATACAGTATATATTCCTACAACTTCCATCAGTATGACCTCTGCAGTGTGTAAAAATATTCACAGAGATCTGCTTCATATGACTCTATTGCCTCTAGAGACAATCGTGTGTTATGAAAGTCATGAGCACGGAACCATGCGGTCACTTGTAAATATCTACAGGTACATCATATTTAATTTTACCACATGACAGGAAGCTTCATATTTGCATAAACGTTCTTTACTATAATTTCCAGCAGCACAGATCAATCAAAAAGTTTAAAGCAATCAGAATCAAGAATCATTACTACAAAAAGTTCTGTGGTGCTTGCCTCTTCCTCTTTTTTGCTGCTCCTGCTAGAGTACAGGTAGGAGTATTGAATCTCACTTTTATTACTACACACTAAATCTCTACTGTTTTATTTGAATTCTCACTGCTAAACCCTGTTTTCAGTTACTTCGATCTATTTCTATATGTTGTTCTCACTTTTCCTACTGTCCCTGCTACAGCTAAACCCCATATTTTACGGCTTCTGCCCCGCCTGTCTGTCTGTGATCTGGCATTGTTCCCCGTGGCCGGTTCTCCCGTGCGCGGGGCAATTTTTCCAGTGCCGTTTTCTGGTTTGCACAGGTTCTACTGTGGGGTGGGGTTTGGCTGGGTGTCAGGGATATTGAGGGATTGTTTTTTTACCGCTCACACGGGCCGTGGGAGTTGTTCCCGCCTGTTGGTTATACTGCGCTGCCATCAGGGACTCCCATACCCTCCACAGGAGTTATACTGCCACAAGATTGTATACTTTACCACAAGTAAGGATTTGGATTACTGTGTTATACTTGCATTCTGTCATATATATTTGTATATACTAAGCAACCTGCATCTACACAGTCACACTCAGGGGTGGACCCTGCAGTACTATCTGGGTGATCCCTTATTACTAAGGTGGCCATGGCATTACTAGGTACCATAACCCCTTTGGGGAACCCCAATTATTACTTTTGATGGACTAGTTCTGCTTTCCTGGTACCTCTCCACAGGAAAAAACACAGGGTTAACCCCTGCACTACTGGAGGCTTCCAGCACCTCCCCCTACTTCAGGGTTTCAATCCCTGACACATTAGTCACTCTCCACGACCAGCATTGGTGGAGAAAGCCCTATCTAAAATACTCACCCAACCTCCTCTATACATATCCCCTCTTAACACGAGCATGTCCCCACAACAGGAAGAGGATATAAGGGGTTCAGAGAGGTCCACTAAGGAACCAAAGTTTATTCCTAAATGCCACAGAACCAGTGCACCGACCTCGGTCAGGTCTAAGAGAAAAGACCTGTTGGTCAAAACGTTGCGTTGCATTTTGTTACATTAAAGCTGCATACGGCTTAACATTTGGAGTGCCTGTGATCTTTTCTTCTTTGCATATTGTCCTGGGATTGCTGGTCCTGATCTGGAGCACCCTTGGCCGTTTGGATTGAGTGCGGTTCCCACTATCTACTCTGCTTAAGAGAAAAGAACCAGCCAAACGCACCAAATGTATGGTACACTAGATATGCTAGATAAGTGGAAAGCAGATAACTCAACATCTGATGACGGGAATGATTGGCAAGACTTGCCCCTACATGACTCCAAGTATGTTAAAGAGTCTTTCACAGGCAACCCCTCACCACTGGGGATATTACACAACCTCTCCACCCAGGAGGAAGAGAGCCTGTTTCTGGACACCCATGGTTGTCCTTTGTTCGACCTTCGAACCATTAGGCATCAAAGGTTCTCATACTGGAGCCTACCAAACCACGTAGCACAATTTGTGCATTTCTGGATGCGTAAACCTCCTGACAGAGAGGTCAGGGCGAGACTACGGGCGGAATGCCCACGGCCCATCCTTCCCGACAAGATGGCAGTGACACCGGAATTCGATCAAACAGTGGTTATTTTCATGTCCCGGACGGGTCGGAACCCCAAGAAAGGCGCTGAGAGAGGGTTGAAATCCACACAGGATAAGCTCAACATCCTGGGACCCTTGGCGAAGATCTTATATTTAGCTGACCTGGTGCTGTCCCAATGCAAGCAGCTTGACCCTCACGCCGTGTGTGAATGGGCACAACTGCGCATATGCCTCCTAGGCAACACCAACGCAGCCCTCTGCACGGAGAGACGTAGAGCAGCATTGGTATGAATGGATGCCACGCTAATGAACATGGCCATCAAGGAACTGGGGCCTTCTGCCAATGGCCTCTTTTTTGGCTACGCATTCATCGCAGAATTAAAGAAACACATGTCTCTCTTCATGACACTCAAAGAGGCCCAGACATCGCTATGACAGGTCTTTTGTGGCACCCCATCCTGTGGTGTTTTTGGAAGAGCTGGTCGGCAGAGAGGCTGTGCCACCATCCACTTTTGGTTATCCGGACCCAGGCCCAACCCTCCCTCAACTTCGTTCTACCCAAGTTCCGCTTACTGGCAACCCTCATGCCAATTCCCTTCAGGTGGGTCCCGATTTATGTTTCCCTTACTTTGCCTTAACTGCAGGGAGGTTGTCTCTTTTCTTCCATACCTGGAGGGACATTTCGACAGATGCCTGAATCCTCCAAACGGTGCAGGGACACGTCATTGTATAGTTCGGAGGAAAGACGAGAGGAGAGAAATGATAGAAACATTTAAATACATGAAGGAAATCAACACTATGTCCTCTTGTTGTGGTAGTTTTTGTTCTTTTAAATATAGTTTTAAATTAGAGGGGCAAAGGTTTAAAAATAATATCAGGAAGTACTACTTTACTGAGACAGTAGTGGATGCATGGATAGCCTTCCAGCTGAAGTGGTAGGCGTTAACACAGTAAATGAGTTTAAGCATGTGTAGGATAGGCATAAGGCTATCCTAACTATAAGATAAGGCCAGGCACTAAAGAAAGTATTTAGAAAATTGGGCAGACTAGATGGGCCGAATGGTTCTTATCTGCCGTCATATTCTATATAATGGTTCTTATCTGCCGTTATCTGCCGTCATATTCTATGTTTCTATAGAATTTTCCACATCCCCTTTCAACTATAACCACCACATCCTCTCTGGGTGTCCGAGGCTCAGGAACTCTTCATAGATGGCGAAATACAAACAATTTTCACCTAAGGCGAGGTTCAGTTTGCTCCGGACGACAGGGGGTTTCTTCAGCAACCTCTTTCTGCTACGAAAGAAGACAGGCGAATATCGGCCTGTCATCAACCTATGCCAACTGAATACTTTTGTAATCTACCGCTACTTCAAGATGAGGGCATCCATTTACTACGCAACCTCTTGCTAAATGACGATTGGTTCACACGTCTAGATCTCAAGAATGCTTATCTATTGGTACTGATTGCACCTATAAGAAAGTAGATACAAGGTGTAATAAATAACAAATGCTAAAACTGGCAGCTACATACGTTCACAAGCGATAGTTAAAAAATCAAGAATAAGTATGTGCGCTCAAAAGTAAGTACTATAGAAAATATATAATATATTTATTGAGATAAAACTCATATAAAATTAATATGAATAGAATAAATCGAAACAAAAAATAAAAACATAAACCCACTGTTCTCAACGATGCACAAATGAACTATATCATAGATACATTGTATAAAACGGAATGTCAAAACAGCTGCCTAAAAAGTAACACAATATAAGTAAAAAAGAAACAACACAAGATACAAAACACCAAATGCATAAGGATAAAAAAGAAAAAGAAATATAAATAGAAGAATATGGTACTTAAGTGTGGAGATCAGTACTCAAAAAAAGGAAACCAAGTAAAAAATAAATAAATATAGATGAGTGGGTGTTCTAAGCAGCGGACCTCCGACCCACTCCAAAGGGGATCCATCAGATGTAGATGAAGTAAACCGCGGTCGTGATCTTCAAAAAAGACCGTGGTGTAGTTGAAGCACGCCGCCCACAGGTACAGCTGATGGAATACAAACAAGCTGTAAACTTATACCGCGGTCGGTGTCTTCAAAAAAGACTGCGGTATAGATGAGTGAAGTGGTCGGTACACACGAAAGTCCACACTTTCCAGGGGTCAGGAGAAAGATGACATGAAGAACTCTCACTCACAAACAAATAATAAATAAAATAAATACATACAAAAGAGATAAAAATAAAAACAAAATAGGCAGCCAAGAAAACACAGTGGGTCCAGCAATAAAGTGCAGCAGCGTCTACGCGTTTCGTCCCGCCCACGGGACTTTGTCTATAGCAAGCTTTTACAAAGAAAAAATTTTTTTCACTGTAAGCTAATAGCAGTCAGTGTCCTTCAAGCGAGTATCAGGCCTTCAGCTTGTACTCTGCCAACCTCTGCCAGTCCACTTTGCCACTCATATCTGGTGTCACAATAGCGTGCATTTAAAAACAAAAAAAGTTTTGACTGTAATCTAATAGCAGTCAGTGTCCTTCAAGCGGGTGTCAGGCCTACAGCATGTACTCTGCCAACCTCTGCCAGTGCACAGTGCCACTCATATCTGGTGTCACAATAGCTTTCATTTAAAAACAAAAAAACGTTTTTGACTGTAATATAATAGCAGTCTGTGTCCTTCATAAGTGTGTGTCAGGCCTACAGCGTGTACTCTGCCAACCTCTGCCAGTGCACAGTGCCACTCTTATCTGGTGTCGCAATAGATTGCATTTAAAAACCCAAAAACTTTTTTCACTGTTATAGATTGAATAGCAGTTAGTTGTCT